>NC_142031.1:65302860-65923693 GCF_982192425.1 Myodes glareolus
TCACAGAAACAAAAACAAAAATTAAAAAAAAAAAAGCAAAAAATAAAGAGAGCCAACAATGTGCCACGTCCCTTCATTTATCTTGACAAGATCCCACCACATCTAGTTCCCCGAGGAAGAGGAGCAGATGGAACAATTCTGAAAGCGCTAATGTACCAGACTCAGCAGCACCTCGAGAGCAAGAAATGCCTCTCCAGATGGATAGCTTTGATGTGTATAAATGCCGCCCTGTTCCACCAGCGAACCTAAATCAAATTAATGAGGATTAATGATCCCGGCAGGGGCTCATTAGCCAAGTCACAAGGCCTGAGTCACTGAAGATTGATCAGCTAGAAACAGTTAAGAATGTCCCTGCTTCCAACACCTTGGAAGGTCTGTGTAGGTCTAAGTCAACCCTTCACAAAGTCTCCTTTGCTAAAAGAATCCAGCTTAAAGATCAACACTACAGCAAAGTCCCTGGGGCCAAGTTTTAACTGGAAAAAGATCAGTTCAGCCTATCACACCAAATAATTACTGTCCAGCTGACTTCCTCCATTTGCTTAAAAAGTCCCCAGTGTACAGGGTTCTAAATTTTTTCCTGGATGGGGACCCCATATATCATTAGCTTTTCTCATATCCCCCATTCCCTACCCATTTCCTAGTAATTTTCTGAAGTTATTATGTTTGGAAAAGCCAATGAGCTCACCAACCCCCCGGGCAACATGCTTCTAAGCATGTCAGCTGGCAGGACGCCTGAGCCTGGGTCTTTAAGCTCCCTCCAAGAACCTCTCTCCCGGTGAATTGCAGGTTCATTTCACCACCATAGAAAGAGTCAAGCATGGAAGAGTTTGTGGAATAGACCTTACCTGAACATGTTTTCTTGTCTGCATTCAGAGCGTAGCCCTCAAAGCATTCACAGTGATGGGACCCGGCTCCATCGTTCACACAAATGTGTTGGCAGCCATGTGTACCCAAAGCACATTTATCCTGAGCTGCCGAGAGTCCAAGAGGGAAATTTTAAAATTAAAAGTCAAAGAGTCTTTCAGTACCCAGAGATAGAAACAAGCTTGTTTTAAAACAGCCTGAAATAGAGGAGAGGGAAGCTGGCTGGAAGCGGGGCAAAACTGTCAGCATTGTTTGCCCTAACTAGAAATTAGCAGAGTTAATAAGATCCTTCTTCACACATGATAATCAGTCTCCGACGTTATACTCAGTTCTTCTTTCAATATCATCAGTGTTGAGTTTTTTTTATAACCCAAGCATCTCATTAATACTTAATGCATTCCTTTTAGGTTTATTATACTTATTCCAACCCAGAAATAGACCAGTCAATTATGCAGCTAATTTCACTAGATCCAGGAGTAGGGAAAAATTCGAGTTTGGAGAAATTCTATTTTAACATTTGTTTCATAAATAAGGTACAAGAGTCCCAGGAGACCAACTAATTAAGGGTGGAATGAGAGTCTGGGACCCAATTCTTTATTCAGTTTACTTACCTGTGAGAAATAGATGAATAGATAATAGCTAGGTAGGTAAATAAATACAGAATACACATACAGAATAAATACAGATAATTATAGACAGACAGCAGAAAGGCAGGTATGCAGTAGAGACACATTTTTGTTTTTGCAACAGGGTCTTACTATGGAGCCAAGGCTGTCATGAAATCTTTAGCTTTTTTTTTTTTTTCCCCAAGACAGAGTTTCTCTGTGTAGCTTTGGAGCCTGTCCTGGAGCTTGCTCAGTAGACCATGCTGGCCTCGAACTCACAGAGAACCGCCTGCCTCTGCCTCCCCAGTGCTTGAACTAAAGGTGTGCGCCAACACTGCGCAGCTAATCTTTAGCCTCTTGAACACTGGAATTGCTGTCATGCATCACCACACCCAGAATGAAGGGAAGAGACTTGTATTGACGTACTTTAAACTATTTTCGTGGGGGAAGATTGAGACAGAGTCTCATCTACAGCCCAAGCAGACCCGGAGTTTCCATTACAGTGACCCTCCTGCCTCTGCTACCCAAGTGCTGGGGTGATAGCCATGAACTACCATATCCAGCTTTAATCTATTTTTTTTAACTTTTAAATTTTCATTTTTAAGACAAGTTCAGGCTTTAAAAAAAACTTACTTCCTCTATTCCCAAATGCCAATAATTTAGGTAAGTCTACTATGATAACCAAAATCACCGATACAGGATGATTTCTTAATCTCCAATATTCAGACATTCCCAGTTCTTCTCCTAATGTCCATTTTCTGGTCCAGGATCCAACCCAAGATCCCACATGACATGAAGCTGTCATATACTGAGACATTTCATTGGTCTACCTTTGTTTTTACGACTTTGACGCATTTGAGAAAACCAGAAAACATGGTGGACTAAGACTCTCTCCCTTTGAGTCTGTCTGAGGTTTCCTCATGCTTTTCAAGTTTTAGCAAGAATATGCCAATTGTGCTGCCGTATCAGGTGAGACTGTCAGGGAGCGAGGGAACAGTTGCTGTCCAGCTGGTGTCTCTAGAAGACAGGGAACCTGAGACGTGCAAACGGTCCCTGCTGCTCTGAGCAGAGTCTCTAGTATCCTAGAGGACACATAATGGGATCCGGGCACATTGAAGACCCACAAAATGGCACCAAGCCCAGAGTGTTATCTGCTTCCTGCCCATTGTCCATAGACACACTGCCAGGACACGTTGTTCCTCGTGTACACCCTCCCATGATGCCGACTACACACTGTTCGGGATCACTGGGTAATAGCACGGTGTGTCCTTAGCTGATTGGATATATGTGTTTGTGCAAGTCAACTTCCGAATTAAGCTAGATCTGCACCCCATGCTGGTCTCCGGAGTCTGCTGCCTGGTTAACTCATCATGACTCCGTGATTCCGCAGCCCTCACCCCACTTCCAAGCCGCCAGAGCAACGCCCCACAAATGAGGTCATGTCTAGTGATATAAACGTTGATCTCTCATTATTTGATAAGGTATCGACCAGGTTCCCCACCACAGAGTTCTCTCTCTCTCTCTCTCTCTCTCTCTCTCTCTCTCTCTCTCTCTTCCTCCCTCCTTCTTTTCCTCTCTCCTTCCCTCTCTTCCTCCCTCCATTTCCGATTTTTTATACAGACTATACAGCTGGGCAGAGGTGGTGTACAGTCCTTCAGATCAGTGGTGGAAGGCGGATATCTGAGTTCCAGGCCAGCCTGGGAAAAACCAGAGAAAGAAAAGAAAAGAAAAGAGGAGAGGAGAGGAGAGGAGAGGAGAGGAGAGGAGAGGAGAGGAGAGGAGAGGAGAGGAGAGGAGAGGAGAGAAGAGAAGAGAAAAGAAAAGAAAAGAAAAGAAAAGAAAAGAAAAGAAAAGAAAAGAAAAGAGACAGAGAACCCCCAGGGTGGCTAAAATGAAAAACCGATCAAGTTCCAGCCCTAGGTTTCTCCTTCAACACTGGGCGCGCTGACAGGTGAACGTGTGCACAGCCCACTCACCTGCACACGTTGCCCTGTCTGCATTTAAGGCGTAACCTTCGTAGCACTCGCAGTGGTAGGAGCCGTTTCTGTCATTCACACAGATCTGTTCGCATCCGTGAGTGTTGAGGGCACACTTATCAACAGCTGTCAAGAGATGAGTGACAGATGGACACATGGAAAAGATGAGTCGAGCAAACCCTTAGCAGTCACATTGTCACACACACATGTGCACACACACACACACACATGCAACTAACACTAACACACTAGCAAAGGGAGTGAGCACAGGCATTGATAGAATTTGGATCCTACTCTCTGGTCCTGTTCCTTCACCAACAGACCCACTGATACATATACCTCTTCCCTTTTTGGCATGTCAATTTTCTTATCTATAAAATTAGCAGTTTGAACTAAATGATGTCTGTTTTCTTCACAAAAATTCTCCTAGGATTAAAGAAGGGTAGAAAGGCTAATTCTTATTCCTCATTGACTCTGTGTGGTACCTAGATACCACTGAGCAGGGCCTTCAGCCTTTCTCTCTACTTCTAGTGTCCATGAGTGTGTACTGTCCTAGAGAAAAATTGGGATGCTTGTGTCTAATGAAATGAAACTCAGGAAAAAGTGTCAAATCTCCATAAGTGTCAAGAGTTTTGGATCCCAGGACTGAAGAGTTGGTTCACTGGCTAAGAAGACTGGCTGTGCTTTCAAGGGCCCAAGTTCGACTCCCAGCATCCAATGGCAGCTCACAACTGTCAATAACTCCAGTACCAAGAGACTCGGTACCCTCTTCTGGCCTCTATGGGCACTGCATGAAGATGATGTACATGCATGCCTATGTCTATGTGTGTAACACTCAAATAAATTTATAAATTAGCGTATAAATTTGGAAAAATAGAGGGTGGTGGTTGTGCGTGCCTTTAATCCCAGGATTAAGAAGTTGAGGCAGGCAGATCTCTGTGAGTTCGAGGCCAGCCTGGTTTACAAAGTGAATCCTTGACAGCCAGGGTTACATAAAGAAACCCTACCTCAAAAAACCAAAAAAATAAAATAAAATAAAGGAAAACATTTAAAGAGTTTTGGATCTCTTCTTTCTCACCGTTTCTTTGATCAGTGTCTTCTTTAAGAACGATAACAAAGAGAAGAACAAACATAGTAAGGACCTTAAGTCAACACAACACATCCATGTTTACAGCTGTTGACAGAACCCACCAAAAATGTTCATCAGCAGATGGACAGATAAAGAAAACATGGTATAGGCGCACAATGGGATCTTACACAGACGTAAGGAAAACTGAAATCATGATTTTTGCAGGAAAATTGATGCAAATGGAAATTACTACGTCAAGCAAGAGAAGAAAAAGATTCAGAAAGATATCACATCTTTTCTCTCATGAGGAATCTACTAAAATTGGATGTGTGTGTTTGTACGTCACAGAACTCAAAGGGCTCATGGGAGAAAGGAAGAGATCTTGAGGGAGGTAAGAAGCAGAGAGAAGGGAATGGGATGAGTGTCCTAGGGAAACAGAAAGGGTGTTAAACTGGGAGAAGGAGGGAGGCAAACTGGGGAGAGAGGCAGTGCTGAGGAAGCAGCAGGCAAAGAAAAATGAAAGCAAAGTGTAATGACACACACATATGAAAATGCCGTGATCAAACCTATCTGCATACTAACCTAAAATATTAATTTTTAGGAAAAGAAGGGGCTGAAGAGACAGCTCAGTATTTATGGAGACATACTGCTTTCTGCAGAGAATCTAAGTTTGCTCCCTAACAGCATAGGCAGTGGCTCACCATCTGTAACTCCAGCTCCAGGGGAACCCCAACACCTAGAGACCCTGGGGAACCTGTGCTCACACACACATACCCGCACAAGGACACAAATATAATTTAAATGTATTTTATTTTATTTGTCTGCTTAGTTGGTTGGTTTGGTTTTGATTTTTGTTTTTTTTCGAGACAGGGTTTTTCTGTGTTGCCCTGTTATGTGCCACCACTGCCTGGCTTCATTTCTTTTTTTTTTAAGAATAGTAACAAACTGGGAGGTGGTGGTGCACTCCTTTAATCCCAGCACTCAGGAAATTGAGGCAGGGGAATCTCTGCGAGTTCGAGGCCAGCCTGGTTTACAAGCGCTAGTTCCAAGACAGAAATCAAAGCTACACAGAGAAATCTTGTCTCGAAAAAAGGAAGAAAGAGAGAAAGAAAGAAAGAAAGAAAGAAAGAAAGAAAGAAAGAAAGAAAGAAAGAAAGAAAGGAAATAGTACTAAGGCCTGTGCTAGGCTAGACTGCCCTGAGTAGGTCTTCACTCTTCTATCATGTTCTCTATCAAGAAAAGCTGCTGAGCACTGCTAAGCCCACCAGAAGGCTCTCGGGGGAAAAGAGGTTGAAGTCAAAGCCTCAGACAGACCCCACCCCTGGAGAAGAGGTGTCAGAGAGCTCCTGTTCCACCACTGTGCCCTAAGGAAGCCTCACCTGAACATGTTTTCTGGTCGGCGTTCAAGGTGTACCCTTGGCTGCACTCACAATGGTGCCTGCCGTCACCATCACTGATGCACACATGCTGACACTGGTGTGTGCCAAGCACACACGGGTCCAGAGCTAGGCAAAGAACAGGCACAGCAGTTACGTCGATACCAGTGGATCATGTTAGTCATTTCCTTCTGCCTCTAGGTTTCTTTCTGACTCCATTTTGACTTCACGGTTTAAAACGGGGGATGGGGGAGCATTAAATATTTGATTTGAGATGCTGTAAATTTAGAATTATAGCTCTGGCTATACCGTCTCTCAAAAGAGAAAGGACGTTTTGAATTTGGAGTTGCTGGAATCAAATAATCAGGTAACTTGATGTTTTATTTGGCCAAACTGGATGCCCATGAAACAGATTCCTACCTCTCGACCAGAAGAGCTGTGGAGAATAATAACGTACCTTTGAGAGTGTTATGAGCTACGGGGCCCCGCATAGCTGGGACCTTGCTTGCAACAGTTCCACATTTTGTGCCTAAAGGGAACTGGTACACAAGCATGCTTGTAGGCCTGGAACTAACTCACACTTGGGCAGTGAGACCTGCTCGAACATGCAAATGGTGCAAGGCCATCCAGCCAACAGCCTCCTTCTGCATGCCCATCATATGGCCAATGCCCAGATGTCTACTTGGCTTCTTAGTCACTTCAAAGATGATGGATTTAAATTATAAACACAAAGAGATAAAAAGAAAGGTATAAGATTATGTTGGCTAAATCATATCTCCGCCTCTTTGCTCCTGGATACATTTATATCTCATTGGAATGACACTCCCCCACACACACACACATGCCCAGTGACGTGTTTTAAAAGATGAATCAATGAATTTAGTCATTCCTATAAAGCCAAGGCCTGTTAGAGGAGACTAACACTCCTGTAGCAGGTAACCCAGCCTCCAGTGCCCTTGGCAATAGGACAAGGCTAATATTTTCCCAAGGAGCGCCTTTTCATGCAATAATCTTTCCAGCCCGTTGACTACAACAAACTGCCCCTCAGCCATTTTTTCCAAAGAGGACATTCCCCGCTTCCCGCCTTGCTGCCCCCAGAACAAGCAGGTCTTTTGTAAGTGAGGGAAAGATTGCCACTCACTCCCCACTTTACAGCTTTGGAGCCCACCCCTAGTTGCTAACTTTAAGACCCAACGTAGCCACAGAGCAGAGCCCTGATGGAAGAGCTCTCACTCAAGGGGATTTTCTGGGAAAAAGAAAAAAGAGGCACTTTCTTCCTAGAACCTAATAAATGCCAAGTAGTTGCCATCACAGCCAGTGGTGTCTTGTGAAAGCCTAGTGTCCTGGGACACAGAAGGCAAGGGGATCTCAGCCAAGAATGACCGCCATGAGGCCAAGATTTCATCTACCATTTCCCGACCCACTGATGATCCTGAGTTCCACATTCGTTTCGATATAAAGTCTCATTGATATTTGCAACTGTAGCCACTGGCTCCCTTGCTGGTCTTTTTCACCAACTCCATAATAGTATCTGAAGGCTGGGAGCAGTTTGCTTGACTTGGTATGTGGTGGTCAATATGAATAGATACAGAATGTGCATGGCACTAAGTGTCGTTTGTAGGAATTCACCTAAATTGGAACAGTGTCCACACTCATTTCAACAGTCCCACAGAGGCTTTCAAATGATCGTCTCCAAATGATTTTTTAGATCGTGACACCCACAAACCATAATTCTATTTTTCTAAAGTTTTTAAAATAGATTTCTGTTTTCTTTTTCTTGACATGGTCTCATCATGTACATGGTGACCTCAGACTCAGAATATATCTGAAGCTGGCCTTGAATTCCACCTCTCAAGTTCTGGGGATAGAGGCATTACCATCACACCCAGGTCACATCCTGATCAACAACAACAACAACACAACAAAAAAAATCCAGCACGGAATAGATTCATACAGTTGCATCTGATTAATTCATGCTAAAAAAGAAATGCTAATAAAATTAGTGTGATCATATTCAAACTCCACCCAAAAGGAAGAATAGAAGATGAACAAAATGATTTGTTTTGAATCTGTTCCTTGCATCTAAGTGAATCAGAAAACCCAAACCTCATCCCTAATCCAATTGTTCTACAAAAGAATAAGCAGAGAAAGGGTCAAATCCAAAATGAGCTTTCATTACATATACATGGACAGTGATACTGGGATACAGCCCACTGTGTCCCGGGGCAGACGCCACTCTGCCTTCTGCGGGAGAACAAGAGACGCAGTGTTAAATCTGGAGACGTCAAGCTAAAAAAAAAAAATTGGAGGGGAGGGGAGGAGTGTTAACGGTGGAGAAGAAGGCATTGAAGAGATGTCTTGAGTTTGAGTGTTTGGGTTTGGGGTTTGGGGTTTTATTTCTGACCCCGTCAGGGAGCAGTGGGATTGTTTATTCTGGTTATTTCCAGAACTTAACATGTCTAATGCAAACATGAAGGTTTTATGAACAAACCGAGTTACATATAGTACAGCCTTGTATTTCTAAACCAACACCATGTGTTTAGGTTGGTTATAAAAAGAGAGTGAGACCTCCCAAAAAAGCATTGCATGTATTTAATTCTTCCATAAAATTTCTACCCCCTCCCAAAAAATGAATATACTGCTTTTTCCAGGGGGTTGGAACGTTGGCTCAGCAGTTAAGAGCACATACTTCCCTTGCAGAAGGCCCAAGTTTGGAGCCCATTGCCCATCTGGGGTGACTTTAACTGCCTCCAACTCCAACTCCAGGGGATTTGAGGCTTCTTGCCTCATGTGCACATACCCACACGCATACACACAACTTAAAAAACAAATAAATCCTTCAAAACCAATTTCCAGGTACACAATGTATGAACTATAACATCCTTGCTAGTTGGAAGCTAAGACTTAACCAACTTACCACAGAAAGTCTCCTGAAATCTAGCAGAAAGCTTCTCAATGACTCCGTAGGTCTCCACATAGAACACATGATCTTCCAGGGGCTTGCTAGCCATCATCTTCAGGGACTCCATATCTGCCCTGTCCACACCCACAGCATACAGCTCAATACCAGATGCCCGGGCCCTGGCAGCCACCTCATTCACCTGGTCCTGGGGCCTCCCATCCGTCACAATAATAGCTACCTTGGGGATGTTAGACATGGGCCCCCGAGCTCCTGCCTCCACAGTGAAGGCTTCCTCCATCGCTGTCTGGATAGCCAGCCCTGACATAGTGCCTGTTGACAAGGGTGTGATCCGGGCCACAGCCTGTTTCAGGGCCCGCTTGTTTGAGTAGGTGTTGAGCTGGAACTCTATCTTCACAGTGCTGGCATAATTCACCACAGCCACTCTCGTATCAGCTGCCCCGATGTCCAGGGTGTCAATGATGCGGGCCACAAAGGTCTTCACTTTGGTGAATTCCAGAGGCCGGACACTACGAGAACTATCGATGATAAACACCAAGTCCAAAGGCCTGCTCTTGCAAACACCTGCAAAAAAAAGAGTGGGAGGAACACAAAAGGCTAAGCAGTAGTCAGACCACAATCAGAAATGGGACAGCCCTCACTCCCAGAGAACTCTGGGATTCTGAGAAACCAGGTCTGGAAGCATCCCCTAATCCCAGCGGTACCACTACCTGCTTCCTTCCCGGAGGCCATCCTTGCTCTGAGTGTTGAAAACACCAGGCCTTCAGAATCCCCTAGTGAGAATTCACATTGAAATGTGAGTCTTGGCTGAGACAATGGGGTAACAACACACAGCTACTGTCCTTCCATCTTTGGGAGTGTATCTTGTTTTAAGGATCGTAGATCATGACCTGGCATCTCTCCCCCTCCCCTAGACTCTCTCGGCCACTTCTCTTTGCATCTTTTCACTTGCTGCTGGCCTACACATCTGCCGTAATGGCGGGAAAGAAGAATCCTCACCTCCAAAGCTCCAACATCCTTTCTACACAAAGGCATCTAGTGCCTCCAGTCACTCAACACATGTTTACCACCGTTTATTCTTTCCTAGTCTACATTGCTTCCTCTAACCTGATTTGCACAGCCCTCTCTTAGCCACCCAAATCCAGGTCACTGCCAGGACTAGATGGGAGAGGATTCAGTTATCACATCTCTTTTACAGTCCATTCTTTACTTTCAATCCCCACGCACAAACATGCATGCACACACACACACATACATATACACACACACAAAACACAGCCCTAGGTAGAAATGAGGTCCTTAGGAGGTGTCCGTCACGGTTCCTCCTTTCCTAATAAATGGACAGATTAATGCTATTTGCTCAGTCAGTATATAGTTCCAAAACAAATTCGTAGCAGGGAGTGGTGATGTCAGCTGTATTCAAAGCACTTCAGAGGCTAAAGAGGAAGGCTAGTTCAAGATATACAGCGAGGTACTCTCAGAAAAACAAGTGAAATACATTTTTTAAGAACAAAGTATTTAGACTAAGTCATTTCTAAGAGGAAAGGCATTGTCTGGAAGAGAGATTTTTGCCTCTGTCATTGGTGGGCTCTATTTGTTTCATTTTGAGGGCTGGAGACCAAGCCTGGAACCTTGTGTCTACTAGGCAATACTCGACCATTAAGCTACATCCCCAGCCCTTCAGTTATTTATGTATCTATCCATCTATCTATTCATCCATCTATCTATCTATCTATCTATCTATCTATCTATCTATCTATCTATCTGTCTATCTAGCCCAGGTTGACCTCCAACTCACTACAAAGCCAAGGAGGACCTTGATCCTCCTGCCTCCACCTCCCGCGTGCCTAGGAGTACAGGCATGTGCCACCACACACAGCCTTCAGTTTTGTTTTCAGAAATCGAAATTTTAACCTCTTGGTTTTACCGTATCTGCTGTATGTGCTCTGCTAATAAAACAACACCCTATTTTGAAAGACCCTGTAGGCATCGTAGAATGCTAATGCCGGATCCTGTGAACTGGGCAGTGCAGAGGTTTCGTCATCCACATCTGGTGAAGGTTTAGGGGAGCAAACCCTGGTAAGCAGTGGAGAAAGCCTGGCCTCCATGACTCCTGTCTCCTAGCCCCAAGGCCTTTCCAGTACATAGCAGCTGCTCCCACTGAGGCAATGTTTTCCACCACAAAAATCAACATCATCTCATGTGCCCGGCCAACGTTTGCACATTGACTTTGAGCCACCACCCAAAAGATGCCATATGTCATGTATTTGTGTAAATCAAGAAGAATTACAAATCTCTTTTTTAAGCAGCTCCACCATTTCCTTCAAGATTTTTCAGGGATCAAGAGCAAGGAAGAGGATCCGTGTCGAAAATCTTAACTGGACATAGGTCTGAATATTTCTGCACAGATGAAGTGGAAAGAAAAAGCACTATGGTGCAAGCCTTGTAACTCGGCACTTACACTAACACCCAAGTGGGTGTCCCTCCAAACCAAAGGTGAGGTGGCACGTTCCCCCTAATCCCAGCAGAAGTTCAAGGTCATCCTTGGCTACATAGAAAGTTTGAGGTTAGCCTGGGCTACATAAGACAGAGGGGGGAGAGAGAGAGTGAGCAAGAGAGAGACAGAGACACACACAGAAAGAGGGAGAGTTTCCACAATTTTGCCCATCTTTGCCAGTCTTCTCAGCAGTAAAAGCCAGCAGTAAAGCTTACCAATTCCTGCTTGCTAGAGTGATTTGAAAGAGTAGAATGTGGCATTTATCAAGAGATTGCTGTCTGAGATCAGGTTTGCAGGCCAGACTATAAAGGGCCATGGTCACCGTGTGCAAATTCTAGCGTCCTTCTCCCAGTCCTATTCCCCCAGGGCCGAGAATAGAAGTCATGTTTATTTCCATAGAAAAGTCTTTCCTCTCTACCCCAGCCTGAAGCAACCAGCTAACCAGCTGGCTCAACTTAACCCCCACGAGCCCTGCTTGCCCCCACTTAGCTGGCTCTTGCTGTTTTAAATCTGGAATTTCAAATCATGGATGATGGAAGAGTTTCCTGAACCAATTCTTGGCAGATTCAGAAAGTCACGGGAGGGGACAAACCATGCAAATCGGTCTGACAGTATCACTGGCCGGATGAGCCTCTTTCAAGACCAGACAGACTAGAGCTGGATCACTGGGTAAGGAAGAGACAACCTGTAGTTGTTATGGAGACCCTGGCAAGCTGTACGTGGAAGGAGCCCTGGCTTGACTTCTTAGGGCTAGGAGTTTCTCTAGGGGATCTGATGCTGATTCGGCGTTATTTCACTATGCTAAGCATTAGGGTCTCTGTATGTGCTGTGGACATACATAAAGGACACCTATCAGCTTCTCTGAGCTCTAGATTTGCTCTCCTCAGAGCAAAATTAATGGAATTGTTCGTTGAAGACCAGACCTGCCTGTGTCTTTGGCGATCTGGCAGAGCGTGAGTTGGAGTGGGGGCCCAGTAATCATTACTCCGTCTTGGGCAGAACCGAGTAAAGCACCAATATAGTTTCAGGACATGACAGTTTGGCTTTCCTTCCTAGTCCTGCTCCACCCTGCCTCCCCCATCCTCCACTAAGTTGTCCCTTTTTTTCAGATTTTGCCTTCCTTCTAGACCCTTCTCCCACTCCCTCAACGCCTCCCCCCCTCCCCCCGCGTAGAGAGAAAGGCTCACACAGTGAATGCCTTTCTATATAGATGGAGATTTCTATATAGAAATAGATGAAAATAGATGGAGATTTCCAAATAACTACAAACAGGGTGTCAAGAAGGGTTTGCTCTCCCTAACCAAGAAATCCAGCCAGGTAGAGCTGGGAGCCCTCATCTTATTCCCTGACTGGAGCTCCCACAGGTGCGCCAGGCTCCCTTCCCAGCTCACAAGGAAGTTTGAATTTCAGGATACCAGATGCTATCATGGTCATGCGCGTGACCTCACAGCCCCAACTCCTACCCCTTGGCTATCGAATGCTTAGTTTTTGCACAGGATTGCCGGGAGCATGCCTCCTTCAGAACACCGTTTGGGGTGGTAAGATGAAGAAACATTCGGTGAATACAGCATGCTGCCTGCATCCAGGTGTCCCCGTCTCTCTTCCCACCTCCAGCTTGGGCTATGACTACCTCTCCTGCAAAGCAGTACCCCGTCTGCCCTACTGTACCTGTACCGCGGGCCCCAGAATAAGGTGCTCGGGTGGGAGTCGCCAGAGCAGGGAGATGCCCTGGGCTGCCCCCGGGGACACGTGTCCCCAGTCGGCGGACGGTCGCGCGGGCCAAAGGTCCAGGAGCGGCGGGGGGCAGCAACAGCAGCAGCGGCCAGAGCAGCAGCAGAAGTCCCGGGAGGTGGCGCGCGGGGGCTGGGAGCAACATGATGGGCTCGAAGAATTGCCGGGGTCTGTGAGCCGGGAGGTGGCCTGGGCTCACAAGGTCAGGCGCGGGCGTGGGGCCGCACTTTGGCAGTCAATTTAAAGGTCCCGCTCCTGAGGCTCCGCCCCACCCCGCCCCCTGGAAGGCCCTGCCACCGGGGCTCTGGAGCCGCCAAAGGCCAACAAGAAGCTCTGTCTGAGCATTCCAGTGTGGCGGGAGCGGAATGTCTGGGGCTAGGCGGCCAGCGGCACGGTGGTCATCGCCTGCCTAGTCCGGTGGGCCTGACTGGGCGCCTCCTGGCCGATTGCCTCCTTGTAAAACCCAGCTGGGGTTAGGGGGACGCCTGCTCCACCCTCTTGTGCTAGCCAGTTCTGTATCCCAGGTCCTAACTGACAAACGCCTGGGGTCTGTGCCCACTCACCTGCAGGTGAGCCTGACTCTCCGCTAAGAGCAAGAGTCTCACACAACACACCTTTCTCCAGCCAAGAAAGTCTTTTTTTTTTTTTTAATAGGAAAGGCCTCACAGCTTCTAGCGTCATGAATAGGATGCTTTCATCCCAGTTTCAATGTATCCGTAAACATTTGAACTTATAGTACCAGGAATAGTAAATCAAACATACACTTCTCCAGAGAGCCTCCGGTTTGCTGGAAGAACACCCTGTCTTTGACAACCAGCTTCCTCTCTGAAACAGAGACGAGCAGCACAGGGCAAGATTCTGCTCAGGGGACCCCCCAACTCACTGCGAGAGAGGAGACCCACAGATGGTGTGTGTGCTGCTAAGGGGAAGTGGTGGCTTAGAAAAGTGGCCTGGGTAAATCGGAAGGCTTGTAAAGGCAGGGGAACAGGGATGAGCCTGGTCTTCAAATAAAGCAATGAGCATGAATCCCAACAGATCCAATCCAGTCTTTCTGCCAGTGACAATTGCCCTTCTACCATCCACCTACAATGTAACCTAACAATTATGTCTTCTGTAGATTGCACAACAGCCAAGAGACAGAAGTAATCCAGTTCCCTCGGGATAGACAGATACACAGAAGATGTGTATCTGCACGTCTTAGGGTTACAACTGTTCCAATGAAAACACCATGAACAAAGCAACCTGGGAAGGAAAAGGTTTATTTATGGCTTGTGTTTCCATATCACTGTTCATTGAAGGAAGTCAGGACAGGAACTCAAGGCAGGAACCAGGAGACATGGGCTGATGCAGAAACCATGGAGGAATGCTGCATACTGGCTTACTCATCATGGCTTGCTCAGCCTGTTTCCTCATAGAACTCCGGACTACCAGCTCAGGAGTGGACCCACCCACAATGGACCATCACTCACCAATTAAGAAAATGTCCTACACGCCTGCCTACTGCCTGATCTTATAGAGGCATTTTCTCAATTGGCACTCCCTCCTCTGTAGAGTCTAGCTTGTGTCAAGATGACATAAAACTAACCAGCACACTGCATATATGAGTACATATATGAATTCAATTTCCAAAATGAAATTCTAACACTGAAGGAACCTTGAGGACATGCTGCAAGGTGAAATAAGCCGGTCACAAGGAGGCAAGTTTGAAATGATTCTGTTCACATGGGTTATATAAAGTAGTAAAAACATAGAATTGAAACAGAATGGTGGCTCCTGGGAGACAGGGAAGGTAGGCAGTGGGAATTGTTTAATGGGTATGAGATTTCAGTGTTGCAAAACAAGAAGTTATGGAATCTGATCCCACAATAACATGAACACACGTCTGTAGTTTGAATGTATACTCTTCAAGTTTAGAGTTGAGAGTTTAATCCTCAAGGTCCTGTATTGATAGTATTTAAAGGTAGAGCATTTGGGAAATAATTATACCTAAAAGAAGTCTTGAGGAGACATTGCCTTGATGGCATTAGTGGTTTTGTAAAAAGAGTTGGTCTGGGGAAATGGCTCTGGTGGGTGACGTTTTGCCACATAAGTGTAAAGACCTGAATTTTGAAGCCCAGAATTCACACAGAGCTGGGTTCAATAGCACACATCTGTAACCCCAGCATTCCTACTAGTGGGACACATTCACAGACAACAAAGACAGTCTGTCTCAAGTAGACTGATAGTCAGGAAACACACTAGAGGTTGTCCTTTGACCTCCACACCCAATGATGTAACAAACCCATGCTTTACTTATATACATGAACATGCACACAAACACATGCATGAAGGAAAAAAATAAGTGGCTGAGGATGTTAACTCTGTTAGCAGAGGATTTGCTTAGCATGCATGAAGTCCTGGGTTTGATCCCCAGCACCGTATAAAACAGCAGGGCGATGTAATCCCAACACTTACCGAAGCAGAAAGACCGGAAGGAAGTATGAATGCCATCCTCTACTACAAATCAAGTTCAAAGCCAGCAGGCCGTTTCAAGGGAGAGAGGCAGTAGATGAAGAGATGAGCCCACTTGTTGTGCCTTGCCTTGTGAGGCTTTCTTGAGTCTAGGCACCAGGAACACAATGACAAAGCCTGAATTGTTGCTCCAGAAAGCAAACCATGTTACATGAAGGTTCTTGGTCAAAGAAAGGACTGAGATGTCAAAAGATACAGGCTCCCAGACCTGGCCGGTGTTTAGACTCACTGTGGCAGGGTGGTCAACAGGCACAGTAGACTGTTTGCAGAAGAAACAGCCTGGCCCAGCTCATTCTAAGAGGAAAGCTTTTCTGTGTTCTGTTCCACTGACTGACAACAGACCGCTGTGTGTTGGGCATTAGCTCCCCACAGTAGCCTTCCTTGACCTTCTCCAGCAAGGTGCTGGTTCTTCAGCCACCACCAGGCTCCCCCTGGGTAAAGCAAGATAATGAATGGTCTGATTTACAGATGCCTGTGAGCAACTGTGGGGGGAAAAAAACTGAATTATTTAACCAAGACTAAGGAATAAATTATGGGTGGCTTTTCTTTTTTAAAAAATTCCATTTTAATGTTGCTGTATTAGCTTTTGTTGTTGTTTTGTTTTTTTGAGATAGGGTTTGTGTGGTCATGGCTAGCCTGAGTCTAGCTATATAGATCCGACTGGCCTTGAACTCACAAAGATAGGCCTATCTCTGCCTCCAAAGTGCTGAGACTAAAGGCATGTGCAACCATGCTTGGCTAAGATTTATTTTTATTTTATGTATATGGGTGTGTGTGTGTGTGTGTGTGTGTGTGTGTGTGTGTGTGTGCCTCAGGCACATCTAGTACCACCAAGGAAAGACGAAAGCATCTGATCCCTCTGAACTGGAGTGACAGATGGTTGTAAGCCTTCACTTAGATGCTGAGAACTGAACTCTGGTTCTCTGCAAGAGCAGTATGCACTCATAACTGCTGAGCCATCTTTCCAGCTCACTCCTGTTTCCCTGATTCATACTGTATCAGCTATATTAGAACTGTTATCTACAAGTAGACTTCAGCTACCACCCTCTATTACTGATTCCCAAATCTGTGAATTTGGAAGTCTCTAGTTAAAGATCGCAAAAGCACTTTCAACTCAACACATTCAACAGCGAACTCTAGATCTTCCAAGGTAATCTTCCTCTGTAACCACTATTGTCCTGGGCACTCAGGCATGACACAAACCTTGACATTCTCTGGTCCCTCTGGTACCAAATTAAATAAGCTACCAAATCTTCTAGCCACATCTCCTGCTTAATCCATCTCTCAAGAATGATTTCAGTCACCCCATGGGAAATATATCCTTCTTTTTCCAACCAGACCGGATGCCTGAAGGAGGGATGAGAGAGAACAGAAAACATATTTAAAGAAATAATGGCTAAAGAATTTCCATACATGGTGAAACCCACATACACACAGATCTGAAGTTCTCAGTAAACTCCAGGCAATGGAAACACTGAAGACCACAAAGTCAACCTTAAGGAACATCATAAACAAATTGATCAAAAATCAGGGCTATGAAATAAATGTTTGAATTACCTAAGGCAGGGGTAGGGGTGGGGATGTTCCATACAGAGTAGAACAAAAGTCAGTAAATTTCTCTTTAGGAGCAATGTGTGCAAGAAGACAGTGAGGCAGGCAGCATCTTTTATACCCTGCAAACATAGCTTTAGAACGCAAAGGTTGAATAAAGACATAGTAAGACATTCAAAAGTCAAAGCCAAACAAAACAAAACCCAAAAAATCCATACACACACAGACACACACACACACACACACACACACAAAACAAAACATCAGCAGAATCACCTGTAAAAACACAGCAAAGGAACGCTCTCCAGCAAAGGAAAACTATTACCAGACGGGAAAGGAATGCACAGTGCTGCACAGGCTAATTCAACAGTCACCCGCACCATTTTTATGATTCATCTTCTCTTTAAAGAACTATTTAACCAAAAATAAGAGGCACAGAAAACCAGAGGTGGGTGGAGCCTGTGATGATACTCCTTGCTGTCTGAGTTACTTACCAAAGCCAAAGGATCCATCTATGAGTCAGTTATGAGTTTAAACGGAGTTTCTAGGGCCACCCACATGAACGGTGACAGTGTGACTCGAAGCGCCTTTCTGACAGACAGGAAACAAAGTCATTCTTTCTTTGCTTTCCAGGTCAAATACTTTTCTTCTCCATCTTGGACATTCCCCAACTGTGGCTTGCTCTCACACACCTCAGGGCAATATTTGCAGATCGATGTTTGGGCAGCCAGCCCTGCTCTCTGTGACCTCAGCAGATCCTCAGTACCACAAAGAGAAGCATGTAGGTGAGGATTTACATCTTCCTGGTTTTACAAAAACAGGAACTGAAGCCTCTCTCAGAAACAGACTTCAGGGGTCAGAGGGAATGACCTAGTGACGCGGGAACTGATTTTAGTCTTCTCGTCCCAACCCTGTGCTCACCTTTCCAGGCATAAGCTGCCTCCCTCACCTGCTTAATATCCAACATCATTTGGCGACATTCATTTTGAGTCTAAATTATTTTCTCAAAACCCAAATCATAACTTTTGAGAGAATAAAGCAACCGTAGAAAACAATGGTGCAGCTTTGCCGTTAGGCCTGTTCCCAGGCTAGTTTGTAAGAAGGTCAGCTTTTAAAGCAGTGGCTCTCAATCGGTGGGTCGAGATCCTTTAGGGGGAGGGTCGAATGATGCTTTCACGAGGGTCTCATAGAAGATATCCTACACCTCAGATATTTACATTACGATTCATAGCGGTAGCAAAATTACTGGTATGAAGTAGCAATGAATCGATTTTATGGTCAGAGGTTCCCCACAAACATGAGGAACTGTATTAAAGGGTCTCAGCATTAGGAAGTTTGAGAACCACTGCTTTAGAGCAGAAGGGGTCTTGGAAATCGCACGGCTTCCTTTGCCTGCAGGGCACATTGAACCAATTAGACTCAGAACAAAGTAACTTCTATGACGACTGTGGACCTTTGAGTCACAGATGGAGAAAAGATCATTGCTTCCTCAAGCAGAGGAGAGAAAAATGTGTAACTATCAATGAAAAGACCTTTGGTTTTAGGCTCCGAGAACATTAAATGTCAATGTACCAATGCTTGGATACATTCCCAATTTTTTTTATAATTTATTTTTGTGTGCATTGGTGTTTTGCCTGCGTGTATATCATATGAAGGTGTCTGAATCCCTGGAATTGGAGCTGTAGACAGTTGTGAGTTGCCATGTGGGTGCTGGGAATTGAACCCAGGTCCTCTGGAAGAGCAGGCAGTACTCCCAATCACTTAGCCATCTCGCCAGCCTCCTTTTTGGGTATTTTGTTTTAAGACAGGGTTTCTAAATTTATGCACCAGGCTGGCCCCAAACTCACAGAGATCCATCTGCCTCTGCGTTGGGATTAAAAGGGTGTGCCACCACTGCCCAGTCATTCCCAATCTATTTAGAAAGCAACCTACCAGCAAAGACAACTGTTTTTATTTCTGATCATCTGCTTCCATCCACCTTAAACTTTGACTATGATAAGTGTTGTGGACAGAAAAGTCTAAGACTTCTACATGTGTAAATGGTTTGCTACTAAAGACCTGTGGTCAAGAAGGCGTGGGGTGTAAGGAGCTGTGTCCCAGGTGCTGAAAGTGGAGAAAGGTGGCAGGCTAAAAAAAGGCTTCTTCAACAAAAGTCAGTTTGCCAGAGACAATGCCCAATTTACACTTTACCTAACTTGCTAGAAATGGCTTGACCACCACTCACTTTCCAGAATTCACCTCACTTGCTAAATAGCTGCTAAGCGATAATTTGTCTTGATCACCGCAGTGCATGCATAACTGCCTGCAGGCAGCACTCACATGTGCCGAGCACTTTACACACGGTGCTCCTCCTAGGGAGTCCCTGTGAGGAAAACTCACAGAGGCTAAGAAGCCTGGTCATACTCGGACAGTAACAGAATGCTCGCATTCAAGTCTGATGCCTGGTATCACAAGGAGTCCTCATCAAAGCCAGACAAATCTTACTGCAATGCTCCCAAAGCAGAGATTTGTTTGTAGTTGTGTTTTATTGTTTACACTATTGTCAGACTTTCTTTGGACTGCCAGAGACTTTTTTATTAATTATGAAAGCTTGTCCTTAGTATAGGCTTGTTCCCAACTAGCTCTTAAAATTTACATTAACCTGCTTATATTAATCTGCATTCTGCCACATGACTCATTACCTCTCCTCACTACCACACGTCCGAATTCCTCCACATCAGGCTCACGAATCTCCTTCATCAGACTCTCCCAGTGTTCCTACCTCTGTTCCCAAGTCCCGCCTATCCTCTCCAGCCTAGCTAATGACTGTTCAGCTCTTTGTTAAAGCAATCAGAAGGTGTCTTAGGCAAGTGAGGAAGGACAGGGACGCAGCTTTACCCAGTGTACAAAAAGATTATCCCAAATTATCCCTCACTTGAGATCACCCTCCTTTTTATGTATATAGTGCCAACTGTATACGCCTCACTATTCGAGCTTTGTGACCATGGGTAACAAATGCCCTCTACCTCCGGTTCCATGAAAGCACTGATTCACCCCTAGGGTCTACAGATTTGACTCTTTTAGGTGTCCAGGTGACTGGGATTATGCAGCCGTCTTCCTGTGCCTGGCTTTCTAGCTGTTATCACAGAATCCCCGTGTTAGAGGATGAATCCTGATAGGCAAGCACATCTTTTCCCTTAGTTTACAGACACTATTTTCACACATTGGTTTCTGGGAGTTGCTGGGACCAGGATAGCTTGCTTCTCTGGGACCCTGATTTCAACTGTTTTTGTATTAATGACAGAAAGTAGGTATTGCTTGACCATTCCTAATGTTTTGGGCACCCCGTCTTCTTCATAGCTGCTGCAGCATGTTAGATGTCCACTAAGAGACTTGGTATAGTCTTAACCCTAACACAGGGAAAGAGTCTAGCTAATGTTTAGATACTGTCAAGCATAGACTTCAACAGAGGATAGCATTAGCAGCAGTAATGAGGACCTAGGGTTACCTGAGGCAGCTTGTTTTTTGTTTTTGTTTTTTTTTTTCCAGGACAGGATTTCTCTGTGTAGCCCTGGCTGTCCTGAAACTAACTCTCTCTCTCCCTCCCTCTCCCTCTCTGTCCCTCCCCACCCCCCCAGACCAGGTTGGCCTCAAACTCAGAGATCCCCTGCCTCTGCATTCCAAGTGCTGGGATTAAAAGTGTAGGTAGGCTAAAGCAGCCCTGGTTAAAGCAGCTTGCTTTTATGCAGAGCTCAGAAACCATTGTATACTGAAAGTTCTGGAAAAAAAAAAAAAGCAAGGTATCAGAAATGTATCTTCTGCTCAACACTGAGTCTATTCCCAATTACACCTCCTAGAAATTTAGGATTTTTCTTTTCATGTGCTACAACAGGTTCGACAAGTGAATTCACAGACAATTCTGTGCTCCCAGAAAGAAGCACAAATACCCACATGCCCACCTATGAACCAAGCCACCACCGCTCTGACAGATGGAGAAAGCCTCCCAAGGCAAATCTAACTGCAGTTCCAAGTCAGTTTGCTGATTCCCCATCCTCTTTTAAAAGCTGTATTTAGGGTGTGCTTTTCAGTCAGCCTATCCATCAGCCTTGACAGACACCTCCGTGTCCATGTGTGCACACAGTACCTAAAAACCACTTACCGCATTTTCTAGCATTATCTCTACACTCCATATGATGCACACTGGGTCTCTGAAGACACATAATTTGGTTTCTTCCTTACGGTGAACTGGTGTGCACTAATCTGTATTCTTGTCATAAGCACTGTGGTGGTTTGAAAGAAAACGGCCCCCAGAGGGGATGGCACTATTAGGTGTGACTTTGTTTGAGGGGGTGTGGCCCTGTTGGAGGAAGTGTATAATTGCGGAGGGGTGCTTTGAGTTCTCACAAATGCTCAAGCCACAAATGTCTCAGATCACTTCCTGCTACCTGTGAGTCAAGATATTAAGAACTCTCAGCTCCTTCTCTAGCACCACCTGCAGCTTCCTGCCTTGCTTCCTGCCATACAATAATGGACCTCTGAATTGTATTGTCTTCTAAATGACTGCCATTGTCATGGTGTCTCTTCACAGCAATAGAAACCCTAAAACAAGCACATTGCCTGATTACAACATAAAAACATAGGTTACTACAGTAACAATGTTTCTATTAAGCCATCAACAGTAAGTACTAAGATAAATTTCTAAGGGCTGGGGGTAGGGGAAATGGCTGAGTCATCAAGTGTCCGTTTTGATCTAAGGCCTGAGTTTGAATTCCAGCACTTGTAAAACCCAGTCTTGGTGGCTTTTGTAATCTGTCTAGGGAAAGTGGAAACCGGTGCATCCTTGAGCCTTGCACGCCAGGCAGATTACCCACACCAGAGCTTCAGGTTTAGAGACCCTGCCTCAAAAGAGATTGAGGAAATCAGCTAATCTCCACCTCTAGCCTCAAGCACATATGGGTGCACACACAAGATATCTGTCCTGAGACTTCTAAAAACTTTTTTGTTGTTTTGAGATCGCTGTAGTCCAAGCTGGCCGGGCATTTACAAGGCAGCCCATGTGGCCTTGACCAGTCCCTACCCCAGGCTATAATAGAATTAGAGATGTGATTCACCAAGCCCTACCTCAAGTCTTCAAATTATCTTTCCAAACCAGGCTGGCCTTGAACTCACAGAGATCCCCCCCTGCTTCTGGATTAAAGGCCTGTGCCACCACCCCCCAGCTTATTTACTGCGCTTTAATAGTGCATTCCTCACATATGTTGCATTGGCAGTAGCCATGTCTCTCAACAACCACTTCAATAACCATGTCTAAATGAATTGAAAGACCAGCCTGGGTTACATGAGATCCTATCAGAAACCCCATCAAGGTGCAATTACATGCAGACCTTTCTTCTAGTAGCACCGAGATGCCATAGCCATGCAAGCCTGCTGGATATTCTGAGTTAGGATTGTCCCTTTTCTGTACGACCAAATCCTGGGCATGCTTTCGCGGATATTCTAGGCTTTCTCATTTTCACGCCATTCCTTCCCGTCACATGGGGCTTATAAACAGCAGGACTTTCCTTCTTTCCCATCTTCCTCCTATGGGCAGCTGCAAGATTTACAGCTCACTTGCCTTGTTTTTTCTCAAACTCTAATTGTCCTATTACTGGATTCCAAACCCACCTGAAAGGGACCTCATACTGCGATCACAGTTCCTGGAATAGAATCCTGGGCTAATCACCCTCAAGTCAGTCTGTGGAGGCCAAAGGGGGGCGGGGAACGGCAGTGCACCATCAGAAAAGTCAGGCATGCACAGACACTCTTAAGAGAGTACAGAAAAAAGCCGGGTGGTGGTGGCGCACACCTTTAATCCCAGCATTTGGGAGGCAGAGGCAGGTGGATCTCTGTGAGTTCGAGCCCAGCCTGGTCTACAAGAGCTAGTTCCAGGACAGGCTCCAAAGTCACAGAGAAACCCTGTCTCGAAAAACAAACAAACAACAACAAAAAAGTCTACAGAGAGGCTCTAAGGGACTTTATTTATATAAACTCCTACTGCTCCTGTACAGTGGAATCATGCCCTTTCCTCTGTTCGAAGGGCCCCACCTCACTTCTCCCTGATCCGCTCTTGCCTTTACTCCTCCATCACCCACCCCTCTATCCAGGAACCAGTACAGGACTTCTCATTATGTAAGACAACAAAAACAAGTACAAATTTTAACCCCAACACTAAGGGAGAGGGAACCTATCCACTGCAGTAGGAAAGGTTAGACTCGTTTAAGAAGAATGACAACAGTAAAACTTGAGAGGTTTATTAAAGCATCTTATCACAAAGATGGAAACATACAAATGAGAAGCATGCAACCATCCTCTTCCACAGACAAGTCAAAACGCTGTTTCCTATTTCATAGAGCTGGGAACTACAGATCGTACAACCAACTCGTTCATCCTAAACACTGTATTCATTCTCTTGAAACTATCCAGGGCATCAAACATCTGAAACACAAACCATTATACAATGAAAGTGCAAAGTTAAAAAAGAAAATATGGAGAACGCCCTTCCCCTCCCTACCCTAGTTAAAGGCTGACAATGGCACTTTGCTCTTGCTTAACCTAGATTGTCTTCAGAAAGTCTCTAAAATGTGATACTTAACAAAAAGTTTTTAATAAATGTCCAAAAGCTCCTTAGTGTTTGAAAATAAATGCTCAGACAAGACAGTGCACTTTATATCAAACAAGTCTGAGAGCCCTGCATTGCAGCTTTCTGTAAAATAAACAAGACAAGAAGCTGGTATAGGCTTTATTGACAAGGCAGAATGTCCTCAGGCAGGCAGGTAAGGAGGTGGTGGCTCTTTCTCAGGCATCTTCACGGCCATTTCATAGGTTGGCAAAACGTACTGAAGAGAGAAAAGAATTACATCAGGCAACGTCCCTTTACATTCTTTTCTAGAATCATTAGTTTTCAGACTATGTCCTAAGCAGGAGCTCACAACCCTGAGGAAGAGCTGAACTGTTCGCTCAACAGTTCCTGAGATCACAGACATCCACACTCAGTGACACAATGACTCAAGATCAGGGTTGCCAGAACTAATGGATGAGTCAGTGTATGTGTGATGGTTTGAATGCATAGGCTCATATATTTGAATTCTTAATCAGCATAGAGTGGAACTCTTTGATAGGATTAGAAGAATTAGGAGGAATGGCCTTGTTAACTGGCTTTGAGTTTCAAAAACCCATGCCAGGCCTAGTCTGTTTCTCTCTTTTTCTCTTAGCTACTTCTCCAGCATCCCACCTGCCCCACACCCTCCACAATGACAACAGATTGAGCCTCTGAAACTGTAAACAAGCCCCAATTAAATGCTTCCTTTTCTTTTCTTTTCTTCCTTCCTTCCTTTCTTTTCTTTTTTTTAAAATAAGAGTTGCCTTGGTCATGGTATTTCTTCACAGCAACAGGACAGTGAACAAGACAGGACTGAGAGATGTATGAGATGTATGTATGTATGTATGTATGTATGTATGTATGGGGGGGTGGGTGGATGGATGAGATGAATGGGATGGAGGGATGAATGGATGGATGGGATGGGATAGAGGGAGCGAGGGAAGGAGGGGATAAGATGGGATGGGATAGATGGATGAGATGGATGGGATAGATGGGTGGGATGAAATAGACGGAAGAAGGGTGGGTGGGAGGGAAGGAAGGAGGGAGGGAAGGAGGGAGGGAGTGTAACAGCAGTTAACCTGTGGAGGCGCTTCAAAGGCAGGGTACACAGCAATCTCCGGCACATTTCTGTTGTTGATGTACTTGTAGCAGTTCCAAACACAATTGATTAGGTAAGCCTGAAAGGAGAACAAAGCTCAGCAGGATGCTCTGGGGGCAGAGGACCTCTATGACTTCTGCACTATCTGTGAAGAAGGAACCCATTTCACGCAGGTTCACTCCCAATTGGCTCTCATTAAACACCCCAAGTTTCTCACTAAGACTCTAACTGGAGATATAAGTCCAACACACTGTGGAGGAAATCCCAGTGCTCCAGTGTTGGGAACTGTAATGGATTCCCACTACAAGTCATAAAGCACTTCTGAAAACATAAAAGTGCCAAGCATTCTGTGGGTCCAAGACAGGGGAGTCCACCCCTTACCAGAAAGTCCTCTCTACTGCTGTGCCAGAAATGACACTATCACTACAGATTTTACATCTCTTGTGACCCATAAGGAAACAGACAGAGGAAAGGGTTACTGGGAAATCTCACCAAACCTTTCAAATGTGAATCACAAGCTCCATACCTTAAAAGTGATGAATATCACAAAGAACACAAGAACAATGAACAGAAGGCAGCTGGAGTCCAAAGCCAGAAGGTCATCTTTGTAGGGGAAATCAGGCTGTTAAAACACAAACATACAATGACAACTCCTCTACGGCACTGTGCTTCTGATAATCTCAAGAGCATTTTAAGAACACGACAAAAGGCAACAAAGTCAGAAGCGACAGGCTATTTTAAATTTACACACAGGAACTAACACAGTATCTCTGAACCCCTTAATCATGAACAGACACACTCATTACTTTAGATGTACTTGTTTAATAGGATAACTAACTAAAAAGTCTAAACAGAGCTAACATTCTTTCTACTGGCCACTATTGTCCATCTTTCTGGCCTGTGACAAAATGTAATCACCTGTATGGCAAACCAACTTTGCCCTGGGTCAGTAAATCAGAAGGAGCCGAGATTGCTCATGTTCCCAAGGCTATTTCATCTTCCATAAAGAAAGTAAGTTTTCTAGGAGTCAAATATTGGTCTCAACTCTGCATCTGATGGGTAAAAAGGAGACATGCCACTGTCTACAGGCCAAGCAAGAGGACGCGATCTACTGCGGACACACTGGCTGTACTGGGAAGGGTCAGCGAATTCATCGGACTCCGGACCAAGAGATGAGTTCAGTGTCAGGAGAAGGGCATGAGAAGGGAAGTAAGGGTTTAAAATTGGCCAGCAGAAGAAGTACCCTCGAATCGAAAAGACTAAGCCAATCAAATAGAGGGGGAAAACACCAGGGTCTGTAAAAGAGCAAGGGTTTTGTTGTTTGATATTCTCTCCTACACACCTGTCCTCTGTCAATGGGAATGTTGGACTTTCACACAGAGAATGTGACTAATACACAGGAGACTGTATATGCCAAGAACTGTAGAGAAGGAAGCAGGGGCCTATCTGTGATATTTCAGTTAGACGACAGGCTTAAAGAACGATACTTAGGAAGAAGATTCCAATCACTGGGGAGCAGGCCCACTGCCTGTGCTAGCTACCCCTCTCTGGTCTTCACAGATGTTTACTTTCCATGGCTCCCTGGCTACCTCATATTCATTGCTGCCTCAAGGACTCTCATCTCTCTGAATTTTTTTTTTTCTGATTTCTCTTATCTCAATTCCTAATCAAGTCCCTCAGTATTGTTCAAATCTCACATCCAACCTCAGGTCTACAACCCAAGGCTTACCTACTCAGAAAGCTGCCCACACTTAATGATATGTCACTAAATGTCACTCTTCTGATCCTACACTAGACAATCTATGAAGTACCCTGAACCCAGCCCCTAAGAAGCAATCAATAAATGTTTTTAAAGTAAAAGATTTATTTGATGGCATTTAAAATGGACCAGACATCAAGCCACAGGCAGGAAAGATTCTCAAAGACAACATCTGGAAGTGCACTAAGGATAACCGCCCCACCAGCTTTCATCTGCTCGTACCCCAAACTTTCTTCACTAAACTCTCCCGCAAAGCCCTCCTTGACCACTTCAGCCTGGAAAATCCCCTGTCCCTCTACCCTACTATATGGGATTAATCTAAGTTTTTTATTAACTCAGACCGCCAATGGGGCAGGTCATTTTGGGCCTAATAAAGTGTCTTCTTATACCCTGACTCAATACATGCTGGCTCCCCAAAGAGCAAAGTTCTCTTTACAGCTGCAGTATTCACCAAAGGTGTCTAGCACAGGACTAAGAATACAGCAGGCATGCTAACACAGTAAACATAGGAGGGCTAGGATACAGTGGGCATGCAGACATAGTAGACATAGTAGGGTGAGGATATAGTGGGCACACAGATATGCGCTACCATTCTGATAAAGAGGATACCAATCCCTTAATAAGCACCAAATACAGTCAAATATTCTACTGAAACACATTAGCTCAACTATTTCTTCCACACTCTCTTTATGGACCTTTAGTACTGGGCTGTCCAAATGGTATGGTACAAATTATGGTATCTTACAGGTTTTAACATAGAAGTGATTTTAAGATATTATAAAAAGCAAAGACAGTTAAAAATAGTCCCTAAGGTTGCCTTAGGATTGCAATTAAAATATTTTACTTAAGTGGAAGAGTTTAAATAGCCCACACACTTACTAACTGATCCAGATATTCTTTGATTCTTGGCAAGTAAGTGAGAGAACTGATGGCCACCAGACAACTGAGAACAAAGTCAAAAAGCCGGTAGCAGAAGAACGGAATCAGCCAGCCCACTTGATACTGCAGAAGAAAAAGAAACTTTTAGTACATGTATAAAACTACTACCCTTGCTAAAGGTCAAACTAGGAAAGATGAAAAGACTTACAGAAATTGCTCCATACACCAGCATTGAGCTGATGATAAACATGAGAACAGAGACGGCAAAAAGAACGCAGGCATTATCTAAGAAAACAAAATGGAACTCTAAGTAAGCAACATATGCAATGAAAGAAACTAAACTCTTCATGATAAAACGACACTGCAAAACGTTTACATGTAAATGTTTAAATTAACTCTAATTACTTTCAAAACAGGCTCTCAAAAGATCTAAGGCCAGGAAAAAAAGAAAATCTAAGAATCTTGAGACATTTATACATGCCTTTCCATGTTAAACTGATGCAACAACTCGCTGACTTTGTTTAGGATGGAACATTAACCACGTAACTCGGCAGGAAAACAGGTCCCTTGTGCCTCTACATGTCAGAGTGCAAAGAGACAATTAAAACCCAACACGGCAAGTTGAAACACAGGCAGAAGCAATGAAAAAACTATGAAAGAATTCAAACAAGCTGGCTTTGTGAGATGTGGATTTAACTGGAAGGAAAAGCTGCTGTTTGCTTAGAAGACAGATAAGCTACACACAGAAAACTACAGATGTATCTCTTGCTTTGATAAGAATACAACTGAAATTCAAAGTTCTCCATTCACCCCACCCCGGTGGCTTCTTTCAGTTTGCCTTCTCTCCCCACACTCAACTCCTCCTCAGTCTGCATTCATCCTACATTCACTAGTTCCTTCAAAACACACCCAAATAATCCCAAACACTATCAAACCATACTTGACTGACTGAGTTTCTTCACAATATGTAGTTGATCCTATGACTCTGGACAGACACTAATAAACTGAAGGGAGAGGGGGTATATGGAGACAAGGCTCAGCTTGCTACTCTTGCAGAGGACCCAAGTATAGTTCCCAGCACCCGGAACCGGATGCCTCTGGAGCCCAGGCACCTGCACTCACGTGCACATTCTCCTTTACATACGCACAACTGAAAGCTTCAAAAAAACTAAAGGGCAACAAAAATGAAGAGTAATCACTAAATATTCACACTATTGGATGTTTGTACACACAATCTTATCACCGGGCATTATAAACACCAGCAGGATTTCACATAAATGGCTGTATCATCTCAAGAGTACCCCCATTGTTAAGGATTTAAAAGCTCTTGCCACTGAATGATTAAGTTACAAAGCAAGACTAACCCTGACTCAAAGCACTGAGGTATTAATAAGTCTCTAAAATTTTATTTATTATTATTTGGAGATGGGGAGGGGATTTCAAATACTACTACTCTAGAAAAATGATAAAAGGCTATTTCTTGTCACTTCTCAGAGTCGATGTCACAAGGATTATTTAAAAGAATCAGAAGACTTCTCATTTTGAAAAAAAACATTATAAACGCCCATCAGTTGATTTCATTCTTTGTGTATTACAGTCACTGAACTCTTCTTGGTTCCTGAAAAATTAATTTATCCACGAAGACAAAAAATTATTTAACAACAACAACAACAAAAGACACAGATCAGTACTTGAAGACATTGGAGTAGTTAAGCGGCTCAGTGCTCTTACAGAGCACCTGGGTTTGGTCCCCAGCACCTGCATGGTAACTTACAAACTCCAGTTCACATCACCTTCCTCTGGCCTCTGCAAACACTGAACACACATGATGTGCATACATACATGCATGGCAAAACACTCACAAATAAAACAATTATTAAAAAAACACAATTCTTCATCCTTGGATCACAGGTGGTCACAAATATAAAGAAGTTCATATTAAATCCCAGAATTAAAATCTATAGTATTAGAAACATACTCATGATCTGGGAACAGTTTTCTGAACTGAAATTTCACAACTAGGCTTGTAGAAATTGTATTTTCTGTCTAAATATTGAATTTATGACATAACTTGCAATAATATAAATTCAACTAGAAATGTTTTATACCTGCATTTTAAAGAACTGATAATAAAAAATAACTGCTGTCAGGGAATAAATGGGTTTAACAGGACAATTCCTATGACTGTTCTAGGGCTAGTTTCTTTTTAATAGTGGTGTTAAGTCCCTTTTCACATAAACAAGATAACTGTGCACTGTATCTTATACTCTACTGCAATAAATCATTTGTTCTAACACCAAATTTCTGACCCTGGCTACACATGGGTAAGTAAGCCCTCAGAAGTCTCAAACCAGTTTTATTTCCCATTTCCTCTGTCTTGTCTCTACAGTCAAGGCATACATACAACCATACACTTCTCCAAAACACACTAATTTATTACATCTTCCATCCAGAAATGTTCTATAGTAATTCTTGCTGAATATCTTTGGTGAAAGTCTTCAAAAATAACTTTCCTGTCTCAACAAGTAGCTTAAATAACATTCAACTTGTTACTTACTATGCAATTATTTAACCTTCTGAAGTATAACTGAAGCATAATTTCCTCAACCTTCCTCTAACATTCATATAAAGACTATAATTGGCTTTATATATAAAAACTTGGCAGTGATATCTTTTAAAGTAAAAACTTACCAGCCATTCTCTCAGATGAATAGTAATTACCAATGACTTCATACTGAATGTTGACAGCTGGCATGGAGTTTGGATGAGTCACTTCCACAGTCAGCAAAATTGCCATCAATAGGTTGACCACCTGAGAGAGACAACAGATGTCCATTAACTTCCATCGGGGAACAGTCTCCACAGTCCCTAGACACATTTCACACTGCTTCACCTATAGTAACAAGGTTGTGAGATAGCAGACACTCATCAAACATGGTGAGAACAGTTACAGGTCATAGCATATATAAAGATGCCAAACACTGTGTTAATGCCAATAAACCAGAACAAAATGTACAGAAAGCAATAAACAGTGACTCTTTGTCTTGAACCAAAAAAAAAAAAAATGTACAGAAAGCAAAATTAGGGCATCGTTACAAACTTCAAGTCCAGAGGCACATATTTCTTCACACGCCAACATGCAGATGCCTGCAACTCCCCCAAAGCACCCCCATCCATTTGGTTCAAGTTTAAAAGATTCCCTAAAGGAGTGATGATGCTCCTCCCTATCTCCGCACTGGTCTTAATTTGGTCTTTGGAGCCAGTGTGTTCCTCTAATACCCACAGCAGCCTCCAAACACCACAGGGACTACACATCCAGGCCCTCCAACCACTCCTCTACTTTTCTAGCATGGTTTAGCCATCTACCTATTTCCCCTTTGTGTAAGTTCCAGTGCAATGGACAAGTTCCTCAACCTGGTTCACAAATTCCAAAGCAAATGTAGTAGTTTTGTACATTTTTGCAATGTCACACAAGAGTAACTCTATACAATACAAAATTGGTTTTCCATATTTAATTTGATAAGCTATCTGCAACCTACACAGCTAGATTCAAAAGTATGGACATGATCTTTAAGGAACCTGTAAGTAAATTTCATCTGATTACATTCCCACCCACAAAGATTTTCCAGATTTTATCATCCTACATTCCTGAAATGTCTTCATTCTTGAAATGTAATCATCATGAAACAATCAATAGTATCATGTCAGCCACAAAAGAAGGGAGGGAGGGAGGGAGGGAGGGAGGGAGGAGGGTGGGAGGGAGGGAGGGAGGGAGGGAGGGAGGGAGGGAGGGAGGGAGGGAGGGCGGACTAAGAAATACCTTGGGACGGTGCTAAACATCTTGCTGAAATCCCATCATAGACGATGAATTTCCCTAGCCTATCAGGGACACAAACCTCACTTTGACATTGTACAGTGCTCTCTGGCTGTGGTCCCTGCAGCCTCTTAGCACATATATATGGCCTCAAGGATCAGAAACTGTCCTGATGAAGATTCAATATGGAAACCAGTAAGGTATGAAGACAAGACAAACTCCACAATGAAAGTTCACAGAATCTGTCCTCCTCTCGGAAGTCCCAACATTTGACACTCCAAAGTGTTCCAGCAACAATACCTAAAACTCCTCTCCCCTGCCCAACCTAAATGATGGATGAATGGCAACACCCAAGAAAGGCATTTTCTTTATATAAGGTCAAGCCTTCAAACATTTGGTAGAAAAGCAGACCACATTTTATCTTCAAGTTAGAAATGTTATCTTGTGTTGGGAAATCAGTTTGAAATCCATTCAGCAAACTCTTGTTTGCTGACAATTATAACATAATTATCACCCTAGTTAAAAAAAAAAAAAACTTAGCATGGCACAAAAAAACCCACTCATATCAAGGAAAACAAACAAACCTAGCTACCAAATGAAGGAAAAGAAGTATCAACACAACTTAGAGGGTTTAAATATCTATTTCCATGCATGTGTGTACGTAGCTGTATACATGCTGAAGTTCATATATCCAAAATATTTTTTAGCACATGTATAACTTTTTTAAAAAGTTATCTTTTTTAAAAGTTATCTTTTCTTCTATAAATTATCATAGAATTTTCCACTGTCCTTGCCTAGTTCACTTCACAGTGGGTAATACTTTGAATATGACAGTAATCAATCTAGAAAACTGTTGAAAGGAGGCTCTTGTTTGTTTCCTGGCTGCCCAGACTCCAGAAATAATCATACAGAAACCATATTATTTAAATCATTGTTTGGCCCATTAGCTCTAGCTTCTTATTGGCTAACTCGTACATCTTAATTTAACCCATTTCCATTAATCTGTGTATCGCCATCTGTCAGTGGCTTAGTGGGTAAAGTTCCCAGCGTCTGTCTCTGGTGGCTTCATGGCTTCTCTGTCTCTGCCCTTCTTTCTCCCAGCATTCAGTTTAGTTTTCCCCACCTAGTTCTGTCCCCCTATAGTTCTGCTATAGGCCCAAAGCAGTTCCTTTATTAACGAATGATAGTCACAGCACATAGAGGGGAATCCCACATCAGAAAACCAGTACTTGCAATCCAAAATATTTACCACTAAGCACCTACTCCACACTCATATGCAACTTACAGTAAATTCAGCTGACAAGAGTTCTAAGTTCCTATTGGATTTTAAGAAATCAAAACTGTAACCCTGAAGTTTAAAAAGTCTTTAAAATATTCTACCACATACAAACTTTTCCAAAATATTCATGACCTTTCCCCCACAGTATTCAGGAAAGGAAGTTGAAAATAAAAGCTTGTAAGCCTAGTAACAAGGCCAGGTAGAACATAGCACATGTGTCAACAACATGGGCCGAGCAAACTTTAACCGCCTTCTGCACACCTCACATGAGTAAATAAGCGGTGGGAAAACAATGGAGGGCCTTTTACTTGGAGAAAGGAACAAGGCCAAACCCAGGGAAGCACTCAGGCTTAAGGCAGCAATTCCTCCTTGCTTCAATCATACCCATCCCAGAAGACTCAAGGACTTGGGGGGGGGGGGGGCGGGGGACTTTTCTTTAACGATACATAACATTTGTACATCTTGATAGAGTACAATGTTACGTTTCAATACACTTATACACCATGTACTACTGGTCAATTCAAGGCACATAATGCCATAACCTTAAAACATTTGTTTGTGATGAGAACACTCATAACTGGTTAGCTCTTTCTGATTTTTGGTGCAATATTGACAGCTGTAAGTATCCTCTGTGCAAGAGAACACTAATTTTACTCTTATCTTGTTGCTTACTGTCCCCTCCCCTTCCCTTTCAGTGTCTAGTAACCACTATCCTGTAAATCTATAAACTAAGCTAATTTGTAATCTGTAAGTAAAACCATGTATTTGTCTTTCTGTAACTCACTGATGTCAGTTGTAGCTTCAGTTCCATCCATGTTGCTGTAAATGACAATTTTGTTCATTACTGTTAATACTATCCATTGTGAACGCAGACCCTGTTTTCTTTATCTGTTGATATCAATGTAGACCTCAGCTGACTCCCTACCTGATCTACTGTGAACAACACTGCAATAAACATGGGCTGCAACAGATCTCTTTGATACACTGATTTCATTTTCTGTGGGTAAGAACCCACTAGTGGGATTTATGGGTTCTATGGCAGTTCTTTAACCCGAAGAGCCCCACACTGTTCTACCAAAAGCAGCTATACTACATTCCCATACAGTGCAGCTGTTCCTCTTTCTCCATTTCCTTGCCAACATGTCACTTTTTGTCTGGCTGACTCACTCACTCACTGTGGTAAGAAGCTATCTCATGACATTCAGAGTTTTTTCATGTACTTGTTGGCCTTGCTAATCTTCTTTTACTTCTTTTGTCTATTCATCTCATTTGCCCATTTTAAATTTGATTATCTGTTTTTGCTGGTAAGTTCTTGATATACTTTGGGTATTAACCTCTTGTGAGAAAGTTTCCAAATATCTTCCTCCATTTCTAAAGGTAGCCTGTTCACTATTCTGATTCTCTTGCAGTGAGGAAGCCTTTTAGTTTGATGTAATCCCATATGTGTGTGTGCTTTCCTTTGTTGACTATGCATTTACATTCTTGCCCAGACTATTCCGGCTGCTGTGTGTGTGTGTGTGTGTGTGTGTGTGTGTGTGTGTGTGTGTGTGTGTGTGTGTGTTTTCCCTTTTGGTCAACTTGGCACAAGATACAGTCATCTGAAAAGAGGGACTCTCAATTGAAAAAATGCCTCAGTAAGATCTTCCTCCAGGCAAGTTCGTAGTTCACTCCATCTTCTTGATTAGTGATTGATGTGGGAGCGCCAGCTCACTGGGGATGTTGTCACTACTGGACAGGTGGTCCTGATAGGCATTAGAAAGCAGGCTGAGACCAGAAAGCAGATCTCCTCCATAGCCTCTGCTCCAGTTCCTCCAGCTTCCCCACTACGACGGACTTATGTGGAAGTGAAAGCAAACCAAACGCTTTCCTCCCTAAGTTGCTTTCAGTCATGGTGTTTCATTACAGCAATAGAAGACTAAGGTCAGTGCTTCCCCCATATCCTCTCCTACAAGGCTTAGTTTCAAGTTTTCATAGTCAAGTATTTTGCAATATTTAAGCTGCCTTTTCTGTACGAGAGAGGAGGGTCTCATTTCTTTGTTCTACAGTTGTGGACATGCAGTTTCCCAGCACTACTCATTGAGAACAATGTGCTTGCCCAGGCATTTATTTCTGGCACCTCTGTTGAAAATCACTTGGCTGTTGAAAGTGTGGATTATTTTTCCGTTCTCCAGTCTGTCCCATTGGTCCTCACGTCTATTTTTGTAGAAGGACTGTGAATGCCAGCTTTACATTCTGAAACTGAACGGTGTGGTACTTCCAGCCTTGGTCTTTATGCTCGAGACATCTTTGGTACAGTCTTTGGTGGTTTCATTCAACTTTTAGAAGTCGTTTTCTCCTAGTAAGGGGAAGACAACAAACATGACAGGTACTACCTTACACTTACAGATCCCTTTTGTAGTATGGGACCTAACAATACTAATTCTGATTCATGAATACACAACATCTTTCCATTTGTTTGTGACCTGTTCAAAGTCTTACATCGATGTTTTATTTTCACTGTGGATTCTTTTACTTCATGGTTAAAGTAGGGGTGTTTTTCTTGTTTTGTTTTTATAGCAATGACAAGTGTGAGTGTTTAATTTCTCTTTCAGATAGTTCACTACTGGCATAGAAACACACTATTTTTGAAGTTGCTTTATTATTCCACAACTTTTTATTAGTTCTCAGTTGCTTTTCAGTCTTCGGGATTCTCTACATATCTGATTGTGTCATCTGCAAATACTGAGCCATGACCTCTTCCTTTCCAACCCGTAAGCGCTTTATCTGTTTCTCTTGTCAAACTGCTCTGGCTAGGACTTTCAATACCATGTGAACAGCAGTGTTAGTAGGCACTGTTAATTGGTTTCTGATCTGAGAGAAGAGTTATTTTGGTATGGTGCTGGCTGTCAGTATTATATGGCTTTTACTGTGTTGCATATCTACTTTAATAGTAAATATTTTTCAACTATTACATTTATAGATGTATTGCCTGTATGCCTGTCAGTGCAGTGTGTATGTCTGGGGCTGCCTGGAGGAGGCTAGATGAGGGTGTCTGATCCCTGGAACTGGAGTTAGGTAGTTTTGAGCCACTACATGGGTGCTGGGAATTGAACTCTTAACCACTGGGTCATCTCTCCAGTCCCACTTTTTTCATGTGATGAAATTTAACGAATACATAACTATAACTACAAAAACAATTATATGGATTCAGTCCTTTATCCTATGTATATACATTTATTAATTTACGTGGACTGACCTATCCTTGAATCCTTAGGAAAAATCCCACTTGATCACAAGGATTTATTTATAATGTGATATTGAATTCTGTTTACCATTGTTTTATTGGGAATGTCTGCACCATTCATCAGATATCTGCCTAAAGTGTTTTGTTTAAGAGCTTTTTATTGTTTGTTTGTATGCTCTATTTGTATAGACTAATTTGGAAATACAGTAGTGGCTCCTAAATATTCTGTAGAATGCATTGGTGAGATAATCAGGTCCTAGATTTTTTCCTGTTGGGAAACTTCTCACTGCTGATTCAATTCCATTACCTGTTCTATCCTGGTATTCTCCTCTTCACAGGCCATCTTTGAAAACTTATTGGGAGACAGTTCTTTGTACTAGTCTCTTAAATACCTCTACATTACTGCAGTAGCAACTGTATCATTACTTTTCTCATATTTGATTCTGATTTTCTTCTTCTTAGCCCAGCATTTGGAAGGCTGAGATGGGGGGAGCATATGAGTCTGAGGTCAGCGTGGGCTACAAAGTGAGCGCCTCTGAAAAACCATCTGGACACATAATCAAAACTCAACATTTTAATTCTGTAGCCTTTTAAAATATTTCTGTTTTTGCTCTCATCTTTTTATCTTTTCTCTCCTATAAGCTTTGGGTTTACTTGTTGTTTTTCTAGCTCCTTTTAAAATATCATTGGTTTGCAATTCTTCTACTTTCGATGTAGGTACTTCTGGGGCTGTGAATTCCCCCTGGGTTTGAGACAGTGTTGTTCCTTTAATGTTTCAGGAAATCCCACACTCGTCCTTTTGGTCTCCTCTTCGCCCAGCATTTGGAGACCTGCAGCTTCATCTCCTGGCTTTGTCATGACTCCCTGTCTCTTTCCCATACCAGTTCTAGTTAACTATGATCAGGAGAGTTACTCAATATGATTTTAGTTCTGAAGAATTTGCTCAAACTCAATTTGTTCTCTCAGACTCGATTTGCAGTCCATTCTGCACCTATCCTGCAGAATGGGAAACTCCAACCCTGGAATGTACATGGAAAGTCATATATAGCTGATGCGGTGGTGGCCCACACTGTTAATCCAAGCACTCAGAAGGCACAAGGCAAATCTCTGTGAAATGAGGCCAGCGTGATCACACAGCTAGTTCCAGACCAGCCAGGTGACCTGCACCCAGAAAATAAATACATACATACACACAGGGAGTCTATCCAGTGGCCCGCATCTGTAATCCTAGCACTGTGTGAGATGGGATACACAAGAGAGGAGAACTGTACAAAAGGTCAGCGAGCCTGGAGAAGTCAGCCTGGCAGAAAACTGCAACAGCAGAAGACAAGAACTCTTTTGACCTCCACACATTCAGCATTGACACATGCATGACTCCCCCTGCCCACACACACACAATGTAAACCTAAGTCTCACATCAGTATCCAAAGATGGACTTCAGGGAGAAGTATCAATAAACAATTTTTTAAGAATATATTTTATGTGTATGAGTGTTTTGCCTCCATCTATGTCTGTGCACCATTTGCATGCCTGGTGCCCTCACAGGTCAGAAAGTGTTGGATCCCCTGGAACTCGAGTTCCAGATGGCTGTGAGCAGCCAGTGAATGCTGGGGATAAAGCCTGGGTCCTCTGGAAGAGCAGCTAGCTAGTGCTCAACCACTGAACCACCTCTTCAGTTCTGATTCTTTAATTTTAAAAAAAATCATTACCCCTCAGTCTTCCCATAGCATATTTTGTCCCAAACCAGTATCTTCTGAGACTATAACTAACATAATGCATTTGATTAGGACACCACGATAAAGATTTCCTAGGCAGGGAGCCCCTTCAGGCAAACCAGTACGCAAAACTCAACACAGAATTGCCAAACGATAAAGATCAAATCTGGCCATCTTCAGACAAGATTTCCTTTAGTTGTTTACTATGTTTAATTACAACTACTTTATTCCTATTATCTACGAGATAATTCGTTCTACAAATATCTACTGAATACCTCAAATATAATTAATAATAAATTAGTTTCTAGATAGGCTTTTTTAGTATTATTTCACTACTTTTATAAATCTGAAGATTTTCCTTAAAAGATTAATTTAAAATGTGAATTATGGGTTCAAAAATTAGCTCAGTGGGCAAAAACACTTGCAACACAGGCCTGGTGACCTGAGTTCAGTCTCCATAACTAATATAGAAGTAGAAGAAGAGTTCCACAAATCTGTCCTCTGACCTCCACCTTTTTCCCACATAAACACGGCATAATAGACACATAGAGTAAGAGCAAATTTAAAAAAAAAAATTTAATGAATTAAAAGGCAGAAGAGCACTTCAGAGGGAAGAAACAGCATGTACTGAAAGATAAGCAATGCGGGAAGGGTGGGGGAGAGACAAACTCTCAGCTACAGCTATTTATGGAGACATGACTAACAGGTGAAGGGCCCATGTGGCATGAGGAAATCTGTCCTCACATCTACCTAACGCAAGATTACTTAAGGATAAAACATCCATGAGAAAGTCTTGTTACATACGCTTAAAATGCACTTGTATCATGAAGATTTAGAGCCCCCAACAGGCTTTTTTTAATTCTACGTTCATGATTCAATACATGAGTTCACATCTAAGAATTTGTTTAAAATAATCTGGCTTCAAATTCTTTAATAAAGGATACAGAAATGAACTTGAGAAATATAGACACTTAAGTCTGAATTTACTCTAAAAATGTGTATTACTCATGCCACATGTACTCAACTTAAAAACGCCAGATGCCAACTCTTCAGGCTAGGTACCTCTAGTACATGTAACTGATTCTAGTTTGATGTCCCAAAGAACTATTCGATACCAACCATTAATACTTAAGGGTTTGGTCCAGGTAGTGGTAGCACACACCCAATCCCAGCATTCAGGAGGCAGAGGCAGGCAGATCTCTGTTTAAGATAGATTCAGATGGGAAAGATCTCTTCATGGGTCACAGTGTTGGATAAATGTATGTAGGCTTGGGAGAAAGAAAAAGAGTATAGACAGTTAAAAAAAAGTAGTTTTAAAAATAAAATAAAGTCTTTACAGTAAAAGTACTATAAATGAGTACATACAGTCATAGATTAAAGGAATAAAAATAAAAATAAGCCATGTAAAGATGGAATGTACATAAAGAGTCCTGATTAAGCATATTATTGTGATTTCTTTGAATTTTTTGACTGCAAAGAGATATTTGATTCTGGGGGTTGATATGCTAAACCAACATAGATTATTAATTTGAGTCTAAGGATATGTTGCTTTAGAAAAGAGGTTCTGCTTTTGTTTCCACAGAAGATGAGAACCTTTGGATTCCTTCCAGGCTAATGTAGTTTGATGGAACAAGAACCCCCCCCCAAAGTTTTCCACGAGTTCTAAGAATACTCCCCCCCCAAAAAAAACAGGAAGCAGTTTGAAGAAAATTACGCCCACATTCCCAAAATGATTGCTTACAAATGTTTGTTTTCACTTAAAGGGAGATAAGATATAATAGAGATGAGTACTTTGCATTGGTATGGATCTTAGTCTATGAATACAAATTTAAGGTCAATTTTGTAACATGTATATTTCTACTCTTGCTTAAGGTATTATGTTTTTATAGCTCATTTAAAAATGTATAATTAAAATTACAGATTAATAGATAACCAATAATAGTCAAACTTGAAGTCATGTCAGTTAGGTTTTCTAAATGTACAGAGATATATTTCAAATAGATAGGTATTCTTCAACCCTTTCAAAGACCTATAGAATATGGCTATTAAAATGTTTCAAGAACTTAGCTTTTTCTTGATAGTGAAACATGTCTGCTTCTGGCAGCACCAATTACTTCGGAGAAGTTGATGGACATTGAAGAAACTCATTATGGACTTTGCCTTCAATGTGACAAGGCTAGCCATCTGGGCAAGAAACTGCTCTTGCTTGGACTGCTTGATGGCATGCTGTGTAAACTGGACACACAGGACTCACAGAATTTGCCAAAAAGTGAGACAGTTCTTTAGGGTTCCTGCTTTGTGAAAGAACTGCCAGACATTTTGCAGGACACAGAAGAAAGCAACTGATGGACTTTGCCATTACAAGGCAGAACAGATCTTCAAACTTCCTGCTTCATGGAAAAGTCTGCTGAATACTATGGGCCTGTAATGTCCCAATATTACAGAATAACTTTGGGTGACTGTCCAGGCAGCAAGCTGTGTCTGTCAATTCTAAAGTTTTGGAAGTTGCTTACAATGCACTTCCTCTTCACTTAGGGTAATATGACATCCTTCTGGGGTCTTTGAAGAGTTGAAGACAGATAGTTATAGCTTTTCTTAGTTATGATAAAAGATAAATTAGATATGAAACTTTAGACTCACGAAGATAAAATAGATGATAGTATATTTTCTTTAATTTTGCCAGATTAAAAAAGACTAAATATTATAACTGCAATTCTTTCTTGAAACTATTTTGTATATGTAATTTTACTATGTAAAAGCTAAAAACTTTACTTTTAACTAGACAGAAAAGGGGAGGTGATGTGGGATTTGCCTCTGTATGCTGTGAATATGATCTATTACCATTGGTTAATAAAGAAGCTATTTTGGTCAATGGCTAGCAGAGTAAAGTCAGGAGGGAAATCAGAGCAGAGATATAGATAGAGAGTAGGCAGAGTCAAGGAGACACCATATAGTTCCTAAAGGAGAAATACTCCAGAACAGAACCTTACCCGGTAAACCACAGCCTCATGGTGATAAATGAATTAATAGAAATGGGCTAATTTAAGATCTAAGAGTTAATAAGAAGCCTGAGCTAATAGGCCAAACAGTATTGTAATTAATATAGTTTGTGTGATTATTCGGGTCTGGCCAGCTAGGAAATGAACAGTCTCCTACAAGCCTGGTCTACAGAGCTAGCTCTGGGACAGCCAGGGATACACACGGATACACACACACACACACACACACACACACACACAAACCATCTCAAAAAACAAACAAACTTAAGGGTTTGGTTTCGTTTTGGAAATAGCATTCTATTTAGCCTAGGCTGTCCTGTGGCCAAGGTTAGGTTTGAATCCCTGATCCTCCTGACAGCAACTCCCCAGTTTGCCACCATGCCTGACTTCATACAACTAATTAATCCTTTGATATCTAGGATTGTGCTAGCCTTAACAGAAAACCCAAAGAAGCCAAAGCAAGAAATCAATGACATCATTATCAGTCATAGAGAGTGTGTTCGTGTGTTCAGCCCAGCAAAAGGGAAGGCTATGCCTTCAAGTTTCAACCACCACCAAAAAAAAAAAAAAAAAAAAAAAAAAAAAAAAAAAAACCAGAAACACAGAACACAGGCCTTGTTCTAGATAGCCCAACCCAGCTCACCAATATTCTCCCTCACAGAAAAGAGGGGTGCTGTCCCCCTGGAGTCAATGAGCAGAGCTCATGACAAAGTGGGCAGGAAGGGAACAGTGGCAAGGCATAAATAAGGAGGAAAGGACATTCCACCTGTCATCATTCCATATCTCCATTTTACTAGAGCTTATGGCAGCAGAATGCACAACTAGGACAAGACCTCTTTGCTTAGAGGCATTATACATCATACTGTTCCCATCTCCCAACTCGCAGAAAAGTACGTCTTCATGCTGCTACAGAACTGAGACCTGTCTATTTTTTGAAGTTGCCAACAACACTGTAATAAGCAAAGCAAATGCTCATTTCCTCCCCTCAATCTGATTAGAATCTGTTATCACTGCTCATCTTCCTCCCTTGTGACTGTAAGTTCCACTTCCCTGGCTGTGCTCCAGAGTTCTCTGTAACACCATCAACATTAAGGGATGATGTCATGGTGAAGGCAAGCAGCGCTAGAAACTATCATCCTGCAGGTAGTGAGAACAGAGAAGCCATGCAAGGCAGGTCATCTATCCCTTCTGGATGTCCGTCCAGAGTCCTTTACACTGAAGATGGGCAATAAATCTCGGGCATGAATTAAAGCACATCAACTGAATTAAACAGCTTACAATCGTCTAGCCTGAAAGTTGATGCAAAATAGTATCTCTTTAAAACTGGGGGCAGGGGAGGCAATTCACACCAATAGTTTCAACTGTGTCCATATTTAAACCTTTCAATCCCTGTTTTGTTAAAATAAATAAATAAATGTCCTTGGAGCTGGACAGGGTAGCTCAGTGGTAAAAGCACTGGTTGCTCTTCCAAAGGACACCCACACCTACACAGCTTACAACCATCTGTAACTCCAGGCCCAGGATAATCTAACCTCACTCCACAGGCTCTGCACACAAGTAGTACACAGACAAACATGCAGGCAAAACACCTAACAGTTTTTTAAAAAAAAAGTCCTTTTTCACTCTGCATTCTGAGTTCTCTGTTCATTTTTATAAACAAAACACACAGCATCAAAAACAAGGGATGTAGAGAAATGCTGCCAATAAATCTGAATGTCTGAAGGGGATGATTTTCCTTCTTCAAATGGTTTGAAGCCCTTTGTCTGTGGGTGGAGGGATGGAAGAAGAAATAGAAAGATGAAATTTGCAGGCAAGCATCCCAGGCTCTAATCCTATTTTCTCAGCTAAGTTCAACAGAAGGTCATTTCCTGGGAGAAGGCAGGCAGGGGGTTAGGTAAGACTTGATGATGGGCAAGATATGAATTAATCGTTTAGGAGAATGGAAGACAGTGAGGGACAAAAGAAATGAAAAATCCATACTCTTAGCCAAAGGAAAATAAAAAGAGGAAGCTAGATATACAATCCGGCTGACTGCCATTAACCAATCCAAGTCCAGGGCTACAGCTCAGTTAACACATACAATGGGCAGTTTCGTAGAGAAAACGTGATAATTATTAATAAAGTAGCAGTAAGTTCTTTCTGAGTACAGAAGTACAGCAAACATGAAAATAACCTCAGCGCAAGCAAATAAATGTACACACTCATGCCCTTTTGATGCTCTTTCCTAATCTACATTAAGGATACAAGACTGCAAAACCATCAATAGTGTGGAGGTCTGAGAGTCCCCTGGGGTGGGCTGGGAAACCATCTGCCTGAAGATCTTCATCTGGTGTTCCGCCAAACAGTTACTAATGACTTCAAGACACTGGGCGTGGAAGAGGACAGCAGGAAAAGGGGGAGGAGAGGTCGGAAGTAAACCTCTCCCTCCTTCGCTCCTCATCTAATTATCAGAAACTGCGCAGTGTCTCTTCAGTTACCTCCCACACCCACCCCACAACGAAATCTGAAAGTCATCGAAGTGACCAAATCGACAAGTTTCTTAAGACTTCGCAAAGTTTAATAACCAAAAACTACCTAAAAAGAATCACGGTTTTTGGAAATCGCTGGCAAATCAATTTCAATAAAAACAGTCATTAAGAACTGTAGTTTAAAAGTATATCACAAAAGACCGTCTACCCAACCAACCAGGAGTCAACAGGACCGTCCACCTGCTGTGACAGAAATCACACAGATCCTGAAGCCCAATAAGTATCAGCAGGGACATAGCAGGCTCTCAATAAACAACTCTTCCGATCCGAGGTGATCTTGAGATGAAAAGCACCTGATAGGCAAGGAGAGGGGTGTACCCGGGGAAATTAACCCAGTGTAAATCCTGGCTCGCGTCTAGATTCAAAGCAGACGCCTTTCTGGCTACATCACCAAACGCCTTAACAAAAAGGAGAAAGGAGAGAGAGAGAGGAGAAAAGAGAAAGAGAAAGAAAGTTGTAAGTCTTTTCTTTCCTTTTCCATTCGGACAAACAACGTCCGAAAGCTGGCTGCATACCAAAAACGACAATAATTCTTTCATGGGGGGGGTGGGGTGGTGGAGATCTTTGCATTCCCCAAATAACGACCTTATTCCTGTCCCTCTCCCAAATTCTCGTGAGCCCCATCTCTCAAAGTCCCCCAGCCTCAGCTCACAGTTGAAGCACCCCGAAAAGCAGCGGCCCACCCCAACTTCCACGTCCCACGTCCCCGCCCCCCATCCCAAGGCCCACTTGCCGCGCATGCGCAGTGGCCGGGTGGCGCGGCCCTGCCCGCCAGCCCCCTTACCATGTACCAGGTCCCCAGGATAATCGTCCCGGTGCGGACATGACAACAGCCGCAGCACCGGGTGCTGTAGAACCGGTCGCTGCGGCCCCGCTTGAAAGTCATGGACACCATTGGGAACCTCGCGGGCCTCGTCCTCGCCCAGGCCCCTGACAAAAGCTTTCGGCGGCCCAGCGAATGAACCCAGACGACTAGGCGACGCTGTCCAGAGCCAAACGACGCGTCTTCTGGCCCGCCCTCGGCCGGGGTCCCTGCCAACTCCTGGGCGCCTGCGCTCTGGGCATCGGGCGCCGCTCTCGCGCGACCTCGACCCAGCGGCTCTCCCGCCTCCTTCTGCCACATAGAAACCAATGAGGAGCGGAAGGCTGGAGTCCCCCACTTCTGATTGGAGAAAATGAGGAGATTGAAACAGTTCACGCCCAATCAAAAGTTCAACTCTCTCCGGCGCTGTTTCGGTCGGCGTGAACGTGGCTCGGCTCGCGGTCTGGGGCTGTGTGGGTAGAGGGTAACTCGGTGGTTCGCCAGCAACGAGACGAGGTTGGGCGGCGGACAGCGGGCACGGAGATCTCTGGCGCTGTCTTTGACCACGTTGTCTTTGTCACAGGCCTGCGATGCTCCCGTGACGTGTTCGCCTAGCTCTATTGTTGGGCCGGCCGGGGGCGTGCCCTGTGGGGGAAGGGGCGGTGCCGATGGGGAAGGGGCGTGGTTACCTTCCTGGCGTGGTCCTTTAGGCGCTGGCTATCATCGACGGCTAAAGGATTGGGTTTCTGCCCTTCCCCCTTCTCTCTGTAGCCTGCTTAGAGGGAGCCAAGAAATACCACTGGACTCTGCTGAAGGCCAAGGGATTAAGGAAAATGACAGCAAGAAGAAAGTGGAAAAGCCGCTTAGCGGCTGGGTTTTCACAGATAATAGCTTCTTTTGAAGAGAGACATTGTGAAGCATATTGAAATAGGCCAGAAAAAAAGCATAGGGTGTCTTAAGTGAGAAACCAGCTACACTTTTCTGCATATTCTGATTCCACAGTGATCCTCAGCTTTCTTTGGGATGCTGAACATCTCTAAAACGCGTTGACTGGGCTCTGAATCTCATCCCTTCCCAGAGAAAGCCACTTGACATAAATTGGGTGATTCATTTCCCATTTATACTTCAACACTGGGTGCTTTACCTTTCTATTAACCCCAGCTCAGTTCCATTCAGACAGACGTCAGAGTCAGGAAAAATCCCTGGAAGTTCACTGACCAGCTATTCTAGTGCCTGAAGGAATGGACAAGGGGGAGCTCAAAGACTTGGTAGTGTTTGAGGATCCTAAGACCTCTGTGTGAGTTTGTGCCTCGTGTGTGGGGTGCTAGAGGAAGCTAGAAGAGGGCATCAGATCCCCCTGGAGCTGGAAGTACAGGATGCCGGAACTCTAGGCCTTTGGAAGAGCCGAAAGTGCTTGTTTTGTTTTGTTTTTTTAAGATTTTATTTTATGCATATGAGTGTCTGGTGCCCTAATCTCCCTTTCTCTTCCTTCTTTCTGTTTTCTGCAGGCTCTCAGGCTAGCCTACAACTCACTATATAGCTTAGAATGATCTTGAATTTCTGAGCCTTGTTTGTACCTTCTGTGTCCTGATCCTCCTACCTCTGCTCCAGCCAGCATTTTGTGCATGGTAGGCAAACCCTGTACTAAGTTACATCTCCAGCCCTTACAGTCTTGTTTCTTGTTTAAAAAAGTATCTACCCTTGCTGCCTCCTCTATCAGTTTTCCCTTCACTCTGTCCCTTCTCCGTCGCCGTTGCTCTGTTAACCCTAGCCTTATAACCCTAAAATCTTCACAAAGTTGAGAGTTGTCATACCCAACCTTTTTCTTACTTGATACCCCAGGGAACCCATTGGTCGCCTCCTCATCTTTAATCTAACAATCATATTTTATCTCAGTACGTGCACACTTTCCAAAATAAAGTAATAGTGAAAAGCTTATAAAACCCATTGGCTCCTTTCCCTCCCTTCCCAGGTCACCTTATTACCTTCCTCACCTCCCACAAACCCTTCTGTACTTCTTTATTTTGAGGTTTCCTTTGATGCCTATGGCCCACCATTCTTCCCATCCTTGTGTTTGTCTGTCTTCCTCATGAGCCTTGGCACTTCCCATCAAAAGGTTAAGAGTCTTGTTTTTCATCCCTTTCATCGGAGTTTGGCTGCTTCCACCAGTGTGGAACTCACATAAAATAAGCACTTGAAAAAATTCAGTCCTTTTGCAAAACCTCCAAAAACTCTTGAAGAGTCTGTGGTGGCTTGCTACTCAGCAAGGGATACGCAGGATAAGCCTTACCCCAGAAGGCACCAAACCCACGAGCAGATGTGTGAATATTCTACATCTGTCCTCAGATCAGCTCACCAGACGACCACAGAATTCAACTGAACTGATTCAAACCAGCATAGATGTCCAGATTATCTAGTTATGAGAAATTTTTTATATGTAAAATGAAGTCCAAATTTTCTAAGTGACTTATTACCCAGCAAAGGCTAATGCAGCTGTCAGATTTCCCCCTTTATACTATAAACATGCTTTTATATTCTTTTTTTAAAATTAAAAACTCTGTGTGTGTGTGTGTGTGTGTGTGTGTGTGTGTGTGATTCATGCGTGGGTACAGGTGTATGTGGAGGTCAGAAGACAGCTTTTAGGAATTGGTTCTATTACACAGTAGTTTCTGGGGATTGAACTCTGGTCATCAGGCTTGCAGAGTAAGCACTTTTACCTAGCTGGCCTTGTTTTTCCTTTTAAATCTGTATGTTTATATATGTGCATGTTTGTCTCTATAAGTATTGGCATGTACATGCCACAGGAGTCATGTGAAAGTCAGAGGACAAACGCATGTGATTCACTTCCACACACACACACACACACACACACACACACACACACTGTCTTAGTCACTTTTCTATTGCTGTGAAGAGACACCATGAACAAGGCAACTCTTATAAAAGAAAGCATTTAATTGCAGGCCTGCTTACAGTTTTGGAGGCTTAGTCCATTATCATTGCAGAGAGCACGGTGACAGGCAGGTGCTGTGGGACAATGGTTTTACCCTGTAAAGATGTATTTCTTGTACTTGTTTAATAAATTGCTGATTGGCCAGTAGCCAGGCAGGAAGTTTAGGTGGGGCAACCAGGCAGGAAGTAGAGTCAGAACAATGAGAACAGGAGAATTCTGAGAAGAAGAAAGATGCAGTCTGCAGTTGTCACCCAGGCGCAGGTGTGACTACCTTGCCAAAAATGGTATTAAGCCATGTGGCTAACACAGACAAGAATTATGGGATAATATGAGTTATAATAGTTAATAAGAAGCCTGAGCTAATAGGCCAATCAGTTTATGATTAATGTAGAAATACATTCAGTCCCATTTCTTTGGGACTGAATGACTGTGGGTCCGGGGTGGAATAGAAACCTCGGCCAACAGGCAGGCACAGTTCTTAAGAAGCAGCTGAGTACTACATCCTGATCCATGTGCAGAGAAAGAAAGAGACTGGGCCTGGCATGGGCTTTTGAAGCCTCAAAGCCTACCCCCAGTGACACACCTCCTCTAACAAGGCCACACCTCCTAATCCTTCTAATCCTATCAAAGAGTTCCACTCCCTGGTGACTAAGCATTCAAATATATGAGCCTGGGGGAACTCACACACATACATTTAAATTTTTAGACATCATAAAATAAAAATTACAGGAGCAGATGAGGCGCTGAATTGACACATAGGCATGTCAAATCCCTAACAGATTGTGGCTGATTTGTGTGTCCATACACCTTCTTTCTACCCATCTGTACATCCCTTGTCTGTTCATCCATCATCTCCTTTGCTTCTCTCTCTGTGTTCTCTCTCTCTCTGTGTTCTCTCTCTCTCTCTCTCTCTCTCTCTCTCTGAACTTCCCAATGATCATCCTGGAACATATGTGATCACATGTAGGCAGGGCAGCTTTGAACTTGATGTCTCATCAAGGATTACCTTGAACTTCTGATTCCCACCTTTCCACCTCCCAGATTCAGGCATGTGCTATATGCCCAGATTTGAGGGTTACTGGGTTAGGGTTGGGGATCAAACTCAAGGCTTCTTGCATGCTTTTTGAGTGCTCTACCAACTGAGCTATATCTGCAGCCCCTGCCCTTCCCATGCTATGGCATTTTAACAGATGTAAGAAGCCTTCTCCAGATGCAGAAGTAGTGCTTCATAATGGGCACCATTCATGTGGCACTCCACACGTGGACACAGTTCATATCTACGGCTGGTCACCAGCAACCCAGGCTGTCCTTGCTGAGTGTCTGTTTGAGCCGTCTTACCACCTGTCTGGAGTAAACTACTTGTAGAATAGATGTGTTTATATATCTTTTTATTTACCAAACCACTTGGTACTAAGGCCAGCTTGATAAATATTTGCTAATGGATGGGCAATCTAGAAATGGGTCATTGGCCCTGAATGGCAGAAAAGCAAACCATTCGGACTCGTAACAGCATTCATTTTCTTGAGTTCCACGTGCCTGTCTGCTGGGCCTGAGCACCTGATCCTAGCATTGGCCATGTAAAAGTGTGACCTTCTGTGACACATGGCATGACCTTGAGTGTTTCTGCCTATGTTGCCAGTGTCAGTTTACCCTCCCTTGAGGGCTTTTAAGAGCCACAGGCAATTGATGAGGCTGTAAAGCTTGGCCTTGGATTTGTCATGGCCAGGACTGACCACTGTGTATGTGGCCTCAGAGCTACTCAGGCTTGGATGGGTGTTCCAGAGCCCCAAGTGTTCCTCTGTAGTATTTTAAGCGGAAAGGTCTCAAACATGTACTTGAAGACTTCTCTAATGTAAGATTTCTGAGTGGCTACTTTATCGTAGGCAGGATTCTCACGAGCCTGTCTACCTTCCATTCAGTCCCCAACAAGCAAGAATCTTACTCTTCAGACACAGAGTTATCTACGTGCTGTGCTACCCTGCTGGGGTCAACTGAAAATGAGTGCAAAGTCCCCCCACCAAAACAAAGACAGCCATGAAAACACCTCACAAATGAAGACTTGCAAGTAAAGGGCTCTACATGAGATGCTTGTAAGGTGGCCATGAGCAGTTCGTTTCCCCACGCTCATCTTGTCACTTCTAAAGCACAGAAGAAAGTGTCCTGCCCCTGCCATCCCCAGGATCCCTGTCTTGATCCATGTCTCCCTCCAGGCTGAGAACCCAGAGGGTGGGATGTAAGTGGCCTGCCTGTTCAGAGCCCCAAATCTATTCCTGGTGCGCTAGGCACAGATGGTCAAGGTTGGGGTTGCTACAGTTTGAGTATGGCTTATGTGTCTCCCCAGAGGTTCGTGTATCAGATATTTTGTTCCCAGTGTGGCGATGTCAAGGTGTAGTAGCACCTTTAAGAGTTGGGGCCTATTGAGTTGTTGGATGTATTAAAGTATTAAAGGGATTAAAGTGGTTTTTATGGGAACCTAATTAGTTCCCAGGAGAGGATTAGTTCCCAAACAAAGATGCTCTCTGGCTTCCCATCTCATCATACAATCATCTCATTACTCCTGCCGTTGTGATGCTCCTGCAGTGGGCTCTCATCGGAGCCAGGCAAGGCTGGCATCACGTTCTCCAGAACTGTGGCCTTTGGGGATTTTCAGCCACACATATTTTCTTACAGCAATGGAAAACAGTCTCACACAAATGTAGCCTGGGAACACAGAGTAGAGCCTGAGTTTAGAATTGCTCTATTAGCAGAGTCTTCGAGTACTTTTGATTCCTAGACTAACGATCCAGTGTATGACTTTATCCAGTGTGGCCCAGAGAAGCCAAAACGTTGGATACCCCTGATTCATCTGTTCTGAGAGAGACTTTTGAGGTAGAGACCCAAACTTCAAATGCCCAGGGGAAATAGGAAGCCTTTAATATCCCCGGTTCCTGAAGCAGGCAGGAGGGTCCCACTGGGAGCGGGAGACCCATTCTGACTGTCCCAAGATGTCTAGCTAGGCCTGGGTTCCAGTTCCGACTTATCCTCTATCCACAGAGTAATCCTTGAGTCTGTTGATTCCAGCCTCTCCCAAAGCTACAGTTTCCCAGCTCTGCAGTAAGTGGGTGCCTGGAGAGTCTAGAGTTCCTTCCAAATCTGAGCTTTGAGGATCTGCCCTAGCAAGTCTTTTTCTCTTCCTTCCTCTTCTCAGTTCTCCGGTTCCTGTCTCCATCCTTGCACACTCTTGTCTCTAGCTTGACTGCTCATTGACCTGACCCCCACCTCTCTTCAATAGCTAGTTTTGCCAAGTTGTACCTAAGAGTTCACCTGCTCTGATGGTCTGGCCTTCCTAGATATGTGTGATGGAGAGTCCTGTCTACAAGACAACTGGGTGATACTGAGTGAGCTGGGTCAGGGCTCTTCCGTGCACCATCCTAGGGACTCATCCTCAGACGCCCAACTCCAGCCTCACCCAGAGCCTCGCCAGCCCTCTCAGAGGCCACGGATGAATCAGTTGTGGCAGTTTCTTCACGTGTCACGTAGCTGAAGAGCATCCTCCATGTATTCAAACCAGAACCTGGGCATTACTGTGCAGGCACTTTGTGGATGGGATTAAAGTTCATAACGCTGTGACTTTAAATAAGATTGTTTGTTCTGGGTTACCAGGGTGGGTCTGGTTCTGTCAGTTGAGATGTCTTGAAAACAGAGGCTCCCCCTATGGAGGAGAACATCCTTCCTGGAACATTGGCTTCACCCATACCGTGTGTTTCCGTCCTCCTCTTCTTGGTAAATGTCCCAAGGATTCAGACTCACCTAGCCAGTTCACACCAGTACAAGCCAGTTCCTTATAATCGTCTCTTAATGTACAACCCCACTTCTGGTTCTATCTTTCTGGTGGAACCCTAACTATTAGACGTAGGTAGTAAACCCCTCACGCGATATATACTCTCCAGGTCATTTCTCGAAAATAAGAAACTTGCTCCACCCCCTGCCTCTCTAGTTCATGTCCTCATGGCCCAGACAACAGTGGGGAGAGAGTGTCAGATTTTTTTTTAAGTGGGAAGGATGGATTTGCTCCTATTCAAAAAGGAAGCTCCTGAACACATGTAACTGAAGGTTTTTAACGCTGAACAGTCTCCATTTGGAAATTCTCTGTAAATCTAGTTTATCCAGTGCTGTTTTATGGGCTGATTTTCTTTGTTTTATGTTTAAAAACCACTTATGAGTGAGTACATGTGATAATTGTCTTTCTGGGTCTGGGTTACCTCACTCAAAATTATGTTTTCTAGCTCCATCTATTTGCCTGCAAAATCCAAGATGTCGCTATTTTGTTCTGCTGTGTAGTACTCCATTGTGTAAATGTACAACATTTTTCTTATCCATTCCTCAGTCGAAGGGCATTTAGGTTGTTTCCAGGTTCTGACTATGACAAACAGTGCTGCTATGAACATAGCTGAGCACATGTCCTTGTGGTACGATTGAGCATCCTTTGGATATATGCCCAAAAGTGGTATTGCTGGATCTTGAGGAAGATTGTTTCCTAATTTTCTGAGAAAGCACCACACTGGCATCCAAAGGGGCTGTACCAGCTTGCATTCCCACCAGCAATGTTTTTAATGGTGGAATCTTCTAAGTACATCTTACTCAGAATGAGACAGCTCACCAACATCAACATTCACTTTTACAGCTATTGCTGAGTTTCTAAAATCAAAACAGTGAAGTTTAATGAGCTGTACAAGTCTTCCAGGGACAGGAGGATCCTGTGTCCGCGAGCCTGCGAATTAGCAGTGTGTGACTCTTGGTCAAATGAAATCAAAGAACCCGGAATTGTTTGCCTTTTTGTTTTCAAAGAGTTTTGGCTTCTAAGCATCTCTCACGTCACCCTACAAATACGGACTTGCCAAACATCTGGACTTTAATTATTAAAAATAATAAATATGGCTGGTCACATGAAGCTTTGTTCCCATCGGGTAAGCAGGGGATGGGTAAGATGTGTTCCATCTCTTTTGGTCTAGTTGGAAAAGAGTCTCATCTTCTGATGAACCAGATGGCCCTTCTGCTGGGACCAGGGGTGCAGGGAAAATGAGGAGGGGTGAACTGGAGTGAGGACGAAGAATGGAAGACATCAAAGTTCACCCAAGTCTTTGCTTCTAGAGAGCTCCAGGCTGTGAGGGTCAGAATTCTAGTTAATATGAGAATAGGAAAAAGGGCGAGAGTCTGGTAGACAGCCCAGGAAAAAAGGCTGAATCAGCCCTAGCTTGTAGGGTGCAGCCGCAACTCCCTCTTCCCTCAGTGCACCCTGCTTCTTCTGGCCTCAAACCCCAGCTCCCAATAGAAGAAACCAGCTTCTTCATAAAAGAACTCCCACTAGCTCCCTCACATGTAGGGGCCTGTCGGGGTGTGCTAGACGGGATCTGCTCCGGCTGCTATAAGGTGAGGAGTGTCTGGCCTCTCCCTTGGCATTTTGCAGTGCACTCTCATACCAACTCATCTTTTTCCTGCCCATTTGGGCCAGGCAAAGGGAGCTAGGCTCTGGGCAGGGAGGCACACTGACCCTCAAAGGCTGGCATGGGAGACCATGCTAGAGACTTTGCAACTGGTCTCATGGTAACAGGCTGGTGTGCCTGGAAAACTGATAGTTCTGCATAGAGCCACTTAACTGACCATTTGAAGAAAGCACTGGAAACCGAGGTGAAAGGCTGAGTAAGGGTTAAGGACACACACAAGCATAAGCTTGCAACTGTGGTGCTCACTTTCGGAAAATATTAATATGCTTCTCTTTTGCCTTAGGATGTGACATACTCTCTGAAATCTGCTTGACTTGCCCATTTACATGGAGGAGATTAAGATTGTTCTAGCAAGACTACAAAAAGAAAGCATCAAAATTTACCTCTGCACAGTCAAAATAAGAATTTTGTAGTTTTGCTGATTTGTAATTGAGATACAGCAATATTTACAACCTGATGGGTTTGACCCAAGTACGTATCTGTGAAATGAGCAGTATACTAACACATCTGTCACTTCAAAAATTTTCCTTGACTGTCTCAACACACACACACACACACACACACACACACACACACAATGCGATTCTAAGGCCCTGATAAGCTTTCTATCACTGTATAAAATTTGCATTTTCTAAACTATTATACAATATCATAGTATTTACATGCTTTTTCTAGTCATTTTCGCTGTCTGTAATTGGAGACTCGGCTTTGTTATTGCAGGAACTCATAGGTTGCTTCTTTTTAACGCTGAACACTTACTCTGCTGTATAGACAAGAACACAGCTTGTTTACTCATCATCTAATAGACTTTTGGTTGTTGCCAGTGTTTGGCTATTGGACAGTGGCATAACTTTCTTTTTGTGGACTTATACTTTTGTTTCCCTCTTGAAGGTACTTAGGAATGGAATGGCTGGCTTATAATCTCGATGCATTTATAAGTTTTTAAGAAGGTGCCAAACTGTTTTACAAAGAAGTCCTGCCATTTAACACTCCCATGAGCCAGGTACCATGTTCCAGCTGCTTTCCATCCTGTCTGTACTTCCTATGACCAACGTATAACTTTAACCATTTCAGAAAATGGGTAGGATAATGACTAGAGACTTTCAGAATGAGACTCTCAGAAAGATGAGCCCAAACAAGTCTGGTGATAGCTTGGGTAAGTGACTTTCTTAACAACATTGCTCTGAAGAAGAATACCATCGTGGTTAGAAAATGGGTACAGCATATGCATGATGCCAGGTTTGTGAGCAGAACTCATTGTATCACTGTAAGAGCAGAAAAGTGAAGACCTAAGTGTCCACTAATGTAGTCCTAATCAAACAAACTATGGTACCCTATTTCATGTGCACGTATTTACACACACCTATATATGTGATGTGGGATGTCTTTCTGTATATGTATTGCTCTTATTGACTAATGAATAAAGCTGCTTTGGCCTATGGAAGGGCAGAAAATAGCCAGGCTGGAAGAGATATGGAGAGATGATGTAGGAGATTCTTCTGTCTCTTTGTGTTGGTTTCATTAGTTAATGAATAAAGAAACTGTCTTGGCCTAGTTGATAGGGCAGAACTTAGATAGACAGGGGAAGACAAAACTGAATGCTGGGAGGAAGAAAGGCAGAGTAAGGGAGAGTCGCCACGGAGCCACCAGAGACAGACGCTAGGAATCTTACCCAGTAAGCCACTGCCATGTAGCAATACACAAGATTAATAGAAATGGGTTTAATTAAGGTGTAAGAATTAGCCAATAAGAAACTAGAGCTAATGGGCCAAGCAGTGATTTAATTAGTACAGTTTCTGTGTGATTATTTCAGGACTAAGCTAGCCGGGTGACCGGGAAGAACAAATGGGGCCCTCTCTGCAACAGAGAGAGAGTAGGCAGAGTCAGAGTTGTCATGTAGCTGCTGAGAGAGAAAGATATTGGCTGGAATGCTGGAACCTTACCAGCAGGCTACAGCCTTGTGGTGGTACATAGATTAATATAAATGGGTTAATTTAAGATGTAAGAGCTAGGCAGGAATGTGCTTAAGTCCTTGGCCAAACTTACAATTAATATAGTTTTGTGTGATTATTCAGGTCTGGGCAGCCAGTAAATGAACAAACAGTCTCCATTTACATATATGAGAGTTTATATGTGCATATATACATGTATTATAAGGAATGTTTTTCTGTTTGCATTTGGCCAAATGCAATCTGATAAGGTAGCTAGCAGGCTGGATCCTAAGGAAAGAACTGCATTCAAAGCCAAAGGTATTATGACTATATATCCACGAGCCTGATAATGCTGCTTTCAGGTCTGTAGCTTATCTGCTGGCAGAATTTTCTCTTGAATGAGGGAATGCAACCTTTTTGTTCTATTCTGGCTTTAAAATGATTGAATGAGGTACCTCAACATTATGGAAGACAACCTACTAAAGTTTACACACTTAAATGAAATCTCATCCAGTAAAAAACTACATAGGAATGTCTATAATAGTACTTGAACAATACAATACCCAGGCATCTAGCAATCCAGCCACATTGGTACATAATTAACCATCACAGTTATGCATGAAATACTAGGCAACCATGTATTTAAAGACAAGTCTGGATGCATTGAGATGACTGTATCTCCAAGACACATTAAGTAGGAAAAAATCTAGATATATGTTGCAAGGAGCCGCTTGTTCGTCCCAGCCACCCAGAACTGAAATAATCACACAGAAATTGTATTAATTAAATCACTGCTTGGCCCAATCACTCTAGCTTTATATTAGCTAACTCTTATATATTAATTTAACCCATTTCTATTAATCTGTGTATCACCACGAGGTTGTGGCCTACCAGCAAAGTTTCTACACGTCTATCTCTGGCAGCAGATCCATGGTGTCTCCTCTGCCTCTTCTTCCCAGCATTCCACTTAGTTTTCCCTGCCTATCTCTGTTCCCCTATAGCTCTGCTATAGGCCCAAAGCAATTCTTTTATTAACCGATGAAAGCAACACATAGACAGAAGGATCTTCTACACTATTTCCCCTTTTCTATTTAAAAAAAGGAAGGCTTTAACTTTAACATAGTAAAATTACATATAACAAAACAGGTATCAAGCAAGAATTACAGTTACAATATTTCTATTTACTTTATCTTTTATTATAACTAAGGAAAACTATAACTATCTATCTATTTTTCAACCCAATCAAAGACTCCAGAAGGATATAATATTACCTAAGTAAACAGGAAGTACATTGTAAGCAACTTCCAAAACTAGAAATGACAGAGACATCTCACTGCCTGGACAGTCATCCAAAGTTCTTCTGTGCCGTTGGGGCATCCATCTTCAGCCTACAGGCCCATAGTATCTGGCAGACGTTTTCATGAAGCAGGAAATTTCAAAGACAGATCTGCCTATATTGGCAGTTTGCCAGTCACTTTATTCTGTATCCTGCAGAATGTGTCACAGACTCTTTCATGAAGCAGGAACCCCAAAGGATCATCTCACCTTTAGGCAAGTTCAGCAGTCTTTTCTCTGTGGATCCTGCATGTCCAGTTCAGCAGTCCAGGCAAGAGCAGTTTCTTGCCCAACTGGCTATCAAACTCCTTAAGGAGCCCCCTCAATGACCATCTTCCTCTTGAAGTAACAGGTGCTGCCGGGTGTATATGTGTCTCACTGTCATGAAAAGTCTTAAGTTCTTAAACATTTTAAATGACATATTCTGAAGGTCTCTGAAAGATTTGAAGAATACTTATCTAACTAAAATACATCTCTATACATCTAGAAAATCTAACATGGCTACAAGCTTGACTATTATAGATGATTATCTATTAACCTATATTTTTTACTTATACATTATATTGTTAAATGAACTACACAACACAATACCTTAATCAAGGGCAGAAATATATATATATATATATGTATATATATATATGATTGACCTTAAATTTGTATCAATAAACCAAGACCGATATCAATGCAAATTATTCTTATCCATAACACATATAAAATATGGTGTCACTGTAAAAAAATAATACTTGGTTATAATGGTTACTTTGGTTATAATGAATTGCTATAGAGAAGAGGGAAATTGTTTCAGAAAGGACAAGCTGAGAGGCCAAGAATAGGCAAGCATATGGCCTTGTCTTAGCATCCCAGCCTTTGCATTCAAATGCTACCAGATGGGGACAGCCATATGAAGTGAGGGAGGTAGCGATTGGGGACTGAGAGGGACAGAGGCCAGAGATGTGCTCTAGAGTAACCTGGATAGGAGCCAAGCATGTGGCTCACCCTTTTGTGAGGGGCTTGATGACTCAGGACACGAGGGAGGACTGAGGAAGCAAGATGGGGGCGCCAGAGTGAGGCAAAGCCATGTGGTACCTTTTGCTTTGCAGTCAAGTCGAGGCTGCTGGCCTCTTGGCTAAGGACAGGAAGGATGGGATAGATTCTCAGGCCTTACACCTCCCCCACTGAAACCTTTTAGGCCAGAGACTACTCTCTGCCCTGACCTTCTGGGTTTGCAAATCTATATAAAAAGACCTTTTCCTGTCAGGGAATTCCTGCAAATGTGAGCTTGAGATGGGAGGGAGGGACAGGACAGGACAGCTGAATCCCTGCTGTTTCTTGGGTCTTTAAGGTTCTGATTACACTATAATAGTGCTTTGCTTTAAAAAGGGGGGGGGCAGTTTGGGATATAGTCCAGGCCCACATCTGGTCGTAGTTAAGAGATGCAGTGTGTCCACTGTAATTCCAGACTCCTTCAGCCCTCTGTGCTCCCCTGGTTCTGCAGCCCTCCTGTCTTCTCCCAGAGCTCCTCTCTTTCCCCAAGCTCTAGGCTGGCTCCTTCCCACGTGGCCAATCTGGCCTTGATGCCTGCTCACAGTTGGCTGGCTGTGTCCAAAGCTGAGAAGCCAAGGCCAGACTCTCACTCTCTCAACCCAGGGCCCATTTTAAAGATGGCCTTTGATATCTGTTTGCTTCATTGGAGTTTATTGTTTGGAGGGTGGGGAAAGTTCATTTTTTTTTCTTTTCTTTTCCTTTCAGAAGGCTGTTTCATGGTTCAGGACCCAATAAAGAATCCACTGCTGCCTCCCAGTTAATATAAAATAAGAATGTTAATAAAAGTTTGTCCCATGGGTGTAGTTGACTTGAAAATGTAACAATCTTTTTGTCTTCACTATAACTGAAAACTGGGTTCTTGTTCCTTTCCTCTCCCTTTTTCAGAAGCTTAAGCACATCTTTGGGTAGTTTTGAGAAAGCACAGCTTGTATCTTCCTTTGTTCCCACAATGTCAGTATAAACCACATTCTGGAGATAAATGCCACCAAGACCTCTACGCCTCCAAGATATGAAATTATCAGGGACTGTGTGCATGCCTTCCTCATGTGACAAGTTCAGTGTCCCCTAGTTGCCCCTGTTTTCTTTCTGTATCCTAGATTTAAAAGAAAAAAAAAATCAGAGTGCTTTGATTGCTTTGTGACTAGCCAGCTGCAGGCTTTTCCCAGCAGGCTTGGGCTTAATCCAGGACCTTGACTGTTCCCAGGCACTGATAAAGACCATTTAGGCTGTTGCTCAAAACATTAAATGAAGCAGGCCCTGGCCCAGAGCCCACATTCTTTAACCCCTCCTGTAAAGCTCACACCCTGACCCCTGCAATGTCTGCAAACATTCCTGGGTAACATCCCTCCCTCTTGCTGTCCATCAGGAACCACGCTGCAGCACTCCTGTGTGCTCCGGCCAAGCCCCGCTTAATAGAAGTTTCAGCCTGGTGGCCCTGAGGTCTCGGGCTGCTTTCTCTGGAAACCCATCTGGTCTCATCTTCACATAGTGTGAGGATGCTCTTGGGGCATAAGAATAGGGACTGAGTGGAAACATTAACATATGAAACCAGTTTGCAGAGGAAGACTGGAAGCCCTCCCATACCTGGGCATAACAGAACACGTGTCAGCCTTGAGAAGTACAAAGGGAAGAGACAGGAACTGTAAAGTCCATGCAGCATGAACGGTTGTTTCAGGGCTCCTTTTTCAGTCCACTTTCATTCTTTTATATATATATATATATATATATATATATATATATATATATATATATATATGATTTATTCTTATTTTATGTGCATTGGTGTTTTGCCATGGGTGTCAGGTTCCCTGGAACTGGATCCACGGACAGTTGTGAGCTGCCATATGGGTGCCAGGAATTGAACCCTGGTCCTCTAGGAGAACAGTCAGTTCTCTCAACCGCTAAGCTATCTCTCCAGCCTCCCCCCTCCCACTTCTTAGTAAACTAGCTCTATTTCCAACCATCTCTCCTCTGTGTCGTCTTTGCCCTGGGACACAAGAGCCTAGAATTAGGCACCCTCTGAATTCAGATCTCTGACTCAGCCCTCCTAAGCATGTTTTCCCTGACAGTTAAATTAAAAGACATGACTTTTCCACAATCTTCTCTCCCCCTGGTGGCTGCTTAGGGTTTTCAGTTAGTCTGCACTATATTTTTTTTCTCTCAAACTCTAATAAAAATTGTCCTTAAGTTTCCTTTTGAACCCCTTTTTAAAATTATTTTATTTTATTAATGAGAGTAAGAGCCCCCCAAGAGGAACCTTAGTCTTCCCTAGTAACTTAGAGTAATTCCCTCGATAAGTGGCTCTCAACCTTTGGTTCCAACTCCTTTGGGGATCACATATCAGATATCCAACATGTCAGTTATCTACATTATAATTCATAGAAGCAGCAAAATAAGAGTTATGAAGAAGCAAGGAAAAAAATTATGGTTGGGGTCACCACAACATGAAAACGACCGCCCCAGATGGATCACCAATTCCACATCCCATTCAAGCTTTCTCATTCAAGGCAGAAGACAGCTGTCTCCTGCTCAGTCCTGCCCGGTGTGTGGGCACAAGGCCCTGTGTCCTCGTAAGTTCATGTGGCTAGTGCTCAAGCTGGAGGATGCTTTCGTGACTCTGAGTCTCAACTCCTGTATCCATTGGCACTTGTTGCCTCTAATGAATGTCTGACAAGTGTCCCCGTCTCTCTGTCTCTACTACCATCTAGAGTAACTCGTGGCAGCATCTTCTACCGCCTGCCTTTCACACTTGCTCGAGGCAGGGAAGTTTGCTAACAAGTTCTCTGTTCTTAGTCTGACATCGCCATCACCATATCATTTCCCAAGCAGGGGGACAGGCATCATGTTAGATCACAGTCCTCTTGCTACCTCCCTCTCCTAGAAATCAGGTCACATCCCCGTGCTGCTCTCCCTCTGGGGTGGACTGTTGAGAAAGTGTTCTGTCCAGTTTTCCCCCTCCCCTGGCTATTCTGAGCAAGCCCAGGCTTCCCCATGCCTACACTAAAGACAACTGTTGGTGCAGGAGAATTGTCTGTATTCTGTCAATCACGTATTTTAATAAAACGCTGATTGGCCAGGCAGGAAGTATAGGTGGGTCAACCAGACAGGAAGTAGAGGTGGGGCGATGAGAACAGGAATATTCTGGGAAGCAGGAAGCTCCCTCAGCCATTCCTGCCCAGACCACCAGAGAAGCAACATCTGAGCTGACAGCTGAAAAAGGTACCAAGCCATATGGCTAACATAGATCAGAATAATGGGTTAATATCAGTTACAAGGACTAATAAGAAACCTGACCTAATGGGCCAATCAGCTTTATAACTTATAGAGATCTCTGTGTGGTTGATTTTCTCTGGGACTTGCCGGCTGTGGGTACTGGGCAGGACAGATACCCCAACAAGCCAGCCCCTCATTCTACAAACTGTGAGCTACAACTTGGCTTTCATCAGTGCCATCCCAATTCCTGATACATGGGCCAGACCAGGTTAGGCCAGGCTAGACCACGTGGTATGGAACTTGCCTATTCCCCTGAAAAGTTATTAGAATCAGAAACCTCCTTTGTCCCATAGAACTGGAGGCTCTGACTCTCCCGTCAGGACCCCCGTCATGCCTACATGGTAGCCATCTCTTCTAATGTTCTCCAACTCTAAGGCCCACTATGTCCGGATCATGCCTGTCCAAGGTTGTGAGCCTCTCTCCCCTAGTAAAGTTCATTCTGAAGGGTTATTTTGTATCAGTTCCTTCCTACAAACCTGCTACCCTTTTCTCATTCTTTTTAATAGTTATAACCCCTAATTTTTCCAATTATAGAGGCACCGTAAACCATCTTCATGATGTCTCTGCATTTGCAAAAGCTGAGTCAGAAGTGACATTTTCAGCAATGAGTGTGTGTGTATATGTGTGAGCACATGTTCCTGCATGTGCAAATGCCTTATGTGTGAGATGGCCTCTCACTGACCTAGGCTTGCTGGCTACCACGGCTGGGGGATCTGTCTCAGTCTCCCCACCCTGAGAAAGGAGAGTTGCAGCTCCTGGGAGCTCTGAGGAGCCCAGCTTAAGCTCAAAGAAGGGAGGTTTAGAGGGGCCTAGGTCAGAGAGGAGGACTAACTGGGGAGCCGCGAAAGGGCACTTCACTTGTGCTGGAGCGCAGCCATGGGGGTAATGGGATAGTCTTGACTAAGCAGGGCACCCACTGTGCCTATGTCAACTAGAGGTCCTTCCTGCTATTTTCTGCATGCCAGATTAGGACTCCTGTGTGATCTTTAAAGAAAAAGGAGCCCCCTCTTACAGTTTGAATGTGAAATTTCCCCCACAGGTCCGTGCACTGATCACCTGGTCCCCAGATGGTGATGTTACTATGGGAGGTTATTAAGTCTTTAAGAGGTGAGGCCTAGCTGGAGAAATTAAGTCACTGTAAGTATCCCTTTGAAGGCGAGGCCTGGTCCCCAGAGCTTCCTCTCTCTGCTTCCTGTTTCATGAGGGTGGTTACCTTTACCACACATTCTTGCCACCATAATGTTCTGTCTCAACATAGACTCTGGATCCACAAATCAAGGGTCCACGCCTGAGACCTCTGAGAGCATGTGACCACGAGTCAAAATAAATCATACCCGCCCTTAAGTGCCGAGTGTTTTGTTAAAGAGACAAACACGTGACTGACATGGTGTCAAGAGAACTTTTAGGTAGGAAAGGTACGTAAGGTAGACTTAGGTGAGCTCTTGGGAATGAATGACATCTCCGGGAGATCTAAAAGTAGGCCCAGTTTCATACCTGTTCCACACTCATGGTGACTAGCTTTCTCCTGTATTCAATGCAACATGGGACTTTCGGTGCTAAAATTAAAGTTCTGAACAATCTGGGGTAGGTTGTTCAATTTATAGAGTGGTCAAGTTTTGAAAATTCAGATCATGCTATGTCCTTATTCAGTTATAAATTCCTCATCACCATCTCAAGTCCTCTGGGATCCACACCCCCTCCCCATCTTCTTGGTGTGGTCTTCTGCCTTATTCCTTCCATCCAGCTACCCTGCCTACAAGAGGCCAGGTTTATGACAGCCTCAGCCTGTGCTCTGAGGTTCTTTCTGTGGGAGCCTTCATCTCTTTCTCCTAACTCTTCCCAAGAGCACCTCTATTGTGGAATATTCCTTTATATTGTGTGAAGATATGCCATTGTGATCGGTTTAATACAAAGCTAATACCTTGGCAGGATTTGGGGGGCAGAGGGAATGCTGGGAAGAAGAAGGGAAGAGATGCCAGGAGATGCAGAGGAAGCAATATGGGCAAGAATGTAGATTAAAAGATATGAGTTAATTTAAGTTATAAGAATTAGTTAGAAACAAGCCTGAGCTATCAGCTGAGCTTTTGGCTAGTTGGCTTTTGATTAAACCAATGAGAGCAACACATCGTAACAGTGCATAAGAGGATGATTCCACCGCACACCTCCATCTCCCTGCGAGTCTCCTGTCAGACAAGCCTTACCTTCCTCCCTAAAGCAGCCTCCATGCATCATTTCCAGTAGCACCATCACCCGGAGATAGTTGTTAATCTTGACTGTCAATTCAACACACTCGGGGAGGAAGCTACCTCAATCAAGAAATTGCCCCCATCAGATTGCCCTGTTGCCCTGTCTGTGGAGAATTTTCTTGGTTGGTAATTGCTATGGGAGGGCCCAGCACATTGTGGGCAGTTCCATCCCAGGCAGGTGGGCCTAGGTAGCTGAGCAAGCCACGGGAAGGCAAGCCAGTAACCAACATTCCTCTATGTCATAGGGTCTATGATTTCTGCTTCAGTTCCTGCCTCAATTCATGCCTTGGTTTCCTTTAATGATGGGTTGTAACCTGTAAACCAAATAAATCATTTCATCCCTGTCTTAGTCAATTTTTTTTATTGTTGTGGTAAGATACCAAGACCAACTTACAGTAAAGAAAGCTTATTGGGGCTTACAGTTTCAGAGGGTGACTTTATGACCCATGGTCAGGATGACGGCAGCAGGCAAGGAGGCATGGTACCAAAGCAGTATCTGGGAGCTTGTATCCTTATCCCAAGCACAAGGCAGAGAGAGAACTAGCAGGTAATGCCACGGGCTTTTAAAACCTCAAATCCTACCCTCAATGACACACCCCCTCCAACAAGGGCACACCTAATTCTTCCCAAACAGTTCCACCAACTGGGGACCAACCATTTAAATTTTTGAGCCTCTGGGGTCCATTCCCATTCATAGCACAACCCTCCCCCAAGTTGCTTGTGGTCATGGTTTTTATCAACAGCAACTGAAATCAAACCAGGATAACCCTCTTTAATTTACTTATGTGTGCCATCCGTGCTACTACGTGTACTACAGTCCCGTAGCACCTGTACTATGTGTACTATGGTGCTACACCTGTAGCGTACTGTCTGCACTATGATGGTTCACAGCTGGGCGAGGGGCTGGAGATTGAAACACACAGAGACAGAGACATTGGTCATCCTTGCATTCCCCAAGAATGCCAATAATGCTAACTTTATTGTGTTCCAGGGCAGCTTCTGTAGGGATCCTTCTCTGATCAATGGCCACGCCCTAGCTCTCTGAATCCTTCAGCTATGAGCCACCAGAATCCACTCCCCTGCCATCAGGAACTCCTGAGGGTCTCGTGCTCAGAGCAGCTGCAAACACAGGAAAACAAGGTGTTTTGCTCAGAGCTTAACAAGTTGTTTACTTCAGCAAACAAGGGGATCACAGGAAATTCAGGGTCTGGGGGTCCACAGTCCCCAACACCACTTATGGAACTTTATCACCTACAGAATTAACTCTATTATATATTTCTCTGTCTTCCCTTTAGCATGAAGGAGATAGGTGGACAGCAAATTCATCACATTGACTCACAGATTTCTCCTTCCTTCCTTCCTTCCTTCCTTCCTTCCTTCCTTCCTTCCTTCCTTCCTTCTTCCTTATATGTGTATGTAGGGGTGAATATGTGTATGCTGATGTATGTGTGCATTTGTGTGTGTGTGTGTGTGCATGTGTGTACAGTGCCTATATATGTGAGGCCAGAGGGGGACTTCAGCCACTGTCCTCAGGCATTCTGTACCTTGTCTTTGGAGATAGGATTTCTCACTGGACTCCAAAGTTCACCCATTCAGCTAAGATGACCGGGTGCTGAGCTCCAGGGATCCTCTTGTCTGTATCCCCAACACTGAGATATTACTGGCACATTGCCAAACCTGGTCTCTAAATGGCTGCGGGGGATTGAATGTAGGTCCTCACATTTGCATGGAAAGTACTTTACCAACTGACCCATCTATCCAACACCCAGAGCTAGGCATTTTTCCTTAAATTTCCTATTAAAAGATTGGTTGGGCTCTGTTGTACACACTTTTAATCTTAGCACTCCTAAAGCAGAAACAAGGGAATCACTGTGAGTTTGAGGCCAGCCTGATCTATAGACTAGCAAAAATACAGTGAGAGCCTGTGTAATGGATTGAATAAAAATGCCCCCCTTCAATAGGTCATATATTTGAGTGTTTAATCATCAGGGAGTGGCACTATTTGGAAAGGATTAGAAGGATTAGGAGGCGTGACCTTTTTGGAGGAAGTATGTCACTGGGGGTGGGCTTTGTGGTTTCAAAAGTCCATGCCAGGCCCAGTACTCCACTTCTCTCCTCTCCTCTCCTCTCCTCTCCTCTCCTCTCCTCTCCTCTCCTCTCCTCTCCTCTCCTCTCCTCTCCCCTCCTCTGCTCTCCCCTCCCCTCCCCTCCTTTTCCCTTCTCTTCTCTCTCTCCCTCTCCCTCTCCCTGTCAGGATGTAGCTCTCATTTACTTCTCCAGCACCATGAGTACTGCTGTGTTCTCACCATGCTGCCTGTCATGAGGATAATGGACTAAGCCTCTTAACCTCTAATCAAACACACAACTAACTGTTTTCTTTAAGAAGAGTTGCCTTGGCCATGTATCTTTACAGCAACAGAACAGTGACTAAGACACCCTGTCTCAAACAATATATTTTCAACTTAGTCTTTTTCCTTTTAAACTCAATAAACTTCTGTTTACCTGAAATACTCCTAGGGAAAAAAAATCAAAGAACAGGAGCATATTAATTCAACAAATAGTAACCAGAGGAAGTTAATGTCAGATAAAACACATTTTTAAAGACAAAACATTCCCAGAGATAAAGAGGATCACAGCTGGGGGCAAAAAATTCAATATACCTACATAGAACCTATGAAATAGCCTCAAAAATATCCATAGCAAAATAAAATTCTCATAAAAGAATTATGAGAGCATTTGACATACCTCTATTATGTATTCCAGACCTAAAAGATTTGGGAAACACAATTGGCAATGGTGAATTTCACACCCTCCAGTATTAGTAGACAGGATTCCATCAGCCTTTTGTGCTTCTGCATGGCTTGTGAGTACAGCTTTTGCTATGGTCTAACTGTTCAAGAAGGGTCATAGGATGAAGAGACTTAGACTATCAAATCAGCAACAGCCTGGCTTGTCAAACCATTATTAATGCATGTTTCAAGGACTCTCTGAAATCATATTTCTTCACTGCTTGCTCCCGGGGCTAGGAAAACTTAATAATTTTTAAATTAGTTCTCTCAATCCTTAGTTTTATGCTGCTGACACCAAAGTGACCTGAAACGTAAATTAAAGGGAGGAATTCTTTATGTGGGTTCACAGTTTTGCAGGTATCACCATGGTGGGGCGGGCATGGCCGAAGAGAAGAGTTTGCCACAGAAGCCAGGAGGCAGGGAGAGGGGAAGTACAGGAGAGGCGTGGCTAAGGTACAGCACCCAGTGCGTGCTGCAGTGACCCACTTACTCCAGGTAGGCCCAGCTCCTAGTCTGTGACACTTCCCGTGAATGTTATCATGTTAGGACTACATCAAGAGATTAGTCCTGTTGTGACAGAATCACAGACACACCCCAAAGGCGTACTTTATTAATCTCTTTGACATTTCTTAATCTGATAAAGTCGAAGCTCAAGATTAACTGTCAAGCTCTATAGCTGTTTTTTAACAAAACTGGGGTTTTTCTTTATTTTCCCACACCACCCAAATATCCAGAGAGGGAAAGAATGCCGATTTGTTAGGTTCTACTCTACAATCGCTGGTTTTGGTTGTCAACTTGACTTGATTAAGTGAGTCTAGGAATGGCGAACTATACTTATGTGTCTACAGGGGTTTCCAGAAAAGATTGATGTGTGGTCCAATGACTAGGTTGGGGGAGGTCACAGTGAATTTAGATAGAACCTTCCAACAGATTGGCATCCTGGATGAAATCAGAGAAAGGCAGTATGTTTGCATTTATCTTAAGGAAGGTTTTATCGCAGCTGCCACTGTCTCTGGGCATCAGACTCTAGCTTCTCTGGTCTCTAAATATGGATTCACATAAGAAGCTCTCAGGGAACTTTCAAGTCTGTAGTATCAGGTTTGGGTCAACTGGGAAGTCCAGCTTCCTGGATTCACCAACTACCACTCCAGCACACAGACGGTCATTGTTCGATTATCCTGCACAATCCAGTAAATGGCCTTGTGTGATATATCCACACGTTCCGTTGGTTTTGATCCCCCAGGGAACTCTGTGTAATACACAATCTTATACCTACAGGCGCATTCCCAGCAAACTAGAGTAGAATCTCCTGGGAATCGACCAACTAGGAGTGTACAAGACAACTCCAGCGAGGAGGGATCTATGAGTCCAGCTTTGAATATAAGGAGGAAGATCTGTTGCCTGCCCTCTACGCAGTGAGCACCCTTCTCAGTCACACAGTCCTATCATAATTGATTTCACATGTCAGCTTGACCGCAGGAGACCCAGATAGCTGACTTACCATTATTTCTGGGTAGAGCTAAAAGTTTTTCCAGAAAACATTAGCAATGGAATTGATGAATTGGGTACAACATGTCCTTCCCCCCTACTCTGGGTGGGTATCAGCCAATCACAGAAGGCCTACTGTCGCAACAGAATACCACAGACTAGCACATGATAGAGAAACGTAGCCTATGCTGAGAAATGGCAGTACATGTGCCATGCTCTGGTGAAGGTCTTGGTGTTGCTTTGAAACACGGCGGAAGGATGAGCAGGTGGGAGACGCACTTAACTGGACTTCTCTTACTAGATCTCTGGGTGTGTGCTCTCCAACTTTAGAGATATTTCGCAATCATAGTGTTCAGTTCCTCTTGCAAATGAGGAGACTGAAGTCAGTCACTAAAGGCCACCCAGCTGCAACCCGGGTTTCCTCCAAGGTCTCTGACCAACATGTTTCTTTCATGTACATCACCCTGCAGCAGTGATGCCTGTTAAGAAAGCAAGTTCTCCAACCACAGACCGCCCCCCCCCCACCAGCAGCTGTTCTCAACCTTCCTAATGCTGTGACCCTTTAATACAATTCCTCATGGTGTGCTGACCCCAACATAAAATTATTTTCATTGCATCTATGTGATTGTAAATTTACTACTGCCATGAGTCATAATATAAGTATCTGTGTTTCCTCATGGTCTTAGGCGACCCCTGTGAAAGGATCGTTTGACCCCCCACCCAAAGGGGTCGTGACCCACAGATTGAGAACCACTGCCATAGAAGCGTTCTATCTTCTCTTCTCCTTCAAACACTCTTCTCCCCATTTTCAAGAAAAGTAGATGAAAGTAACTGAGAGAACTTTTAGCCTCACCTCGATCGTAACAGATTCTATTGGAAGCACGTTTTATCTTTTGTGATACGCATTCATAAGGTTGAGGGAACTGATCCAATCTATGCACGGTTTAACTTTTTCCATCTAGAAGGTAGAGACCACTCACTTATTCATCTGGTCACGTCTTTCACTCCACACTGAGAAGACATAGTCTCTGTCCCTGCAGGGTCCCCACTCTTCTCAAGGATGATGGTGAGGATGGGGTCTGGCAGGTGAGCCACTAACACCACGATATATCCTCCAAACCCAAGAAAACACAATCCATACTTAGTTCTGCCAGGAGAAAGAGGCCACCCAGGAGGAGGTGATACTTCACTAGCTCTAGAAGAACCAACCTTGTCGAGTGAAAAGTGAGGCAGACTTCAGCCGCAGGTGGCCTGGTATTGTGTGGCTTTTCAAACATCTCTTTACCCCAAACAGGACATCAAAAACAAACCAAAGAAACTATTCTACCAAGTCTAGTGGACTGAACCAGTGAGCTTCCTGGAGTCACTTACAGAAGCATGGACGATTTAAACGGCAGCAAATCACCAAGAAGGCTGTCTCAACATGGCTGATGACTCAGGAAAGCTCTCCCCCAGGAGCTGTGTGCACAATTTGCTCAGCAGTTGACAGGTTAATCCAGGTTATTCATCTTATGGTTTTGCACCCTCCTCCCTCTTCCCTCCTCCCACCTTCCACCTCCCTACAGCAAGCATCTGGGAAAGGGGGCTGTGCCTATGTCCTCAAGGCAGTAGTAGGTGGACTCTTGAGTTTGCAATGCAGTTCTCACCCTCCTTGTCCTCCCTGGCTTATTCTCTGCTTGGCTCCAAGCCTCTGGCTCCAGAGAGCTGGGAACATAGGGTGTTTGGGAGATCTGAGGCCAGGCACGGCTCTGGTCTCTGTGTGTCCAGGTGCTGCTGTGTTTATTCAGCAAAACCCAGATGAGGTCTGGCTGGGTGGCCTCTGATAGAGACCACACCTATTCCTCCACCACAGCAGAGACAGCCAGCTTCAGGGGCAGGGCTGGGATCCTTAGATGCTCCTTGTCATTGGGGAGTCAGGCTGTCTGAGCTGTGTCTCAAGGCTTCCTAAATGAGCCCCTTTACTCTTGGTCCCTTTGCACTGTACCTCAAACAACAACAACAACAAACAATGCTGGGCTACTGGCCAAGGCATCTCTGAGCTAGAGCTGATGAGAGCCGTACCCCAAGGGAAAACAACTGGAGAAGCAATTCCACTGCTACAGAGGAGCAGAAGCTATGGAAGGCCATGCATAGGTCAGAAATGCCATCCGGAGGGAGGGCACTGCCCTAGAAGTTTCCTGCCTTTATCCACTCCCACGCTGGGTCATGCAAAAATGATGATGCTTATATTTAAAGTTCCAGAAAAAAACTGGGTCATGGGCGCAGAGAAAGCTAGAAAGGAGAGCTTGAAAACATCATCAAGACCGAGCATGCTTGGTCTTCTGAAATGGGCCCCTAGGCTTCAGGGTCCTAATGGGACCTCTGAGGCTCAGAATCTGTCTCTTCGTCATCAGCTCTCTCTCCTCAGTAGCTCACCTCATAGTGATGTAACTCCCTCGAGTCATCCCGTGACCTCTGTCAGATGGTCAACTCAGTTTAGCTCCACTTAAATGACATTTAGGAGCACCTCCCTGGCCCAGTCCATGGGCCAGATCCTAGAAAGTCATGTAAGGGAAAGACTTCTGTCTTCCTGGCCTTGAGGGCACTTGGCCTTGGGGGAGACAGCTGTACCTATGTGACCGTAATGACCATCATTACCATTTGGAGGATGGCTTCCATGTGGCAGAAGTTCGACTCAGATTATCTCTATTCCTTCCCAAGAGTTGAGACTGGAACAGGTATATCTGTAGACATTGACTGAGAAGCTTAACCTCAGAGCAGATAAAGTCACTCCCAGAGCATCCTGGAGCCCAGGGTGTGAAAAAGCTTCCTGGTGAAGCGAGGTGCTGCCTCCAGAATGAATGTTTTGCTGTCTGTTTCTGCCCACTCACTGGGGCCCACCGGGCAGGTCAAGGTAGGTTCACCTTGTTCTCAACCCTGTGCAGAGAACCGGTCTCTCTTGATTCAGAAGAGAGAGTCCTTGGTACCTCTAGGTGTTATATATTGGAAAGACACGGTGCACGCTGGCTGACCCAGGCAGCTGGCAAAGGCCTGTTCCCAGAAAGACAGGGCAGGCTGCTGTAATACCCAGCACCTCAGTGGGAACTGGAAGTCTGAGTTGGAACCAACACGAACAGGAAGGCCCCTCAGAGGCTCCACTGAGAAGGTTAATGAAGGAACTGTTACAGACCAGGGGCAGAATTAAGAGGATCATGGTAGGGCTACCAGACTTGGCAAATAAAAATACAAATGAGATGCCAAACTAAATCTGTATTTCACATAAACAATAAATAGGCATTCTAAGGCATATCCTGGAAGTCATTCTTAAAAGTGTAATATTTGAAACATAGTTCTACTAAAAAGTTATTCATTATCTGAAATTTATCCTGTATTTTCTTCTGGGAAACACCACATGAGGGGCATCTAAGGACTAGCTACGGCAGGCAGCCAGCCAGGAGGGGTGGTAGCCGGGCACTGCTCCCCTGAACCTGGTAGATCCCAGGTTCCCCATAGGTAAGAGATTCCAGCTCAGTATAGCAAGGAAACTATAAACACTCCATCTCCCCCAACTCTCTGTTCTCCTGTGTGGCCTCCCTTAACAAGGATGTCCCTTGGTGTAATCTTCAGAGAGTCCCTGGCACGCAGCAGAGCAGACACTAGATCGGGGCAAGAGAGAGAGAGAGGCGGAAAACGTTCAGCATAGCCAGCTTACAGATGTCTGTCTTCTCCTTCCTTGGTCCTCGGCATTTGGGTCAATGATGAGATTACCTCTGTCCACTGGGAGCTACAGTGGCTCTCACTGCAGGCAGCAGAATGTCTGATACGATGTTCTCCACATCTCAGCCTTTCCTCCCTAAGCCCCCAGAATGTGGTCACTGTCCCCTAGCAGACAGGATTCCTAGACAAAAGAACTCATTGTAGCTCAACAAAGTGTCGGGCCTTTGCTTATGGAGTTCTTCAGGGTGGCCTGGAGACTCGGGGCTGGAGGGGCCCTGGGGAGATTTATTCTCAACCCCTTTTGCCTCACCCAAACCTCAGACTTGGCAAGAAGAAAGGACTCAATCCAAGTACCTCCTTCAGCCCATGGCCCCTCCTTTAAAAAGGTCCAGTTCCAGCTCAGCAGGAAGCCACCAAGGGCTTCTGGGTCTATGTTGGAGCACGAAGCATGAAGCTGCGGTTGGCTTGGTTCATCACCAAGTTCTCTTCCCTGGCCAGAATACAAGATGCTTTCTCTTCGATTTCCCTTCAGCACGATGCTGGGAATGTGAACACAACAATCTTGTTTTGAAATTACATTCTTTGATTATAGTTCAACAACTTAATTATAGTTATTAAAGATCTGCCCAGCCTAGTCCCTGTGGTATAATGGGGGTGGAGGCAATCCCACACAGTCTTCGGAATCGGCCTGGGTTCATTTACATATTAAACAAAACCTTTGTTGAGTTCATTCTGGCGAAAGAAGCTCTGGGACTGGAAGTGTGACCATAGACTGGTGACCAAGTGACCTGCTCTGCCACTGTGAGGGGTTTTCTGGTGGTTGCTTAAACTACTTCTTCTAGGACTTACTAGAGTTAGAACAAGAATGACTTCTCACTTACATTTAATTTTTATACTAAAATTGGGATATCAAACATATCTTTCTCAGCTTTGTTGGTCTCCACCTTAGTTCCATGTGTAAGTTCTAGAACTCTTTATCCGGAGTTGTTTGGGAGCTCATATGCAGTTTCAAGAAAGAAGAAAAGCAAGAATTATTATGAAAAATTTTAACTCATGATGGCACATACATTTAATCCCAGCACTCAAGAGACAGAGGCAGGTAGATCTCTGTGAGCTGAAGGCCAGCCTGGTCTACAAAGCAAGTTTCAGGACAGCCAGGGCAACATAGAAAAACCCTGTCTTGAAAAACAAAACAATTTTTTTTAAATGATCCATGATGTTCTAAAAACGAACAACCAGGGGCCAACAAGATGACTCAGTGGGTAAAGGTGTCCTCTGACCTCCCAAACATATACTTTTGTGTACATAGTCAAGCACGTGAAAGCAACACATACATATCCTAATTAGTACATATATGTAGTCGATTGTTTTTACTCTGGCTCTTTGGGTGGGGGAGGCACCACCCAGCTTCCAAATAAACCTACACATGGAGGCTGATTCTTTCTTATGAATGTCCAGTCTTAGCTTTGCTTATTTCTAGCCAGTTTTTCTTAACTTAATTATCCTATCTTCCTTTTGTCTCTGGGCTTTTAGCTCTCTCTACTTCTTTATATCTTTTCTTTCCTTTTTATCCAGGTCTGGTTGTGTGGCTGCAGGGTTGATCCCTTCTCTTCTCGCTCCTCGATCTTTCTGCTCTCCTAGATACCTCCTCCTATTTATTCTCTCTGCCTGACAGCCCCACCTATCCTTTCTCCTTCCTTGCTCTTTGCTGTTCAGCTCTTTAGTAGACCAATCAGATATTTTAGGCAGGCAAAGTAACACAGCTTCACAGAGTTAAACAAATGCAACATAAAAGAACACAATACATCTTTGCATCATTAAACAAATGTCCCACAACATAAACAAGTGTAACACATCTTAAAATAATATTCTACAACATATATACATATTTTAATATCAGTATCTACTATACAGATTTAATAGTATACTATTTTAGTACACATACCAATGCATATACTATTTTAATAGCTAGGTCTGGAGAGAGCTCAGTCAGTAAAGTGGTCCTATGGAAACATGAGAACCTGAGCTCAGATCCTTCCTTGGCACCCTTTCAACAAGTCAGACATGACAGCCATGCCTGTCACCCCAGCACTGGTGAGCTGGAGACAGGAGGATCCCTGCAGTTCAGCCTAGTCAAATCCACGAGTTCCAAGTTTTCTGAGAGACCCTGTCTCAAACAACGAGGTAGAAGGAGCGAGAGGATGGCAGCTCACAGTCATCTGTGACTCCAGTCCCAGAGGATGCATTGCCATCTTCTGATCTCGGCCGACATCAGGCACCCATGAGCATATACATGCAGGCAGAACACTTTAGCTGGCTAGTTTTCTGTCAACTTGTCATTAGCTAAAGTCATCTGAGAGGAGGAAATCTCAATTTAAAAAATATTTACAGATATGGGGCTGTAGGTAAGCCTATAGGGTATTTTCTTGATTAGATTGATGGGGGAGGGCCCAGACTATTGTGGGTGGTGCCATCCCTGGGCTGGTGACCCTGAGTTCTATTAAGAAAGCAGGCTGAGCAAAGGTACCCCTCCATTGCTTCTGCATCAGATCCCCCATGTAGGGTCCTGGCCTGACTTGATACAGGAATGGACTACAACGCGTAAGTACAAGCCCAGTAAACCCTTTCCTTCCCAAATTGCTCTGGGTCACAGTGCTTATCACAGCAATAGAAAGCCTGGCTAAGACAACACTCACACACATAAAAGTTTAGAAAGGAAGGTGGAACTTGATCAAGGAAGACATCTGATGTTAATCCATGGCCTCCACATGTGCATTCATATGTGCACACACCCTAGTGCACACATGCACACACACACAACCATGGACATGTATGTGCCACCTCAACGTATAGATTAAAACAAGAAGGACCACCCCACATCTAAGATCTGTTTCTCAAATCAAAGCCCAAAGCAACCTGAAGAGAATTTTGAAGCAGAGATGCCGGCCCCCATGTAGAGTACACTGGCCTTACCTGTTGGTGGAGGAACCCAAGAATCTGTATTCTTTAAAGGGCTTATTAAAATGTCTATGGGGGGGGGCTGGAGAGACGGCTCAGAGGTTAAGAGCACTGACTGCTCTTCCAGAGGTCCCGCGTTCAATTCCCAGCAACCACATGGTGGCTCACGGCCATCTATAATGAGATCTGGCGCCCTCTTCTGGCATGCAAGCATACATGGAAGGAATGTTGTATACAAAATAAATAAATAAATCTTTAAAAAAATAAAAAATAAAATGTCTATGTGTTATAGGCTTGATCTCTAGCCTATGACATTACTGGGAGGTGGCAGAACATTTAAGGGGTGGGCCTAATGGGAAGGAAGCTGTAGTCAGACTTTCTTTGGATCACCAGTTCCCAAATAATGACACAGAGACTTCTTACTGATTATGAAAGTTTGGCCTTAGCTTAGGCTTGTTCCCAACTAACTCTTATAACTTAAATTAACCCATTTATATTAATTTATGGTCTGCCAATGTGGCTCATTACCTCTCCTTCATACTATATATCCAACTCCTTCTGCGTTCTCGCTGCGTTCCCTCGCTGACAAATCCCGCACACCGCATTCTTCTCTCTCCATGGAAGCCCTGCTTATTTTCTCCTGCCTGGCTATTGGCCATTCAGGTCTTCATTAAGTCAATCAGAAGGTGCCTTGGCAGAGACACATCTTCACAGTATACAAAAAGATTATCCTCCAACGGGAGGCAGATCATTGAGAGTGTGCGCTTGGAGGGGCAGTTGGGGCTCAAGCCCCTGCTTGTGTCCCTCCTTATGTCACAGTCATCACGAGATGAACAGCAAGCTCTCCACGACCTCAACAGAGGCCCCCAAACAACGGAGCTGAGGGATGATGTACCGAAACCTCTGAAAGGGTGAGCCGGAACAAGACTCTTTTCTGTTTAAGTTGTTCGAGGTCAGAGATTTAGTTATAGTAACACCAAGATGACTAAAGCAGAGCTCCCTGGTTGAGATGGGAAAGGTGGAAGGTGGTGGCCTTGGGTAGCGAGCAGTTCTTACAGGGAGTGTGGCCATCAGACAGTAGTGTGGTGACTTGAATGAAGATGTCCCCTAAAGGCTCAGATATTTGAAGACCTGCTTCACGGTGGGGGGGGGGAGGGGATGCTATTTGCGGAGGTTGTGTCACCTTTGGGAGCTGGAACTTTGATGGTGGGAGAGCATCACTTGGGAATGGGCTTTGAGTGTTTATAAATGTCAATCATGCTTGGGTTTGGAAAGGTCAGTTCTCAGCTTTCTGCTCCAGCCACCGTGCCTGCCGTTTGCAGCCATGCTTCCTTGCCATGATGGAACCTTAACCCGAATAAACCCTGCTGGAAGTTGCTGCATTTCATCACAGCAACAAAAATAACTAATAAAAGTAGCATCAGCCCCACCTCGGAACTTTCTAGACAGGGGCATTCTTTATCTACTTCAGAACTCCTTGCTCAGAAACTCTGAGGTGGAACCCAGAAATTTAGGTGCCAACCAGTCCTTTGAATAAATCCGATATGTTTGACAGCCCGTCTGCAAACTCTGAGAGATTCTCGACTTGCTCTCAGGCCAAAGCGAGGGCATCCATGCTACGCGTATTCTCGTCCTGCCAATCAGTACCTTTCCCTTGCTTTAGTCTGTGTCACTGCTGAAGTTTCTCCTACTGTTGAAGGTTTCAGACAGACAGTTGTCACAGCTTCTGACGTGTGACAGGCCCTGGACTCTCAGGCAACTATAATATCCTCTGGGTATTCCTACATTGACCCATCCTCAACCTCCCTCGGCTGGTCCTGTGAACTGAGGCACAGCTTTGCAACCCTGCGGAGTCGGGTGTAGAATACAGACAGAAATCCTGTGCTGTTCTCTTGTCAACAGCTTTTGCACTGACTGTAACCTGAGGGCAAGTGTTTGCCTCCCTGGCTTGGTCCCGAGCACTTGAGAGGTGTTATTTTTGCTCGACACAGCTCTGGAATTCAAAGCAGCTGGAGAATCTGAGGGAGGGCATGCCCTGAAGCCATGAAGGAGCAGAGCTGTGTCCCACGGTTCCACAGGCTGTGCTGCCTTGTTCCAACTTGTGGGAAGGATATTCTATCATCCAGTATAAAAGCAGAGCCTTCCTAGCCCATTTCAGGCATAGAAAGCAAATTGGGGCTTGCCCCCTTTCTCCTTTGAAATGCAACCATCCCCCAGAGTGATGAACTACACGCATCCTTTGCCTGAGGATTGACCTGTGGAATCCAGTGTCTGGATCAGATATGGCAGTGCCACTGACGTGTAGGCGGGTGAGAGAAATTCCAAAGTATTCCAATGACAGAGAACCAAAGGACGTGTGTCTATCAAGACATGTCTTTAAAAGAATTTGCCCACGCACACATGAATGAAGGCTGATGTGATGGTTAACACAGCCCAGCCAGCAAGTCTAGGAAGAGACGAGCCTCTGAGCACGTCTGTGCAGGGTGGGGCTGGAGGTGGGGTGGTCTATTTCTGGATGAGGTCATTGAAGCGGAAGACCTAGGCAGCACCATCCCACAGCCTGCAATCTCGGGTTGCATTAAGAGGAGAAGTGGGTGCAGCAGTTAAAGACCTCCACTGGTGTGATGTCCCCTTGCCTGGAAAAGCTGGTCTTTTTCTTACTATAGACTGCATTCTTCATTTAAGTCCACCATATCATTTGTTTTGTTGTTGTTGTTTATTTGTTTGCTTGTTTCTGATTTTGATTTTTAAGTCAGGGTCTCTGGGGTGGTTTGAATAAAATGGTCCCCAAAGTCCCCTAGGGAGTGGCACTATTAGGAGGTGTGGCCTTGCTGGAGTAGGTGTGACTTTGTTGGAGGAAGTCTGTCACTGTGAGTGGGCTTTGAGGTCTCAGATGCTCAAGCCATACCCTGTGGATCAAGATGTGGAATTCTCAGCTCCACCTCACAGAAGTTGGTACCAGAGATCGGGGTATTGTTGTGATAGGCCAGGTCATGTTTTGTTTTGTTTTGTTTTGTTTTTGTTTTTGATTTGGAGGAATATAAACTTTGGGACTTCAGGTTAGGATAGCAGTGGAATACTTTAAGCATTGGTTAATGGGTCATACTTGTAGGAACATTGAAGACAGTGGTGTTGAGGGATTTGAATTGTGGGGGTCCAGCTCAAGAGGTCTCAGAGGAAAAGAATTTTAGTATGTGGCCTAGAGACTATTCTTGAGATACTTTGGCAAAGAATGCAGTTGCTTTTTGTCCTTGGCCAAAAATACATAAATAAATAAATCTGTCTGAGGCTAAAGTTTTGAATTAACTGTGTTGGCAGAAGAAATCTCAATACAGCCTAGAATTGATTCTGTCTTATGGTTAAATCCTGTGTTCAAGGAGATAAACAGATTAAAGAAAAGTCTGATAGAATAAAGGGAGTGGTGACTTCAGGCCAAGGCTGCACCCACCTCAGCTTCCAACTTGTAAAAAGGAATAAAAGAACAGTTTATGTCCAGGTGTGGTGACTACACCTTTGACACCAGCACTGGAAAGACAGGCAAGCAGATCTCTGAGCTCAAGGCTAGTCTGGTCTACAGAGCAAGTTCCAGGACGGCCAAGCTTAGGGAGTGAAGGAAACCATTGAAAACAGAAAACAGAAAGAAAAAAGTTGGAGGTCTGACGACTGTTTTGATATCAGACATGGAGATGTAGAGTTTGGGGTCTGCCCAGCTGGTTTTCAGGAAGTCTTGTTTCCTCACTATGCTCCCCTCTTCCCTTTTTGAATGGTAACTTATAACTTGTGCCATTATGTGTTGGAAGGATGTGATCTACTTTTTAATTTTGATTTTTATAGGCGATTGCAGTTAAGAGATTGCATAAGTCTCAAAAGAGACTTTGAACTTTTAAACATTGTTGAGACTTTTGAAGTTGGACTAAATGCATTTTGCATTATGATTTGACTACAAGCCTGTAGGAGCCTGGGAGTAGAATGTGGTGGTTTGAATAGAATGGCCCCCATAGGCTCATAGGGAGTGACACCGTTAGTAGACGTGGCCTTGCTGGGTAAGTGTGGCTCTGTTAGAAGATGTGTGTTACTGTGGGTGGGCTTTGAGGCCTCAGATGCTCAAGTCATATCCAGTGTGGCAGTTTTTTCCTGTTGCCTGTGGATCAAAATGTAGAATTCAGCTATCTCTCCAGCACCCTGTCTGCCTGCATGCCGCCATGCTTCCCACCATGATGATAACAGACCAAACCTCCGAACTGTAACCCAGCCCCAACTAAATGTTTTCCTTTATAAGAGTTATGGTGGTCACAATGACTCTTCACGGCAGTGGAAACCCTAACTACGACCATCTTTCTAGAGAGTCCTGGCTATCCTGGAACTCAGAGATCTGCCTGCCCCTGCTTCCCAAGTGCTGGGATTACAAGTATGTGCCATCACATTGGCCTCCAAAGCACATTCAAAGAAATATTCAGAATAAATTTATCCAGCTATCCTGCTAACAATGGCCCAGGTGAGGTGGACATTGCCACACGGTTAAGTAAATCTGGAGTAGGAGAATTGTCCTCAACACCACACTGTGAGAGAGCTGTACTTGTTCAGTTTGGTGAACGAGGAGACCAGACTGCCCGATTCGTGTGCCTAGCCTGAGAGTAGCCAGCTCAGGTCTCTGGCTACCCTAGGGAATGTGGGAAATGAGATCTCTGAACACATGCGACTTTTCTATTAGTCTATGTGGATGCGTATCCAGATTATCCCATGTGCGGGGGCCAGAGTTGGAACCACCCTCACTCAGTGGCTTTTTCCCAAAGTAGTCAGCCTCTCTGCTGGTACCTGTGGGGTCAAGGCAGAACCCCAAGCTCCCCTGAGACTATCAAGCTTAGAAGGGGTTTCAATCACTCATAACTGAAAAAAGACATTTCCTGTGTGTGTTTGGAGATGTAGACAGGTGAATGGGTATGACTATACATATGGCACAAGTATGCAGACATAGCATGTATGTTTATGTATGTATGTATATGTTATATCACACATATGCCATCTTCTGTATTTAGCAGAACAGACTATTATAAAGATCCCTTTTGGATCTGGGGGTTGGCTCAGTGGTTAAAGTGCTTGCAGCACAAGCAAAAAGATGAGAGTTCAAACCCCCAGGATCCATGTAAATGCCAGGTGGATGTGTCAACCAGCCTGCCATTCCAACTTGGAGGGCAGAGACAGGTGATCCCAGAAGCAAGCTGGCTGGTTGTGGAGGGCCGGACCACATTCTCCATTGCTTCTAGGAACAAAGGTAGAGATTGACCTCGGTGACCCCAAGGTGTGGTGGTACACGCCTTTAGTCCTGATGCCCGGGCGGCAGAGGCAGATTGACCTCTGTGACCTCAAGGCGTGGTAGTATACGCCTTTGGTCCCAATGCCTGGGAGGCAGAGACAAGCAGATCTCTGTGAGTTCAAGGTGATGTAGCACACGCCTTTAATCCCAGCGCACGTGCTTGGTAACTCTCTACCGCTGCGTCCCTGCCTACTCCCGAGGCATCATCTGGGATAATGGGCAGTGAACCAATCAAAGAGTGACACGTCCAAAGCAGGGTCTGTTTCCTATATAAGGGATGGGTTCCATCTTATCTGGGTCTCCGCCATGTTGGCTGATGCCCGCTCTCCCAAGGGGCATTAAAGCTTTACTGCAGAAGTATCCTATGTGTACCGCGTGGTTCTTGCTGGCGAGACGGTAGCGCGGGACAGCTGGTGATCCTAGCTGTATGGTGAACTCTGGGTTTGACTGAGAGACCCTGCTCCAAGGATACTGTAGATTGAAGAAGATTCCTTAGATCAATCTAGGGCCCACATACACACAGCTATATGTATACCCCACACATACGGGTACATGAATACTCACATGCACATACGCCATACACATATACATACGAAAAGGGAAAAAACCGAAACCCCATGCCAAGTCACTGTAAACATAAAGTCCCCAGGCACTGTGAATTTGATTTCTCCATCCTTTTTCTGGGAGTCTCCTAAAGAGGGCCTGTACTAGTTAATTTGTTGTTGCTTTAACCAAATACCTAATAGAAGCCACTTAAGAGAAGAGAGGCTTATTTGGGTTCATGGTTGAGGGGACACAGTCCATCATGGTGAGGAAGGCATGTTGACACCTCCAGCTTCTACCTGTGGCAGCAGGGGCACTAAGGAGTGCTTGTCACATTGTGGAGGATTAGGAAGCAGAGAAAGTATACCTGGAAGCAGACTGGGCTGTAATCCTCAAAAACCAGCCCCCCCCCCACGGACCGACCCCAGCCATCCGTCCTTTCCCGAATGCTTCACACTCTCCCAGAATGGCACTATGGCAGGGGACGAAATGGATCTAAGCCATAAGACGATCTCTTGAGCACAAGCTTGCCCAGAAACCACCAGCCATCCCGGGGGCAAACAACACTTAAAGCACAGAATCACCACTACCCAATTGCTTCCAGGCACTTCCTCCCACCCCCCTTGTGGCCCACACCCTTACAAATCTCATTAGCTCTGGCAGCGACACAGTTCAGACACATTTGAGCACAATTCTTTGTACTTAATGCTTCAGAGCTCACCGCCAGAACAATGGATACATTAGGCTGTGATTCTCTAGTGTCCTTACTGACGATGAAAGGGAGAAGGCAGAAAGGGAGGGAGTAAGGGAGAGAGGAAAAACAATGAACAGGGAAAAAATCTCCCCTAAAGGGAATTGAAGCCTTCACGGCTGGGGTCAGAAACTGTACCATCTCTCCTACTTAGCCAGTAGGGTTCAGCTTGAGTGGAACCCTTGTGTAGAGGCGAGAGCATACAGGCTGTGGTGTCTGCCTGAATCATTTGGATGTGTTGAACATTATGCAGAGTTAAACTGGCCTTGCTGTCTTTGCCTGGCTAATGCTACCAACAGAGCCTAAATAGCCTCCTTGCCCCTGCTACTTCCTATCACCTTCAGACCTGTGAAGGTTTAGCTGACCATGCCCCGCCCAGACCCAGCTCAATCCTTCTATCTGGGGTTGTATCCTTTAATGCAGTGGTTCTCAGCCTTCCTAATGCTACAACCCTTTATCATGTAGACCGAAGTTTCTGTCCCACCAGGTCCCACAGCCGTTTAGTCCCAACTAAACGCACAGAGACTTATATTAATTGTAAATTGTTTGGCCTATTGCTCACGCTTATTACTATAACTGTTACAATTTAAATTAACCCATAATTCTTATCTATGTTTAGCCACATGATTTGGTACCTTTTCTCAGTAAGGGGACCTCTTCCTGTTTCCTCTGCGTCTGGCTGAGGTCTCTCCTGACTCTGCCTTCTTTCTCCCTCTATCTCTGCTTGGATTTCCTGCCTATTCTGCTATATTCTGTTCTGCCATAGGCCAAAGCAACTTCTTTTTTTTTTAAGATTTATTAATTACATATACAATATTCTGTATGTATGTATGCTGCAGGCCAGAAGAGGGCACCAGATCTCATTACAGATGGTTGTGAGCCACCACGTGGTTACCGGGAATTGAACTCAGGACCTCTGGAAGAGCAGTCAGTACTCTTAACCTCTGAGCCATCCCTCCAGCCCCCAAAGCAACTTCTTTATTAACTAATGGTAATAAAACATATTCATGGCACACAGAGGAGCATCCCACTCACTTTAATACAGTTCCTCATGTTGTGGGAACTCTCGACCATACAATTATTTTCATTGCTACATCATAGCCATAATTTTGCTACTGTTGTGAATTATAATGTAAATATCTGTGTTTTCCAATGGTCTTAGGCCACCCCTGTGAAAGGGTCATTTGGACCCCAAGGGGTTCGTGACCCACAGGTTGAGAATCACCGCTTTAAGGCATAGGTGGGGCCAAACGGGAGAAGTGAGAAGAGCCGCTACTAGGAGGGGCTATGAGAAAGAAATCCTAAAATGGACTCCCAGGGGTAGAGAAGGAAGCAGCTGAAATTCTCAGATGGGCGTGGCCAAAGGGAGGCCAGGCTCTGCCCAGAAGGGACAGGTGCAGGGGTGATTAGGGGAGCTGGCCCTAGTAGGATATAAAGGGAGACTTTAAAATATATTTTTGTCTTTTATCACGCTGATTTCCCCCCTTGAGCATTATTATGGATGGAACAGAGAAGGTTCTCAAGAAATAGCTTCAGACGGCAGCTTTTAAACGGTTTCTCTAGTGCAGGGAGGATTCCCAGGTGAGGAGAAATAGGGAAATCTCATGTGCTGAATCTCGGGAAGAGAGAAGGAATCCCATTCTCCAGTATGGGCTACAGAGGTAGTGTAGTTTTTCCTATAAATGATACCTCACCCTCAAAGCTACTAACTGCAGTCTCGTGAAGGAGCGGCTGGCTCCAGTGACTGGAGACCCAGTCTGTTTTAGCCAGCAAGACTTGGAGACAGGGAGATCACTCAGCCAGAAAAGTGTGTTCCTTGTACATAAGAACCCCTCTCTCAAAAGCAAGGTGGGGGGCTGGGGAGATGGTCCTGCGAGGTTACCCCACTCCCAGCTTAGCAATCTCAGTTCATCCACAAGGACCCACAGGTTAGCTATCCTAGCCACTACAAGGATGCTCATAAATAAATAAGCACTCTCTTATTAATAAATACACTCTCTCTAAATAAATAAACAAGCTTTCAAAAACAAACAAACAAACCACGGTGGAGAGTCTGGAGGCTGACCTGTTGTCTCGACAGGCCTTTCTCTCCATCAGTAGAAGGACGGCGCATGCGCTCTGCTCCATACCTGGCTAAAAGCGCTACGGGTTCTGACAGCTGTGAGGTACCAATGCTCAGCTGACTGTGCGTCTTTGTTATCTTAAGCTTCTCTGGAAACGTCTAGACTCTAGATGGTCCTGGTCTCCTTCACTGTTCATTTACTGTTAGAAAATCTGCCAGTGGAGGCGGCTTGACTTGGGTTTTTCATGTCAAGTGGGTCTTGCTCTTGTGTGACACCCCTTGTGTCGAGCATCTAGCAAGGCTGACCCTGGGATCTAGACCCAGGCTCCCTGTCAGTCTGCGTGTGGTTCACAGGCTTCCAGACTTCTCCTTCCAGGTCAGGGGAAAGAAAAATTCTACCTATGCTCCTCTCGAAGGCACTGGATGCTAGCACCAGCTCTCCCACGAGCTTGGACATCTATTAGAGAAACCACGCCTGCTTTACATAACAAACCTAAGGACTGGCTACCCTGAGGCCCCAGAAACAGCCCTCAAGGGCTACTGGTCACAGAGCCTGTGCCACCTTCAGAAACTGAATGACAGAGAGGTTGTGGCATTGCCACCTTGAAGGACAGGGTCTCCTGTCCTCCATGCACCTGAGATTATCCTGGCTGTTCCTGTCCAAGTCTGGCTAATGCACTGCCAGGCATCCTTCATGAGATTCTTTAGCCTTTTGCCCACCTGCCACCTGTTTCTGTTACCTGCTCCATGGTCCTTTGACGTCCCATCTCCCTGCTCCCTGCTCCCACCTGTTCCATGCTCTCGACATTTCTTGCTTTTTTCAACTGCCTCCTAATGTCCTCCATTTAACTGGGGCTGTCCTACAGTTCAAAGGTTTGGTCCATTGTCATCATGGAGGAAAGCATGGCGGTGTGCAGCAGACACAGTGCCGGAGAGGGAGCTGTGAGTTCTACATTTTGATCGGCAGACAGCAGAAGGAGAGTGCGTGCCACACTGGGCCTAGATTGAACATAGGAGACCTCAAAGCCCACCCCCACGGTGACACACTTCCTCCAACAAGGCCACGCCTCCTCATAGTGCCACTCCCTATGGGTCAAGCCTTCAAAAACATGCGTCTTTGAGAGTCATGCCTATTCAAACCACCCCAGAGGTCACCATATGAGGAACTGTACTAAATAAAGGGTCACAGCGTTAGGAAGACGGAGAACCTAATTTACCCCAGCCCCCAAAGGAGGAAAGAAGAACTTTCCATATGCACCCAGACTACAGTGCCATCGTTGACAATTGCTACACCATGCTAGTGCCACCAAAGTCCCCTAACAGCTCACTGACCATGTAGAAGTAATACCCTTCAAAATGTCAAAAGATGTGTCTCCAAGAGGCAAAGCTGTGACATGCTGTTATGGGAAAGGCCATCGGCAGAAGCCAGGCCAGTACCCTGCATGAACCCTCCCACTGAACACTAGGTATGGTTATTTGCTAAGGATGGCACGGGTATCGGGGACTCTGGTGCTGGGACAGAGATAAAAAGCCACCGTCTGGACAGTTTAACAAGTACAAAGCGGTGTGACTGCCATGTGCCAGTCAGAGCTGGAGGTGGTTATGTGGGCAGTCGCCCAGAGAAGGCTGCCCAGAATGAAAACATTCTTCCATCCTCAGAGGCCAAGGTGTCAGCAACCACTTCAGGAAACACTGTCAAGTTCCTCGTGGCCTGCCTTCCTGAGACACCACCTGACCAGCCTCGGAGTTGTGACTAAGGAAGGAATTCAGACCTTCTGACCAGGAGGATGGGCCTATATGGGAATGACTAATAATATATGGAACACGGAGAAGTTGAAAATTACCTCGCTGTAGACAAGAGATGCGTCTTTCCTTTGCTATCCTATCAGCAACTGTGTTTCTGTCGCCACAAGCAATCTGCAGGTTGATAAGAGCGCCCTCGTGTGTCCATGTGGTGGAATAGCCACGTGCAGGCGCATTGGCTTCAACATGCTTCCTCTAGCCAGTTTTTCATCTTGCAAACCTGCCAGAATTTTGTTGAGACCTCTCACCACGTGACTTCAGCCAGCCCCTCAGAGGAAGACCAGCATCAGGAAATCTCTGACCCTAGCTAGCTAAAGGTTTCATCCCTTCATATATATTGCTCACTTACAATCTTATAAATGTCCCAATGAGTTTATGTGACTTCTATCTGTAAATTTATTCCTGTTAAGAGCCAGCACTGATTTTCTTTAAAACTGCTAATTCATTTAAAACATGACATTTTGTCGCAGCAAAACATTCTTATGAAAATAAGGGGGGGGGCTGTAAGGCATGACTCAGTTGGTGAAGCATTTGCTTCACAAGCACGAGGATAGGGTCGGAGTTGGATCCACAAAACCCACATTAAAATGCTGGGCCTGGCGAATGCACGCTTGTAATCCCAGTATGGGAAAAACAGAGACAGGAGACTCCCATCGACTCCCTAGCCAGCCTACCTAGCCTAATCGGTGAGCTCCAGGTCCTGGTGAGAGACCCTGTTTCAAAGGAGATAATTAATGTTCCTGAGGATAATTCCCAATGTTACTCTCAGGCCTTTACACACACACACACACTCACACACACCCACGTACGCACGCACACACACATACACACCCACTCAAAAAAGAAAATAACTCAATTTTCTAAAGCAAGCACCTTTATCACAAAGCTAGCATTATTTTACGTGTTTGCAAATCTCCCTTTGGGGTCTGGATTAGCAGAAGGCAGCCGATTCTCACGTTCGCTTCTGCCTCTAATCCCTTGCCATATTAGGTCACGTAGTCTCTGGGAAACTCTGTGCGCAGACAGTGAGACTGAAAAGGGCAAATAAAGATGACATGCTATTATGGAGACACTGGCCTTGGGGTCCCCCGAGATAGTCTTGGGAAAAGGGGGTGGGCAGATTGCACTGAGAACCATTGATTAAGAATGTGCTCACGTGGGGGAGCGTCTGAGAGATGATAACTCAGTCGGTGAATTAGTGTCCAGCGTACATGCATGAGTACTGACCGAGTGGAAACCCAGCACCCATGTAAAACACCAGGCTTGGTGGTGCTGACCGGCCTGAAGTTCTCCCTTGTAATCCCAGTGCTGATGATGCAGACACGGGCAGACCCCCGGGGCTCGCTGGTCACTCAGCTTGCTAGTGGGCAAGTTCTAGGATGGTGGAAGAGTCTAGCTCAAAAAAAAGTGTGTGTGTGTGTGTGTGTGTGTGTGTGTGTGTGTGTGTGTGTGTGAGAGAGAGAGAGAGAGAGAGAGAGAGAGAGAGAGAGAGAGAGAGAACCGAAAAAGACGCAATTGCATGCGTATGTGGAGGTCAGAGGTCAATGTCAGTTCTCCTCCTCTGTTGCTCTCCATATTTTATTTTGTTTAAGTTTACTTAGATACAGGATCATCCTCTGAGACTGGAGTATATTGATTGGCTGGCCAATGAGCCCCATGTCCCAACCCCAACCCCCCCCCCCGCAACACACACACACACTCCCCAGATTCTTCTGTCTTATTCTCCCAGTACAGGGATTACAGGCAGAAGTTGCCACACCCTGGCTTGTTTAGATGGAAGCTGTGTGGGGCTCAAACTCAGATCTTCGACTTGCATTGCAAGTATTTAAACCACAGAGGTACACCATCTTTATAGTCACAAACAAGCAAGCAAGCAAATAAAATTTTTAGCGACTGCCTTTGGTCTCATTTCTTTCTCCAGCCAAAGAACCTATGCGACTCAGAAGATGGACAAGGTTCCAGATCCTGGGGTATTCTATGCTGAGGAAAATAAAAGAGATGTTCCTAAATTACTATTTTCTGTCCCATAACATCCATCACAGGCATGGAGTTCCATTCGTGGGCAGCATCTCAGCCACCTCTTGCAGGTCAAATACTTTTCAACCTTTCAGAATTTTACTTACCCGCTGTCTTGTTCCATTGATTGAAACCTGCCCAACAAATACGACACTATTTCAAGATCCGTTTGAACTATCAACACAAGTTGGAATAGCAGATCTCTCTGCTAATATGTAAAGGCTGATGTCTGGATTACCCAGAGCAATCTTTTCCCCCAGTCTAGCCCCCACCATCCATAAATATCTCTGGGAGGGCCTGGGTGCCGGCTCCCTGCCCCTGTGAACTGCACTGGGCATTCCCTCACATCTATAAGCTTCACTGGGGCCTAAGGATTGTTTACTCCTTTCCCACAGTCAGTAGTGACCTAGCACTGTCCTCAGAACAAGACACTGACATCAGGACACAACTGGATACTTCTCTCTGGGGAGGGGCCTGTCTGAGCCAATGGGATGTAGGGAGGAAGTAGGGACCCTAAGTTGAGGATCCTTCTGGGTTGGGACCTAGGTAGGGAAGTGATTTATAGGACCAACATACCAGATGACCAGAGATGTGCGTGTCTTGTGGGTAGTTTCTGAGCCCAGGGGTCTCTATAAATGACAACTGCTCACCACTGTCATGCCCTGACCCCTCAACTCAGGTTCCTCTCCATGTCATTTTGAACAGTCCTAAAAAACGGCAAGGAACTCAGGTTGCCACCAGCTGTGTGACCCTGGCTAAGTAGCCGTACTAACCGTAGATGCCAGTGTCTAAGTAGTGCGCCACATGCAAGGCTGGCGCAGCCACCTTGCTCCAATTCCTGGGGCCGCCAGACCATAGACCAGAGTTCCCCACTGTTCCTGCCCCTGTCGTAATCACTCCTGGAACCCAATTCCTGCCAGTGCCGCGTGTTTCTTTGGGAGTCCTCAGAGCATGGACAGCGGGCATGCTGGGGCAATGCAAGGATGGGTGTGGGCTACGCACCAATGCTAGCTGCAACAAAGTCAGGGCTAACAGCAGGAACACTTCCCCGCACTCCTCAGAACCCTGCTTCCTGGAGCATGTCTGTGTTCATGCCAGTTTGCTTGGTGAGGATGTAGTCACGGAAGCCCGTTCACTGCGCGGGCGTGTCCCCTCCCCTTGCAAATCTGCAAAGGGAGCGTCCTTTTGTTGCACGGTGTGCGTGTGAGGCCAGCAAGAGACTGTGTGTTCCTAGTTAATGTGTTGGAAACCACTTCAAGGTGATTGAGTGAAAGGCTTCCTGTTTCTGTTTACCCTTTACTTTGTTAATTGCCCTTTTCAATGGTTTCCAGGACCCTTAGGTCAGAGTCCCCGAGGAGCTGGAGAGTTTGGAATAGGTCATCTCTGCCATCCGCCTGGGCAGATCCTTGGGGACGCTGAGGGTTCAGCTGTGGTCAGTTACCACTCCCAGGTGACAGCTCAGCCCTGCCCTCATTAGGCCTTCCACTGTTTTCCCAAGAGTCATTCTAGAGTCCATGCCCTCCTGGACCAGACCCCGGAGGACTCCTCCACACATGGACCTTCTGCTCAATTTTCCTCCATACCCCATGCCCATCTCCAAGTCTTCTAAAGGGACCCATGATTTCTCCATCAGCCAATCCCTTATGCCTCCAGCTATGTCCCTCAGCCCCTCCACTCTCCATTGCTCTCAGGGGAGCCTGGCATGGCTTTGTCACATCTCACACCTACTAGCATTTTGTTTTAAACTGAAACATAGCTTGCACTGAACGGTCCACGCCTTGTCCCCATGGCTGTGTCCTTAGCTGGTCCTACACATTGGCCTCACCTCCTCAGCCATATGGCCAGACACTGAGCCCTTGGAAGCTTGGCTCCGACTTGTGTTCTAGCTGTCCCCACTGAGAACCCGGTCATGTGCTGTGTACTTAGGAGTACTGGGAGAATGCTTTCCAGTGTAGCCTCAGGATGGGGAGGAAAATATAGACAGAGGGCGTGAAACTGAAGGAACAGTAGTGACAGTGTTCTGGCAAGAACCTGAGTTGATAATGAGGTTATTGGGATTCGGGGGAAGGAGTGTTCGGGGTCTTGGAGGGCTTTAAATTTTTCATTAGATTTATTCATTTTATTTTGTATGTATATTTTGCCTGCATATGTGTGTGTACCACATGCATGCTTGGTATCCACAGGAGTCTGAAGAGGGCATTAGATCTCCTGGAACTAAAGTTATGGTTGGCTGTGAACTACCATGTGGGTACTGGGAATCAAACCCAGGTCCTCCGCAAGAGCAATACGTGCTCGTAACCTCTGATTCATTTCTCCAACATACTTTTGTGGTTTTGAGGCTGGTGGCTTGTAGCCAGGGCTGGTCTTGAATTCATGATCCTCTGGTCACCACTTCTCAAGAGCTGGGATTCCCACTTTGCACCACCCGAGGTTTTGAGAATGGTGACAAATGCCAATAGCAGGAAGGGAGAGAAAAGGCACAGAGGAAAGATAGGCAAATGAGGCAAAGTCACTCCCGCAGCCACGCTCCTCTCAGCTAGAGTTACTGAAGCGGGGAAGGGAGCCACCTGTGAATGCCACAAACTCCAGGCATTTCACCTGAGCCAAACCCCTCAGGTCTGGACTCAGCAAGCATGGCTTTTGAAAACACTTCTAACAGATACTGACATCTGCACTGTGAGTATGAGGTGGGGCGGGGCAGCCAACGAAGGTGTCTGTCAACTCCTTTAAGCCTGGCAGCACTGACAGGTGACAGCCGCCGGTCTTCGAGAGGGACAGCGGTACTCATCTCTGCAGCCCCATACAGAGGACTTGAACATCTCAGTCTCTGTCCATAGAGGGGCGGGAGCCACACCTTGACAGGGCAGAGCTCTATAACCCCCTCATCATTTTGCAACTCAGGGTGAAGTAGAGGTAGAGGCTAACCCCAAGTCATGAAGAAAACCTAGACGCAGTCCAGGTTAACATAAAAGATGTTAGGAGGAGAACAAAGGACCTAAGAGATGGCTCAGAGGATGAAGGTAAGGGGCCACCAAGTCTGACAACCTTACCTTAATTCCTGAGTCCTCTGTGGTCCTAAAAGTTGTCCCCTGACCTCCACACACATAGTGGCATAGATGTACCCATGCACACACATACAACCAAATATATAAATAAACACTTTTTTTTAAGAGAAGGAAGTAATTTAGTCTTTGTAAGTAGATGTGTCTCCAAAAGTGCTAAAAGTTATTTATGGAAGCTTGAAAGAGAAATCCTCTGCCAACTAGGAAACTAAATCATCTTGCTCTCATTTTCCCAAACACTCTGTGTATGCATTCTTGTCTGGGAGATTGGACATGCCATTCGCAAGTCAAGGGTGAAGGCAGATGACGCACTGGGGGTGTAGAGAAGAGTAGGGGTCAAGGTCAAGTGTCTGGTGACTACTAACACCCGCGGCTGCCTCTTTCCAGCATGACTCAGCCCCCCAAGTCTCCAGATGACAGCTTCTGCCCCAGTACTGAAGGAGTCCCCTTCCTCAGAGGTCTCCTGTCTGCTCTGTTCCACTGCCCATGATCCCTGGACCAGTGAGTCCTAGCCTCCAATCAACACACCTCGGCGCTAGTAGCCACTGATTCCATTCACATCAGTTCATGCACTGGATCTCTCCAAGAAAGGGCCGGGCTGAGCACTCACGCCATCAGCGCCCAGAACTCAGAGTTCAACGTTTACCCAGAGGCAGTGCGGCATAATGAAGAAATTTCCCCGGGTTCAAATTCCATCTCTGCCTTTGCTAATCACGGTAACCCAGGGGAAGTGATTTAATATCTTGGAGTTCCCCTTCTGCAAAATGCAGGAAACAAATGGTTTTTTTAAAAAAAAAATTTTATCTGTGTATATGTGTGTGTGTGTATGTGTGTGTAAGGGGTACCTGTGCACAACTTGCAGCTCTCATGTGGGTCCTGAGTATCAAACTCAGGTCTCAAGGCCTGGTAGCACGTACCTACGGAACCATGCCATCCCCCATAGTGATGTTTAACTCCTGGCCATGAACATCAAATAGATGAGCATGTACAAATCACTCCTTGGAAGCCTGGATGGACGCTTGACAAATGAGTTATTATTGCTGACACAGTCACTTTCTATGTGTCGTCCTTGCTAGCTGTCTCAAACCCTTACTTTACAAGGATGCCAGTTATAAAGAATGTCCAGTGTCACACCAGTTCAGCAAAGGAGACGTGTACTGTCCAGTTCCTCAGCTTGGGCTCCTGAAGCACAGAGGCATAAACTGACTGATCCAAGGACACAGTACCAGAAGGTGGCAGAGTTGGGACAGTGTCTGCCTGACTCTGAGGAGTCGGGAGCCTTCCACAACATCATAACTGCCCATCTTGGAAATGTTAGAGTAGTTCATGGCTTTTGACACCTGAAATTCCCAGTTTCCAATCTGCTTCAAGAGGTTGAGTCCCTAAGGGCTAGGAAGCAGAGATTATCCATCAACCACACATCATGCCCTGGGTTTGATCCCCAGCACTGCATAAACCAGGCATTGATGGCACGTGCCTGGTAATCCTGGCACCTGGGAGGCTGGAAGATCAGAAGTTCAAGATCACCGTTGGCGGTGTAGGGAGTGGGTTTTGAGGGTTAGGAGGGAGTGGGGGAGAGAGAGAAAGAGAATCACCCAGATATTAGGAATCTTCAGAGCTTGGAAGGAAATTCTTGGTAGGAGTGGGCTTCCAGTTTTTCATAACAGAGGCAAGGAGTGTGAAGAAATTAGCCTTATCCTGACCCCTCCTGCAGTTCTAAGGGTTGCACAGCACAGCTGGAGAGTTCTCACCCTGGGCCTCCCATGCAGTTGCAGCGAGGTGCTGCCTGAGGCTGGAGACATCTGGACAGTGTCCTCATGCGCATCCTGAGGTCAGTGCTGATGGTCAGTTGGGGCCTAGAGAGATGCTGTCAGCCAGCACCCCAATATGTGGCCTCCTCATGTAGCCTGGGCTTCCCTGCAGCAGGACATCTGATTCCACAAACAAGAGGGGAGGAGAGGAATGGAGGCTGGAGGCCGGTGGCCTTCTTCTGATCTAGCTTCAGACGTCAGAGTGTCATTTCTCCAGTGACTTCCATCATCAAAGCAGTCACAAGACACCCCAACATACAAAGAGAGGTGGTCCTGCCCACCACTCAGTAGGAATCACGAGAACGAACACACGCGATGGATTACACCATGGAGGCCATCTTTGAAAAACCCAGTCCTGCCATACAAACCGGCTTTCCTTGGGAGAACGTTCCACCTATAAGGAAAAGGTGACTGTGCTTGCTAGCTTTATGTCAACTTGACACAAGCTAGAGTTATCAGAGAGGAGGGAGCCTCAATCTAGGAAATGCCTCTGTGAAATGGGGCTGTAGGCAAGCCTGTAAGGCATTTTCTTAATTAGTGATTGATGGAAGAGGGTCCAGCCCATTGTGGGTGGTGCCACCCCTGGGCTGGTGGTCCTGAGTTCCATAAGAAAGCAGGCTGAACAAGCCATGAGGAGCAAGCCAGCAAGCAGCTCCCGTCCATGGCCTCTGCCTCAGCTCCTGCTTCCAGGTTCTGTCTGAGTTTCTGTCCTGACGTCCCTCAGTGATGGAAGTGTAAGTCCAATAAACCCTTTCCTCCTCAACTTGCTTTTAGTCATGGTGTTTCATCATAGCCATAGAAACTCTAATGAAGACAGCAACATATGGCAAATTGAGACCATGACAATGACCCCTCCCTGTCGTCACGTCTGACAGAGCTCCTTGTGGAGGGGGGGGGAACCAGCCACAAGAGACGTGGCTGGCAGCACTACTGGCTGTTTTGCCAAATTGTCACTGAAATAAAGAGGCTCAAGGCCGCACTGACTTCATCATCCGGTTTGTTCTAATAACATGTAATTTGATCCCCTGCTGTGGCCAGCAAAGCCGCAAGGGCATGTGTTTGGGGTGCCCAGTCACCTGCGCAACAGGCTGCTGGCTGGAAATCTCCACCCTGTCCGCAAGCAGGCAGTTCTTAAATCTTCCCGCAGTGGCTTCTCTTCTGCAGACAAAATGGGAGGTGAGTTTGCCTTTGGAATCCTTGAGATAGCCCCAGCCTCAGGCAGGGCCTTCTGCCTCTAGTCTAGCGGTTCTCAACCTGTGGGTTGTGACCCCATGAGGGGTCCTATATCAGATATCCCGCATATCAGATATTTATGTTACTATTCGTAACTGTAGAAAAATTACAACTACGATGTAATGAAATCATCTTGTGGTTTGGGGGAGGGAGTCACCACAACATGAAGAACTGTATTAAAGCATTAGGAAGCATTAGGAAGGTTGAACACCACTCTGGTCTCCCTTCTGGGGTCACAGTCCCAAATCTTGCAGTTCCAGGAATCCAGTCAAACCAATTAAGAATTTCCCTCCTGGAGAGCAGAGCACACTGGGTCTGACTCCTTCCCACCCTTTACCAAGCTGATGTCCCGTGGGACTCAGTTCCCATCACAAGCCCTGCAAGAGTTCTTAAGGTTGAAGCTTAGAGGACCTGTTTAAGTGTGGCGGGATGGGGGGGGTCTTTCTTCACTTCCCCACAGCCTCTGACTTTCGGCTAGCCTCTCTCACCTCCTGCTCCCTGCTCCTTCCTGGGGAAAATCGGTCTCCTCTCCCAGCATCTGAGGCTCCCATGTCCCACTGAGCCCTTACCCCACAAAGGCCTTCTTCAACAGCCACAGAGTATCCACTTGGTTTTGGAGTCTGTACTCTTAGGAGCCCTTTCTGTTCTGGGGACACAGTGAGAACAGGATCCAGGAGAGGGGCTCTCTAGTGGGGGCTCTTGCATCTCTCCTGGGTGTTGGCCATTTCCTGTGAGCGGCCTCTCTTGCCCCAGGAATGGTAGAGGGTGCCGTCTGACCCTCCAAGATTCCTCTACCTCAATGTTGCCTGCTTTCCCATTCCCACACTCAGGCCCTCACTGCAGGACAAAAACGAGACCCAGAAATACCTAGATAAGTGATTCCACTCGCACAGTCAGGCTTGGAGAAGTATTAACCATCGCCATGTCATACTATGGAGATTCACTGAGCATTGCACTCTATTCCAAGCTTGACTTTCAAGTATTTATATATAATAGTTAAAATCACCCATACAGTCCAGTGAGAAAACAAAGTTGAGGGAAGGTAAATAAGTTTAATCACCCTAGGAAATGTTGGCAACACTTCAAATCCAGACTGTTTGCAGACTCTGGGTTAGATGCCATGTCATAGTTTTGCTCTATCCTGAGCCATGGCTTGTTGGTTCTGAGACAACAAAGGAACCCCGCCCCTCTCCTGACTTTGCCCAGGTGTGGAGGAAGGAGAGAGGACTGGCAAACAGGAAGGGGTCCCACCAGTGACGGGGAGCAGTTGAAGCTGGATGCTTCCTTGGGACCAACTATGGTCGATGGGAACCAGGTAGTGAACGTACAAAGTACAAAAAGAAAAAAATGTGTCCACAGACCCAGCTGCCAGCTATTGCGACAGTGACATCTGATATCTTCTGGGGAAGCTCCCTTACGCCTGTCTGTGTCCCTGAGGTCACTCCTCTTCTCCTCCATCCTTCTGGAAGTGCCTTCTTCTTCTTCTTCTTCTTCTTCTTCTTCTTCTTCTTCTTCTTCTTCTTCTTCTTCTTCTTCTTCTTCTTCTTTTTTTTTTAAATAAAGTAGAAAGTTCATAAACCTTACGGTCAGGTTCCTCACCTGCCATTTACAACCATGTGACCTCAGGAAGGTCACTCTCTGATTTTCATTTTCCTTTTCTGTGAGCGTGGATAACGCTACCTGCCCACCTGGTTGTGACTGCGAAGACTGAGACACTGGGTCCAGGGCACTCAGCGTGCAGGAAATGGAAGACATAACAATGCCGACACCACCGCCTAGCTCCCTGTGGTTGTGTTAACCAGGCTCAGATCAGAGTGTGGGGAATGGCTCATGAGGATCCAGTCGGCCGATGGAACCAACACTGCGCATCTCTTTGACAGTCGTGAGACAGGGGGTGAGGGGATACTCTGAGGAGGCACAGCAAGCAAATTTTTGTTGCTTTGGACAGAGGCCTATAGGGAAAGGACAAATGGGCCCCGGGGGAGGGGAGTAAGTAGGAGATTCCCCTTCCCGCAGGGCTGAAACCAATACAGGGACAGAAGATGAGAGCAAGACCCTCGAGCCCAGACCCAGCTCAGGATTGGGTCAGGGTCCACTCTGGGCCCAGGTTTCCTAGGGATGGGGTAGGCTAGGGTACCCAAGCTGAGGAAGTCCTCCCATTGGAGGAGGTGCACCTGATCAGGGCAGGGGCTGGGACCCCTGGGCTACACCGCGGGAAACTGGGCCTAGCAGAAAATGGTTTTGCCACATGTCTCAGGAAGGCCAAAGGCAAGAGTCAAACTGAAGACTTGCTATGGTTTCTTACTGGGTTCTGAGAATGACCGTGGGCTGAATGGGTCAACGGCTTGTTTTTTTAGAATTCAACCCCAGGGCACTGTGTGAGAGCTGGTCAGTGCCCGCCTTTCCCCTGGCAACTGGGTGGGAGTGTGGGGCAGGAAAGGCAGGTTTCCTGTCCCCTCGGGCTCTGCAGGACCAGGCCAGACGAGGAATTTCCGGTAGAACAGGGCTGCCACTTACAGGGCAACAGCTCTTCTCACGGCCTTGGCCATGACCCTCATCCCCATATTCGCAGTCCCTGATGGGTTCCACCCTAGGAGACTACCTTCTCCCTAGGGTGCAGCAAAATGAAACACAGGGAATGTGGGGTGCAAGGATTGGAGGCCATCCAAAGATGGCCTTCTCCAACCCCGACCACGTGTCACTGTACTTGGAAATAGGGCAGCGGACACGAATGGGGAACCCCCCAACCCTTCTAGTCTGTGTCTTCACAGGATCGAGGAGATTCTGAGGGCTTCCTCAACCAATGAGAGGTGTGAACTGAAATTCCAGGTAGAGAGAAGATGAAGAAGAAAGATCCTCTGGGACCACCAAGGCTGGGTTTGCCCGGACGTGTCAGTCTGAAGCACTCAGAGGTTTGACTGTGGGTAGGTGCCCCACCTACTCCACTAGGCAGCCCTCAGGGGCCAAAGGCCACATTCCCATGCCACTTCTGCTGGAGACCAGCCAGGCTCAGTCAGAGCCTCTCCTTGCCTTGCCAGTCCTACACCTGAATTACCTCAGGTTTGGTCTGAGGAGAAACAATCAATTTTAGTTTCCTGCAGGGGGGGCTCAAGGTCAATTCACTGTTAGGACTCCCACCCACAGCCCGCAGACCTGAAGTCACCTCCTGTCCCTGCAAGGCCCCTGCGGGCCTCCAGTAAACAGAGCTGGGAACCCCCACCACCACCCCACCCAGAAACTGATTCACAAAATCTTCTGAAGATAACCTCTCAGGAGCTCCAGGGAACAGAATGTGAATTGTCTGGAGACCCATTTATTCGTTCATCAAATACAGGTGCATTTGTGTTATCTGCTTTTCCCAGGTGCTGGGGCAAAAATACAGGCCTGACAGAGTGACGGGGCAAGTGAATTGCCAACCCCATTATGAACAGAAGGGCTCTGGACTGTCCAGCTCTGGCATGAGGAGTCTCTCATCACCATTTCTTAGCCTCTGCTGGAGGTTGGACAAGAACAGGACTGGATGCCAAGGTTATGTGAGAAAAAAGATCCTTAGTAGCCCAGGCTATCCCGGAGGCTGGGACGACACAACCATCTATCCACTCGCAGGTCACTGTGGCCAGAATGGAGACCACAGCTCATGAGGAGAGCCAATTTTGCAGAGAGAGACACTCGAGATCCCTCTACTAGGGGTTAGGCTTGAAGGACCCAGCAATCAGGACGAGCTGTCCACGCCCCAGTTGTAGCTGAAGGACCATCTCTAGCATTCCCTCACCCACCGGGGCCAGAAACACAGGGCTAGCCCTCAGGGCTTCAATGCAGCCGTGGCTATATAGACAGGCACTCGAGAGTATCGAGCCACCTTTGGAACATTCAGATAGGGCGTTCCAACCGGAAACCCAAATAAGGCCTCAGTCAAGACTCCTCCTCCTTCTGAAACCAGGCAGGACCAGTTCAAGGGAGATAAAACCCTAGTGAGGTCCCTCCAGCTAGAGGAATCACCATGAAGTCATAGCCTAGTGTGTCCTAGCTGGAGAGGCCTGCTGGCAGAGCGCTTGGCGGAGGTTTCCAGGGACCTATAGGTACCCTGGGGGTTGGGGCCTCCAGGGACTGAGTCCTGCCCTCCGCAGTGCTAGGACCTGTGTCAGACCTTCGGCACATCAGTCCACTTGTGAGAGCCTGATAACTGAGTGAGTCAGAGCAGTTAGACACTGTGCTGAACTGCAAACCTCGGCAGTGAATCACGTCACCCTCAGGGAGCCACCCCTTTCCCTCCTACGTGGTACAGGAAGAGAAGAGGGGTGGCTCTTGGGGACTATAACATCTGGACCATGAGACTTCTGCCATCTGACTTGGCTGGGAAGCTCAGAATAATAGACAGAGGAGTCCAGGACACCGATGTCACAGGGTAAGTATTCTAGTGCTGCCTCCATGAACCTGAACAGCTTCTTCAGTTCAAGCACAAAATGCTCTCAGCCTGCCCCATCCTTCTCTCCAGCTCCAGGGAAAATCGGGCAGATAAACCCAGCAGACAAATAGCAGGCTTCTACATACATGTACCGTGCTCACAAACATGCAAAATATGTTGTATGTGCATACAAATTCCCATGCGTGTATGACCACACATGTGTATGCATGCACATATATGGACCTGTAGACATATGAACACAGACATACATGTGCATGCATAAGCACACATGGAGCTCATACAATGTTGACAGCTCAATATTGTGTGGCCAAGCAGCTCTGTTCTCTAGCTCGGAGTCACTGTTAAGACAATGATCCCAGTGCCACTACTGTTTACTAACAACGACTCCCCTAGAACGCTGTATGTTAAAGTCCTAATCCTGTAGGGCCTTGAACTGTGGCTATCTTCCAAGACAGAGTCTTTAAAGAGGCGGTTAAGCTAAAATGAAACCATTTGGGTGGGGCCTTAATTCCATTTGTTCTCTGTGCAAGCCGGGGAGAGGCCACATGAGGATACTGGGTGACTACGGTCATCAGTAAGAGTGGCCCCAAGAAGAAACTGCCCATGGGTGCCTTCATCATGGGCCTCCAGCTTCTGGGACTGTGAGCAGATACAGTTCTGATGTTCAGGGCCCAGGACGTCACAGCAGACCTGGGAGACTTACACAGTCATCAGAAGTCACCAGGTACAGACATAGGCTCCCTGTTTTCCTTCAGGAGCTATTTCTTTGGACCCAGCTCTGTTGGGCAAGGGCATACGTCACTCTCAGAACTCATTTTTAGGGTAGGATCACCCCCACTCTCCTCTAGGTAGCTCCTTTGTAGCTCCAGGCAGACCATGGGCCTCTCAAGCTACGGGTCACTATGGGCCTCCCTCTGTTCAAATGCCTGAGATCTTGGTTTTTTCTGCCCTGGTCTGCTTCCTGTACCTTTGCCTGCCTTAGCCTCTTACTCCAGGCTCCAGGCCTGGCTGCAGCAAGTGCAGGATGATCCATTGAGAGTTCCCTATGGTTCTCTTCTTGGACATCTTCCAAGGGCAGAGAGAGGTACCAGAACCAGAAAGAGGAGCGAAATAGGGTAGGGCAGCCAGTCTCTCCTCAGGCAAGTGAATCTAGCAGGTAAAAAGCAGGTTGTGAACACATGTGTTCTCCACACAAACACACGCATACATGCGTATGTACTAGTTCCCATACACTGTAATCATGCACATTTATACACATGTGTACTTATAATACATATGATCACAGACTTGTGGGAAAGCCTTTACCAGCTTTCTTCCATGTATCCCAAAGCTGGGAGCCTCACGGAAGCGACAAGCCCTTACTCATAATACTGGCCAGCAGACCTCCTGACTCAGCAGGCCCTGAGGAGTCTTGCTACACAGGCGCCTTATTGTGCTAGTGATGACTAGGATCTGGGGACGGCTTGTGTCCCTGAGCTGGGACAACCTGGTTACGGAGGAGGTGGGGGCTCTCTTTCTTGAGTGAATGGCTGCTTTGATGTGCCCATGTGTTTGTTTATTCAATCAGAATTAACGAAGCACCTGCCTGCATGAGGCACCATGGGAGGCTTCGCTCCAGGAAGGATGAGTAGGTTGTGGAAAGGGACCGCTGTTGTGCAGGGATGAGACGGATGAGTAAGAAGGCGAAGATGAACGAGTCCTTTCTCTGTAAGCAAGTGGGCACCTGGTGAGGGAGATAGGCCTACCCATGCAGCCCAATAAACCGCCTCCCCAGAAGTTCTGTATGGCTAGGCCATTCCTGGGAGCGTCTGCTTGCCCGTCAAGTATATCTGAGGTTAGGGCTAGAGCCCCAGTCCCGCAGAGGTCTCTGTGTTCCTTGATTCGCCATGTGGGAGTGCTTACCCGATGTCACTCTGCAGGGGGGCTGAGGAGAACAGCAGAGCAGAGATGCGTTCTCAGTTCTAGGGTGCAGGGCAGGGAGTTGATAGAGGCTGCTCCCCAAGACCCTGAGCATGTGATCTCACCCCTCTAGTTTCTCAGGCTGCTGTGGCTTGAGGGAGGGGCATGCTAAGGGTCTGCCAGTGTCTAACAGACTTCTCAGTCGGCGAGGCCAGGACAAGCAAGGACCATGGAAGTGTCAGTGAGGTGGGACCAGAAAGCACTGGGTCCCTGTATGTCTACAGAGGAGAACCACATTAGTCAGGCCCAAGCGCTGGTTGTCTTATCTCTTCACCCTCCGCCTCTTCTATGCTCAACTCAAGGGGCTTAGGGTAAACCATCTAGGTGGGGCAGAAATACACAGCGTGCTGACCGACTGCATCCTAACTGAGTCTTCTCAAGTGTGTCCGGCTCTGCATCCTCCCTGCATGTCTGCCGTTTTCATGCTCCCTTCCTCTCTCTCCTCAAATGTTGCTACCCCTTTGTGAAGATGAAGTTACATTTAAAGAAAAAATAGTATAGCGCATTGCAAAGAAGGCTTTCACTTTCCTCGTCTGAGAACCATGGCGTACAGCTGTCCTGCCGACTTGGGTTCCCATCTGAAGTCAGCCTGTTGTGAGTGGGACACTTTCCTCTGCCTGCACAGTGTCTCTCTCACAGTGCCATCTTGTGCCTCATTTACCCTTGTCTCCAGGAGTGGGCATGCATGCCTTAGGAACATCCATCCCTTTACACACAAGGAGCAATGCCTCCGCCAAGGGTCCTTTGCTCTCCAGAAGCCTCTGCTCCAGTTTCTGCTCTGTGCCGCGGCAGATTCTTCCACGGGGTCTGCATGTCACTGCACATCATTAGCGATGGGGATGCATGTGGAGACGTGCACTGTTGGGTGATCTTGTGGTGTGCACAACCTAGGGCACGCTTACACAACCTAGATGGTCTATCCTATTACACACCTAGAGTATATCGGAGGGGATGGTGTAGCCCATTGCTCTGAAGCCTCACACCTGGACAGCAGGTTACCAGAGGAAATACTGCAGACAACTATAACATAGTGGGGGCATATCTGTGTATCTGAATACCTCTAAGCACAGAGAAGGTACAATTCTAGGCAATGGAACATTTTCAGCGTATTATCGTTTGCAACCACTCTCACCAAGCATAGCATCACTGTGCAGCATGTGACTATCAAGCCCTCACTCCTGGTCTCTCCAAACTCACCACAGCTAACCTCCCAATCTCAGTACTCCACTAAAATGTTCTCATCAAGGTGTCCAAAGATGCTCTTGTTGCTGGAGCTGTGATTACTTCCTCTTCGACTTGCTGGCTGTCAGTCAGTCTTTTCACATGAATGTTCTCTGGACTTCAGAGATGTCCTTCAGGCATGTGGGGTGGGGGTGTCTTCCCTCCTCCCCCTCTCTCCTCTCCTTCTTCCCCCCCCCTTCTTTGTCTCTGCCTCCCTCCCTCCTCCTCCTCTCCCTTTCTTCTTCCCTCCCTCATCCCAGTCTCCTCTCTGGGCTTAGTCTCTATGTCAGCATTTGGTCACGAGCACTCTCTTCCAGACTCCTCCACCTGAATGATCTCATCGCACCTCTCAGAGCCACCCTGGTTGAGGTTTCCTTCTGTTCTGACTTCTCCACTGAGCCACAGGCTCACATCGACCTACCTCCTCCCTTTGGCTATTGTATCAGACTTTCGGGGTTATCACTGATAAGACAGAACTTTCCATTTCTGTCCCCACCCCAACCTGGTCCTTCCTGTCTCGATAACTAGCAGCAACACACACTGGAGTCCAGACTAGAAAGCCTCCCAGTGGCCCATAAGCACACCTCGGGATGAATGGCTCCCTACTTAGCCTGGGTCCACTCACGAGAGAAGGAGGAAGGAACTACAGTATACAGATTCTTCTGGGGTTACACGAGGACTACATCCCCATAAGCCCACTGAGAGTTGAAAATGTCATGATTCGAAGTGTATTTAACACACGGAGCTGGCTGAACACCAGAACTTAGCAACAGTCACACTGCGGACATACAGGCTACGCACACTGTGGACTATGGGTAGTTCCTCTCAAGACCGGAAGGCCAGGAAGGCTCCCAGCATTCACACATGCAAACACACACACACACACACACACACATGCACACACACACATGCACACACACCTTCACGTAGTCTCCCACGCTGCCTCTACCCCAGGAGTGTGACTCCAGTATACAGACCTTCACAACTAGTGTGGCACTCCTAATTAACTTCAAGAGATTCTCTGCCATTTGGAAGGACCCACAGCATCCAGAAACTTCTATCCTCTCCCCCAATTATAATCTTGCAGACAAACCCAGATGAGAGTGCAATCCAAAGCACATGGATGGACCTGAATACCTATTCCCTCATACATCCCTTTAGCACTAACTCCTGCGTCTGGTTATGCGCTAGCCTGTACAGAAGCTGGGCCAGGTGGAAATTAAACCCGGGTCTCCATAGGGTAAAAAGAGAAAGCTGGGCTATGAAAGTAAATACACTCATCGTGGTCCCCAACGTCACATGATTTAACAAGAATTTTCAACCCTACCTTGGTGTGAAAGTGGTAAGGATCCGGCACAGATGTGACTCTGAATTTAGAATCCTGATCTTTTCCAGGCTAGCATGTCATGGACTGCCCGATGCCCCTGTGTGACGCTGAGCGGTGGCAGTGAATGAGCCCATGATGGCAAGGAGAAGCTACCCAAGATAGAGTGTGCATCCTCTACGTAAGTGTTCAACATTGAGCCGTGGAGACCATAAAATGGAGGGAAAGGCCAAATAGAACCTTAGAGGTCCCTGTTCTGGGACTCCTCAAGGAAGACCAAGGCTGACAGGCATGCTGGTATTTACGACGCAACTGGGCGAGCGGCTTCACAGACTACAAGAGGAACACCTTCAGGGATACTTCTTCAGACAAGTGTGTGAGAAAGGCCTCCTGGGGTGTCATGTTCAAATTGTGACTTGGAGGAGAAGAAGGTGGGGGCAGAAAAGGCAGAGAGAGAGAGACAGTGATCGAGCACACTGGCACATCAGACTGTAGAAGGGTGCCCCTCTGGGATGTCCAGAGGAGGAGAGCATACTCTAAGCCAGCCCACTGTTCCTTTGTTTATTCTTTGGGCACTAACTCCTCTGTTTGAAGTCATATGAGCCTATATAGAAGCTGGGGGAACCAGGAGCAAATAAACCCAGGTCTCATTGGGTAAAGATGTAAAGCTGAGTAGTGAAAAGAAACGTAACAGAGGTCCTGAGCCAAGACTCCACCCTCCACTCCATACAGAGGACATTCTTGGGTCCACACCACACACACACACACACACACACACACACACACACACACACACACACACACACGCCTGGGCTCCAGGGCTCTTGCTAGCCAGGCAGGAACTTGTATCTGAACTTGTCCTGCTGCTGGAAGAGCCTGTCTTTCTACTCAGTCCTCCTGTTCTCGCTCACCACACACAGGGTCACGCATGTCGTCTCTGCTCTGGGGGAAATGCCTGCACATGTGCGCACACAGACACACACATTTCACACAGTCTCCCACCCTGCTTCTGCCCCGGGAGTGACCCCAGCAGACAGACCTTCACAACTTTCTCAACTTCAGGAGCTCCTCTGGTACTTGGGAGGACCCACGGTGTCCAGAAACTTCTACCTCCTCCCCTAATTATCATCTTACAGACAAACCAGGACGAGAGAATGCAATCCAAAGCACATAGTCTACATAATAGCGTGGTTTGGACAGACTTCTTGAGAGAAAAGACTGTCAGCTCAGCCTTAAAGAATCATGGGATAGTGAGAATGATGAAAGATTTCCTGTTGGTTTTTGAAGGACATAAGAAATTCAACCTTGGGGGCTGGAATAATGACTCAGTGGTTAAGAACACTGACTTCTCTTCTAGTGGACCTGGGTTCAATTCCCAGCACCCGCATGGCGGATCACAACTGTCTGTAACTACAGTTCCAAGGGACCCACCTTTATCCAGGCAAAACACCAATGCACATATAAATGAACAAACAAATAAACAAATAACATCCTTTTAGGATGCAAATGAAGATAGTTGACAGTTAACCTGGCTTCAGGTAGTGCTGGATCCAGAGGTCAGAATAATATCAACAGGACTCTGCATCTACTCCTATGCCCCAAGTAGGCACTTACCAGACCACAGATCAAACTGATCTCAGCATGACTCTTCCTTAAGTACTCCACCAGGAAAGGACTCTGATTGGCCTCGCATGAAGGCACATGCCAATTTTGAACCAATCATTATGACTAGAGATATGGAGTGCTCTGATTGGCCAGCCTCTGCCTACCTCTCTGGCAGACTAGCTCCCCGGCTACCAGCACAATGGGATAAAATAACAAACAAACAAATCCCCAAACCGACAGTACAAGGACCTCTGCTTTGGATAACAGTCATCTCTTTGATACTCCACATTTCTTAAGCTTCCATAAAATTTATCCAGTGTATTTATCAGGAGATAACGCTAAGCCAGACATACTTATCACTGGGTTTCGCTGTAGGGCAATAGCACATCCAGATATTAAACGTGATCTGTTCTCTTGTAACAGGGACCAAGAATCCTGTGGGGTCCCTTGAGCCATTTATTCTAGAACAGAGTGGTTCTCGACCTTTCTAATGTTGTGACCTTTTAATACAGTTCCTCATGCTGTGGTGACGCTCAACTTTAAAATTCCTTCATTGCTACTCCATAACTATAATTTCACTACTGTTATGAATTATAATATTCAATATCTGAGATGCGAGCTCCAAAGGGCTTCTCCCACAATTTGAGAACCACTGTCCTAGAACAATGAATTTGGAGCTCCTGTCTTCCTTAGAAGACAGGGTAGGACAAGACCATTCTTCCCCCCCCATCCCCCACCCCACACACATACACTAGTTAAAGGTGTCTTTGGACTGGAGAAAGATGCAAGGGACTGGCTGGCTGCCCAGCTCCGTCTTTGCATGTTGACCTAGCAGCTGAGGCTTAGGCTTCTGTGCCACTGAGACTTCCCAGTAGGGTTCTGAAGCTCAGGTCTGTGGTTGAGGAGAAAGGTCATGCCCGTCTCATCTGCCTCAGGGAAGAGTGAATCAAGTAAGTACCTGCCTGGTCAAGTCTGCATTCCCCTATTTTCCCTGCTTTACCACGTGGGGTCCTTTCTGTTGAAATCATCAAGCTTCTGCGGAGGCCTGAACAACACCTTCCAGCTGCAGCCCGGCTTTGGCTCTAAGATACTGTATTAGTTACTTCCCTTATCGCTGGAAGGGGAAATGGAAGTGGGGGCAGACTATTCCAGCTCACAGTTTAAGGTGAAACCGCCCGTCATTACAGGATGATGCTGAAACACTCCCTACCCTCCCACCACCCCACCACCCTCATCCCCCCCCCACCCCCCACCCCGCCGCTCTTCTCTGTGGCTGCAGGAGCATGAAGCAGTTTTCTCACATCGTGGTTGATCAGGAAGCACATAGCTTTGGACCAGAACTGAGGTTGGGCTGTAACCCATAAAAAAAATCCAACCCTTGCTGGGCAGTGGTGGCGCACGCCTTTAGTCCCAGCACTTGGGAGACAGAGGCAGGCAGATCTTGGTGAGTTGGAGGCCAGCCTGGTCTACAAGAGCTAGAGTTCCAGGACAGGAATCAAAGCTACACAGAGAAACGCTGCCTCAAAAACAACAACAACAACAACAATCCAGTCCTCAGCAACCAGCTTCCTCCAGGTGGGTCCTGCTACCTATAGGTTCTACACATCATCAACCGGAAACCAACTGTTCATATACATGAGCCTATGGGGATCTCAGATTCAAACCGTATCAGGCAGCTTTCCCACAGCTCTCCAGAGCCTCAGTGCCCTTGCCAAAGGCAGCCTGTTGCCACTGGAATGTTCATACCTTCAAACCCCAGGAATGGCTGAGATGCCTACTTAACATATCAAAGCAGACACTGGCTGCCAGGTTCTCCCTGTATCCCTCAGTGTCTGTCAAAGGGCCTTCAGGATGGCACACCTCACTCCTACCCTAAACTTATCCAGACCAGGAGCTGGCCTGCCCTGCCCTCAGCTGCTCTTCCCTAGATAATCCTACCGTTTTGGTTACCTGGTCTTTTTGCTTCTCCTTTGGGCCTCCTAGCTGCTGCTCCTGGCTCCTCTCTCTCCCCTCTCCACCTCCCCACATGGCTCAGGGTCATGTCCACTCTGGACTCTCCCAGATGTCCCTGTGTCTGTCTATGCTCTCCCCCATAGCTATAATAAACTTCCTCCACTATACCTGGGACCAGTCATGTTCCTTCTCCTTTTTATTTCTGCTTTTCATTCACATCCAAGATGCCCCTCCCACCATCAGCCCATAGCTTTCTAGAGGAAGAACCGGGCTTCATTCTGCTCCCAAATGTGTTTCAGTGAATCCATCAGTCATTCGTGGAATCATGCCCATTAGGTGCCAAGGGCCTGGTAGAGGCAGAAAGCCTTCCCAGGAGTTACACATGGCCCAGTGGGCAGACAGGCATGGGAATAGAATTATGATATAGTTGGATGAGGGATGGGCTCAACATAGTGAGGGCCCAAGGAGGCACTAAGTCAGTCCTGGGTAGGGGTGTGAGGGATGGGAGTAATGGTGTAAGAGTCATCTCATGGCATCACAGGCCAGACTCCGTTTTCACGCTTTAAAAAGCATCACATTCAGAAAGTCCACTCCGTGAACTTTCCAGGAGGAATCATTCAGGCTTATATTTTGTACCTTCCAGATATAGCATATTTTATGCATAAAGCAAATGTGTACACATACACATTTGGACATGTATGCACAGACACACACTCCATGGCATGAACAGTCCAGGGATGGCTCCACCCACAATAGGCTGGACCCTCCCATATCCAGTAATATTATACAAAACATAATTGATTTAAATTTATTTGGGTTTGTGTGCTATACACATTTAAATGTGAATATATAATTTGACAAAGTGGCATACTGTCTGGGGATTACAGCCAGAATAATAGAGGACAGGACAGAGTATGTCTGAGAACACTCGCAGAGGGAGGTGAGCCTGAAGGCAAAAGTGAAAGCCTGGCCTGGGCTCTATTATCCGAGTCCTGGGTAAAGCCCTGCCTGAACTCCACCACCAAGTGGTTCAGGGACAGCATCCCATGTAAGTCATGTTTGCTTGAGTCAGCTGAAGGGAAAATGTAGACCATGCTGGCCTCTCTTGTCTTTGGCCTTTCAAAGTATTGCAGATGATGGCACAGTTGGTGAGGGGTAGAGCCGGACTCCTTAAACTCTGGCTCCTGCATCCTCACATTTGACATGTTCTTGTCAAGAGGCAGGAGGATCTCTGTGAGTTTGAGGCCAGCGTGGTCGACATAGCAAGCTCCAGAACAGCCAGCGCTACGCAGATAGACTGTCTCAAAACAAACAAACAAACAAACAGAAAAAGAAAGAAATGGGTGGCTTTTTGTCTTTTTGCTTTTTTTTTTTTTTTTATGTGCCCAGAGGGTCTGATTGCAATACTGTGCAGAGTAGAATGAAGAGGTGTGTGGCTGGGAGAGCCAGGCGTCTGCAAAGGGGTGATCACAGGAGATGCTGAGAGAGAAAAACCAAACTTCAGGGGATCCTAGGTGGCAAGGTGGAGGGAGTGCAGGGTGCTGCATGCCCCTGATGCTAAGGCTTGCATCTTTTAGCACAAGTAACTAAAGTTAATTTAAGAATCTCTTGGCTGAGCCAGGTGGTGATGGTACATGCCTTTAATCCCAGCACTTAGGAGGCAGAGGCAGGCAGATCTCTGAATTCGGGGCCAACCTGATCTACAGAGTAAGATCCAGGACAGTCAGGGTCAAGGCTACACAGAGAAACCCTGTCTCAAAAAACAAATGAGAGGGGAGAGGAGAGAGAGAGAGAATAATTTCTTGGCTGCCCATCCCCAATCAGGATTCTGACCTCTGACCCATGTCGAGATCCTTGGCATGGGTACCCCAAAGGCAGTCATTTTTGAAAGCCTGGCATCAGATGAATCACTAGGGCTGTGCTTTGGGTCCTGTGACTTCTAGGGGTTAGCACCCTTCCCTAGACTGTGAGAAAGGAAACTGGTAAGGACGCAGGCCTTAAGCATGCTAACATGTTTTCAGGTAGAGGGGCATGGGAGCGGGCATGCTGCTGGGCACACCAGAAGCAAATTTTTCTTTTTCAGCTGAGCCCTTGGGAACCTTCCCAGAATTTACAGTCTATACTAAGTCATTACCTTATCTCAGCTGGCCCTTTGGGGCCTTTGACCCCTACCGCTGGGTGAGGCAGGAAAGGAGAGGAATTTGCCCTTTTGTGTGTCCCAGGTCTCCAGGCTCAGCTTTCCCAGGCTCTGTCCCTGCCCCTGAAGTACCCCTCCCTTGTCCTTAAGCTCCCCATCATTTTCTCTTACCCTGTCTTCCACAGCAGGGACCCTTCTGAACCAGGAGCCTTCAGCCTGAGGCAAATGTTTATGAGTAAGGAGGCCCTGCAATCCCTGCCTGCTGTCTGTCTTCTTCCACCCATTCCACTCACTCTAGCTGGGAGCCAGGTACCCCAGTCCCTTCTAGGAAGCCCCACAGCTCTTAAATTGTTCTTAGGATTGCCGCAGCTGACCACCATAACCTTATGCCACAGTCCAGAAGGAGTGACTCACATTTCTGGATGTCAGAAGTTCCAGAATTGGTCCTTAAGGAGAAAAACAGGGTGCCGGGAGAGTTACAATCCTGTCCACTCCCGCTCTTTCCCAGCCTCGTACAGCTGCCAGGTGACTCGCTCCTAGTCCCCCCCCCCCCTTCAGAGCCCAAGAGTAGCATATCTCTACCTCTTGTTTTCTGGCCTCTGGTTTTATCACCGTGTCCCCTCTTGCCTCTTTCTGAGCCTCTTGCTCACCTCTTCTGAGGACCCCTGTGATTTCTCAGGGCCACCAGACAATCCAGAATGATCTCTCCATCTCAGGGTCCTCACTCACAGTAGGAGGAGGATGTGGATGGGAGGCCATTATGCCCCCCTGCGGATCATGCTGCACCCTGGTCTAGCTGCCCCTCTCTCTAGCTAGGGGTATGCTGACTCAGCGGCTGGAGGCACAGAACCAAGCGGGCTTTGCCGCTCTACCAAAGGTGCAGGTTGGCTAGCACGGGTCTTTCTAGCACAAGACTAGCATATCTAGTATGGGCTCTCAGAGGGCCTGCCTGAATCAGCTTTCTGTCCCCATCTTCCTTCACTGGCCCACCAGTTCCTCATTCTTCGTGACTTAGCTCTGTTGGCTTGTCCTGCTCTCCTCTGACCCCACAGCTGACCATCTGACTCATCCCTTCAGGGTTTTCACCCTCTTCTCTGTTTCCTGTGCCCTGACCCTGATTACAGGACATTGGGAATACCCACAAATTGGCCAACTCCTCCCCATGGAAGATCAGCCCAGGCCCTAAGGGACCTCTTTCCGATTAGTGCTGGCTGTCCATACTGTGTGGCGGCTTCAGATGGGCGTGGAGCCCCTGGGAAGAAGACAGGCATGACGCCAATCTGAGTGTTGAGCTGGAGGTACCAGAGTGACAGACAGGGCAGGAGGGAAATCCTCTGCCTCAGGGTGTTGGGGCTGAAGAGGAGGGATACTCGAGGCTTCCAGTTAAAGGGGCAGTTTAAGAACTTCTAATCCCTCTTTCCCAGGATCCCACTGTAGTGACGGTAGTGACCTTTAACAGAACATAAGCCACAAGAATGAAGAAAGCAAGCGGGTCGGGGAGAGGGCCAAAGAAGAGGAAGAGGAGGTGGTGGTGGTAGTGGTGACGTTGTGGTGATGGTGATGATGGTGGTGATGATGGTAGTGGTGGTGATGGTGGTGACAGTGGTGATGGTGATAGTGGTGGTGGTGGTGGTACTGATGGTGGTAGTGGTGATGGTGATAGTGGTGGTGGTGGTGGTGGTGGTGGTGGTGGTACTGATGGTGGTGGTGAAGGTGATGATGGTGGTGGTGAAGGTGATGATGTGGTGGTGATGGTGGTGGTGATGATAATGGTGGTGATGGTGGTAGTGGTGGTGATGGTGGTGGTGATGATAATGGTGGTGATGGTGGTGATGGTGGTTAAGAAAGCCAGTTCCTGGGCTGGAGAGAAAATTCAGAATGGTAATAATCTGAATTCTAACACTGCTGGTCAGAATCTCTGCAGTGGGGGTAAAGGAGGAAGTTCAAAGCGGGGGGGGGGCAGTGAAAGGTGCAGGGTGACAGGGACCGAGATGTCTCTCAGTGATAGACACCTCCCTGCCAGGTCCTCCCCCCAGGGTCCTGGGTTCTGTCACTAGCACAATAAAGGAGTCAGAGGAGTGGGGTGGGGGAAAAAGTTGAGGAGAAGCAAGAGGAAGCAGAGAGAAAAAGGAAGAGGAAGAAGGTGGGGAGAAAGAGGAGGAGGAAGAGAAAGAGGAAAAGGAGGAAGCTTTTGTTCCGGGATCCCTTCTGCTTCCTCCTCACTGAGCTGTTCTGCTCAGCTGAGAAGAATCCCCGCCTGAGGGCTTCCCTCTCACACCACTGAACTCTACACAGCACTCTACCCTGGAGGAGAGGAAGCTCTGAGGAAGCGGCCAGCTCAGGAAGAAACCATCATCTGGATGCTGCGGAGTCCCTGAGATAGGCATACCCAGATCATCCCCAGATCCCCACCCCCCAGCCCAGTCTGTGTTTAGAAAGCCCCACACTAGAGTTATATAAAAGCCAACGTGCTAAGAACAAAAGCAAAATGCCCTTGCCAACTAAAAGCATGGCAGCAGCAACAGAAGGAGTGGTAGGTAAGGTTCAGGTAATGTGGAAATTAAGAAAAGCTAATCAAAAGATAGAAAATAAGAGAAAGATTAAACAGGGCTAGGGGTGTAGTTCACCATTTGCCTGTCCTGCAGGAGGCCCTTGGGTCTGCATACCTGCAACCCCAGGACAGGGGAGGGAGAGGCAGGAAGAGACTCCAAAGTTCAAGGTCATCCTCAGGGAGGTAGCAAGTTGGCAGCTGACAAATTTGAGACTCTGTGGGGAAGGGAGGATGGGGGAGGGGTGATAGGAAAGGAAAGGGAGGAGAGAGGGAAGGGGAAGAGGAGGGGGAGAGACAAGAGTGGGGAAAGGAAATGGAAGAGGTAAAAGAAAAAGAAATATTTAAAATATCCAAGCTATCTAATACTAAAATAACAGAAATTTAACAAGAAGAAGAAGAAGAAGAAGAAGAAGAAGAAGAAGAAGAAGAAGAAGAAGAAGAAGAAGAAGAAGAAGAAGAAGAAGAAGAAGAAGAAGAAAAGGAAGAGGAAGAGGAAGAAGATGAGGAGGAGCACTGGCAGGGGTTGAAAACAGCCCCATGCCAAGCACACAGAAGGTCAACTTCAGATAAGACAAAAACATGCACAAACAAGACTGAAGTGGTGGCTCAGCAGTTAAGTACTGGCTGCTCTTCCAGAGGACCTGAGTTTGATTCCCAGCAGCCCCATGGTGGCTCACTGCAACAGTTCCAGGGCATCCAGCACCCTCTTCTAGCCTCCTCAGGCACCAGTAATGCAACAAGGTACACAAGCATGCAGGCAGGCAAAACATCCATGCACATAAAGAGAGAGAGAGAGAGAGAGAGAGAGAGAGAGAGAGAGAGAGAGAGCTTCCAAACCGCTTCTACAAGATTTAAAGGGCACAAGAAAGCATGAGGACTTGGTGTGGATTTGATGATCTGGTCAAGAGTGCTGGAACACAAAACAAGGAAGGAAGCCTCAACGTCACAGAGGGCAATGTCCATCTGCCTAGAGCGTCTCAGTTTCATACGGGAACAAGGATGTGCTAGACATGTGGCAATACAAGAAAACTCCCTCCCAAGGAACCTTTCTGGGGAAATGGCTGGGGGATGGAGTCCTCCAAACTGAGGGTGACCAAAACTGGGCAAAGAGCAGTGGGGAGGGTGTCTAGGAAGTCAAGGTGGCTACAGTTGGTAGGGTAGCAGCCACAGCTGGGATGCTCAACTCAAGCATCAGGCTCCAAGTGGTTGGCTCGGCTGGATGCCAACAGTTTCTGGGCAGACTTTTCCAGGTCAGGATAGAGAACCAGGGTTGGTGTGGCCTAGAGTGAGCTCTGTCCAGCCTGATATTGACCATGTGCCCTCTCTTCTTGCCTGTGGTCACTCCACAGGAGTCTGGGATTGGCCCTGTTCCTAAGAAGTGGATTTAGCCCACGGGCTTAAAGGAAACAATGGACAGCTCACCATCCTACTATAACATTTGGTGCCCCAGCTGCAGAGAACCTGGCTGTTCTTGGCTCTCTGGTGGCATGTCCAGCTGTGTCGTTATTGGCTTTTACCCTTTACTCTTTTGTTCTTCGGGGACCCGCCACCCAGCTCCCAAATAAATCAGAAACTTATTCTTACTTATGAATGCCCAGCCTTAGCTTGGCTTGTTCCTAGGCAGCTTTTCCTAAATTATTCCGTCTACCTTTTGCCTCTGGGCTTTTTTCTTTTTCTTACTTCTGTATAGCTTGCTTTCACTCTTCCTCCGTGTCTGACTGTGTGGCTGGCCTTTGGTATCCTCTCTCTTCTTGTTCCTTGATCTTCTCTTTTTAGATTTCTCCTCCTATTTATTCTCTCTGCCTGCCAGCCCCGCCTATTCTTTCTCCTGTCTTGTTATTGGCTGTTCAGCTCTTTATTAGAGCAATCAGGTATTTTAGACAGGCAAAGTGACAAAGCTTCAGAGTTAAACAAATGCAGCATGAAAGAGCGCGACACATCTTGTATCATCATTAAAGCAGATATTCCGCAGCATAAACAAATGCAACACACATTAAAATGATATTCCAGAACTCAGTGGAGTGCTAAAAGTTCTGACAGCTCTTCACAGAGGACCTGGGTTTGATTCCAAGCACCGACATCGCAGTTCCTAACCACCTGGAACTCTGCTTCCAATGAATCCAGTGCTTTCTTCTGTCCTCCAAGGACACTGGGCACACCCATTGTGTGCAGACAGACATGTGGGTGAGACACTCATATACATAAAACAAAATAAATAAATCTTTTTTTAAAAAAAAAAAAAGCTTAAAGGAAAAGATTGTTTGCTGTCACCAATTCTCTCCTTTTATTGCTCCCAAGTTTTGGCTTTATGTGATGGTCTGTCTCCATCTTGTTATGATATCCTTTAGGGAACAAAGGACTTTGGGCACTCGATGTGTGATGTAATATAAGGTGGGGAGGGAAGGAGAGTAGAAACTTCAAGCAGCCTGGGTTTGGCTATTGGAAACAGAAGATACACAAACATCCCTAACCACCCCCAAATCCCCCGGAGTTACATTTAGCATCTTCACCCTATGTGTGACAGGGATTCATTTTCCTATGCCACTTAATTACCATGTGATCCATTGCCACCAGAGACATGGAAGGCACTCTAACAGCTCAGACACGGGTCACCCATGGAGCAAGTGAGATGCTGGTGTGGATGTGGTTCCCAGATGCAGGAGCAGTTGGAAGGGCCATCAGACAAGAAGTCTTGCTTTATGCTCCCCCGGCACTGGGGAAAGAACACGGGGTAGCACAGCAGTCAGGCAGGCACTTTGTCCTGCATGTCACCTCTAAGTCCCCGGCCATCCTAAAGCCTACTGCTGTGCCTAGGCTTCCTTTTGCCATCTCTTTCTGCCCCGTGAGTTTTTGTGTGTGTCAGACCTTCAACAACCTGAACACAATCCATCCTAGCTAAGCAGTCAAGGGCATTAGGAAGATCAGCATCCTCCAGAGACCTGAGGCTTACATGGAGGTTGTGATGTCAAGAACACTGAAGCCACAGACTAGGAGCTGCCCTATCACGGACTGTTCTATTATGTAGTAACTACTATGTTACTACAGCAGACTTCCGTCACTGTTATCCTAAAGGGTTGGAGGTCTTCGCCCCACACTCTCTAATGAAGACCCCCCCCCACATGCCTCATCATCTACATTAAGACAGTAGAATCTTGTCCATTTTATCTTCCCTAAGGAATCTGGGGGTCACGCTCTGACTTCCATCATGGTTGGGAGGGACTGAAGATGTGGGAAATTCTCCAGCATAAGAATGTTGTTCCGAACAAGAGAGAGACATGCAGGGATGGGGTGCACCAAACAAGACAGAGAGATGCAGGGATGGGGTGCATCTCATTTTTTCAGCACAAAGACCAACCTGGGAAAGCAAGCCCACAGGAACCAGATTGCCCACAGACTTCTAATCCAACTCGAGCCACAGCTTGTCCCAAGGCCATGCTTCCCAGCATATTCTGCAGGTCCTTTGCCTATAAACCTGTCCAATGTTGAACCCAGAAGCCAGGCCCTAAGCCTGCTGCCCCTTCCCTACTTCCCAAGCCTTCGGAGCTCAGAAAGCCTCTCTCAACATTTGACTAAAGTACGGAAGTTGAAGATGATGATGTTGGGGCAGCTGGCAACAGCTGTGGAACAGATAATAAATCCCCAGGAAGGATTTATTCCATGCCACTGAGTCAGAGGTCTGTCTGGGACGCGACTGTGAGACCTCCGGCTGGAAGAACTGGTTTCTGAGGAAAAAGCTGGGATCCTGCACCCAGAATCACCCACATGAGCAGCTGCTGCCTGACAGGATGAAGGCTACACTCAGACAACTGAGGCTGGCTTCCCAGACCAGGCTGGGCATGAAACTGAGGAGGTGGAGGCTGCCTCTTCAAGCCTACCTGTCCTTTGGCATCACCAGTCTCCTATAAAGACAAAGAGAGAGAACTGAGAAGAGGAGTTAAAGGGAAGCTACCATCTGAGAAGCAGAACTGGCCGATAACTTTCTGGAACTTTCCAGAAACCAAGATGAGCTACAAGTCGCCGTATGATCTGCTTCTGACTCTTAAGTTAAGCCTATGAAATGTAATGACTTGGATTCGCAGTGCTGGGGTGAGACAGGCAGGAATGGTGAAAGCCGTGACCTACCTGCCTTCTGTCTGCCCCAGCTTCCCCAGGTTCCCCTGCTCACCCTGGTTAGGACAAGTCATGGGCAACCTCTCCCTGTTAACCTCAGCCACAGGGCTGAGGTGGGCTCTGAGCTGAGGAGGCACCTTTTCCCTGCTTTCCGTGGATCCGGCGCCCCAGGGCCAGACTGTGGAAGCCCGAGGGCCTGGCATGGACCTCAGGAGGGAGGCAGGGCGGGGGCGAGGGGATGAACTCATCCTTTCCTCCTCTCAGACTGTTCGGATCATAAAACTCCAGACGCTGAGCAAATGGCCTCAGGTGTGTGCTCGCCAGTTTCGCTGGGTTACTAGTCAGGAAGGCAAGAGGCTGACCTGGTTTCGGTGGAGCGGCCCTACTCTCGCCTGGCCTGCCTCTACGGCCTCTCTCCTCCCCTCCCTTTCCTTCTCTTCTCTGGAGAGGCTAGTTCTTTATCAAAGCCCAGAAAAGCAAAAGAGTTGCTTAGAGGTGTCCTAGGACAAATCTCTTCTCCAGGGAGAGAAACAAACAAACAAACAAAAAACACATGGTCCTCTAGAATCTAAGTCTTAGACCTATTCCAGCCTTACTGTGTCATTGCTACCTCACTACCAAGCCCTGGGGGTCCAGAAAGTCTTCCCCATGTCTATTAGCTGGGGACAGCTAATAGAGACTATAGGGTAGCCCCAAGACTTACCTCCATACCAAAGAAAAGGGCCAGCCTTCTCCATCCTCAAGGGGCCCCTCTAAGCTCTTAACCCCCTTGAGACATTAGCACCTCAAAAATCTAGAATTCTCACCAGTTCATCACATGGGGAAACCCACAAGAGGAAGGGAACAGATATACAGTCAGACATTCCAGAGCTGTTGGAGAGAACACTTTCCTAATCAGAGGTTGGAGAGCCCTTCCAACCGTCCTTCTATGTCAAGCCAGTATTGAGGGAAGGACCCTTATACTCTGGGGGGGGGGGGAATGGCGCTAAGATGCCTCCATATTGGTCTTATTGCTGGTAATCTCTAGAACTCTTAGCACACAGCTGCTTCCTCCAGGAAGACAGGGTCAGGAAGGGAAAGCAATTTAACAACTGAGGGTTGAGTCCTAACTGGCTCTTAAGAGCTCTGCAGTCCTGAATGAGCTGCCTGCCTCTCTGAGGGCTTGTTTCTTGTGGTTGTGGCATTGCCAGGGAGCCAGGATGGGATGGTCCACTGAGGAATAGTGATGGAGAACCTAGTAGGCCCTCAAATGGTGGTGGCTGATGACATTGAAGGTGTCTAGGAAGTCCTCCTAACAACACAACCGCCAGGTCCCGAATCTGTCTTTCTGTTGTGTTACCCTCTCGTGCCATGGGGTCAGACTCTGGCTTCCCTTCCTCTCTTGGGCAGTGCGGGTGAGAGGAAAAGGGAGCCCCCAGGTAGGACACACACCGTCCCTCCCTCCAGTGCTCTAATTCTGATCCCTGGAACCTGGGAGGGACACTCCCTGGTGAGGGGACGATTTGATTCCTGGGTATCGATATAATGTGATCGTCCACCATAAAAAGGAACAGTACAGGGGCAGGGAGATTGCTCGGCCGCTAAAGCTGCTGTGCAGGTGTGGGGACCTGAGTTCAGATGTGCAACACACCAGGCAGGCATGGCAGCCGCCTGCAATTCCAGGAACCTGGCTACCTAGAACAGCTAGCATTGGCAGACCCAGAGTTCAGCAAGAAACCGTGTCTCACTGAACGAAGTAGAGAGCGATGGAGGAAAACACCCAAATTCAACTCCTGGCCTCCACGTGCATCCTCACATATGTGAGAACACACATGCATACATGTACATATATCACACATGCGCACATACACACACAAAACAGAACAGAACAAAAATCAAGAAATCAGAACAAAATAGTAACATGTCCGTGGCAGCCTGGGAACTGGCTAAGGTGTGGGCACAACTCCAACCTGCAGAAACCGTATCCACAGAACTCAGTGCAGGGGTTGCCTGAGCAATGTGGGGTGGGGAAGCTTATAGGGGGGTAAAGATACTCAGCCTCTTGTTTGGTAGCAGGTCCATGACTATTTCCTCTTGGTAGAGCCTATCAATGTACACACGTGATCATAGAATTCCGCTACCATGAGACCTTAATAAAACTAGTGGGAAAGACCTTCCGGTTGGTAAGATGCAATTCCCAATGCAACCCGTGGGCCTGGCCACATCCACGGGCAAAACTCTCAGGAACCTGGAAGAAGCGTGCAGTCCTTAGAAGAAGCGAGTGATTAAGTAACTGAGAAACGGGGAATTTGAAGAAGTCAGTTTGGGAACATCTCAGAGGTGCTGGCCTTAAACAGGCTGCAGGTGAACCGACTCAGACTCGGTGCCCTTACCTCAACCTCCTTTTCTTCCTGACTCCTCCTGCCCGTTTCCCCATCTGACCGCCTCACTCCATGTTCTACCTGGAGAAAGGTCTGTCTTTTATAACTATCAAAAAGTCCTCCAGTGGTGGTGCACGCCTTCAATGCCAGCACTCAGGAGGCAATGACAGGCAGATCTCTGTGAGTTCGAGGCCAGCCTGGTCTATGGAGGGAGTTCACTCCATAAATAATCACATCGCTATTTTTGTTTGTTTTGTTTTGTTGCTGTTATTGGTGGTGGTGGTGTCTTCCCCTTCTCCTGGCATGATGGGGACAGCCTCGGCCATGCTTGGGTCATTTACTTGGCAAACAGTAGACTCTCTCCTTTTTTTGCTTCTGGAAATTTCTGCAGGTTATAAAGGCAAGGCTAACCGTTTTTTTTTTTTTTAAATATTTATTTATTTATTATGTATACAATATTCTTGTCTGTGTGTCTGCCTACAGGCCAGAAGAGGGCATCAGATCTCATTTCAGATGGTTGTGAGCCACCATGTGGTTGCTGGGAATTGAACTCAGGACCTTTGGAAGAGCAGGCAATGCTCTTAACTGCTGAGCCATCTCTCCAGCCCAAGGCTAACCGTTTTTGGTTTTGTTTTGTTTTTTTTTTTCAGCCTCATCCTCCTGCCGTCTGCTGCTGCCAACCCCATCCTATCCTGTCCCTTCTGCCTTCCCTGCTTCTATGACAGCGCCACCCAGTGGCCGTCACTCTGCAGTGAGGGGTGTATACTACACTGAGGGCAGACGGCCTCACCTGCTCTGGCGACTTCTTTCTTCCATTCCCTCTTTCCTCTCTCCAGCACTCCAGGGGCCTGGGAAGAGGGGTGGGATATTAGGTCTGTGTTTTCAAATGAATATTTACTCCTGGATACTGGTTACTTCTGCTATGAAAGGGAAGCCAGCTCAGACAGTTCAAGCCTGGATACTGTGCTGAGCTGCCCACCTGAAAGGCATGGAATAGGCACGCTAGACTTGGCAGCCCTGGACTCAGGATGAAGAACTGGAGTCTCTAGATCATTCACCTCCTCTCTCTTGCGGGCTCACTCTCTGCCTCTCATCCCCTGGTCTCTCTACTACTCAGTCTCTGCTTGCTCTCCCTCCCTCTCTCCTGTTTTTCTGTTCTCTGCATATGCCACCCATGGGTGCACACACATGAACACATACACATGAACACACACACGAATTCACACACACGAGCACATTCTCTCTTTCTCTCTCTCCTTCCCTCCCTCTCCCTCTCCCTCTCTTTTCCCAGAAGCCAGGAAACAAGAACTAAACAATAAAACCCTCAGCCAATGGACGTCCCCGGGCTGAGCAAGCTGGGGCCTTCCAAGCACACCCTATTATTTTGTAAGGTATTTCCAGTTATGTGTACATTGCCTTTCGACTGTCCCTGTCCTCACAGGGTCCAGTACTGGCCAGGTCCGAGGATAGGAGAGGAGTCATAGGGTTGGGGGTGGGTCAAGGCTGGAGAGGGACGATTAACTCCTCTCCAGCTCTTGCCCAGGAGACCCCAGTACCTAGATGAACTCCAACAGAGCCTTGTCTTCCCCCCACCTCCATGGCCACCAGCCTGGGAGGCTGGGGGCTGGGGACTGAGGGCTGAGGCGAAGTCCTGGTCAGCATCAACCTTGCCGAATCCCCTGCCCTAACCTGAGCTCACATCAAAAGACCTTGGCTCTCAGATGTGAGGCTCTAGCCTATAAATCTAGAGAATCTGGCCCTCCCGCTAATGAGCTGTCCTGGCTGGCTGGAGCAGGGACCTGAGATCCTGTTTCACTCTGGGGCGGTCTGAGTGAGGGGTTCTGGGGACCTTGAGACCCAGACTGCCCATCCCCCCCACCAGGACCCTACTTGGTGGGCCGAAGCCTTCTATGCTCAGTAAATCCTGGGGTCAGAGCCATGGAGGGCTTAAGGAGTCACTTTTTTGTTCTCTGTGCTCCTGCCCTGAGGGGCCCCAAGGGCTGCTCCTGGGCCTACTGCTGGCCCCACAGGAATTTTAACCACTAACATCTGGCCCCCGGAAGAGCACATGTCCTCACCTCCTTTGATTGCCCTCACACAGGGGTCTTTTTCCATTTTAATTTGAGGTGACCTCTGACCTGTATTCTCATTCCCATAGATTCCAGATATTTCCTGTACCCTCATATAACCTTCCAAGCCAGTCTCCACCTGACCGCCTCCAATTGCAGCTGAGCTAGGCTACGAGCCCTCCGCTCTTCCCAGCAGCCATCGACGCCCAGACAACTGCCAAATATCTCCCTGGAGTCCCGACCTCTTGGGCATACCCCAAGGACTGCGACAGCAGCTACTTGGATGCCAATCCTCCACACCTTGAAGGTTTACAGCAAGACAGCAACAGACATGTGGGTGTCTCTGTGTCAGGGAGTCTGGCGACTCAAGAATAACAAGATGCCAGAACTGGGGAGACAGCCTAGTTGGTAGGACCTGAACTGGATCCCTCGATCCCAACCCTGCCCCCCAAAAGAAGAAAAAAAGTCAAGAACAATCATGTAATTTCAGTGCTGTAGAAGAACAGACAAGTGGATCCCCAGGGGCTGGGTGGTCAGTCACTATACCTACACCTGGTGAGTTCATGGCCAATAAGAGACACAAGCCTGTCACAAACACATGCACACATGCACACACAACACCAAACAAATAGCAAAATACCCTAAGGTCTCATACACGCCCACACACGGATAACAGCTGCCAGTTGACAGATGAGGGAGAACACCACACACACACACACACACACACACACACACACACACACACACACACACACACCAGCTGCCAACTGACAGATGAGGAGCCTCCCTAGAGAAGAAGAGACAGCGGTGTGCAGCCAGCTATGACACAAGCAAAGCCACCAGCCCCCAGCCACCAGCCAGTATCCAAGTGAGGGATTTTTGGAGCTGTGCTAGTATGTGATGAGTCTCCATCTGGGTGGCGAGCCTCAGTTTGAGCCACGTATCTCAGCAATATGACCAAAGGATCCCAGAGAAAGCCACAGAAGACAAAGAAGTGGCCATCAGGAAGGGAACCGGAAGGGACACCAGACCCTCAGCTCTCCCCTTTGATGACACTGGATGGTTTCCTTCTTGGAGGACCCCGCTGGGTGCCCATCGCTGGACTCATGGGCTACAAAAGCCATCAAGTCTTGGTCTCCACCTGTGATAGGCTAAGGGACAGCAGAATCCAGAGACGTAAGTAAGACAGCCCCACCACTGAAACTGGAGCCAAAAGGAGGAGGAGGAGGCTGGGAGGGCTCCTGAGGTAGGGAATTTATAGCAAGGCTTGCTTGCACGAAGATCTCCGATCAGTCACATACCCACAAGGCACAGGGCCATCATCAGTCACATCCCCACAAGGGACTGGGCCAGGGCTCAGCAGTGATCATTTCAGTGCAATCGTTCCCAAGAAGGGCCTACAGTCCTCCAGAGCCATAAGCTCCACTCCCCACACCCCAGACCTGAGATTAAATGGCACTATGGGAGAGTTTCTCACTCCTGAACCCTCAAGCCTGCCAGCGGCAGCCTCTGGCCCATAGTATGACCACATGACTCCCTCGTCAAGCCCTTCCCTGCCTTCTTGTCATGTGTGACTCACACCAAACTTCCTACCCAGCTAACCATAATGATGTCATCTTTACTCTCACTTACTCCTCAGCAAATCCCCTCGTTTCTTTTCATCCATCGTCCACGGCAGAGCCGGGAAGGATCTCTGGGGGCGAAGCATCTGGGCCGCCTACAGTGAGGAAACAGACTCCAAGTGGGGCAACAACTCCTCTAGGTCAGAGACTGAATTCATTTAGAACTCAGCTGAGAGTTCGGGGAAACTGATCTGCTCTGTTGGTTCCTTTTACCTCCAGATGCTGGGTTCCAGAAATCCCAGGGGGTTGCCTCTAGGACCCCAAGGCGCCAGGGTCGCAGGAGGTCTGGGGATCTCCCCGGCCTCTGTGATGCTTTGACTATGAAATGTCTCCCATAAACTCATGTTTTAAAACTTTCATCTTGTGGTGCTGTTGTGGACGGTTTTGGAACCTTCAGCAAGTGGAGCTTTGCTGAAGGAAGTGGCTGAGTCTTAAGGTTCGAAAGCCTTCCCCACTTCTGGGTCACTGACCGCTTCTTGACTCAGGGAGACCACGTGACCATCCGCGTCACTCCGTCCTCACCAGGTTATCCATTTTAAAACTGTAAGCCAAAATAACCCCTTCCTTCCTTAAGTTGCTTCTGGTGGGGGTATTTGGTCATAGCAATGAGAAACGTAACCAACACACCCTCCTTGCCACCTTTTGGCTCTTCCTCGGGGAGATAGGGACACTGGGGCAAAAAGGAGAACAGGATAGGAGAGCACATAGTGGTGAGCCAGGAAAAGGACTGAGATGCAGACTCACAGAGATCTGGAAAGGTGATCCCTGGGGATGGGGATGGGGATGGGGTATCCTCAATTGTTGCACTCTGGATCCAGCAAAGACACATGGAGGACCAATTCCTCAAAGCCTTGGACTTAGAGAAGATGTTCCCGGAACAGTGGGTTTCTAAGTATGGCAGTACTCCGACAGTATCCACAGCACCCGGGAATTGTATTGTGAGAAATGCAATATTCAGGACTGAAGAGAGGGCTCAGTCAGTAAAGGGCTTGCCACATAAGCACAAAGACCTGGATTGTTAGAGCTACAGAACCCACTTCTTTATTTAAAAATGCTGAACTTGGTGGGGTTCACTTGCAATCCCAAGGCTGGGGAGACAGACTCAGGTGGATATCTGGAGCTTTCTGGTCAGCCAGCCTGGACTACTCAAGGACAAACCCTGCCTCAAAAACCAAGATGGATAGTGTGGACAACACACACTCACACATGCACACATACACACACAAAACACAAAGGGTTGTGGAACTGGCCCAGCGTGTAATAGCACATGATACACAAGCCTGAAGATCCCAGTTCAGAGAAAACATAAAACATGAGTGTAGCTACACACAGGCCTGTGATCCCAGTCTTGTATGGGGCAGAGATAGGAGCATCACTGGGACTTGCTTTAGCCCACAGACTAGCTCCAGGTTCAGTGGGAGACTCTATCTCAAGGTAATAAAACAGGGCATTCCACATTCTCCTCTGGCCCCCAGAGATACAATCCAGCTGGTAGAGTGCTTGTTTGCCTAGCACATGGATTCTATCACAGCAACTACATGAACTGGATATGGTGGCATCCACCAGTAATCCCAGCACTCAGGATGTAGAAGCAAGAGGACCACAAGTTCAAATAATGAACATCCTCTTCAGAATAAAATCCTGTTTATTTGAATACAAATCCTGTCTTCCAACCCCAAACCAACCGAGTAGAATACTGGGGAGCCTTGTGGAGCACCTAGCAATTCTAACACATGCTCAAATTTGAAAATCACTGTCATGGTCAGTGTTTCTATTGCTTTGATGAAACATCATGACTGAAATAACTTGGGGAGGAAAGGTTTTAACTGACTTACACTTCACATTGTAGTCCATCACTGTAGGAAGTCAGGACAGGAACTCAAACAGGGCAGGAAGCTGGAGGCAGAAGCTGATGCAAAGGCCATGGAGGGATGCTGCTTACTGACTTGCTCCCCATGGCTTGCTCAGCCTGCTTTTTTAAAGAGCCCAGGATCAACCAGTCCAGAGATGGTACCACCTACAATGGGCTGGGCGCTCCCCCGTCAATCACTGATTAAGAAAATGCCTTGCAGGCTTACCTATAGCCTGAGCTTATGGAGGCATTTTCTGAATTGAGGTTCCCTCCTCTCAAACTTTAACTTGTGTCAAGCTGACATAAGACTTTCCAGCACAACCCCCTTCATAAAGGATGGCTGAGCACTTAGGAACTCTTGGACCTAGTCAGTCAGCCCCTTGCCAATCCTGGCCCTCAGAGGACCCCAGTTCTTCTGTAGGCCTGCTTTTACATGCTGTGGCCCCCTCCTGGTTATAGCAGAGTTGGACTATATAGGCAGAATATTCCAGAAGCACCTGGAATGAAAGACATGGCCAGAGAGGAGCTGTGGAAGCAGATGTGATTCCAACATCATCTGTGTGCCTACCATGCTTCCTTTGTCTATACAAATGGAATTCTGCCTCAGTTTCCCTGCCTTACATTCTAGTTTACCATTAGTCTTCAGCTCTGCCTTGGGCCTCCACACACTCACCTGCTAATAGTCCATGCTATTCCTTATCCCGGACTCTTCCCAGATCTCACTCTCATGCCCTAGCTTCTGGCTGAGGGGGTGACGAAAGCCATGGTTGTCCTGCCCGGGATTTCCACTGTCATGTGTGCAAGCTGTCTACTGAATGAGGACAACTGGAGAAGAATAAAGTCTAGATCGCAATCCACTCACCCACATCCCAGAGTGCCAAGAGGCATTCACTCAGTGGGCACCTTTTCCTAATTTGCACATATGCATTATAAGGGCTCAAGATTGACTATCACAGCCCTCTTCCCTCAGGTTCCTTTGTCTTTAACCTGGACCTCCTCCTGCTTGCCCCAGTCTACACTGGTTGGGTCTCCCCAGTTTCTCCCACTTACCCACACAGCCTGGCCATACACTTCTTAGCCTCTTTGCTGGATCGAATATTCCATTTTTCTCTCCATATCCCTCCCCATGGACTCTCCTGTGACATTTAAGATGACATCATACCAGTGAACAAATAGCTTGGTTGATGGAAGTTTGAGGCCACTTTATTACAGCATTTCCTAAGACATCCGTTCAGGGACACGTCTGCCAGACTGCTGGACAAACGTCCCTTATCTGGCCTGCCTGAGGCTCAGTCCCTTGTAACCCATGCCCATGAGCAGCCTTGGGTTCCCCTGCCCCGGGTCGGCACTTCAGAGACTCCAAGATCATGTCTACATCTCCTTCTGTTCCCATCTTTCTGGTTCCCTTACCTACTTCATGGGTGCCTCTGTCTCTCCCAGCAAGCAGCTCAAATTCAGGTGTGCAATTGATTTTTTCCAGACAAACAAACATACCCCAGAAGGCACCTCGCTTTTCTATTCTAACCATTTAGGATTAGGCAAAATCCTTCTCCAACATGATATATTCCCCTTCCCCTCCTAGGATAAGTAGGAACAGACACAGCCTTTTCTTGTGGCCTCTAGATACCAATTATTTTTTTTTTTTTGGAATCACAGTAAAGTGTCTTTAATAACCCAAGTAATTACACAATCGTTGTAGGGAAAAAATAGAAAACAGATCAATGAAAGGAAAGAACAGAGTCAGCTGAGCTCTCACTAGCTGGGGCAATAACTAATGACTTTCTATTGTATAACCTTTCAGAGTTGTTCTTCCTTTTTCTTCTCCTCCTCCTCTTTTTCCTCCTCCTCCTCAAGTCCCAACACACACAGGTTTACCCACTTCAGGGTATTCAGTTTTCTTTATTTAATGATTGCTTAGACTCCCAAATGCCCATATTAGCAGGCAGTCCTGCTCATCTGTATTCCTTAGTCCTTACCTCCCTACTGTGGTTTGAACATGAAATGTCTCTCCTGGGCTCAGGTATGCACCCCTGGTAGTATTGTTTGGGGGAGGTTGTAGAGGTTTTAGAAGCTGGGATCTAACTGGAAAAAGTGGATCACTATAGGGGTGAGGGGTGGTGAGACTTGGAGTTCTAGCCTGGACCAGCAGCTTCCAGCTGGTATCTCTGATCCGCTAAGATGTGAGCAAGCAGCCTCAAGCTCCTGCCATCACCATAGACAGGAGCTGGTTCCACGACCTTGCCTCCCATACCATTGGGGACTGTAGCCTTTCAAACTGTAAGCCAAGATAATTTTTTCCTCAGGTTTCTCTTTCAAGTATTTTATCTCAGTGATGAGAATTGTAACTTAGATGTCCCTCCCAAGGAAATCAGAGTATACTGGATCCTAGCAGAAATTCTGATTGCAAATAGCAATCGGAGAGAAGATGGGTTAGAGCATGCCCTCTGTGCTCATACATTTTGCTAGTTAGGAGTGAAGGACCCATCTTCATCTTCCTCTCTCCATCTCCATCCCTGAAGCTAAAGCTTCCCACCGGAGGGTGATGGATGAACAGATGTCCATCAACAGTGTAGACAAAACTGAGCCAATATCAACAATGCTCAGATAGGGGAACTCCTGGGCAAAGGTATGTCTGTGCATGGGTCTAACCAGGTACTCTTGCTAATGGCTACATATTTTCAGTATTCTGGGTCCTAGCTGAACAGGACAAGCATCTGAGCAAAGAAAGTGTTGCATCTAAGACAGTTCGTCTAAGACAGCTCCACAACCGGGGGAGCAGCATGAGTTGGGGGGCTCCAAGAAGTAGAAACACTTGGGGTTATGGCTTGATTATGACTGGCTGGGGCAGCCACAGATCGTAGGTAAGGACACTGGGGACATGAAGAAGTCCCCATTTCCATTAAAGTCGAAGGGTTTGTCTGGAGTAGCCCTGAAAAGGATGCCTCTCATTGTCTTAGTGTCTCTGTCTCATTTCCCCAGCTCAGCCCTCCCCACATGCCTGTGCCTTCCCACTCCCAGTTATATTCTATACCTGTGGTTTGCTCCCAAACTTCCTGTGGTGACATGACGTTCAAACCCCATAGTCTGAACTCAGTGTCTTCCACAGCTAAGGCAAATATCCAACCCAGTTTTTTCAAGAGCTCCTCCTGTCTTAAATACTCAGTGGTACCCATTTTTTTTTTCATGAAAAGATACCCCAGTTCGTCAGTAACTGATGTGGCCAATCACATCTGGTCCCTTTCCAGCCTGATGTCTGTCTTTCTTTCATTGATCCTTGGAGTCAGTGGGTTTGAATTCTGGCTCACTGTGGGAATTACTAGGGAGTTATGAATGGCCTGAACCTTGCTGCTTCGCTTACCCCTAAAGAAATGAATTAAAACAAAGCCAGGGCCTCTCAAGACAGGGGGCAGCCTTTTTTTTTTTTTGGATTTATATTTTTTGAGGGACGGGGGTGGTTCCTACAGAAGCCTAAAGTGGGTGTTTGAACCAGAGTTACAGGCTGTTGTGAGCCACCCAACATGGGTGCTGGGAAACAGACTTAAGCCCCTTGGACCTTGGAAGATAGAATTGCTCTAACTACTGGGCCATCTCTCCAGTCGGACTTTGGTGACTCTGACATACAGTCAATGCAGGTAAGAATTGGTGCAAGTACGACAGGTGTCCTGGACCTTCCTTTATCCCTGGGTCCATGTTTTACATTTCTGTATCTGTGTTTAGGTAACTTGTTCCCATCACCTATCAGTTGTCATATCCAGCTCCAACGCTACCCCTTTGGCCATATGGTAGGGGTCTCCCTCCCTACCAGATACCATTGTTACCTCTCCTGGCCTTGACGGTGTCCTCTCTCCTCTGAGACCCAGACCTGACTGGGTGAGTGACTGTCCCTGCTGACCCTGGCTTGGACAGTGCCCCTCACCTCACACTGGACATTAGAACATGCTGTCACCATGCCCACGCTGGCCACCTCTGTGCCTTCACTCATTCAACGCTGGACCAGATGCTGAGTTCTCCCTTCTCTCCTGATCCCTGAACTACTGTAAAAGTGTCCTTGATTGACCCTCCCCCCACCTCTAGCCCCAGGAAGCCCAGCTGAAGGCGTAAGTCACAGACAATCCCACACCAGTTTGGAATTATGATTAATAGAATGGTTATTTATTCAAAGGGGAAAAAACTTACAGATTACCGTCCCAGACAACAGCCCCTCCGCGCGAACAGGAAAGGAGTCCAGGGGCCGGAAACGGAGCCGGAAGACAAAAAGAGAGTGGAGGACAGCCGCTGCTTTTTTTAAAGGGAGAGACCACGCCCCAATGGGCTGGTAACTCAGCGGCGATTGGCTGAAGGAGCTGAAGGAACTCCCACAGCATCTCCCCCTTTTGTTTAAGTAAGAGAGTTCTAAGCCTACTACGCAATTATATACAATAAGTACAAACCTACGAAATTATATACAATAAATACAAATATCCTATTCTAACTAGCTTAAGTCTTGTATAACAAATAACTTGGCCAAGTCATGAAAGGAAAGTAACTACATTTATATAATCTTCAATCCCATCGAAGATCTGAGAAGGGTAACTCAGCGGCGATTGGCTGAAGGAGCTGAAGGAACTCCCACAGCACCCAGCTATGTGTAAACAAAGTGGAAATGCTACAGTTGTGGATAGACCTTGAAAACATTACACCAAGGGAAAGAAGCTAGACGCAAAAGGTCATAAGTTCCGTATTTATGTGAGATGTGCAGAACCAGCAAATCCATAGGGGCGGAAAGCAGATTAGTGTTTACCTACAGCCGTGGAGAGGGTGAGGTGAAGGCTCTGCTGTTTGGTATGGGGCTCTTCGTGGGGAGGATGAAAAATTCGGACCTGGATAGTGGTGGTTATACAACCTGTAACTATACTAAAATCATGTAATTGTATGCTTTCAAATGGTGAGTTTGGTGGTATTTGAATTATGTCATAATTAAAAAGAAATATTGGTTGACGAATCCGCTCCCCCCCCCCTTCGTGGCTGCCTTCTGCACTCTCTTCTCAAACTTTGAACTTTTTTTTCCCTTATACCAAAGAACCACCTGGAATACTTGCTTGAAGTGCGGGTTCCTGAACCTCCCTTTAGCTGCTTCAGATCCAGTGGCAGGGCCGTAGCCCAGGAATCTGCCTTTCGTTACTCTCTTCTAAGTATGGCTTCCCTGTAGCCCCAAGGCTCGGGTGAGAGAATTTTCTGAGCAAACCTCAGAACCTCAAAAGACAAATAAAATTCTTTAACCTATTATTTCAGGGGGGGAAATGCCGAAGCTTTCAAACACAACCGAAACTTTGTTTTTCGTCTGCTTCTTATTAAAAACAGACGGGAACCTACAGAAAGCCCGTCAGGGGTAGGTAATGAAGTGAGCATGATCACAGTAAAAGGGCAGAGTGGAAAAACTGCCTCGCCTGCAGCAAACCACAGAGAAATTGTCTCCTCCAGTGCTCAACAGAGCCATTCAGAGCAAAATACCTCAGCGGCCGCAAGAGAACTGCATTTGGGGAAGGGGAGCTAAAATGGGTAAATCGAGCTCACTGCCCCCTTGTGCAAATGTGGGCTTGCAGACACCCACTCCCACGGACTCAGAATTCTAAACTTTGCTGCACACTCCCTGATTAGGGCTTTCTTTGGCGTTACCAGGAAGCCAAGCTGTAAATCGGCGTTAGAATCTGATCAAAAGCGATGTCTGCATGCAATTATTTTGTTTTGAGACCAGAGCTCAGAGGCACTGGCTTTAAAGTACTGGCGTGGTCACGTGAGGGGCTCTCACATACATACACATGCATGACTTTGGTCCCCGACAAAGAGACAAGACAAAGGCCTGGGTTTCCTCATTGTTGTTTCTTTGTTTCTAGGGTGGTGTCTGACCCTTGCAGCTGGAATGACCCTCTCCTCCATTTCCCTGCCCCTTCCTCACCCCAATACAAGAGGAAGTCTCACTAATAGCCCCTTGCCCCGAAAGTAGCAGTTAGTGAAATCTGAGAACAGATATCCCTTGCTTAACAGAAATTCACTGAGCAAAAGTCTAAATTGAATAAGGGGTAAATGAAAGGAAATACCATTGGCGAAGCCTGTCTACTGAGCTCTGAGTACCACTCTGGGTGAGTTCATGGTGGAGACAACACCAGAACCTCCACATGGAGGCGTCATGGGGCCTAGGCTATAGCAGAGAGTCTGAGGTTCCCAGTGGTCACAAGGTGAGAAAGCAACACTGCCAAGGAGCAGCATCCGGCTCCAAAGACACCTAATAGATCTTAACTCTCCTGAGGCTCGGCAGTGAGCTGGAAAGCACCTCACTCACTGTCCCCTGACAGCATGCCGGCCACCAGGATGCACAAATCCGCAGTCTAGCTGGGAGGGTTAAATGACATCATTAATGTGGCTTAGAGCAGTAACCAGCACAAGTGGAGGGCTAAGAATCATTGTCCCAGAATAGCGATTGGTTCATTTCCATTGGCACTTACATTCCCAGCACTGCGCCAACCCTTCCACTGTAGGAGGAAGAGGATATAGGTGTGCAGGGGTCGGGGGTCAGGGGATGAACGGATCACTTGGTAGGTTAAAGAGAGCATACAGCAAGACAGGGCACTAAGTTACTTATCTCTGTGAGTCTCGGCATTCCCATCTGTTAAAAGTAAATATGACGTGTTAGGGCCTGCAAGACGGCTCAACAGGTAAAGGAGCTTGTTGACACCTCTAAAGACCCGAGTTTGATGCCCAGGACCCACGTGGTGGTAGGAGAGAACCAACTCTTGATGTTTTCCCTCTGATCTTCGCATGTGTGCAGTGGCTGTGCACGAAGGCACACAATAAATAAGTAAATGCAACGTAAGCACTTTCAAATAAAATAAATATATGTTGCAGCGTTTAGGAAAGGGACATGAGAGAGAAATAGAAGTTCTGGGCTCTAGGTCCACTACAAGTCTGTGATGCTGTGACTGGTTCACGAAGGCCACTGCCATCTGTGATACATGTGCACGGGCAGACTCGGTCCAGGAGAAGATGCCAAGTCCAGTAAGCTCCCGACACGAGGCGTTAAGACCCAAGTGTTAATTTGGGAACAGGAATGTCAACAATGACACGGCATAGTGATGGGAAGCATGGCACCCAGAGTCAGAGATTGTGATCAAGGCTCTCAAATACCAGACAAGATTCACTTTTTCCTGCCTCCCTGGGCTCTAGCCAGATAGTGTCTCTCTGTCCTTTGGGGAACCTGGCTCCTCCCTGTTTCATTTCTTCAGTTCCGATCCCCCTCTGCTCATCCTTTCCAGAACCCCACTTCCAGCCTCAGTCATTAACTATGAGAAGAAAGCCCCACAGGAAAACAGACAAGGCTGGTTCACTAAAGCATCCCGATAGCCCAGTTCAGAACCTGGACCACAAATAACACTGTCGGTATCTGCCCAGGGGATGAATGAATGAACGAACATCTCAGACTCCACATCATGGTTTGCTTCTCTTCAGCCTTCTGGAAGCCATGTCCTCCTCATCAGATATTCCTCTCACCCTCTCACTTACTTCTTTATGATGTACAGGGGACAGACAGACACAGCTAGCCTTGCTCCTCTACCTGGCACCACAACAGTGTACTATCTACACTCTGAAGGTCTGCGGTGACTGACGCTCAGCAAGCAAGTCTTTCAGTACCATGTTCCTAGAAACCTGTGCTCAGCCTCACATCTCTGTCACTCTGAGGTAATACTGACAAAACTTTAAACCTTCTCATCGCAGTGATGTCGATTGTGGTTATTTGTGCTCAGAGTTCCTTGACTGTTTTCTAAGCACCCGGAACCACAACTGTATGGCAAACAAAGATGACAAACGTCTTCTGTGTCCTGATTGCTCCACCAACAGACTGTGCCCCACTTTCTCCCTTTCTGCTCAGACTTCCCACTTCTAGAGACATAATAGTATTGAAATTAGGTCACTTGATAACCCAACAATGGCCTCTAAGTATTTCTTCAGATGAAAGAGTCACACCATCCCTTTCTTTAAACCAAAAACTAGACATAATTCAGCTTCATGAGGAAGGCATGTCGAAAGCTGAGACAGGCTGAAGGCTGGAGTTTCTTCCCTCGACAGCCACATCGTGAGTGCCAACAGAAAGTTCCCAAAGGACATTAAAAGTGCTCTGCCTGTAAGCACACACATGACCAGAAAAACATGATTAGTAGTACAGAAAAGAGTGTTTTGTTTTGTTTGTTTGTTTGCTTGGTCAGTCTTTCCAGACACGGTTTCTCTGTGTGCCCATGGCTGTCCTGAAACTCCCTATGTAGACCAGGCTGACCTTGAACTCACAGAGATCTGATATACCTCTGCCTCCCAAGTGCTAAGATTAAAGATGTGCACCACCACCACCCTGTTGGAAAAGAGTTTAAGTGATCTGGATAGAAAGTCAGAGGAGCCACACATTTCTCTAGTCTTGCCTACTCCCAAGCAAGACTGGATTGCAGTTCTGTCAGGTTGTTCTGAATGAGGCACGGCTATCTCATGAGGTGTTAGGAAAGAAACCACCTCCCAAGCATCAAAGCGCAGAGGGGAGCTGAAATATAGAAGCAAGTTGTCCAGCAGCTACCTAGAAAGAGTTTTGTGTAGATAAAACAGCATTCTCTGTGGGAGAAGGTAACAGGGAGGACTAGCATCGCTAGTGAGAAGCCAGAGTCTGACTCTCTTGTTAGGATCCAATACAACTATCAGTACAACACTGAAAAAAGTGCTCACTACTGTAGTGAGTATTCAATCTGTCTATGACCTTGGCCTTGGCCTGATAGAGATGGTGCTTCTGGTCTGTCAATGTGACCCCTTTAAAAGAAAGAGGGGGGCAGTCACGTGCTCTCTCTCATATGGTGGCCAGAGATCGAACTGCTGGTTTCATTCACAACCCACCACCACCCTACACACACACACACACACACACACATACACACGGCAGACCGGAAGACCACAGCAGCTTTTTACCTTGCTGTATATTCATGAGTGTTTTCCTAATAAATCCTTGATTTGCTTACATTTGGCACCCAATGTAGTTAGGATTCGGTGTTCTCACCGCCGCTGCCTGAGTTCAGTACATCAGGGAACCAGTAGTCTGACCTCTGACCTCCAGAGAGGGAGAGAGGGAGAGAAAGAGAAAGAGAGAGAGAGAATATAACTGCCCCTTTCCTTTAAAGGGATCGTGTGTATAGACCAGAAGCACCACCCCTTTCGGGTCAGACAGCCCAAGGTCATGGGCAGAGCAAATACCCACTATAGTGTGCCATTTTCATAGTTCGTAAAAATTAGCCAGGCGGTGGTCATACATACCTTTAATCCCGGCACTTGGAAAGTAGAGGCAGGCAGATCTCTGTGATTTGGAGGCCAGCCTGATCTACAGAGTGAGTTCCAGGATTGGCTCCACAGCTACAAAGAAACCCTGTTTGGCGGAAGAAAAAAAATTTCCATCGGGGTGGGGGGGCTGGAGAGATGGTTTGGTAGTTTAGGAGCGCTTGGTGCTCTTACAGAGGACCCGATTTTAGTTGCCAGCACTCACATGGTGGGAGGGGCTCAGAGTAGGCTATAACTAACTCTAGCTCTTCAGGATCCCATGATCTCATCTGCACTCTGTAATTTGCGTGTGCAAGCACACACAACCAAGATGGTTCAGTAGATAAAGGCCCCTGCCACCAGGCCTGATGACCCGAGTTCAATCCCTAAAATATACACGGTGGAAGGAGAGAAGAGAGAAGTTGTCATCTGACCTCCACACATGAGCTGTGACATGCACATGTGTGTATGTGAACATGCCCACATCCTCAATAAAAAATTCAGTACAGAAATAAATAAATGTTAAAAAGAGAATTACATGAACCGTAGTCTCCCTGTGCTCTCTGCGTGGAGCAATAAAGCTCTGAAGACAGCACATCTGCCGACAGCATGGCCTACTCAGTATTTTCATGCCACTGCCGAAACCTACCGCTTGGCAGGGGCAGGGGGTTATTCTTAAAATCTTACAATTGACCTGGTCACCCAAGAGCTCTGGCCGAGCTCTACTGCCACACGGATGTCCCTGTGCATGCTTACACATCCCGGGATTAAGGAGTAAGGGCGACTCCCAAATCTTGTGATGTAAGAAAACACACTTGAAAAGGCTGCAGCCACCATAAACAGGGGCCCCGCTAGTCAATCACGCAGCCTTAGGAAGGTCTGGGAAGACGCTGACTCCGCCCCTTACAGATGGCTTTGAGGGGGCTGCTTCAGTGGAGGAAGTGGCACAGCTGAGGACAAAGGGTGACAGCTAGAGTTAGGAGTGGCATCTAGGCTGTGGCTGGGTGACCGTGGTTTGTAATAAAACTCTAATAGGGAGTTGCTTTGTATGTGTGAGCATAAAAAGTGGTTTCTCGTGTGTGTGTGTGTGTGTGTGTGTGTTTGTGGAAGTATGTATGTGTGTATATGTATGTATGTGTGTGTATGAATGTATGTATGTATGTATGTGTATGTGTGTGTGTATGTGTGTGCGTGTATTTGTGGGTGTATGTATGTATGTATGTGTATGTGTATATGAATGTGTGTATGTATATGTGTGTAAATGTGTGTGTCTGTATGTGTGTGTGTCTGTATGTGTGTGTCTGTATATATGTATGTATGTATATGAATGTGTGTATGTATGTGTGTGTAAATGTGTGTGTATGTATGTGTATGTTTGTGTGTGTGTATGTGTGTGTGTGTGTGTGTGTGTTATGGGTGTATGTATGGACATGGGCATGAAGGCTGAGGGTAGATATCAAGTGTCTTTCTCAATTACTCTCTGCTTTGTACTTTTGACACAAGGTCTCTCAGGGAACTTAGAACTCATTTATGGGCCTAGACGAGGCTGGCCGGCCACTGAGTTTCAGGGATCAACCTGTGTCTTACTCCCCAGTACGGGTTGCAGACACTTGACATCTCACCCAGCTTTTACACGAGCTCCAGGGATCCAAACGTAAGTCCTTGTCCTGGTAATGCAAGCATTTTACCAACTGAGCCCTCTCCCAGATCAGCACAAAAGGATTTTCAATTAAGTTCTAGAGGCTGTTTCTTTAGGACCCAATGCTGTCGCTCACTTCACAGACTACTTTCTCACATAAGCATAACCGGATGTGACTTATTTTACCTTCATATTTGCTTCCCTTTGGTTGTCTGGAATAAACCTTGCAATGTCTCTGAGGTATGCATGCCTGCATGACATGGGAGATACTGGGTGGTATTGTCTATCTGTTTACAAAAGTCTGGCCAGACAAAGCTCGGGGAAAGCAAGGAGCGTCCAGCAGCAGAGGGGCTAGAGCTACGACTCTGTGGGTGACGTGCTCACTGTGCAAGCATGAGGACCTGAATTCGAAACCCCAGCCTCCCCAGAAAAGCTGAGGAAGGGGCCGGCAAGATGGCGTCGTGGGTAAAGGGGCTTGCCATAAAAGAGTCCAACAACCTGAGTTCAATCCCCAGGGCCAACATGGTGGAAGGAGAGAACTGACTCCCACAAGTTGTCTTCTGACCTCCGTGTGCACGCTGTGGCAGGTGCTCCCCCAATAAATAAACAAATGAATAAATTAAATAAATAAATAAATGAGCATAATACACCATGAGGCTATGATCCCAATACTGGCAAGGAGACAAGTGGATACCAGAGACTCAGGCTAACCAGTCTAGGAAAAAAGGAAGAAAAGGAGAGAGGGACGAAAAGGCAGAGGGAGGGAGGGTAGGAGGGAGGGAGGGAGGGATGAATGGAGGAAGGAAGTCTGGTTGCTCAGGATGAGGAAGAGGATTGGTGGGATGGGAGAATGGGGACAAGAGAGAGTGACAGGGGTGCCAATATGACCAAAACATGCCATATACATTAAGTACACGAAAATGTCCTAACCAAACCTATTATTTTATATAACTAATACATAGCAATATTTTTACAGAGATAAGAAAACAACGTTGACTGAATATATGGGCAGTCTTACAGAGCTCAAACCTCTGAGCTATTTTTATGGTAATGTATTCAGAGGAACCAAAGAGGAAATGATCAAAAATCACTTAGAAGAGAGGCACTTAAGAACAATGGGTATTTAAAGGAACTCGTTCTGTTTTAGGTTGCTATAAAAACAGCAACACCTGTGGGTGGTTAATATATATTTGACATACAATTCTGTTGGCTGGAGGGTCCGAAACCTCATGACATTGGCCTCCTGTGAGTCTTCTTGGCCTCATCACATCACCAGGCAGAAGCAGATGGGGAGCTATGAGGGGTACAGGTCCCAGAAAGTGATCAGAGGCACCCCAGCTTGATTTACAGCAACTCACTCTCCCAGGAACTATTCCAGTCTTGACACCTCACCTCCACCCTGAAGACAACACTGGCAGAGTCCCGTGGCTGGAGTCCCCAGACGTAGCTACCTTTTGTCAGACTCTACCTCTTAAAGGTCTCACTGCCTAAAAACTCACACACTGGGGACTGGGGACAAACTCCCAGCTATTCAGTACACTGGCCACAGGCCTGATGCTTCAGGGCTGCTGGGGCTCAAGCTGGCGTAAAGAGGAGCAGTGGCTTTACACCTTTGCTTCCTCAAGTCCGTGAGACTGGCTTGAACACAGCATCCAAAGACGTGTCTTCTCTCACAGGGTGGCGTTATTAATCTGTGTATCTCAGTGTTTCTTCTGATGTTTACATTTTCCACACATGATATGCATAGGTCTTCTAGACCTCAAGTAAGATTTTCAAACGTTGTGTCTAGATGGCCGATTTGTTGTTTTTCTTTGCCTTTAGAAAAAAAAATTCCCTATTTTAGACTGAAAATCAATAGGGTACGAGGCTTACTTGAAAGGCCTCTCATTGCCTTATAGCCATTTTTGATGGGAGACATATGGTCCCTTAAGTGAAGGGACACTGGTGGAGTTAATTTGATTTATTCCTGGTGTGTTTCCTGAAGCATATGAAGACTCGGGCTGTGAGTGTCTAGAGGGATGTGTGATGTGGAAAACTAGGGAGCCGAGGTTCATTTGGTGCTCACAGCTGACTTTTCGAGGGTTGCCTAGCAGATCCGGATGTAAACCTCAGCTGCACGGGGGCAGAGTTAAACTCTGGACATGTGGAGGCCAGAGACTGGGCTGAGAGAAGTCGCTAATTGGCAAATGAATACCCCACAGACCACCCTGTCACTTCCTTCTTGCTGGCAAGTTCTGTCATCTGGGCCGAATGGGCCTGTCTTGATCATGGACACACCACTGGGCACAGGCTGCCCTGAGTTGCCTGGAGTTCCAAATCCCACAGGGTTTCAAGAAATGTGCAAAGCTTGCTGGAGCACGGAGCACACAGAATCCAGACTGCAGGGACTGGTGGCTATGTTTTAGATCTCAACGTTTTTTCTCTTCCTGTTTTAGGTGACTTATCAGAAAATAAGGTTGGAAAAAAAACAAAAACAAACAACAACTACAAAAAAAAAAAACCCCACTTGCTTCCGTAATCTGAGTGGATGTGCTGAATGACTGGAAGAAAGACTGATAACCAGTCTTCTCACCCTGTGTGGAGTGCTGTATTTGGCCAGTGTTTAGTTATCATAAGAAAATATTTGAAGTTGGAAACCTTATTGATAAGAGGATAATTTTATTAAGTTTTTGATTATGTAGACCAAAAGTTCCCGATTGGACAGTTCTGTTGATTCAGATCCTGAAGGGCAAGCTCCTCTTGTCTGGATCCCCACGTTATGAATGTGTCATGGAGGACTAGGTACACAATGAAACGACCATAGAGTGAGACGGGAAGACAGAGAGTGGAAAGGATGAAGTTTGGTATGGTATCTGTGGTATCTGTCTATCTATCTATCTATCTATCTATCTATCTATCTATCTATCCATCCACCTATCTATCAATCATCTATCTATCTATCTATCATCTATCCATCCATTAATCTATCAATCAATCTGTCTATCATCTATCTATCCATCTATCTATCATCTATCCATCTATCTATCCATCTATCATCTATCTATCTATCCATGTATCTATCTTTCTATGTATCTATCTATCCATCTATCATCTATCTATCTATCCATGTATCTATCTTTCTATGTATCTATCTATCCATCTATCATCTATCTATCTATTCATGTATCTATCTTTCTATCTATCCATCTATCTATCGTCTATCCATCTATCTATCCATCTATCATCTATCTATCCATGTATCTATCTTTCTATCTATCTATCCATCTATCCATCTATCTATTTATCTATTTATCATCTATCTATCATCTCTATCATTTTGTGTATATATTGTTGTTTTTGAAACAGGGTTCAAACCCAAGGTAGCCTTGAACCTGCTATATAGTAGACGAATGAGACAGCCTTGAGCTTCTGATCCTCCTGTCTCTACCTCATGAGTGTTGGAATTACAGGCAAGAATTCCACATTCATGCAGGGCTTGGAGTAAACTCAGGGCTTCATATATTCTATCCAAGCAACTTGTCCACTAAGGTACATCCCCAGCCCACAACCCTCTCTTCTGACAACTGAGGATCCTGTGAGAACTACACTAATCTCTTCCAAAGACAGCATCGGGTAGCATAATTACACTGTACTAGGCCCTCTCTTGAAGCTCCAGTTGCTTCTTGAAATTGCTATGCTGGGTGCAAAACTACTGTGAACTCTGAGAGGATATGCTCTTCAAACCATAGTAGGGTATAAGATAGACATAATCCAAATTTACCATGATAATTCTTTTTAAGTATAATTATGGTTTAAAACATTCACAGGTTATAAAGATACCATTCCTGTTCATGTCCAGAATGTTTTCATCGTCTCCAATAGAAACCTAGTCCTGCCTGATGGAGGTGGCCTTGAAGCCCAACACTCTGGAGGCAAGGACAGGAGGGTCTCTAAGTTCAAGGTCACACTGGTCTACAAGAGCTAGTTCCAGGATAGCTAAGGGTGTTACACAGATAAACCCTGTCTTGAAAAACCAAAAAATAAAAATAAAAAATAAAAGGAGAGAAAGAAAGAAAGAAAGAAAGAAAGGAAGGAAGGAAGGAAGAAAGAAAGAAAGAAAAAGAAAAGAAACTTAATTCCATTAAGCAGTATCTCCCCACCCCCTGTTTTTCTATTTTCTCACTATGGTTTTGGCTAGTCCAGGTTGCTCACATAAGTAGACTTATACGATGTCTGTCCCTTTCTGTCAAATTTGCTTCATTAGGCAAATCTTTTGAGAGTTTGTGCTGTCGGATGTGTCTGCATTCTCTTCCTTTCCAAGGTCGGATGATATTTGCTTGCCTAGGGCTGGACAGAATGCCTGCCTTACCTGCCTGAAACTTGGGTTCAGTCCCTAAGCCTCGCCTTGAAATGAAGACTGTTTCATTATCTACTACTCTTTATTGACATTCCCATTGCTTCCTCTTTTCTTGTTGTTGTGAGCAATACTGCCATTCATCGTCCAAGTACGTTTGTTTACACCACTGCTTTCAGGAAGGGGACCTGCTGGATCACGTGGCATTTCACCTTTAAAAAGAACATTTTCATTTAATTTCTTATTTAATTTTATTTTATGTGTATGGGTGTTTTATCTACAGTTATGTCTGTATCCCACATGCAGAGGTATCTAAAGGCACCAAAAGAAGATTTTTTAAACAGGGTTTCTTTGTGTAGCCCTGGCAGTCCTGGAACTCACTCTGTAGACCAGGTTGACCTCAAACTCACAGAGATCCACCTGCCTCTGCCTCCTGAGTCCTGGGATTAAAGTCGTGTGCCACCACTACCCAGTTTGAAGAAGACGTTTGATGCCCTTGGTACTTGAGTTGTTAGCTATCTTATAGGCACTGGGAATTGAACCTGGTCCTCTGGAAAAAGCAATCGGTGATCTTAACCACTGAACCATCTCTCTAGGCCATGTGGTGCCTATGGTTAGCTTTTTGAGGAATAGCCAAACTCGTTTCTACAGCAACTATACCATTTCACATTTCCCACCAACAACTCCCAGTATTCCTCTGGCCACAAACTCACCAATTCTTTTTATTAAAAAGGAGCAACATCCACCCCCACATATGCCGCTTGACTGAAGAATGGATAAAGAAGATGTGGTACATTTGCACAATGGAGTACTACACAGTGGAAAAAAATAATGACATCCTGAAATTTACTGGCAAATGGATGGAGCTAGAAAACATCATATTGAGTGAAATAACCTAGACCCAGAAAGACAAATATAATATGTACTCACTCATAAGTGGTTTTTAGACATAAAGCAAAGAAAAAAAGCCTACAATTCACAATTCCAGAGAACCTAGACAACAAAGAGGACCCTAAGAGAGACATACATGGATCTAATCTGCATGGGAAGTAGAAAAAGTCAAGATCTCCTGAGTAAATTGGGAGCATGGGGATCATGGGAGAGGGCAGAAAGGGAATGGGGAAGGAGGGGGGAGAGTAGAGAAAAATATATAGCTCAATAAATACAATTTTAAAAGACAATCTTTAGTTGTAAATATACAACTAGAGTGGAATGATCTATTCATAAACAATTCATTGGTAAGATTTTACAAAAAGATACAAATAAAAAATTATATACTGTATTTTCAAAAAGCAGCAACCACCCCCAGTGAAGTGATGTGCGAGCCCGCTGTGGGTCTGACTTGCTTTTCCTTGATGTCTTCTAAGACTGAGCATCCTTTTACTTGCCTATGGTCCCCTCTGCATCTTCTTTGGAGAAATGCCTACTCAAGGCCTTTGACCACTTTTGAACAGAGGTATTTGTTTTTGTGGATGAGCTGTATGTATTCCATATATTAATCCCTCTCCCATGAGGTTTGTGAGCATCTTCATCCACCCTGGGGGTCATCCTCCCACTCTAGGACAGTGTCCCTCACCCGCAAGTGTTTGCTTTGGAGTTAGTTTCTCAAGCAGCATGTGAACGGCAGATCCCTGGTTTTTGCTTAGTTAAGATTTCTTATTTTATCTGTATGGGTGTTTTACCGTGTGGGTTTAAGTGTGCCATGTAGGTGTTTATTGCTCTCAGAGGTCAGAAGAGGCATCAGATCCCCTGGAACTAGAGTCACAGACAGTTGTGACCTATAATGGTGCTAGAAATTCAACCCAGATCCTCTGCAAGCAGCAAATGCTTTTAACCACTGAGCTGTCCCTCCGGCCCCAGGTTTCTGGTTTTAACATTTTTTTGTTTTCCAGGAAATGTAGTTAAACTTAAGGTATCATCCCCAAACCCCTACCTGCTCTCAAGAGGCAGAGCTGCAGCAGTTGATGTCCATTCAACTCTTTTCTCACACCTATTTGCAAAACTCTCACCAAATAGTATTTGAAGGTTATCGCATGTTGGGACCATATTATCCTGAGTCTTGAGGGCACAGTAGCTGCAATATAGACAAGGTCTTTAACCTATCTGGAATTTGCATTCTCTACCAGCAGGAGTACTGGGCTACGCAAGAGGGTCAAAGGTCAAAGTTGTTTATTTGTTTGTTTTAATGACACCTACACTTCTGTCATTGTGGGCAGACATAGTGGTAGACCCAGGAAAGAATGTGGCGAAAGAGATTACATTCTCAAGATGGTAAATAATGGAGCACACCTGAGCGCCAGTGCAAATGATTGAGAAGAAAGGGGGCAAATCAAATGATGGAGAAGAGAGGAGCTAATTGCAGGATTGGGTCGTGGTCCTCAGCAAGGATACAGGAGATAGAGTAAATGCTCTTTGTAAGGACCAGGGAGGCAAGATGGGGAGAAATTAAGGTTGGCACAGATATTGTAAGGGATGGAGAGTTGGTATCGTGAGGCCCAGCTGTCTGTGAACTACTTTTGTTTTGTTTTGTTTTGTTGAAGTGTTAGCAAGGTTAAGAACTGGCTATGATGGGATGGCAGGGGGAGGGAGGTATGGGAGATGTGAGGGGTGTAGAGAGGCAGTATAAAATAATCACCGTGGGGAGGGGAAGTAATCATACCAGGGAGGATTTTAGGATTACCAGGTTGCATCACATGGTCATTTGAGGTTTGTGGTCACGAACTTAACATGAAAATTACCACCAGAAAAAGGGTGCGCACATGTGTGCATGCACGGTTTGTGTGTGTGTGTGTGTGTGTGTGTGTGTGTGTGTGTGTGTGTGTGTGTGTGTGAATTTGCTTTGCTTTTTCTCTGGGTGTGCATGCAGACCCTACCACACAGAGGTGGTGAGATTTGGTAGAGTCTCTTTAAAGATAGAATCAATTAAAATAAAAACACTCTTAACTTTGACCCAGTCAGCCTACTTCCTGGAGCTCTATCTTCAAAGCAGCTTGACTGACTCATACTCCCCAACAGAATATAAGGGTACTGCCTGCATCTTCAGCAGCCCTGACCTAGGAAAAATTTCCTAGTTTGCATTTCTGATAGATTTAAGTACAGCTTCTCATAGCTTTGACTGACAGTCCCTTTAATTTGGGAGACATTATATCCTTTCAAAGATTTGTGAGCACTTAGGTGTCGAACCGATTTTTTTAAAATAACCTTTGCCTAGTTTCTTGTGTGTTGTTTAGGTTTTGTGTTTTGTTGTTTTGTGATTTTCAAAGTCTTTATGTCTTGCTATGTAGCCCAAGCTAGCCTCAAACTCAAATCCTCCTGCCCCTGCCTCTCCGCTGCACCCACTTTTGTGCCTTTTGGTGAATTTGTTGATCTCTCCCTTAGAAGATGTTGTATTAGGTGTCTTATTTCACAAGATTTCACAATTAGTAACTATAAAAAGTATTTCTTCTAATGTCTTGGAGTTTTTAGTTTAAGTTTCAAATGTAACAGCACACCCAGGACATTGAATTTGGAATGCTCACTTCCACAAACAGCCTTTGTGTTGCCCCTCTCAAGTCTCACCCACCTTTCCTCCCTCCTTTCCTACCTCAAGGCCTTATGTGATGGTTAATTTTAAATACCAACTTGCCACAGGCCACACTCACCCAGGAAGAGAGCACCAACTGAGGAATCAGTGGTCTGTAGGCAGGTCTGCAGGGATGGGGAGGGTTGTCTTGTTTGTCAACTGATGTAGGAAGACCCAGCCCACTGTGGGCAGCACCATTCCCTAGGCAGGAGGAAACTATGTAAGACAGGAGGAAACTACATGAAAGCAAGCAGGCAGTGAGCAAGGGAGCTCATTTTCTCTCTTTGCTCTTGACTGTGGATGTGCTGTGAGTTCCTCCCTGGACATCCCCTCAGTGACCAAGTGTGACCTGTTGGTTTGCAAGCCAAATCAACCCCTTCCTCCCCACGTTGTTTTTGATCAGAATGTTTTATTAAGCAACAGAAATGAAAGTAGAACACCACTCAATCCTAACTCCAGCAGCATGGCTCTGTTTCCCATTTCCATCATTTTGTCATGTCGAGAATATTCTATACTCAGAGCCAATAGCACGTGACCTCCAGGGTCAGGTTGCTCTTTAGATCACTGGTTTGCTTCTTTCAGTTGCTAGGGTGTGGGTGGGCCATACTTTAACTGTTTGCTCACTGAAGGATGTCTGGCTTGTGTCCAACTTGGGGATATTACTAATGAATTTACTGTGGGCACTGGTATACAAGGGTTTTCACATGAGCCTAAATTTCACATCTCCGAGATAAACATTCAGAAGTACAACATTGGGTCCTGTGGTGGTGACTTATTTAGCTCTTTAAAAAATTGGCAGGTTGCTTTCAAATCATCAGACCTTCTGGTGCCACCTGCAAAATATAAGAGACCCAGCTGCTTTCCATCTTACCCAGTGTTTGATGTCACCAGGTTTTTCGTTGGTTTGTTGGCATCTTGATAGATGTAAAGTGTCACAGCTCATGGGATTTTAATTGTCATTTCCCTAACGACTGAAGATGCTGAGCATCTTTGTGTGCTAACAATCCTAAGTACATTCTGATGAAACGTCCCTGTGTCTTCTGCTTTTCTTTTCTTTCTTTCTTTTTTTTTGTTTTTTGTTTTTGTTTTTTGTTTTGTTTTTCGAGACAGAGTTTCTCTGTGTAACAGCCATGGCTGTCCTGGCTGTCCTGGCTGTCCTGAAATTAGCTCTGTAGATCAGGCTGGCCTTGAACTCACAGAGATCCACCTGCTTCTGCCTCCTGAGTGCTGGGATTAAAGGCATGCGCCACCACTGCCTGGAGAGTCTTCTACATATTTTTTAACTTGACTGGTGTTGTGGTTGTTTTTCCTGCTCTGTTTGGAGGTTTTCCCACGCTCTGGGTAGTAGTTCTTTATGAGAAATGTGTTTTAAGAACAACTTTTCCGTGTCTGTGACTTATCTTTTCTTTCCCTTTCTCAAATAAAGAAGTTTTAAAACTTGATGAGGTCAATTCGCCAATGCTTCTGGATGCCACTTCCAGTGCAAAGGGTGAAATTAAAAACTTTCCCTTTTTCCCACTAAAAAAATTTATAGTTTTATATTTTTTTAGAAATTAACTCAAGAGCTGTTGTATGCCTTTAATCCCAGCACTCATGAGGCACAGGCGGGCAGAGCTCTATGAATTAGAGACCAGTCTGGTCTATGCAGTGAGCTGTAAGCCAGTCAAGGTTACATGGTAGAACCTTGTCTCCAAACTGAACAAAACAAAACTAACTCAAGTCAGGGCTATCAAGATGGCTCAGCAGTAAAGGCATTTAGCACTAAAACCAATAGCCTGAGTTGAGGCCCTGGTGGAAGGAAAGAACTGATTCTTACGAGATGTTCTCTGACATCCACATACATCCACATGTACACAAAATAAATAAAATTTAAAAAATTAACTCAACCCAAGGGTTCTCTTTCTCTGTTTCTCTCCTCTCACCAAACCCGATCCCTTCCTTCTTCCCCATAAATGCCCAGGGTCTCCAGCTTTGTTCTAGACTTCTCTGTATAGGTTTACTTCCCATCGGCTCAAGCTCCCATCCCTCTTCCAAAGGCTCACAGACTGAGGACCTGTGTTTGTTCCTTGAGACCTATGTGGTTAAAGGAGAGAAATGACACCCACAAGGTGTCCTATGACCTCCACAATGTGTGTCACATATGTGTGTATGTGCATGTACACACACACACATAAATACAATAAAAAGACCCTCTTTCAAAAAGACAAAGTAATCATCCTTTTCAGAAATGACCGATCCGTTCTTGTGTTTTCTCATTTTCATATAGTTTTAGAATAACTATTCTATATCTTGTAAAATACTTCATTTATTTCATAGTCTTTCTGTGTTCCAGAACCATGTAAACACTCTTCTGCATTTCTTCTGATTCATTTGTAGACTTAAAAGACACATTGAGCTGTGTGTGTGATCTGGAGTTCATGATGAGGGTGAGGTAGGACCTATCTGACCTCATGATTTGCAGTTATTTCTTGCTTATTTCTTGTTTGTTTGTTTTTGGAGACAGGGTTTCACTGTGTAGTCCCGGCTATCCTGGAACTTGCTCTACAGACCAGCCTTACCTCAAACTCACAGAGATCCACCTGCCTCTGCCTCCCGAGTGCTGGGATTAAAGGGGTGCTCCACCACGCCCACCGTTCTTCCAACATTGGTCACTCATTGGAAACACCAAATCCATCATATACTAAATTTCCATCTATCACTCATTCTCTCTCTCTCTCTCTCTCTCTCTCTCTCTCTCTCTCTCTCTCTCCTTCATTTCCTCCCTCTCATCTTTTTCCCTCTCATGTTTGTTGAGACAGAGTCTAGCTCTGTATCCCAGGCTGCCTCAAACGTACTATGTAACCTAGGTTCGCCTCACAATTGCGGGAATTCCCTCTAACTTCAGTCCTCTGACCACCACACCTCTCTATGTTGTTTGGCAATCTTATAACTTCATTGTGGAATATTCCTTTACACTGTGATTGGTTTAATAGAGAGGCAGACTTGCCAATAGCTGGACAGGATAAGGTTGGGAGGAAGAATCAGACTAAGGACATTGGGAAGAAGAAGGGCAGAGTCAGAGGAGTCAACAAGACACAAAGAAGAAACAGGAGGTACAAGATGAAAGAGAGGTAATGCCATGTGGCAGAATATAGATGAATAGAAATAGATTAATTTCAGTTGTAATAGCTAGTTAGTAATAAGCCTAAGCTATCAGTCGAGCATTAATAATTAATATTAAGCCTCTTTGTGGTTATTTGGGAGCAGTTGCCAGGACACAGAGATGTTCTGCTGACACTTCATAGTAAGTTTTGCTAAAGTATGTTAAAATGGAGACCAGTCCTGAACAGACAAAACCAGTTATGTCTATAATGATCTCAGTCTTGCTTGAATTGCAGACTTAAGAGAACTAACACAAGCAATATATTTCTTTGCTTCTATGTTAAAGAAAAACAGAAGTTTAAGCCCAACCACTTGGAAATTTACAGAGCAGAGACTTACCAACAGGACAAGCCAGGCGGCCATAGACTCAACCCTCCTCTTTGCTTTTTGTCCTTGCTCCTGGTGTGAGGGTCTCTCTTGCTCCTGCAGCGGAACTATAAACTTCCGGCTTGGAGCTGTCTAGTTTACAAATCAGACTCTTGAAAGTTTTGGTGTGCCTCAGTTTACCTTTCAGAACAGTCTTCTGCTTGCCTTCTTAGCGTGACTCTCAGTTATTGCCTGCCAATGGGCATTAAGCCTCCGGTGAGCTAGGGAGTGTGAGTGCTGTGTTGTAGTGTAGGGTGGACGTCTGCACAGTATTGCAGTTTCCCAAGATTGCCTACGTCACCCCTTGAGGGTTTACCTTTTATGATTTTCTTAATGTCTCTCAGACATCTTTCAGGACTGACCCTAAGTATTTTGTGAATTTTAATCGTTGGAAAGACTTATTTTTTTTTAAAACATATATTCCTAAATTGGTCACTGGAGCAAAGGATCAAAGCCTTTCATATAATGTCCCTACGGTGCCTCCTGGGACCATTCTGTAGTAAGTGACATTTAAAGACACTGGAGCTAAAAGAGAAGGAAACCTGGGTCCAAACACAGGTCCTCTGGATCCAAATGTCCATCATATCAAGTACCCCCTCCATGCCCGGCAAACTTCTGGAATGTGTATGGATGGCAGATGGCAAAGCTGCAGGAGCCTTCCTGTGACCTCCTGAGTGAGGATCTGGCTGGCAGGTTCCAGAAGAGCTGTACGTTCCCACGCTATCAGCTGTGTCTCAGAGGCTGGTCTGCAGTGCCCCCAGGGTCCTTGACCTGCCTCTGAGATCACAGCCTGCTAGGCATGGGACCAAACCTGGGTCCAGCCTGGTAAATGCTGAAATGAGGTCATTAAAAGGCTAAAGGACTATTTGCAACAGGGTTGCTAAAGAGGCCAGGACACGAAGGGCAAGGTGAGAGGTGAAGGTGAGGACCTGGAGGGTAGGGCTGGAGCCAAATAGGCAGCAAACAGGTTCAGGAAGAAAGGAGGCCGGCCCCAAGGTACCAGGGTAAGTACTTACACGGGGAGGCAGGCCAGGAGGCAGGAGATGAGAGGCCTGGCTAGTGGTGGGTGTGAGGGAGAAGGCGGGGATTTGAAATGGGCTGGGCGAGTGCCACCGTGTGCCTGATCCCTGACTTCCCTGCTTGTTTCCTCATTTATCCCATCCAGGAGTCATCATGGTACCTGCAGGGTATTCCACTCTACCCCACTGGGTCAGGAGGCCACAGGTGCATGGTTCATATCCTGGCACCGGCATCCTTGAGAACTGTCAGTGGCAAGAAGGGAGCAAGGGTCCCAAAGTGGGAACCGTGAGCGGTCCACCCCTCCTCCCACTTGAAGCACTCAGTTCTGTGTGATTTCAGAGGTTTGGGACCAGGGTCTACTTAGCATCTTAGTTTTGTGACATTCCGCAGACCGGGACATTTACAGTTTCTGGAGTTGTGGGATGCTTATTTCTGCAGATCTAGGGTATTGCAGTGGTCGGTTTTATGTGGTATCTGAAAATAATTTTCATGACTGGTAAATCACCTGCTGAAAGTTGTATTTCTCTAATTTGGTCTCCAGTTCTGATTACATAAGGAAGTCTCTGGCTCTTGTGCCCCCGTGCAGGTTTGTACCAGCCTAAATAAAACTGAATAAGGAACCATGGGATGGCTCGGTGGATGGAAACAATTGCTAACAAGCTTGCGGGGCTGAGTTTGAACCCCAGGACCCACATGGTAGAAAGAGAGAAGCGACTCCTGCCTGCTGTCCTCTGGCCCCACACATGAACACACAATAAATTAAAATGGACGCGTTTTTAATGAATAAGATGTCTGAGTTCACATAACCAATTCAGTTCCAGAGAAGTTTTAAAGATTCCTGGGTTCTCTCCAGATCTGCTCGGACGCAGATTTCAGGCACATTCCCTCATGACTACAAAAGGGATCCCGGAGCACTGGGATTCGTACACACCGATGACCTTATCTAAAGCCATTGAGAGAAACTTACATAGAGGTTTGTTTAAAACCTCTCTGTCTGGAGCGGCGAGCCCTCATAAAGGGAGTGATTCAGAGACTCCAGGGTTGCACAACCCTCGCCGTCATCCGTCTGCAACGCTCCTGAGCAGTGATAAAGGGCGCATCGCTTTAGCTACGCTGTGCTGCTGCTGCCGGTGGGACTCGGGAATCAGGCGCGCTGTTGTGTAACCATGCCCAGGACCATTCTCGTCTTGCAAAACTGAAACTCCCCGCCGAGCAGCTGCTTCCCCCATTTCACCAGACAGCCACAGTCTGTGTGCTCTTTCTATGAACCTGGCTTCTGGAAAACACCTCCTAGAGAATGAAGTCGCGTGCTCCCTGGCGTGAGTGACTTCACTTAGCCGACTGTCCGCAAGCCTCCTCCACGCTGTGAAATAGGACAGGATTCTATTTTGCAGAGTCGAATAATATTCTTTTGTATGTGTCTACCTCTTTTTTTGTTTGTTTGTTTTTAACCTGCTAGTTCCTTGGTGAACTTGTTGGCTGTTTCGAGGGTTTATTTAGCTTTTAAACGTGGAAGTGAAACCTTCTCAAAAGCTTTCTGGGGACTTCACTTAGACCTTCACAGGCAGAGCTGGCTCAAACACCCACGTGCTGGCCAAAGGCAGGCTGGGAAAGGAGTTGCTGAATTTTGGTGCTGCATTTTAGCCTCTGGAGATAAAGCAGGTTCTTCTGTTGGCAATAAGGTGTAAGGTGGGTGTTGTGTGGACCACGGTTTCTTGAGCTTGTGGCTAAAATGCTTCAGAGTAGCCCAACCTCCAAACAGCATCCATGGAAATAGACACATTGTGGGTGTTTTGTTTGATTTGGTTTTGTTGTGGAGTGAGAATCTCAAAAGAGCCCTGCCGGGACTCACATCTGGCCTCAGCTTCCTGAGATTACAGATGTAAGTCGGCCAGCACGGCCCAGCACCGCGTTGCGTTGAGTGTTGCAGCTGCCTGTGCGACATGATAACGAGATAATAATTCTCCTAGGAGGTCACCGCCAGCCTGGGCCACATTGAGACCTGTTGTTAAAATATCTTCCCAGAGGGAGGCATGAACGTCTAACCTAACTTCCCGACGACAAACCACGATTCCACCAAAATTGACTCTGGGGAACCAAGGAGTTTATTAGACTTCATTATAGAACATAGGTCAGGGGTTACTTGTGGGGTGGGAGTGCTCCTTCACCGAATAGGATGACCTGGAAAGCTTTTGCCTAGCAAAGAGAAGGGTTTTCTCGTGTCCAATAGATGGAGTCCTCCCTCCTCCAGTCTCCCCAGCCCTATATACTCGAGTCCTTCCCAGGGGTCCCATAAAAGGCAGAGTTGTATACAACAAGTGATAGGGAGTGGCTGGATACTCAGCTGAGGATCTTGGGGCACCCCCCTCCACTATGAGGGTATGTAAATATTCAACAAACCCAGGTGGAATGATTCTTTTGTACGAAGTCACAGATGAACGCCCCGAAATGACAACTGCTTGGCCCAGAAGACAGTCATTCCCAAAAGACCCTGTCTCAAAGATTAGTTTTCTCTAAGACACATTGGGGTAGAGCCTAAAGAGATAACTCAGCCCGGTAAGTGTTCATGTGGCATAAAGACCTGGGGTTATCCCCAGAGCCCATGTAAAGCAGCTGGGAGTGATGACTGTAATCTTGGTACTAGAAAGACAGACAGGAGTGGATCCCTTTAGCTCACCGCCTGACCCATCTAGCCAATCAGTGAGCTCCATATTCAGGGGGAGACCCTGCCTCAGAATACAAGGTGGGGAGCAAATGTATAGACATGTACACACAGGAAGCATTGTACTGAAATGGAGCATGGTGGTAGAGCCGATGCTCGGCACACACAAGGCCCCGAGCTTTATCCCCGGCACCAATTATGAAGAATAATAAAATAGTAATAATTAGAACCAGGTCTGGTAGTGCATACCTGTAATATCCGCACCCAGAAATTTTGAGGCAAAGATGTTGGGTCTTTGAAGCCAACCTAGACTGCATAGTAAGCTCCAGTTCAACCGAAGCTGCAGGATGAGAGCTTGCCCTAAGAAAATATTTACAACTAACCTGGGCTCTTAGGGGTTCCCAGAGACTGAACCGACCATCCTGAAGCCAGTATGGGTCTGACCTAGGCCCTCTGCCCATACTTTATGGTTGTGGCTAGGTCTGACTGCTAACAGTAGGAACCGGGACTGTCTCTGACTCTTGTGCCTGCTTTTGGACCCTTTTCCTCCCCCTGGAGTGTCTTGTCCAGCCTTAATACAAGGGAAGGTGCCTAGTGTTACTGCCACTTGAAATGTCATGTTTGTTTGATATCCTTGGGAGGGAGGCCTGCTCTTTTCTGAAGGGAAACAGGGGGGAGAAGTGGATGGTGGTGGGGGCAGAATGGGAGGAGAGGAAGGAGGGGAATCCACAGTCAGGATGTAGCATATGAGAGAAGAACAAGTTTTAAAAATTAAAAAAAAAAATATTTATTTATTGGGCCAGCAGGAGGGTTAAGTAGATAAAAGTGTTTGCTGCCAGGTTTGAGGACCTGCGTTCAATCCCCAGGCCATGCATAGCAGATTGAAAGAGTCAACTCCTACAATTTTGCTCTCTCCCCACACCACACACACACACACACACACACACACACACACACACACACACACACACACACACATGTTAGAAAAAACTTTTAAGCAAACTTAAGAGTTAGGTTGTTTTTGTTTTTAAGAAACTGACTTGAAGAAAAGAGGTAAGGAAAGCTACGTTGGAGACACGTAAAGATGGGACAGAACTAAAGGCAGTGACCAAATGGTCTGTGTTTGGGATGTAGCGTGGTGGAGTGTGGGAGTTTGAGAGAGAGGAACACATAAGAAGATGCAGCCCAGTACCCAGAACACAGGGAGAGCTAGCTCTCTGATTCATGGCAGTCACTGGTTTTCCCTTCAAGTGAAGGTGCTCAGGTGACGGCGACACTCTTGGCTCGGTGCAAATGTCAGATAAAGAAATAGATTTTTTTTTTTAGCATACGTATTTCCGGTGCCATGTTAACTGGGACATAACTGTTTAAAAAAACTATTCTCTGCTTACCTGAAACTTGCTTTGGATCGGATGGCCTGTACTTTCTGCAGACTTTCTTACTTGTGTGTTTTCTCTGCTATGCGAGACACTAGGACAGAGCGAGGAGACCCTGCTGTGTCACGGGGCTGCTGGCCCTCCACCTGGGAGCTGGACAGACATGAGACAGGCAGGGGCTCCCAAGAGGCTGTGGACTCCTGCCTGGGAGCAGCCCCAACCCTGGCACCGGGTTCAGTCCCAGTCCTTACACAGCCTGGGTACAGCCACCAGTCCTCTCCAGTTTCCTGTTTCTCTAGCTCCCTCCTGGCTGTGAAAGGGAGGGACCACAGCAACCAACAGGTGGGGTGAGGGGGGGTGCTGTATCATAGACAGACAGACAAGTGGAACATGGGAATTACCTCTCGAACAGGGAAGGTTTGCTTACCAGGGGCCTGGGCCAGAAAACGTGCAAGAGGTTTCTAAATTTAGGGCTATACCTGTCACTCCCTGCCCTCTTCCCTCTCCTGACTATTGTAAGCCAGACCCGGGAACGGCTCTGTCCACAGAAAGGCCTGAACTATGTGTCGGTGGCTAGTTGGGTCATAGTTGACATATTCTCAGGGGTCTTTACAATCTCACATCACACGCATATCCCTGCTTTCATGTCACACTCGTAAAGCATACACACAAACTGCATACATCATACATACAAACTACATACATCATACACACAGAGAGAGAGTATCAGTCACTGGAAAGTGTGACTGACTCCTTCCATGTGCTGGTTCATGTGAGAGAGGAGATAAGCTCTTCAAACCAAGAAGCAATCAAGCAATAACCCATCTCTCTGGGCCTTGCCTTCCCTGGCATCCTGGGGTTGGTCCTGCCTGCACTATCACTGGGGAGAGTGGCATTTAAAAGGAATGCGACCTATCACAGCAGGAGACAATCAGTCTCCAGGGAGAAAAAAAACGGGCCTTAGCAGCCACCGATGTCTGTGCCTGGAAAATGGTGGCTATGATTCACACCAAGTCAAGGAGAACAAGATCCGTGGGCCCAGGGTGTCTCCTGTTTGTCCCATGGCATGGCATCCCCGTTACTCACATCAGAGCAGGGTGACACAGACACTGGCTAGTGCTTACTCATGCACTGTGTGCCTAAGGATCTGGAGCCTGTGTGTCCTTCTTACTGGAACCCCTCAAGGGCAGACAGCTGATCCTCCTCGGTGATCCTACCTCGGTGGTGCGGTGTAGACACATTAAGGCACAGGTGGAAGGATTGAGCAGCTCAGCCCAGTGTGGTTATTAAGCTCACTGCCCACCCTACTGGGGGTCCTTCAGGAGCATCCTACACTTTGGAGCAGGTGAGGGTGGTCCTTCATTTCAGGGTGATGGTTAGCAGTGGCAAGGAGGTTGCCCGTGGCTCCCCCTCTGCTCCCTATCCATCTCCAAGGGCTCTCGCAAGGAGTGACCTGTCCCTACTGGTTGCAGGGGAAGCGGGTCCCGCACTCAGCAGTCTCTTTCGATATTCACAGCCCCTGAGCAACTCTTCATTCTGGCGTCATGGCTGTTCTCAATTGTCCTTGCTGTCAAGGTACCGAAGAACGAGGATCCTGCCTTTGGACCCCACAGAAATGACGCCTCCACTCCCATGGCTAAGCCCAACACCTCTTAACCAACCCGCATTCAAAAATGAAGTCCCTGTCTTCTCTTCGAGCTGATGCCCAATCTATTCCTCAGCATTACCAGAAACACGGATGTGGACCACGTGGGAGAAAGAAAACACAACCGAAACACTGGCTGGTGCTCAGACGGTGCAGTTGGCAAAGGGCTTGGCGTACAAGTACGAGGACCCGAGTTCAGTCCCTAGGTTCCTAAAAGGGCTGGGTACCGGCAGCCTGTGCTTGTGATGCTCACCCTGGAGAGGAAGAGACCTGAGTCCTGGGTGACTCCTGACCAGGCAGCCTGAAAGAATCAGCGAGTTCCAGGCAAAGAGGGTCCACCCCTGTCTCAGAAAACAAGGTGGATGGCATTGTGAGGAACGGCAGACACTCCAGGCTGCCCTCGGGCCTCCATCGTGTATCTGTGTATACATAGCCACATACTCTTTCTGAGTTGGGGGCCAGTGTTTTGAGCTCTGCAGCTAAGGAAGTGAAAAGGGAGGGGGAAAAGTCTCCCCAGAGGATAAAAGTCTTCTTGGCTTCTGAAGCCTCCCCTCCCTGCACGTCATTGGTCATTCCCGTATAGTAGGTGGAAGGGGACCATGGTTCGTGAAGAAACTCTTCAGAAACTGCTTCCCTCCCACAGCTCCTCCCTTCCCACCATAAAGTCCAGGCCCCGGGGAGGACAGAAGAGCCCTTGTTTTTGTATATGTGGGTACACTATGTGAGGAGAGACAGGGGGAAATCTGCCTGAAATTCTCACAATGGTGGGTCACCTTCCTCTCTACTTCCGGGCTTCCTTCCTAATTAGAAGCCCAAGAGAGAGTCCCCTACAGGCCACTGCGTAAATGCTGCAGCTGCAAACGCATGCGCATAGGGGATTGCACCGGCTACCGGAGGACGCAACCTGGTCTCTACAGCACGGCAGGAGACCATCTGAGGAATGCAACAGCAATGACACACCAACCTTTGCCCATCAGGACAGTTTTGTGACTGACACCCTTCTCATATCAAGAGTGGGGAAGAGGTCCAGGGAGAAAGATGCATTTGGCTAGCAGAGTCGTGGTCTCTGAGATGAGAATGACCCAGAGGCTGGGCGTTCCTCCAGCCGTCCTGCCCTGGGTCTGATGGGCCGCTTTTACGACAATAGTTAACTTTTTATAGATATTTCTCCTGCAGCAAGTTAAATCACATCTGCTAGGGCAGACATCCAGATTCAGAACGGGTAGATGGAGCTGCCAGCCCCAGGCTCTGGCGGGCAGGCTTTCCTGCCGTAAAGCTGTGTCTAATAGGAAATCCAGGCTGGCATGCAGGGTGCGGGCAGCTGGCTGTTCCCTTTATGGGCTCAGACCTAGGCAGACTCAGCTTTTTCTCCTGTGCCAAGTCTGGTCAAACCTTCTGGAAATGGTGATAGGAAAGGAGAGCCCGTTGTCGGAGCTGATCTCAAGCTATGACTCGGGGAAAGCAGGTCAAGGATGGGAGGCAGGAGTGAGGCCCCCCCCCAAAAAAAAACAGTAAGAAACAGGGACAGCAGGGCAATGGTGGTGCGCACCTTTATTCCCAGAACTCGGAAAGCAGAGGCCAGCAGACTTCTGAGTTCGAGGCCAGCCTGGTTTACAGAGTGAGTTCCAGGACAGCCAAGGCTATGGAGTGGCAAGTGGGGTGGGGCGGAGGTAGGCGTGGGACTACCCACTTAATTAAACCAGCAGCATCAAGCAAGATTGCCTTGAGATGAGAAATCAGAGGGAGAATGTAGAAGGGGTTCTACTCTGGTTCCTTGAGTACCAGTCCAGACACCTAGGCCAGAGAACACAACCTGATGAGATATTCAAAGACTCAGACATTCGATCAGACCCTTTACTTCTCCAGACTCTGGGATTTCCAAACAAAGAAGAAGCCTTCCCTGGTAAAGCTTCTTGGGGAGGGGAAGGGCAGCAGAGAGATGGCATAGCTGGTCACCCATCCGCCATCACTCAGGATAGCCTTAGCTCCCTGTTCCAGGGTCCATTCACCATCCCACTCCTCCTGAAACACCCAGAAGAAAGAGCGTCCACCTTCCTCGTCCTCGTCCTTGGCAACTGGTTTCCTGGTCTCAGGACACACCTTCTTTCTAGAAAAAGCTGGGTCAGGCTAAGCAACCCTGACCACCTGCAGAAAACCCAGGCTAAAAGGTTGTAGCTAAACACAACTTGGTCTGGTAGCATCTAGCTTTTCCTGGGCTGGGGGAGGGGATGTCAAAAGACACATAAACATGATCATAAGCCCGTTTTTAAATCACCACGCGAGACAGGGGGTTGGTGTCCAATTTTACAGCAGGGTCTAGAGATGAAAAGGGCAGGTCTGGGTGACGCAACCCAGTCTGGGGCTGGTGAGAACTCTAAACCACAGCTCGGGACTCTGAGATCAAGGCCTTCCCCTACCTACCATTTGGCTGACCAGAAGGGGTCTGGCCTAAGAGCATCAGATAAAACCTGAAGGCACACATAAAACACATCTATAAAAACACGGGATCTATAAACATGTGAGGGACAAACTAGTAGAGCCAAGAAGATAGGTATGGATTCACTCACTCTGACTTCAGATCTGTACCCAGGATAGCCGGTACACAGCCAGGTGCCATGCCCCAGGCCTGCGCCTCTTCCAAGGCCTCACCCCCGGGCCAGGAAAAGCTTGGCTTGTGCTAAGAGCCCTGCAGTGTTTACTACCAAAGTTCTCCTGCGCTGGATCAACTGTGTTGCCTTCCCATATAATGTAGCCCAATTAGTAAGAAACCCAGAGACAGATATTGGGGTTCAGTCTGAAGACAAGAAAAGCAGAAAATATCTCCAGGACTGGCGTGGGTGCACCTCCAAGTGTAACTTCCTTCCTGGTATCAGAGACAGGAAGAGGGAACACACACAGCTGGTGGGTGGGGTAGAGCTAAGTGGGCTGGGGAGGGTCACTCTCAATCAGGAGGGGAGTCCACCCAGAGAACACAGGCCTTGGCGGGGGCTGCAGAAGTGAGAAGCGGGCTTCATCTTGGGCAGCATGTATCAAAGGGAACACGGGCTGATGGTTCTAGGAGCCATAGGAGCCAGGTAGGAGCAGCGGAGTCCCGTCTGGGTCTATCTGCCCCCTATCCTCTGAGTGTCAACTTCTCCCTCAGGTTCAGTGAAGGCCATGGAATCTCAGCCTGACCGCTTGGGCTGCTTAGACGAGTCAAAGGAAATGCCAAGTGACCCTGTCACACCATTGTCTGATGACAAGGAACCTGACTTCCTTCATTTCTGCTTCCCAAAAATTTGTGTGTCTCCCAGGTAGACATGAGCTTAACTCCAGCACTCTAGCTGCAAAGGAGTCTGGAAATGTAATCAATCTCTCTCTAGCTGCAAAGGAGTCTGGAAATGTAATCAATCTCTCTCTAGCTGCAAAGGAGTCTGAAAATGTAATCTCAATCTCTCACTCTAGCTGCAAAGGAGTCTGAAAATGTAATCAATCTCTCTCTCTCTTTCTCTTTCTCTCTCTCTCTCTCTCTCTCTCTCTCTCTCCTAGTAAAAGAGCAAGGCATATTGGAAGGTACTGACAGTCTGTCACACACACACGTGACATTTTAAATCTACATTTTACAGATGGCCAGCGACAGCGGGGTCCACAGAGAAGCACCACTTGAGGCAGAGTTACCTTGCCTGCCAGAAACTGGCACAGCTATTAAACTGGTAGGGTGCTGAAAAATGTTTTAAAACCAGCTGTGTATAGTTACAACATGAGGGATGCCTTTGCTAGATCAATGAAGGGGACCAACATGTGAATATTTCCTCTGTCTTTAAATTTTGACAATGCAATAACTGGAAAAGGCATAATTAGATTTTTTTATCTGCATTGTTTATTTTCCCCTCTATTACTTTCTATTACTATTATTTCTATGTCTGAACAATCAATAGAACAAAAACCAAGCCATCATTTGTTGCTTGCCAACTTTTACTTAGCATAAATAGTCCCATGACTGTTGCTAACTCAGACTGCTAGCACGGTGTCAACAAACCCAGAAATGCGGGCAGACAAGTGATTCATGTTCCTACTTATAAGGCTCAGTGGCAGAGAATTTGTCTAGCGTATACAAGGCCTGGGTTTGATACCCTCAGCGTAGGAAAAAAAAAGTCAATCTACAGACAGTTACGTAAATAACTCTAATAGCTAAACGCTTGCAGAGTGGTGAATTTGAAATTCTCTTTTTACCTTTGCTTTTAATGTAATTTATTTGATTGTAGTTAAGTTGTTCATGATATGTCTATCAACTAGCACAGAAAATCCCTGAGAATTCAGTAGCTTGTTCTCACCAGCGCATAGACGTCAACTCCAGACCACTACCAGTTTAGACCCAAGTCTCCAGTGACACCCAAGCCCAAGCTCTTCGCACCACTCAAAGCTGACACAACAAAAAGGCCCACAGGCTGTAGGTAATGGAGCTGAGATTTGAAGCTATTAACAGTTTAGCCACAAAGCCAAGTACCTCATCACTATCATTTAGATAACTGTCTCTGATATTTTCCCTTAACCTGTTTACCATTGGTGGGCCTGACACGTGTGCAAGGCAGGCAAGGAAAAGAGTCCATAATGCCTTGCAGGGCTCTTCTATCCCATACCCAGGCCACTTGAAAGTCACTAAACCTCTGGCATAGCCAACCTTTGTTCTCTTACTGCAGAAAGCAGACCTACCCAGGTTCACCCACAAGTTGGGGGCTGTGTGCAGACTCGAACGCGGACTTCCCCAATCATCCACAGGCAAGGCATGTCCACTTTTCTGGTGATATACACTCAGTGCACCAACAGGAATCGCTACTGCAGACAGGTGAGAACTGTCCTGTGTAGACACAGAGCTTGCTGACCTGTGAGAGACAACCAGTGTGTGCCACCTGCACCCAAGTGCCCTGTCTTGGTTGCTGCAGGCTGGGGATGTGGCTTAGTTATTAGAGAGCTAATCTAGTATGCAAAAAGCCAGGATTCAGCCTGCACCCCTGCATACAAGAGGAGGGGGAGGGGCGCACACTTGTAATCCCCATACTGGAGAGGTAGAAGCAGGAGGGTCAGAAGTTCAAGGCCACCTTCTGCTCCGTGGTGAATTTAAAGCCAGCTTGGGCTTCATGAGATCCTGTGTCAAAAGAATGAAATGAAACAATGGGGTTGCCACTCACTCATTTTATAAAGTAATATTTAATTCTACTAAACTTCAGCAGTTTTACACATTCAGCTCCTTAGTTGCAAGATGGCTATTTAAGCGCTCATTAACCGTATTTGGTTGCTGGAGGTTGGATGGAGTTAGCATATCATACTCTGAAGACCTATTTCTACCAGCATAGAAATTTCTATTGGAGGGCACTGGGTCTAGGAGGGCGGCAGATGAACCAGAAGACAGTGCCTTGACCTGCAGGAACTGGGCCAGTGGCTGTCAGGCATCTCTTTTCTTCTCCCTCCCAAGCCTGGCTCAAACAGTCTTGATTTTTTTTTTCCTCCCTTGATTCTTCCCAGCTGCCTGACCAGAGGTCTGTCTGCAGCTGTCCTCCACAACCCAGGGGTGGAGAACAGCACTTGTGGGAACCTGCCTAGAGCTGACCAGGAGCCAGCGCTCCTGGGAGCAGCCCAGCCTCCCACAGGCGGTCGGTAACTGTGGCCCAGTGTGGGTGGAGCTTAAGAAGCCGCCGGTCTGCTTGCACCTCCAACGTGCGCTCCCAAAGACAGCTTTGACAACAGGGACCCAAATTCAGGGGAAAAGAGTGCTGAGGTAGCCGGCCAGGATGCCGGAAGTGGTTCTCCGGATTCCTTTTGGAAGTCACTGGCCCCAGGAGGGGCAGGCGCTTCGTGTCTGTATCCGGCACCTTTGATGCGCCCCAACATCCTTTCATGTCAGAGATGCCCTCTGCCAAGTACACCATGTGCTGTTTGCTCTGGGGTTTTCCTTTTATTCATTTTTTCTAAATTCATCTCATTAAACTGATTCTGTGCAGAAGGAGGCCCCCGGAAAAGCAATACAGTGTAGTTTATAGGGCGGGGGCGGGGGGGGGGCGCTGAAGGCAAAACTCTTTGCTCATCCACCCACAAACCAAGGCTGGGAGCCTTGTTGTTGAAAACCTCTTTGGATCTTTATAGGATTGGTGTATACTTCTTGTGGATAAACATAGTATCCTTCTGCTATCTTAATGGAATCCAAGTAGACATTTGATAGAATCCCTTCAGAAGTCACATGCAATCCTCAGAGAAGTCAACATGCTGTTTGTAGAAACTTAGACACCCCCCAGTGGCCCCTCCACAGTTCACACAGGTGTGGACAGGCACAGAGAGAGAGAGAGAGAGAGAGAGAGAGAGAGAGAGAGAGAGAGAGAGAGAGATGCACGTGTGCACTGTCTCTTCCAGTGGAAAGGCAAATCACTTTGAAATTGACCTACTTTTCTTGGAGAAAATGTAATATTGGGGCTAGATGGCCCAAGGACAAGTTTTTGTGGCATAACAGGGCAGAGCTCTCTTAGAAAAAATGCTTTAAAATTATATTATTTATTTTTGTGTTGTGCATTTGTGTGTGGTATATGCCATGGTGTACTCCTGGAATACAGAAATAACTGGCAAGCGTTGGTTCTCTCTTCCACAATGTGCGTCCCAGGGACTGAACTCCTGTCATTAGGCTTGGTGACAGATACCTTTACAGAGTGAGCCGTCTCACTGTCCCAAGAACTCGCTCTTAAGTCATACTGGTCAGCAAACCTGGTCCCCTGGGGGAAAGTGGATAATTTGAAATAAGGATCCAAGCATGTCTGCAAAGTGGCAGCCCTAAGTCTGTCCGTACCATCATTAACAGTCGGGGTGGGTGCAATGTTCTGTAGCATGTGAACCTTCAAACTGGGAGTGGGACGGTGTTTGTATTATTGTCTAGTCCAGTCCCTAGGTCTGTAGCTGGCATACAGTAGGTCTTCAATAGCTATTTATTTAATGAATGAAGATATCCTCACAAGAATGGACTCTAAAGGCCAGAAGGGGGAAGGGACAATCAGGAGCTCATATAAAGATAGACCAAGTTGGGCATTTCTGTAGACTGAGGGACCCAAGCAAGCAAAGATCTCTATGATAGGTAGATAGACTGAATTGCCTGCTACTGTGGGAAGAGGCTAATGATGGGGTCTGCCAGCATCCAGGCAAGGTTTGTCTAGAAGACGAACTAGAGGGAGGTGACCAGCCACAGTAGTACCAATGTGCAGCCTGTCCTGGGCGTGTGGCCTGTGACCGCTGTGAGGTCCTTGCAGGGTGTGGAGGCGTTTCTCAGCTCTCTGTGCATCTCGTCTGAAGCAGTCAGGTTTGCTGTCATCCTCCAGAGCTGTGCCCTGCCCTGGATGCCCTTCATAAATGTGAGATGAAGGTCATCCAGGGACCTAGTTGCTGAGGAAATTCTGCCTCTTCCAGAGGGCGTTAGTGGGGGTGCTATAGTCCTAAACAAACGGCTCTGTGAGGATCCCTGTGTGTCTGACTGTGCGGGATGCTACCCAGATCTCCACCGTTCCTGCACTCCTTTAAGACTGCACAAACCTCAGCATTTGGGGGAAGAACATCATTTCAGTCCCTCCAGAACAAAGTAGGCACCTAGTGTCCTTGAGGGATGGCATATCTGGATGCCAGTACATCAGGTAAAGGCAGAAGCACACGGAGCCGAGGCAATGATCCAAAAAGGCAGACTAGTTGGGATTTTGTATTTAGAGATTCAGAGCAGGGAAATAACCTTTCAGATGTGTGTGTGTCAAGGCAATGTTTAGGGAAACACTTGCCTCTTAAGTGTGGGCAGGTCCTGGGTTTCTTCTTCTTCTTCTTCTTCTTCTTCTTCTTCTTCTTCTTCTTCTTCTTCTTCTTCTTCTTCTTCTTTACTAAATCACAGGTCTACTTCATCCTTAAGAATAGCCAGCATTATTTACTGGATGTTTTATATTAAATTAAATATTAAATATATAATTGCTTTTAATTTTCAAGCTATGATAGCAGTATACTTAAGATTGAAAAGATTTTTTTCACCTTTCAGCGGTAGATATTTCAACAGATATAGATGAGATATCTGATCGTTGCTTCCAAATAATAGGGAGTAGGTGGAAGGGGACATGAAGTGAAATTGAAGCAGGCACTTGTTGAGGTTTGCTGCTGACTAAATGGAGATCCACCACTCTTCTCTGTATTTTATGTTTGCTTAAATGTTTCTAAGACAAAAATCACCCAAGCCGGGCATGGGGGCGCACACCTTTAATCCCAGCTCTCGGGAGGCAGAGGCAGGCAGAGCTCTGTCAGTTAAAGGCCAGCATAACAGTTCCAGAGTAGCTAGGGCTACATAATTAGGCCCTGCCTCTAAATAAATAAATATGGTCTCTCTGGTCCAGTTGGGTTACAGCAGTAGAGATGTTGTGTCCTGGGGATAGTTGCCAAGGTCTGGAAGTCTTTTTGATTGTCTGATCTTGGGAAAGAAGCTACAAAAAGCATAGAGGCTTAGGCCAGCCTCACAGCAGAGGACTCTCCGGCCAGCAGTGCTGAAGTGAGCCTCTTTCTGCTAATGGCACTCTCCGTGAATGAACCAGAGGATGATCTCACATGTGAGTTAAGCGCTCCAGGGGCGATTATTCAACAAACTCACACTCCAGAGGTGAGCAGAAGGGCCTCAAACAGCTATTCAAATCTACTCCCCAAATCCACTGGTCAGTATAAAACATTTCAGACAACTTATCACCATGTGACATTTAAGAAGTGGATGGAAAGATGGCGGCAACTATGTTTACGCTTGGACAAGAGTAGAATCTGGAAAGTCTGGCTGCCTGACATTCAGGAGTCCAGTTGGCATCCTTGTACCCCATCCCCAACTAGAGGGTTGGTCGGTCCTGTTGACAATACAGAACCCTGTCTTAGGGACCAAACTCACACAGAGTATTTGTTGACATGTCTAGGGACAGACAGAAAGGAGATTAAAGTGACAGACTTGTGCACACTTGTCATTCAAAGGACCTGTGGCAGAATCTGGAGTACAGTTGGCTTTCATTGTAACACGCCTGAGGATTGAGAAGCCTCGGCTTCTCCTTGATCCTTGCAAATAGGGCTGTTTGCCTAAGAACGCCACGACTGTTGAAAGGCCAAGTTCGCTGAGATCGGGAAGATACTGGGGGCTAGTGGGCATGTTTGTGTGCAATTGAAGATGAGATTAGAACCTTCCCCTTCCTTCAGGATCTGCTTATTTTTCTCCTACCTCCCAGGTACATCCATTATGTGTTGTTAAACAACCACAGGGGCTGGCAGGTGTGAGATAATGCAGGCGATGGGTATGCAAGATACAGAAGAGGAGGCAGGCGCTGTCTCACTTCCTCGGGACTGTTCCAGCACCTTCTACATGCCTTCCTGGCACAGCATCATGTACCACACACACTTCCTGATGCTGTACTTGGGTCTCCATGGCTTCAATCATGGCCACGAAGGGTCACTTTGAGCCCAAGGACTGTAAGGTACGTCGTTGGGCATGTAAGGGACCTTGTGGCCTCAAGGCTTGGCACTCACCTTGACAATCAAGGCTGGCACATCAATTTCTTTAATCCTTATCCGGCCTCTTTTTGCATCCTAAATCTCCTTCCCAAAGCTGGGTTCCCTGAACACAGGCCATAGGAACAGGAAGACGGTCAGTGGATGGATAGAGTGGCCATGAGGCCTCATGGGAAGCCTTATTTTCAGGCACCAACAGCTCGGCAGTGTGTGAATCTCAGAGTATATTCTGAGAGTACATACGGAGGGAAGGAGGATGAGAGCATACTGAGAGCTGGGGTTGGTGAAGGGACATATCACAGGAGGAATGTCCACCATGGAGGGGGGAGATCCAGAAAGAGGTCTCAGAAGCTCTTGTGGAATGACCTCAAGGAACTTCCCTATTCTGGAGAACCATTGTCGCCCAGCACATGCACACATATACCTCCCTGTAAACACATGCACATATACATGTACACATTTAAGGACCCCAGAGAAAGGCCTGAGGTTCCTCTCCAGAAGTTTCCCCTTCTGTTGTGTGCTAGTTCCAAGGGACAGGGAACACAAAATCTCCATAGGCCCAAGGACAAGCCATCTGGCTCCCAAGACTGCCCTTTAAGGCACACCTCTGAATTAGACCAAGGAACATCTGGATGGCTGTACCACTTCCTGGGAAACAATGCTCCACAGATCTGGCTTGCAAGGCATGTCTCTAGGACCATCCCAGCCAGAGGATGTCCCCAGTACCGTCCCACAACAGTGGTCTCTGCTTCTATCCCAGCTAGTAACAGCATCGTGGAGGAGTATGAGATGAGAGAAAATATCCCAGGTCCCCATAATCTCTAGATAAGTGCCCCTCACCCCACCAAATTATGACAGATGAAGAAATGTGGCAAATATTGTGACTCTCAGCTGCAATGGCACTGGGCCTGAGCCAAGCCTATGCCAGCTCTCAGCTGCAATGGCACTGGGCCTGAGCCAAGCCTGTGCCAGCTCTTCCTGTCTCCTCATGGGCAGGGGTTGGGGTTCTTCAGGCCCAGGGGAGTGAACGAGGCCTTGCTGGTCTCTTGACTTTCTCACAGAGTCGGTGCAGAACCCCTCGCCCCCGCCCCCACGTGGGCTCAGAGAGTGCCAGTGAACGTGGGCAGAATTTAATTGCCGGACAAGTTCAGATTTGCAACTTTGATCCGTAAACCTGGCGGTGCTGGGCGATAGTGAGAGCGAGCATGAGACCCGAGTGCAGACGCGCGTGGGGTGGAAATTCACCTTCCTCGGCGCTTAGACTGTGTGACCTTGGGCAGGTGCTTCACACGCACGCCTCCCCCACACCCTGGAATCTGCGCGTTCTCATCGAGAGAACTGGGGAGAGCTGTATCCAGTTCACAAGAGGGCCCTGAAGGGTGCTTAGACAATGCATGCAATCAGGCCAGCCCACACCTGGTGGCCAGTCTCCTCCCTTTGGAGAATCAGCTGGGCCCAGCGATGAGGGTTTTAGACTTGGTTCAAGACACTAGGTTTTCTAGTTCTTGGCACCGTAATCACCTTATAAGTGTTCTGGTCCTCACAGCAGTCCTGAAAGGAAACCATGACCACTATCGTAAAGCCTGTTGACGGTCACCTAGTAGATGGTGGCACTGGGGTTGGGGGCAAGGCCTTTGGGCAGTGCTGTCTGTCCTTGCTGTGACACTAAACTGTTCTGAGTTCACTCCAAAAGAGGAAATGCAAGAGGCGTGTTCTTGCCTTCACTCAGAACTGTTTACCTAAGGTCTACCTAGGAAATAAGAGAAGAGGCCTCAGCCCCACTGCAGAGCATTCTCTGTGGGGTCCAGAGGACCAGCCCAGCTCAGGCCCGCTGAGTGAGAAAGCTTTGCTGAGACCTGGCAGAGGCAACCCTGCCCCATCATGTCTTTCTCTGCTCCCTGCATGCCAGCCAGGGTGCCTGAACAATGATTAACCAGCAGCGGGCAGGCTGGTGCAGGCTGGGGCGGAACAGTGGGTGAGCTCACCCCTTACACAATGACTGCCACACCCGCCTGCCCGGCTCCAGGGACTCAATAGAGCAGGGCCGGAGGCTCCTAGAAGCTGGGCAGTCATTCGCAGGAGGGATAGAGGGCGGTCAGGCTAGGTGTGATAACTACAGTCTTGGTTATGCCCGTTCCCCTCTGTAGCCTCGAGGCCTGTGGCGCTGGGTTTTCAGCTCAGCTGGAGATGGCCCACAAACAGTGTCACCTGACCCCTTTCCAACTGTCTCATTTATAAAGCACCAGCCCCAAGACTGCATTGAAACAAATAAAGGCTGCTGGGTCCCACTTACCCTTATTCAGGACGTCGGCGGGTAGAAAGCCTGAGAAAACCCTCTTCTTCTTCTCCTGGCTCCCCCTGAGCCTTGCCCATGGTCTCACCTCTGGTCTGGTCACGGGGACGCACAAGTGTGTGCATGTCCCAGGCATGTGCACCCCACACCCAGTGCCCGGGGCCCCCTCCCTGGGATCACTTCAGTAACCGGGGGGCCGCATGGAGATGGTGAACTCAGAGCTCCTATGTGCCAAGCCTGCCTGTGGACTCCTGCCATCTCCACACCTGCCACTCCACCTCCCTGAAGGCTGGACCTCTTGTTTGTTGAGTGGAGGACTGAAGTCCTTTGTCCTAAATGAACTGTACCATTTCCAGGCTTCTCAGCCTCAGAGGCTGGGGAGTCTGGAAAGGGCTGGTGCTCGGGGTGGGGCTGTGAAAAACAGCTGTCAGTGAAGGGAGGAGAGGTGGGGGTGTTATAGATGTGGATTTCTTCCCAAGCCACCCCCTTTCTTCAATAAACAGTAAAAGCTGGTCTGATAGAGGGTCTTAGCTGATATAAAAGGTCATTCAGGGTTTCTGGACAAGCGTCTTCAATGGTTTCTCAATAATTGGTGGGGGGAAGAGAAAGAAAAAAGGAAGCCTATTCTAAAAAAGTTCTGTCATTTTTTTGTCTCAGATTTACCAACCTAGCCTTGGAGGCCCCAAGCTCTGGGACATACTTAGAACACTGCTTCTTGTTTCTTCCCTGGGTCTTGTGGCCACCCTGGAGCCCTCTCCCCAAAGGATACCCTCATTCTCCACCTTTGCCTCCTCAGCCCCTTCCTCTTCCGTTGAGAACCTCTGGGGCTGTGACCTAGGGTGGAGGGAACTGAACAGGCCTCTACGGTGTACGCTAGTGGAGAGTCAGAAGTGAGAACAGACTGGAGAGGCCTGTGTCAGTGCCAAGGTCTTAGATGGCAACCTAATTCTAAGCCTAGGTGTGTTTATTCTATTTATTGGTTGGTTTGTTTGTTTTCTATTTGTTTGTTGCCTTCACAGGATGTCTATGAAGCAGATCACTTCATGACCAGCGGAGGGTTTTTTGTTTGTTTGTTTTGTTTTGTTTTTGAGAAAGGGTTTCTCTGTACCTTTGGAGCCTGTCCTGGAACTCATTTTGTAGCTAAGGCTGACCTCAAACTCACAGAGATCCGCCTGTCTCTGAGTCCCCAGTGCTGGAATTAAAGGCGTGCGCCACCACCGCCAGGCTATGAGATAAGAGATACAGGAGCCCTTGCCTGAGACACACAATGAACAGGTAACAGGCTACCATCTGATGCTGCCAGGAGGGCCACCTGCACAGGCAAAGTAGGGAGGAGGTATTTCCTAGCCAGCTGTCTGAGCTGCATGCGTGTTGGGAGTCTGTCACTCAAGGACAGAAACCATATGATCAGCTCAATGTATATAGAGAGGACTTTTTTTTTAAACAGTACATTTTATTTCAGAAACTGGCACAACCATCAGCTAATTTTTGTTGCTGTTGTTATTGTTGCTTTTTTTATTTTACCTTTATTTTATGTGCACTGATGTGAAGGTATCAGATCCCCTGAAATTGGAGTTACAGACAGTTGTGAGCTGCCATGTGGGTGCTGGGATTTGAACCTGGGTCTTCTGGAAGAACAGCCAGTGCTCCTAACTGCTGAGTCATCTCTCCAGCCCCTAGAGAGGACTTTTGACAAAGTACAATATCCCTTTGTGATAAAAAAACTTCTGGAAATGGAAGGAATATACCTCAGTGTACAAAAGACAATACGCGACAGACCTATAGCCATCAATGCACTGCATATGGAAAGTCCCAAAGCATTTTCCCTAAAATAAGGAACCACACAAGAGGGCTTGCTGCTTCCCTCATATTCAATATAGTGCTCAAAGTCTTAACTAAAGCAACAAGACAAGAAAAACACTTGTACTAGATACAAATGGGAAAGCAGGAAGTCAAGGCATCCCTATTTGCATATATTTACATCCCCCTGTCTGTGAAAGATCCTACAGACTAACCAGAAAACTCTTCGAAAGGATGCTGCCCTGTCAGACAGAGTCGTAGGATGGGGAGGGGCCACGCAGAGAAGAGGGCAGCATGACATCCAGGTGGGAAGATGTCATACTGAGAATGACCTGAGAGCCCTTGGGACTCTGTCCTCTGAGCGAAAGGCAGAGGGTCATTGGACCCTCACCTGAGACTCCAGTCATTCACGCCCGCCTGCCCCACCCCAGCTACATATATGGCCCCAATTAAACATCATTTTAAGAGGATGCCCGACTCTGTAGGAGGCAGAAAGTTGAGAAGCAATAGGGACTCCATTGATGAAACTTTGAGGTCATCACCCATATTGGAGGGTGGTACATTTTGGTGCCATAGCTGTTTGCAAGGGGGGGGGAGGTCACCCACATGCCTATAGCACCTCATCCATGGTCTTATAAGTTAGCCTTATAAACTCATTTGTTCACGTGGTAGAATCATTTCTTGGGGCTACCCTTAGAGCCCTACACAGGGTGAGCAGAGGTTTACATTTCTCTGGAAAAGGGATACAAGAAGAGGGGTCCCTTTCAGATGCAAGAAGACTCTTAGATGTATGAGCTTCCTTAGGAGTGACAGGGCTTGCTGGGACCTCCAGGAAAGGTGTGGAATTCTAACTCTAGAGAGGCTATGAGCTAAGTAAAGCCAGAGCGGCCAGCCAGTAAACAGGTTCCCACCAGACTGCAAAGCTCTTCCACTTGGAAGTTTTAAGTCTTCCTGTAAGGGACCCATCCTAAAATGCTAAGAGGCAGGGGTCAAACCCAGGCTTTCCCACAGGGTGGGCCCTGACAAAAACACATCACGGCCAGAGGGTTAAATCCTTGGGGCCTTCCCAGATCTTTCTTTATAGGCCTCATAATTGCACTGCCTGCTGATGACATTGTCCTTCCAAAAACAAACACTCAACTGGCTATTTCTCAACTGAGTCACTATTCACTTCGCCTTCTCCCAGGAAATCAAACACACTCCACGCTGCTCCTTCATGCTCTGACCACAGCCATGCATCACCCTCTCTTGGAACCCACTTCCAAGGCCCTCTGCTCTTTCTCAACACGTAACACCACGCTGTTGTCCAACTCAGGAGTGGCCTTGGTGGCTTATCTCACATTCTCTGTCTTTAAGGGGGTGGTGATTTGAACAGCGTGTCTCTCTCTTGGCCCAAGAGGATTACCACATCTCTTGAGAGATTGACTGGCCTTCAGCCCTCAGCCTGCCTCCTCTAGGCCCAGTCTATGGGGCTGGTATTCACAACTGTCTGGGCAAGGCCTGATTCAGCCTTTTGCTTCACAGGCAGACAACGAAAGCCTCGGGGGACCCAGGCTGACCCACTGGCTGGCCAGTTCCAGTGAGCATGCCTTTAACAGGACCAGGGAGGGTGAACTTTATCCCCAGTAGGGCAAAACCAAAGAGTGAAGTCAAGAGAAAGTCCCTAGACCTGTCAAGGCCACAGGTGATACCAGGGCCTTGGGAAGCTCAGAGAGGAAGCTGGAGAGATGGCTCAGTAATTATAAAAACCTTGGACCTGCTGCTCTTGAAAAGGACGCAGGATCAGTTCTCAGCACCTACATGGCAGCTGACAATTGCCGATGACTCTTGTTCCCGGAGATCCAATGCCTTCTTCTGGCCTCTGTGGGCACACAGACAAACATACAGACAAAACTCTCATACACACAAAATGAGAATAAATTAATTTTTAAAACCCCCCAGAAAGGCCTTTCTTCTTAGAGAGCATCCTGGATCTAGCCTCAGATCAAAGGCTTCTCCTTGGCATACCTCTCAATGCAGAGTTTGGGGTGTGTTAGTTGGCAAGGACGGTGACTCAGACTCTTTCGTCTAGAAGATGGGACTAAATGCTGGTATACAAGAAGACAGAGGACCTTTATTTCTGCTACAGCCTTTTCCTCAAGACTCTAGCCAGGATATACATGTAAGGCCTTTTCATATGAAATTCCCCATTATTGCAGGTGTGGGGCAATGCGCTTCATTTTCTGCATGCACAGGGCTCAGACTATACCAGAACAGACAGGGTAGTGCTCAATCAAAGTTGGGCAAAGTTCACACAAGGTATGGACAACCCAGCAGACAGGATGGTGTTGACTGGGAGCTTCAACAACTGGTGAGGCTCTCTGCTGTGGGGACGAGTCCAGGAGCCCGAGCTGAGCCCACACCCATGCACTACAGCATCATTTATAAAGGAAAATGGAGGTAAAAGCCCAGAGGAGCCTTCTGAGACCCCAGTCAAGCCAGTGCAGGAGGCTGGAGCAGCTCCAGAGAATCCCTTTTGTGTTTCTGTTTTCCCACTGCCCTGAGGGAGCATGGGTGCAGAAGCCTTCTCTGGGACAATCCACTTCCTGTTGGGATTCCCCAGGAACATCCCTCAGGTCACCAGGCAGCTTCACACACAGCAGCCCTTCAAAGAGGCCTGGAAAATTGAAGCACTGTATCCAAGGGGCCAGGGTGGAGCAGCCCTGTGTGGGTAGCTCTACTCAGGCAAATCTGACTTAGGGTCATCCTACCCATGTCCGGGACACTTTCAGGAAGGAGGTCAAGGGGTCACCTGAACAGGAAGTTCTCAGGTCACATCAAATGTTCCACATCACAATCCCTTCATTGAACCTATTTCCAGGAAGTCATCGGCCTCACTAGTAGGGTGGGGGAGGGGTCTTTTGGTGTAACTGTCACAGGTCAGAGCCATTCGGCAGTTCTGCTATTAAGTACATGTGGTAAAAGTCCCAACTGTAGGCACTGGCCACTCACAGCAGTTCCCAGCAGTCCCATGACAGCTCAGCACAGGGAAGACAGTCATGTTACCATTACCCGGGGCCTCGAGGGACAGCCCAAGGGGGCGGGGGCTTCCAGCAACAGATAGACCCCCAGGTGGGCGTGAAAGCCAGATATACTCCTGCTGGGGAGGGATGAGGCTATAGCAGGGTCCTGCCAGCTTCTCTCTGTGTATCTTTGCTTCGCCCTGGGGGGTTTCTAACGGCTGAGTCACCAGGCAGCTACCTCGACCTGGAGACTCATCAGGCAGCCAGACCCTTTGTGTCACATACTTAGACCTCCTCGGTGTACTTTTACCTCCTGCGACCACTGTCAAGCTCCCTGACCCCCAGCCAGGCTCTTGAGTGACAAAGCTTTTCCTAAGGAGACACGCATCTGTTCAGTCCAGACGGAAATCTCACGCCAGACCGAAGTACTGAGAGGAACCAAGTCCAACTTGATGAACCACGAGTTTTCTTGGGGTCACTTACAGGAATATGGGTGAGGGGTGACTTACAGGAGTAGAAATGACTCAAAGACAGCTGCAGGGCTGGAGAGATGGCTCAGAGGTTAAGAGCATTGCCTGCTCTTCCAAAGGTCCTGAGTTCAATTCCCAGCAACCACATGGTGGCTCACAACCATCTGTAATGAGGTCTGGTGCCCTCTTCTGGCCTGCAGGCATACACACAGACAGAATATTGTATAATAAATAAATAAATATTTAAAAAAAAAAGACAGCTGCATCGCCCAAACCTGTCCTGGCATGGGTGACAGCTCACAAAGCTGGGAACCTGGAGCAGACTGTACAGCCTGCAGGCAGCTCAACAGGATGGTGTGGCCTTTCCAGTGCCTTAAGTGAATCTAAACCTCTTCCAGGCAGCTGGCCATCTGGCAGCTTGGTTCTGTGCTTCTGAGAGGGACGCTCAGCTAATAAAAGTAATAGTAAAGGTTACTCCGGAGGGTGGGGCCTAGTGAACCTGGTAGGTTTCGGGGACTTCCTGACGATCTTTTGAGTTCTGTGCCTTCTTGAGTTGTTCGGGGAGTTTCCCTGGAGGAAGCTGTTGAACAGCACAGGCCTGAAGAAAACCTGAAGACTATGAAGGTCACAGTAGAGGACTGTCAGAGTAGGGAAGGACAAGCTGCTTCGAGGTTCCCTTTCCTTAGAAGGTTTTGACACTTCAGACAAGTCCTCCTAGCACTCCGGGATCGAGCTCAGTGTCTATCTCCTCCTGGACACCTTCTCTGTGAGGGTTGATCAGCGGATAAGAGAGTAACTGGTAAAGCAAGGGGCAGTCCCTGTGGGAGACACAAGGAAGAGAGAAGGGAGAAGCCACAGGATTAGGATTCATTTCTAGGGACTCAGCGGGAGGCTGGCAGTCAGTGTCCTAAATAGAGCTGTAGGGCAGATCGTCAGGTGGAAAGAGAACCTCTCTGAACAGGACAGAGGAAGCATCCAGAGGATTAACCTAGTTGTCTCTCCAAAATGAAGATGAATGGTGGAAGGGGTCAGCTAACCGGGCTTCTCATCTGGAGGCCTCAGCAGACTGCGTAACCCTCCCAGGACATAGCCCTGAAGCCGTGAGGAGGACGGCGGGAAAGCCAGCTGGTAACTGGAGGTCAGCATACGCTTCCCAATATGGACCCTGCCCCCACAGAGTCCATGGTGAGTGCTCCAGGGTTGACTGCTGTAGTCAGCACTGCCGTATCCATCCATAGAGGCTCCCACAGGAGGGTTTCCATCTCCCATCAGCCCACCTCCCGCCCAAACTTTGTATCTAATGTCTGCAGCTGTGCAGTCTTTTCCAGGGGAGAGGTATCTTGCCCATCTCTCCAGAGCAGTTCCCCCTACTCCAACTCCCCACCCCCGCCATGGCGGTGCTGAGTCCAGCTAACAGTGGCCAGGCCCTGAGGTCTGCCATGTCTTTCTAGAGGGATGATGGCATCTCTAAGGGCAGGGATGCGATCTCGGTGAGATGCTTGGAGCTGAACATCCTGCTGATGCTTGGTAGGGCCTCAGCTCTGTCCCTTAAGCCCCTCAACCCTGCTGTCACTCTCGGACTCAGGGAGCCAGTTCAGGTGGGAAATCTCAGAAGGCCTGCCTGGGGCTCAGTTTGCATGAGCTTGCCAACAGCCATCCAATTTCTAGAGTAAGCCTAGGACCTAGTTTTAGCCAGCGGCCCAGCAAGGAAGCCCCCAACAGCTTCCAGTCATAGCTTGCTGTTCCTCTCCTCTCAGAAGCCAACTGTTGATGAATCAGTCATGGGTACAAAGGGGAGGGTGGCTTCATGTAGTCCCACAAACATGAAAGGGGGTGTCTTTGCCTGCTGCCTCAGGGAAAGCTCCTGCCACACACAGGATGGCCTTTAGATTTGTAGACTCTTTCATGGATGAGTTCTAGAGACCCACTCGGCCATGCCCATAAATATTCCTGTTCCTTTACAACCCAGGTAGCAGGGCCAGCTCCTCTCCTCAGGACGATCTGTGAACGCTACAGAAGCCATGTGTCTATTGTGGGGCAGGAGGTGTGGGCTGAAACCACATGGCCCTAGAGGAAAACCCTGGGAAGACCGACTCTGCTGCCTCCTGGGTGGTGGCTCGGGCTGCAGCTGGCCCTGCGCCTTTCATCTCCAGATGCCTGGGCTTCCGTCCTCACATGGTGTCCAGAAGGTTCCAAGGGCTGCCCTTGCTCCATGCAGCCGGTGGCAGTGTTGACAGCAGGGGGCTGTGCTGCTTGGAACTCTTGAAGCTTGTGGATTTCGGTTTTCACCACACCCGTCCCTGCCCTCAAAGTCCTGAGCATCCTTTTAAGGGGTGTTTATTAACTGAGAATGGGGAAGAGGGTAGCCTGTGGTTGGGGGAAGGGCAATGAGGGCCTAGAAGCAGGGACTACTTTTTACAAAAGGAGCCCTCTCTGGTGGCTCCCGGTGGGCACATTTGAGCTACTGTGTGTCTGTCACGGTGATTGGTTGTTGGCATCTGGCTGCTTGGAGAAATGGCTTCTCTCCTGAGCACAGTGAAGATCACGTGCCAGTAAAGCTCCCTGTGCCCATAAGGGGCGCTGTTTCCAGTGTTGACCGAGGTCACATGCTTCTACAGACCCGGTAACTGTTGCTGGGGTCACCTATACCTGGACAGACTTCGAGTGTGGAGAAGGGCTCCGAAGATGCACAACCACCAGTCAAAATTCAGTTTTAAAACTCAGGAGTCCACTGCCGGAGTAGCGTCCTCCCAAGGGACCCACCTGACTGGTCCCTGCAGATACTCCCTGAGGTCCCAGCTGCTTCTGGACCAGCTGGTCCATTCCCTGCTGCATATTCCTTCAGAAGACAGAGCCGAAGGCTAGTAGTTCAGCCCCTTCCTGAATGGAAAGCCAGGACTAGATTAGGCCAAACCCCAATGGGCTCTGGGATCAATCAAATCTCCACTTTGGGATCTCAGTGGTTCCTTCCCCTACGTGTCCTGCGCAGAAGGGACAAGAGAGGGTCAGCCTCCATCCCTCCTGCATTCTCACAAGTTACCCTGAACATGCACTGAAAGAGAGAGAGAGAGAGAGAGAGAGAGAGAGAGAGAGAGAGAGAGAGAGAGAGAGAGAGAGAGAAAGAGAGCATTCTGTGAAGGGACTGGAGAAGCCTAGGCCCTACCACGTCAGCGTGGTTCTGACGCTGTGACCTGGATCAGAACCTTACACAGTCTGGCAACCATAGACACAGGGTACTGTAGCCACGTGACCTCAGCCGCCCCCGTAATGACCCCTATAAGCTGTTCTGTGCTGGGTCCCTTAGCGCCTTTCCTCTATTCACACCCAGGACCGGGAGCAAAATGCCGGGAAAGACAAAAGTTAACGCATGGACGAACACACGGATGGAAATGAGTGCGGGGTCCTCTCTCCGTCCTCTAACCCCTTCCTGTCCTCATCCCAGGGCCTGGCTAGGGGGCAGAGCCCAGGTGGTTTTCATTAGGAGTTTTATTGCAGATTCTCAGGCTCCAGCCTAGGAAGGCTGAGAGAGGGCCTAATCCTGCGCCCCACCCCCAAGCTGAGCCCCCACACAGCAGGAGTTAGGTTACCAAGCAGAAGTCTGTCCTCTCCCCGCCTTGCACCCTCTCGATAGGTCATCCAAGTCCTGTCTTTCCTACTGCAGCAGCCAGACCAGAGCATCCCTTTAAGAAACAAAGGTAACGATCCCTTGCCCTCATTTAAAATTCACTGGAGACTGCCACTCTTCCCTCATGGTTTCTTGTTTTTAAATACAGCCTCTAATTTATGGCTCTTGTCCATTCTCGTGGTGTAAATGGTACCGCCACCGTGGTCAGGTTCAAACCACTGGTGTAAGTCTCTGGACGCAATCAGCTCTCCGAAGTCAGCAGGAGCTCCGCATCATTCTCTCTCTGGACCTCCTTTCCTGACCCCTGGTACCCCTCCAACTCCATCCTCCACCACTTCCCTACCCCTGATACACACTCAGTGGCCCCTGAGTGTCACTAGCACTTGCCTAGAGCACCCTGCCCCCTGCCTGGCTAACTTCTTCGAGAACTTGGAATTCCGATGCTTGTTCCTCCAGGGAGACGTCTCTCACCCCATGCTACAAGCTCACAAGCTCTGCCTACAACACTGCCTTTGAACTGCTCTGTGGGTTAATGATGCATGGGGGTCCTTGCCGTGGGACAATGGGCTCCTTTTCTGTTCACCCATGGGTCTTGGGCCCTGACCTTGAAGAGCCCACTGACTGTAGAGAAAGTGAGCTGCAGTCACAGCCCTAGGGGAAGATCTCCCTTTGAACCCAGGACCATCTCCTAGGTTTCCTTATGGAAGCTTGAGCTAATTTTTTGGCTAGCATTGTCAGAACTTGGGCCGTCCATAGTCCCCTTACTGGGAGGACGTGGCCCCCAGGCTCTGGTGTGAGCGATGCCACTGGTATAGAGGCACAGAGATGCCAGAGGTGGGGAAGAAGTGAGCTTCCATCTTCCTCGTGGATGTTTGGTTCGTGCAGGGCTCATTACCATCATGGACCGATGCAACTTACAGGCCTATTCTCCAGACTACCCTTTCCCGGGCTTTGGATGTTAGGTTAGTAGCCTGAGGTTAGGCAGGGCAGCTGAAGCTCGACGATTCCCTCCACCTCCAGGTAGCCTCTGCCACTGGAGCGGGTAATCGCGACCATTCATGGAGGGCTTAGCAGAGAGCCCACAGCAAACTGCTCAGCAGATACAAACATTACCTTCATTTATGCCTGAGGCCTAATGATGAGCTGAGCGCTGGCTGCCCCATTTCCCAGACAAGAAAATTGAGGTTCCGAAGAGTTTATAGTCAGGCAGCAAGTGGAATGGGGTTTAAGGCCAAACCCTGCTTCTGAATTACACATTTCCCCTAACATAGGAGGGCGGGTGTGTCTAGGGTCAGTGGTTTCTAGGCATGTAAGTAATACCAGCTCTCACTCGGAGAGATCTAGATCCCGGTGGGTAGCAATTAGCAGGAAAGTCCATTTGCCTGTCTCTTTCACAGTTTCAGCGGAACCTGAAGAAAGGTACCCACATTCTTGGGCTTCCCATAAGGCAGTGGGCTCTGCTCTAGGTCCTCTGCTAGTGCGGCAAAACTTACCTAGACACCCAGGTCTGAGATCTAGGCTGCTGTCTGGCACAGGTAAGGACGGGGGTTGTAAAAGCAAGACTGATAAACTCACCTGCAGGCCCATCTTTGCCCAGCATTCCCTCTTCCATCCCCCCTGTGGGCAGCAATGCGCAAAGTTTCCCCTTTCCACACACACTTCCTTTTCTTCATCTGTAGGGTGAGAATTAGAGTGTCGCTCCAGCAACCCTAGAGTGTCGGGGAGACCATGAGAGACTGTGGTGGTTGTGACAGCTGAGCACCCGCTTGGGGTGGGGGTGAGCCTGGGTCACCAGCATCATATTGAACTATCACTACAAGGCACGTTGCAGAGATACCCAAGCTCTCCTCTGAGAAGCGGTGACCAGACTACGATGAGCTATTTCGTGTCTGACTTCTTCAGACAGGAAGGACCTTGTCAGTTGTACCAAAAAACTAATGAACTCAGGGAAGTGGCACACCTGACGTTGAAGAGAGACGTGGAATAACCGACAAGTATTTTATATAGCCCTGGGAACTTGGAGGGCACAGGTCAGTAGCTGATGAAGTTCCCCTTCCTCCAGAATAGAACACACCCACATGCCACATGCCTATCCTCGGTGACTAGGCTGGACCTACAAGGGTGGTCCAGGCTGCTTCTGCATTAGGAACCAAGGGGCCCAGTGTAGGCTCTGTCCCTTATCCCTTAAGCAGAAGGGAGCATCAAGCATGAAGGAGGATGCCAGAATCTTCATCACTAGTTCCAGGCCTGGCTGCCGGTAGACATGATCACCACATCTTGGAAGAGTCCCAGAAGATAACTACCACACTCTCCAGCTGGTGGGGGGCGCTGAGGTGCAAATGGGAAACTGAGGCACTGATGGAGGGGGAACATAGCAGGGTAGACAGTCACCCCAGGGCTCTTGACACCTTTCCAGCCTTGAGCTGTCACTGGTACAATCACAACACCCATCATTGACTCAGACCAAGTACCACCATTAGGGGGCCTCAGCCCTGTAGCATGCTGGGAGATAGTTCACTTGCCTGCAAAAGGGTTGAAGCAGGATTTTGAGCCCATGTGACCCGTTCTGGAACCTTGCCTGAACCCCCATCTTGTCTTCCTCTGTGGCCTGTAAAGGAGCAACCATATCCCCTACTCCTTCATGACACTCCCAGTTTCACAGGTTTGGACTTGAAACTCGCTTTTACCTGTCCAATGGGTGTGCGGATTTCAATGTATCCATGCAGACAGACAGGCAGGAGGACAGGAAAGCAGAGGGAAAGGAAGACAGGCAGACAGGAAGGATGACAGGCAGACAGAAAGGAAGACAGGCAGAGAGGAAGGAAGTCAGGCAGGCAGGCAGGCAGGCAGACAGGAAGGAAGACAGGCAGGCAGATAGGCAGACAGGAAGGCAGACAGACAGGAAGGCAGGCAGGCAGGCAGGCAGATGGGCAGCAGTTCCCCTCAGTGGACTCTAAGGATGACTTTTTGCCCTCTGTAATGGACCCTGCTTCTGGATTCCAATCAGGATTTGCTCTTAGACACAAGTATTTTGACTGCATAACACTAAGCAGAGATAAGTATCCAGACTGCATAACACTATGTAGTCACAAAGGTAACAAGGTCCTAAGATCCCCAACTGGGATAAACCCAATGCTGTCTCCTGGGGAGGCTAGACTCAGATGACCCGTGCTAAATGATTTCACCCGTAGACTATCTGGAAACTTATGTCAAAACTATGAGGACAGAAAGATCTGAGGGCTGACCAGATGGAGAGGGCTGACTGACCATCAGGAGCATGGAGAAGTGTGGGGAGCAGAGTAAGTCTACATCAAACCATAGGGTAGAGACACAAAGTGTGCACATTTGTAAAAAGAAAATTATGCAGTAGGGGCAAGACTACTGTTCATAAAATACAGTTTGTATATGTCTATTTTATTTTATTGAGAGAGGACCTCAATACAAAGATCAGGCTGGCCTCAAACACAGAGGTTTGATTGCCTCTGCCTTTGAATGCTGGGACTAAAGACATGAGCCACCATTAATACACTTTATATGGTTTAAAAAGGGAAAAATGTTCTCCTTTCTGTTTTTTTTTCTTGGCAATGCTTAGGGTCTCATACATATGAAAGAAGCACTCCACCACTGAGCTACAGGCCAAGCCCTGCTTCTCCCCTTCAGCTGCCCTAACCCATAAATACAAAGTATAAAAGAAATTTAACCAAAAACGAGAGGGAATTTTAAACAAATTAAATTTTTTAAAAAAAAGAATTTCCCATTGTGGGGTATTTTTTAAGTATTTCCTTTAGGTCAAGTCCTAGAGTCTACATGGAAAAGGACTGAAGCCAGAAACCCAGTTAACTCCTCTCACCAACTAGGGACCTAATGCCTTGTACACCACACGCCTCTGTACTCAGCTCAGCGGGACACTTGTTCCCTTGGGGGATTTAATGGCTCAACTCCAAGAAGACGTATGTGGGTCAGTGTATTACTATGTGTTGAAATCCTGGAATTTCTGGGTTGCTGACACGGCTTAGGGAACCGTGGCATTTAAAATAAGGAACTGTCCCCTTTCTTGTTGCCCTGTCCCTGTCACTCCCCACACAACCAGAGGAGAGACGTGGCACAGATGATCAGGCGCGTGGCTAACTAGCTGGGTAGTTTACACGGAGGACCCGTGTCCAGGTTGTCACTCACTGGATTTGCCAGGGCAGTAGGCAACAGAACCGAAGGAACCCTGGACTTATGCCCAAACCACTCAACCCACTGATAGGTCCTTCCTGACAGGTTTCATAAGCCATTCACAGATCCTTCTCTGTGGTCACCATATCCTGAATCCCCAAACCCCTAACACTGTAACAGTGGGACTGCCTGAAGACCAAGGCTCTCGTGCTAATCCCTCCAGTATGTAAGTGTTTGAGAACCCAGGAACCAAGGGGAAGAAAGGGGCTGGTGAGGAAAGTGGGCTCCAAATGTGAAAAGTTAGATTTCCTGGGGGTGGGAGGTGGGGGAGAGGTGGGGAAAACAGCAAAAAGAAACACAAAGGCTGTAGTGGGCAAAGCACTTGCCTTGCAAGCTTGAGGACCCAAGTGGATCCTCAGTACACAGCCTTCTACCATCCCAGACGGCAGGACACAGAGGCTAGAGATGATCGAAGCAAGCTGGCTAGCGACACTAGACAAACCAGTGAGTTCTTGGCTCAAGTGAGAGACCTTGCACACACACGAACTTTTATATATATAAAACAGTGGTCAAGGAAGAACCTCATGTCAACCTCTGGCCTCCACATACATGTGCACAGATACCTGTGAACACATCTAGACCCACACACATTTGAGCATGCATATATATTGTATGCACACTATACCACACATGCACACACGCGCACACACACACACACACACACACACACACACACAGAAACATGAATGGTAAAAAAATGTGACGAGGTTCCTCACTTCATCTGCAATTAAACAAACATGTTTTCCTCACTTTCCTGTTGAATGAAAAGACCCGTGATGCCATCTCCACCCCACACAAAAACAGATGGGACCATTTGATAAGGTGTGGTGATGACTCTGAAACTCTTGCTGCAGTCTGGGCACCGCGACGACTATAAGATGCTGGTCCCTTTTTCAGAAGACAGGTGTGAAGAACATCCCCTCCCACCCCTCCGGGACCCCTGGCTAGAAGGACTCCTCAAGTGTGTGTGGTCATGGTAGTTCAGGAAGCTGTGTGTGGTACTGCCCAAGGAAAGCAGCATTGGCCTGCTAAGCCGGCATCCGCCAGGAGAAGGAATTGGGATGGCGTCAGTCTATCTGCATCACAGAGGGTTCTCCACAGTCATTATGAGAACAGGGTGGAGCCCTCCGCAGGTGCTGGCATGCTAAAGGAAACCACACAGATCTCCTGTGTAGAGAGCTGGCCGTTTTGTGCAAGTTTTAAAAGCATAGGCTTACCCTCGCAGGAACATGCATGGAAAAAACATTCTGGAAATGTACCCTGAAACCCCATTAAAGGAAGTTGCCTTTGGCCTGAGCCACAGGTGGGGAGGCAGAGTTCGCTTGCTATTTGTACTTTCTTGCTCTGTTTGAACTTCTAGTCACGTGCCCACAAGTATTTTTAACCTTTCAAATGTCATCATGTAGTATCTAGATGGTGGGACTGAGATAAGGTTAGCCCTGTCTCCATCCATTCCTCTTCCTCCCTCCCTTCTCTCCTCCTCTTCTTCTCCCCCGCCCCTCTCTCATACTCCTGCTTAAACCTAAGGCCTGGTCTGTGCTATACAAGCTCTGTACCACCGAACTCCATGCCTGCCTGCCTCCCTTCCCACTCCTTTCTTCCCCCTCTTTTCTTCCTTCCTTCCTTCCTTCCTTTCATTCTGTCTCGGTCTTCCTTCCTCCCCTCCCCCACTTCTAAACAGGCAGTCCCCAAGTTACCCAGGCTGACCTCATATTTGCAGTTCCTTTTGTCTCCCCTTTTGGAATAACTGGGATTATAGGCCTGCGACACCATGATCGGCTAGTTTTATCTCTTACACTTTTCTATATTAAAAAAAAAAAAGACTCAAAAGAAATCAATGTGTTTAAATGTTTTGCAAGAGCCACCTCCCTCTCTGCCCTGGAGATAAAGTCCACACACTCTCAAACTGGTATCATGGGAGGCTCCCTGCGACCTTTTCTCCAGTTCCCCCTCCCTGGACTCCTGGTTGCAAACCTAGCCGATGCCATTGACTTCCCAAGAAGTGGGGCATTGTTGACTCGGGACCTTTGCCCGTGTTGTGCTGCTCCATATTCCCTCCCAGATGCCCCCTGCACTCTGCCATCTCCTCTTTCCACAGCTGACTCGGGGTACATCTCACACTTGCCCCCAGGGACAGAATCACCCTGCCTGGTTCCTAGTGGCACCGTGCTCTTCCTGCCACAGCATGGCTTCCACTGACTGGTCTCTCTCACTCCCTTACTCCAGCCTGGAGAGCAAGGTCAAGCCCAGCACCCAGCCTGGCGTGGAGGAGGCTTTGCCAGTCTGGATTGGCGGAACTGGCTGGTGACCCAACACTAAATGAAGGGCTGACACCGGCCTCTCTGCAAGGTGGCACTCGTTTTCCCTGCCCTAGACACAAGCAGCGCCGAGGTAGTCTGCAAGGGCAGACAAAGCAGCCGGCAGCAGGCCGCCTGCTCAGTTCCAAAGTGGCTTTGATTTCCTCCTCTGCGGGTGCCAAGTCCCTGAACAAATATTTTCCTGGAGTGGAGGAATGGCTTAGCTCTCAGCCTTAAGTGCTGGGAACAGCGTCTGGGGAAGGCAGGTTCCAGGAAGCACAGAAAGAGCTGGGGGCCAGGTCGCTGCTGAGGGAGGAGGGGTCACCGGTGCTGCCCTCTGTGTGGTGTCCACCACCCCACAGTTGAGAACGGAGTCTGCTCCCAGACCCCATCAGACCCAGACAAGCAACTGGCTTGCTTGGCGTGCAACCGTGGGTTGCTTTGCTCTGGGCCTCTCCATCTATAAATTAGAATCCTCTGGGTCTCTGAAGAAAACGTCGGCATGTGGGCTTCCCTGATTCTACTGAAAAGGCTACGGTGGAGCTTAAGGAAGCTAATCAGAGTCTCAGAAGCCCTTTGATAAGCTACTTTCCTACAGCGGAATCAATACCTAAGCGCATGACTGATGGTTTATTTGTGTAGACCTTCACCCTTGTAATCACCACCCACACCAAACCAGAGAATGTTTCCTGCATCCTAGAAGGCTCCTTTGTGTGTGTCCTGCCTAGTCAACATCACACCCTTGGTCAGAGGGCCAGACTGGTTTCTGTTCTAGGTAAACCAGCCTCTGACAGCTGGACTATGCAACCTAGGTTCCTTGGCTTCTGGCTTCAAGCAGTTCGGAAGTTGCCTGTGCCGTGAGTGCCCTGGCACTTTGGTTCCTTGGTTATTGCCAAATAGTATTCCTGTGTATGAATATGCCACCAGCTACGCTTCTCTCTCCTGCAGAGAGACATTTACTTCCGTGTCTGGTATATGACGGCTGCAGGTGCTAGGAGCATCCTCGTGCACATCTTTTGGCAGACACCTGCTCTTGTTTTACCGGAGCCACAGAGAGACGAATGCCTTCAATAATTGCTATCGTGCAGGTCTCCCAATACTCATGTGAACTGGCACACTGTGCAACAGCCCGGAAGCACTCCAATATCCGCCCCCAACACCACTGTGTCTTCTATTTCTAGATGGGTGGAGGGGGACAGCTTGTGTTATTCATTCATGTCTAAAAGTTGTTGGACTTTCCAAGCAGGATAGCAGCCTAGCTAGACATGCGAACACCCCCAAGCCTGCAAGAGTTTGCCGGCTCAAACTATTGCACAACGATCCTCTGCCTTCAAGGAACTCCCAGGGCAGAAGACATCTTAACAAGGGAAGTATAAAAGGAAGACTGACCAGGAAGTAACGGGGGCGTTTATGTGCCTCTCCCAACTTGAAGTTGAGCGGCCACTGAATAAAACAGCTGAGTATCTGATGATGGGGGCTATTACATCATAAGAGTGTGCGCGGCCAAGGGTAGGTACACAGGTAAGGGGAAGCTATGGTCTTGGGTAATAGGGGAGGGGGAGGGAGAAAGCCAGGAGAAGGTTTTGCCACAGCCAGGTGGTGAAAGAGCCTGAAACTCTGCAGCCAAAGTATTTTCTCAGCCCTTCTAGGCCCCTCCAGGGACCAGCATCTCACCCTCAGAGAAGCCCATCATGCTTCGTGAGCCAAGCTAAAGGAAAGGAACATAGGCAGCTTGACAGGCACAGGGGGCTGGGATGTCTCTAAAGTGGCCATGATTTCTGGGCCTCTGCAGCCTGTTTGCCTACATGTGTTTCCTGTCCTACCAGGTGTTGTCCTGGGACCAGCCACCGTCAGTGCCTAGACCAGCAGACGGCTCAGGATTGCTCACCTCAAAGGCTACTGTCCCCTCTCCCCTCATGACCTCTCCTCGCCGAGACCATGAGTTCAGAAGGCATGCTTATCTCACCCCTTTGCCTTTGGGCTCCCTTCAGGCTCCCAAGGGAGAGCAAGATCCTCTAGGAACAGGCTTCAAAAAATCCCGAGAGTTCTGCCTCTATGTCTCAACCCAGGCCCTTCGTCCACGCTCCCCCACCCACCTGCAAGGCCTTCTCTTTCCACAACTGTCACTAGACTGCAGTCTCGCCCTTCCTGCGCCTGCTTCAGCTTTCCAGTCAGCAAGAGCATCTGAAGCCCTGTCTTTGGCTGAGGTGGGCCTTCTTTCTGGAGTGCCTCTTCTCTATGTCAGGGGCCACTTACACTTTGTTCTCCAGACTCGGTCCAAGGGCCGCCCAGGTGAGCTCCAATGACCCTGACGCTGAGCTGGACCAATGTCCCTGCGCTTCCAATCACCACTAGCGGCCACAGAACTCTGCCATGGACACAGCTTTGTCCTTCTTTGTCTCTGCCGTCTCTGGCATCCCAGAAGATGCCAGAACAGAGGTCCCGGATCTTCATTCTGAATGTGACAGGACATTCGGAGCAAAACCCCAGAGGCAAGCAAGGCCCAGGCTGCGATTCCAACAGAAACCAGCTGCAAATTAAGAACATGATACTGCCGAGCCCTGCTCCGAAAGTTACTCAGAAGAACCCTCGAAGGGGAGTTCCATGACTCTGACTTCCTACATGGAACACTAGAACACTCGTTCTAGTGGCGGGAGCTGGGGAGGAAGGGGCAGAAATGTGCCCTGTGGCTCCCTACAGAGAAGCGTCTTGAAAAAGTGGGAAAGGGGGCAATGGCACCCAGGACAGCGAGCTGGCGTGAGGTGGGGACAGACAGTCCACCCACATCTTAGCTTCTTTCTGGAGGTCTTGGGAAAAATATAAATTAATAAAATTAATGGATAGCTCGGAGGCCAAGTCCATCACTGTTTTTGCTACCCAGCCCAGGGACTGGGGAAGAACCAGCATTCTTGCTTTCGGTGTTTAAGGAACAAATGAATGACCTCAGGGAATGTTTTCCCGGACAGTAATGGTGACTAAAGCTAGGGTCTTGCTTATGCCAGATAGGCAAGTGTGCTACCACTGAACTACGGATCACCAGCCCTCTCTACGCTTAAACTTTTTTAATTAAAATTTTCAATTTCTGAGGAAACTGTGATGACTACGTCCGTCCAACTAGCGGCTTCACTCCCGCTGACGAGCGTTTGCGGTCCTGGACGGTGCTCCACAGGGTACTGAGGGAAAACAGTCATCAGCATCACCAGCTGCAAACCCTGTGACCTCCGACAGCAACCTCCTGCAGAATATCCTGGTACAGTGGTGGCACAAATGTCACGGGAGGAGACATTTTTTGATCAGACTTAAGGCTCACTCCATGAGATGGAACCCATGCCTGACATGGTTAAAACAGCCAAGAAACTGAAACTAGAGGGGTTGTGGGTTCTGGGAGAAAACCCATCGCTATTATTCTGTTAAAGAACATAGCCATAAAATGACTCCTAATGATATATATATATATATATATATATATATATATATATATATATCCATCCCACAGGTCAGGGCATCACCCGCCATCATCAAAGAAGTGGCTTCTTGCAGTGGATGGTAATGAAGACAGACCCGCAACAGGACAATATGCAGAGCTGGAGACTTTGGAGCATTCAGTCCTAAATGGGATATCTTTACTAAACCCCTCCCCTCAAGGTCAGAGTTCTACTTAGAAGAAATGGAAAGAATGTAAGAGTCAGAGGTGGAGGATGACTCCGAGGAAATGGTATCTTCCAGACGCGATGGGGCGGATGCATGTAGGAACTCGGAGACTTTGACAGCCCACACAAGACCTGCACAAGTTCAAACCACACACAATCACTCAGGGACAAAGGGAAGTGGACACAAAGTTCCACCCCTTACCAAAATGTTATTAGGAAGCTATTTGCAATGGATGCCTGATAGGAAAAAGAAAATAAATGTTCTCTAACGGCATGGCAGTATACTGGTATATCAACCATACACACCAAAGCAGGCCCCAGGCCCATGTTTTTTCTCTGTGTTTTTACTCATTTACTTATTTTCTTTTTTCTTGTTGGGATGTTTTGTTGCTTGCTTTGAGTTTTTGTTTCTTGGGAGAGAGAAGTTGGTTGAGGAGGGATGTGGGGAAGAGTTGGGGAGAATAGACTCAAAACACATTATATAATTTTTTTAAATAGGAAAAAGTAATTTTGTTTATTTAGCTGGGGAGGGTGCTCAGGTGCGTGCATGCAAAGGTCAGAAGGTAACTTGCAGCAGTCTGCTCATTCTCTCTTCAGCAGTCTGCTTGTTCTCTCTTCAGGTGGTTCTGAGGATCGAACTCAAGTTGTCAGAGTTAGTGGCAAGCACTTTTTACCTACTGAGCCATCTTGCTGGCTCTTCTATTTGCTTTTCCTTTTGAGACAGGGCCTCTGTTATTTGCCCAGGCTGACCTTGAACTCACTCTGCAACTTGGGTAAACTTTCAACTTACCAACTTCCTACCTGAGACTTCCAGGTTGCTGGTAATACAGGCACGTGGGCCACTAGGCCCAGCAACCAGTTCTGCTCTTGGAGTATAACGCGTGGGAAGAGACTGCTATGCGCTAACTAGAGCCCATAGGCCGTGCTGTACCAACAGGTTCAGTCCCTCCTGCCCTGCATCATCAAGGACATGCCTAGTGTCAGGGCTGAGCTGTACCCAGGACCAGATGAGACTGAGGGGAGAGTTAGCTACCCCATAATCTGGGGGGCTCCTCGGTGTTCTGTTTTTCTCAATTTGCCAATCTTTCGCTGTCATTTCTTTCCAATGTACAGACAATACTTGCAAGCCCTTACCCCATAAGACCATTTGCCAGTGAGAAATGTTTTAAGAATTGCACAATGAGCAAACAGAACAAACAGCAAACCCTGAAACTCAGCGACAGCAGAGTGCTCGTGACCCCAGGGAAAGGGATAATCCAGCAGGAGTTGGCGGGACACACTGAGAGAGCTGGGCAGGTGCAGAGCCGGGAGTCCTGGGAGAAAGCAAGCCCAAAGTCCTGCCCTGGGGCCCGGGCGAGGACAGCAGAAACTGTTGCTATTTGGTACCAAGCCCAGAACCCAGCTCAATTAAACTCCCATTCCACAATCCAAACAGAGTAGGACATGGCCGAACCAAGAAGAGACTCCACAACCACCAAAGAGTCTGCTGTCCAAATGGACACGTACCATTTATTGCAATTATATGAACGAGCCCAGCCTGGGGCTTGGGCCCTGTGTCACAAGCTCTCAGCTGAGCGCTGTCTCTGGTCTGACCCCACCCCCACCCCACATCACATCCAGCCATTATGTTCTGGCAACAAGTTCTGGAACGAAACAGAGGGAACAGGTCTTTTGTCTAGCTGAGCCACTGAGCAGCCTTGCCAGCAGCTGGAACATCGTTTAGCTAAATAAGCGAGGAGTCCTTGGAGGTGTCCCAGCAAACACGTGGGAGGAAGCCTGTCCCAGGTGTCTGCTCTGCAAACCAAGCGTGACTCTAGTGACCCTAGGTCAAGTTACGCTAGAGTCCTGGCTACTTAAACCATTCAGAAGAGCGGACATCAGGCCCTGTAAAACCTTGGCTGAACCTACCAACTTCCAAAAGAAGTTTGACCAAAAGAAAAAAAAAATCAGAGGAATCCTGGACCCAGGATCCTACCCCTCAGAGATTGAAGGCACACAGCCTTGAGCCAAGCTTCCCTGAGCTACCAGGGTCTGAGAAAAGGCTGGCTATGTCTACACCACCAGCCCAGAGAAGAAGCAAAAGCAATAGAGTTCATAGGACTCCTTTATATTAAAGTTTATTACATCTGCAAAATCTACTGTACAGAACCCATTGGATTAAGTAGCGTTTTGCCAAAAGCAAAGACTCTTGCTCTTTGGGAAGGATTTCTGACTCCAGCCTGGGGCAGGGCCACAGGGGCTGAAGGTGAACTTGGTTCTTGATGGAGGAGCCAGTGCCAGCCATACTCAAGATGTGTCTTGTCAACTTCCAGGAGAAAGGTGACCAGAGATGGCACCAAAGGCAGGAGAGTCTTAGACACCCTTGGCACCCCTCCCCCACCCCAGTCTTCTCCCCTCCATCCCTTGACTGTGCTCTAGGAGTTAAGTTCTCACACAGGCTCGTCCAATGTTGCAGTGGCCCAGGCCACGGCCATGGCCCTGAGTTCATGCACACAGGCATGACTGGTCAAGAGGTGGCTACCCCATGGCATCCTGGACTAGCCAGCCTACTTATGGACCACCAAACAGATAGTTCATACATACCCTGTTGCACGCATGAGCGACAAACTTAAGAGACAACACACAAACTAAGCCTACATTTTGGCATCCGGATTTGGTTCTTCTAGGTTTAAAAATAAAAACGAAAAGTCTGAATGACCCCCGATGCTGTCTCCCGAATGTAGATTAGGGAAGCGAGGTGAGGGACACCAGTCAATTGACTTGCCTTACCCCAGAAGTCAAGCCTACTGGGGTTCTGAACAGAGAAACTAGAGGAAACATGTGCAAAAACAAGTTGATATCTAAAGTAGGCTTCCCCACAACGTGAAGTGAGTTCCAAGGAGCCCCGAACTCCGTCCCCTACCACAGCACGGCCAATCCTAGCGGTTTCTATGGGTAAGTGCTATGGCATATCAACCGAAGCCCCTCTCCTGTCCCTCGGATCTTCCTGCCGTAATAGGCCATCTAGGTCCAAAGCAGTTGGGTCCCCCTTTCTCTCCAGAGCTGGGTCTCCTCCCGTTTGGAGAAACCAAGTCAGAATAGTGGACATCGGGTGTGGCTGTGGTAGAAAGGTCAGATGCAAGAAACCCTTTGCGCCCAAGCTTCTAGGCAGAAGTCAAAGAAGTAGAATGAATTCTCAGCACACCCTGGGACTGCTCGGGCAGGACCAGCTGGAAGGGTCTGGGTGCTGAGGAGGCGACACAGTGGTGGGGAGGCCAGGGCCTGAAGTTTTTCACAGAAGAGGCGAGTGGGAGCCTAGTGAGTGGCAGGGGCGGGGGGAGAACCATTCCTCCGTCAGGCGTAGAACTCCTCCTGCTTGGTGGGTTTCTGGTAGGCACCGCCATTGGCTTGTTTGGGCTCCTCCAAGGAGTAGCTGCCTTCGTCCTTCTTCTTCATCCGGTACAGCATGAAAGCCACCAGGCACACAGCAAAGATGAGTCCCACCAGGCCTCCAGCGATGACACCTAGGGAGTGGACAGAGGCTGGCTCAGTTGAGCAGCTATGGACAACACAGGGAATGGCCTGGGCCGTAGTCACGCCTTCTCCTTCCACCCCATAGCTAAGGATGGCTGCCCCCTACACTACCACAGAGCCACTGCCTGCCTTCTCTTACCTACTTGAAAGAAAGACTCACCTCCCAGCACTTCCTTCCTGTCCAAAAGGCCCTGAGAGGCACCTGTGGCTCCTTCATCCACTGGCTGCTGATTCCGTTGGTCAGGTTCTACGGCAGCCACAGCTGTGTTCTCCCCAGATGTTTCAAAGGTGAAGTCCTGCAGGAGGTCAAGCTGGCATCAGGTCGGGCTGGAGCCATTGACACAATAGCAACCTGGAGCACTGCCACACCCTGTTGGGGTTCCCCTCCCCCTCCCACCCTATATCGGACACATCCAACCTATGCCACCATCTGTCATGGAATGCAATCACACCCGGGACCTTGGCACAGATACACCACCCCGAGTGACACAGAGCACCCATTTCTGTATGAAAATCCCAGGATGCTAAGAGAGAAAAGTCACCCTGGTGTAACGTTGGGTGGCTAGCTCTTGAGTGATGTCTAAGGAGCCTCCTGCTGATCTTGCAATCAGTTTGTTCAGGGCAGGAGGAAGGTGGGACCCTGTTACTCCATCACTGTGGTGAAGACCACAATAGGCTTTAAAGGGCAAAGGACATGAGGAGGAAAGGTGCCAGATGCCAGGGACTAGTGGCCACCCAGGAAATACAAAGCCTCTCACCTGCTCGCCAGAGCCCTCCCCTGTAGGAAGTTGATTGGTAGCTCCATCCTCGACAACTTCTTTGATGACAGAAGTACCTCCTTCTGTCGCACTTGGAGGTTGATGGTCAGGCTGGCCAGGGGCTGTGGGAACCGAGGTCTCATGGAGGCCAGGTTGCACATCTCTGTGGGGATGAGAGGTGACAGCCTGGGCTGTGGTGGCTCTGACTGTTGAGACCCGTTGGGTGATCGGGAATTGTGTGGTCTCCCTGGGCCTGGTGGTGATCTCCATTTCCTTGTCCCGAGCGGTGAGGCCAGTGTCCACGGCCGCAAGCACTGGCTCTCCCTCCTCAGGCTTCTCTGCAGTTGGCAGGATGGAGGTGAAGGCAGCCTCGGCGTTCCTGCTGGTGGGCTCCGGTGCTGCGGGTGTGGCTGTCAGGAGCCACACATCCTTCAAAGTGGAAGAAGTCTGCCGCGGCAAAGTGACGTCTGGCAAAGCCCCTGCAGGGTCAGAAGTGGGGGTGTCAGGGTAGGGAGGTCCCCAAGTGTCAAGCCTGACAAGTTCATGCTATGAGGAGATGGGGGCCTGAGTCCCCCCAGGGTGAACTAGCCAAGGCTGAACGCTGAAAACAAGGCCACAAAAAATGTACTTTTGCAGCCTGCTCTCAGCTGTGAGGAAGATCCCAGGAATCTGGGAAGGGGCTCTGCTGAGAGAATGGGCTATGGTACCATAGATGATAGGACCCTAACCCAGGACACTCATCTACCCTGCCCTCTTCCCCAAAGGCCCAGGAACACATGGCTGCCCCTGTCTCCCAGCCCTTTGCTCTGGTTTGCTTCCCACTACCACCTCGAATTCCCTTTTGAATTCCCATCTTAGGAGACGTCTTAGGCTAGCTGTAACAAAAAGCCTTCTCTTCCCCCAGACAGATGGTATCTAGGGAAGGAGGTGAGGGCAATCCTATAGTCAGCAGACTCTGTGCTACCTGCAGCTCCCAACAGCCTCTGGGTCAAAGTATTCCCATCTCACAGATGGAAACACCAAGGCTCAGTGGAGTCAAACTCCTTCTCCAAGGATTGTCTCTAGACGCAGCCCATGGCGTTTTGGGGCCACTTCACTTCTTTCTCTGGGGGTTCTCCTTAACTAAACTGTGTGCAGCTGGACACCAGCTTCTTCCCTTGGGCACTGTCCCTCTGACTCCGATGGCTGATGGCGGGATGGGGAAGGAAGGGAGCTCACTAAAGCCAAGGGACTGCCTGCTCACACACTTCAGCCATGACCTGTAGCCATCCCAGGGTTCTGGATCCACCTTACCTGCGCCCGAGCCAGAGAAGTTGTCAGAGTCGTCCCCAGAGCCATCCTGATCTTCAGGAGGAACGTTTACAGCCACGATTTGCTGGAAAAGCGTAAAAAAGGGGGTTGAGAAGAAGCTTGGCCAATGCCCCAAATCCCTGAGTTTCCATCTTGGGCAACCGAACAGGCTCAGCCAACCACCCCAGTTACACATGCAGGAAACCACTGCATGGAGCTCTCAGCTCTGGGAAGCCCCTGGTCCTCTTCATATCCCCGATGCTATAGCAACCTAACCTGGTGCCAGGCAGAGGTGCAAGTATGGGGGCCCCAGGGTACTCTGTCCAGTCAGGGAACCCAAACTAGGGAACACAAACTCTGATCCCTGTGAAACTCATAGGCTGATGCCACCCTGAGAATCAGGCTTGGGGGCCACCAGTGGGGAGCTTTCACAATCCCCCCAGAAATAATTTATACTTAGAAAACCAGTATCCAGTTGAGCTAGACCCTGGGGTATGAGTACAGAAGCCTCAAGAATGAGAAGCAGGGCCAGGCCTGGCATGGTGGAGCTGTCTGTGCTGAGGCAGCTCTGCCCACACAGGGTGGCTCCAGGCCTGGTCACAAGGACCGTTTTCTCAACCACAGGAAGGACTGTATCCTGGTCTTGTTAGTGAAAAAAGGCCGGGGCGCCCTTTGGGCCAGGGACACTGAACGCTAATCTGAAAAGACTCGGGCATTCAGGAGGCTGCAGTGAATGGGCGGTAGGCCTGGGATGGGCTCTCCTTGGCAACAGCAGCTGCAGGAATGCGGCCTGCCTTGCCGACTCCAGCTCCAAGGGGCTGCAGGTGGTGGAGCGCAAACACAGTCCCACAGGACTTGGGCAGGGATGGGGGGGATGTGGAACACCGCCCCCGGCTAGGCAGGCTGGGAAAGGGGCAGAGTCAGGCCTATGGCTGCTCCCAGCACTGGTTCCAGGACACCAGGTACAGAAGGCCCAGGCAAGTAGGTGACCTGCAGGGGAGATGTGGGAGCCCAAATAACCCAGCTCAGTACAGACCAGAACACAGAATGGAGTAAAAAAGAAAAAAAACAGAACAGCTGGGAGGAGTGGTGCATGCTTACAATCCTGATACTCAAGAAGAAGACATAAAAAATTGCAGCAAATTTGAGGCCAGGCCAGCCTCGTCAACATGCCTTCTGGGCCAGCCAGGGCTATATAGAGAGACTCTTGTCTCAATAAAACAGAAAAAGAAGTTCTTTTTCTGGTTCAACTAAAGGCCCGAGACCCCCTGACCTCTGTCATTCACCAGCTGAGTGGCCTTAAGAATGTCAGTCACTATGCATCTTACGGCCTCAGTTTCCCCACCTGTGAAATGGATGCCGGCATTAACATCTGCACTACAAAAGGGTCACAGAATTTCTATGTGAGTGGAACACACAGCCTTGGCAGGTAACAAGCATTTGTGCCCATTGTTCTAAGTAATGAACGAGAACTTCCCAACTTGTGGTGAGGGACTCGGGTCCGTGGCCACCCCTGGTACCAGGAGGCTTGTATGAACAGGAGGGCGTGGGATCAAGATGGAATTTCAAGAGAAGAGGAGGCAGGAGAGAGCCGGTTCACTGAGCCTCTACAGAACATCCAGAGTGGTGCAGCTGAAGCTAGAACCAAGGAAACAGGGTCACCTTGGTCCAGGAAGCTTGGCAGGACCCAGAGAGCCCTCTTGGCCTCACTCACGAATAGAACAGAGCAGGGAGACTCAGGCATGGCTGTTGGGGAAATGGGGGAAGCTGAATGAGCCCTACAGGCTACTGAGGGCAGTTCAGTGTGTGTGGAAGCTGCTAGTGATACTGAACTTCCTTTAGAAGCACAAAGCAAAAGCATGCTCTCCTCCCCTGGGATAAAGGTTTTGAGCTTAGACAGGCCCAACTTCAAAGACAGCTGATTCACAGGGGGTCAACTCCGATGAGCAGCGACAGCACAATGCCGGGAGGCTTTAATACAGTTCCTCCTGCTGGGATGACCCCCGCCCATAAAACGATGTCGCTGCCACTTCATAACTATAATTGTATTACTGTTATGGATCGTAATGGAAATAGCTGGTCTGCGACCCCAAGGGGGTCGTGACCCACAGGTTGAGAACCCACTGCAGTAGACGAAGTTCATTTTGACCCATCCGTAGGTCAGTTAAGAGTCCACCCCCTCACATGCCAACCCCACATCATGCCTAAGCTACTCCAGGTGGTACCCCAGATTCCCATGGTAGCCGTCTCTGTGACTGCCTCCTTAGAGAACAGCACCCTCCAGATGGGAACAGACCCTGCGATTATAACTTTTCCCTCTCCTAACCCATGGACTCCCTCCATGGGAGGGAGAACTGGAGATAGGCCAGAGGTCCCGGATCCAACTAGACCAGCCTAAGTCACAACCAGGGGTGCAGACCTTATTCAACGTGAGATAGCTAAGGCTGCGAATATATACTGGGATGGGGGCCAGGCACACGTAAGGCAGCTAGCCTCCTCCCTCCATGGAGAAGTCCCCAAAGCCAGCAATTTCCCAAAAGGGAGGGCTTCTCTTAGAGTCAGATAATGTGGGGTCTTCACAGGGAAGTAATCTGTTCCCCCTGGCTTTGCTGAGTTTATCCAACACTATGATCTTGTTTACACAACAAGCTTCTAAAGCAAATCTCTACTGAAACCAGCAAACCAGGTCCACCTCAGGGAATGGGGGGGGGCAACCCCATCCTATAACCCTCTGACCTCTGCTAAGGGAAGAGAAGCAATTCCCTGACTACCCCATCTCCACCCTCAGCTGGGACCTTCGTGATGGTATCGCAGGGGAGCAAAGAAAAGAAATCTCAGCCGGTGAAGAAATTGGGGTGGGGAGGGGGGGTGGGAGGTGGTCTGAACCATGATTCCCCTAGTTCCAGCTGACTGGAGTTTTCTATGCAACTTCAGGTACCAGTTAGATGTCTATTGTGTTCTTGAGGGCTTGTAAGGGCCCTCCTCAGTATCGTTTCTGACCTGGATCCTTCCAGACTGTTGGGGATGTCTAGGGATAAAGAAACTCCCATTGAATCTCCCGCCTCTTGCTGCTGGGGAGGTAAAGGCAAGCCAGCCTTATCTTTCTCCTCTGTGGGCCTCAAAAAAATCAGCTGTTCAAACGGCTCAGCAGGTAAGGGTAACCTGACTTTGATACTGGGATTCAACTGAAGACAGGAGAAGATCCCTGGAAGTTTGCCTGACCTCTTCCACATGCCTGTTGTGGTATATGTACACCACACATAGATACAGGTATATAGACACACACACACACACACACACACACACACCTTTCAAAGACTATAGCAGGGACCTCATTGTAAGAAAATTTTTCATGGTCTGGGCCATGAAACTCGGGGCCACTTAGCTCCCTCCCACTGAAGCAAAGAGCCTGGAAGCAGGCTTATTTGAAAACTCAAAGTTAGAGGTTTGGGGGCAGAAGCAGGGGCTGTGTAGTAAGGACCCTCTTGAGGTACCCAAGTCGGGGGACCCAGTGTAAGGAAAAAAAAAAAAAAGAGGCAAAGGCCTCGGTTTTCCCTCAGGCTGAAGAGAATTTCCAGCACTCTCTGATTCCAACACCTCTCCCTTGCAGCTCCTCCAGGTCCACCTGAGATTAGCATCTCTGACAGATAAGAAACAGCCCCTCCCAGGGTGAAGGACCTACCCAAGGCCATCCAGCCAAGTGTCCCCACACTTACAGAACAATTCTTTCTTCCCCACCCCCAGGCCTAAGGACCACCTCCCCAGGCTGAATCCTTCTGCGGCAAGCAAAATGGCCTCAGTTTCTTGACCACAGCTGTACCACCAGGAAGCAAGATGTGGACTTGGCCCTGCCTAGCAACCCAGGTGGGTAGCAGGCACACACTAGGTCCTGACTCAACATGGGTCAGGACAAGGTACAGGAGAGAGTTCACCTCCAGCTGCAAGCCATTGCCAAAGAGCTTGTTGGGAGCTGTGGGCAGAAGGCTGGCTGGGATGCTTAATGGAGCCACTTCCTGCCAGCTCCCACACCCACACTGACAAGAAGGAAGGCCACCCTCAGTGGCCATCACTGCAGTCTGATGGAGTCCTATGTTCTGGCTGCTTAGGGCTGAGGGAAATCTGTATTCCAGCACTTTGTCGTGGCATCCTGAGTATGAATCCACCTCAGCTGTGCCCCAAAGCACAGTACCAACTGGGTGTCTCCGAGAGGCTCAGGGATTATGGACTTTTGGAGAGGATGCCCACCTGGCCCCCACCCACCCACTAGTCACAAAGGTACTCGTGGCTTCCAATCAGCACCCTGAGGTACCACTACTGCATCAGGGTACCTAAATCACACTGCCCTTACAAAACATTAGTAACTCCATAAGGCTGGATACTTTGTGTTTTAAGGGTAAATCACTCATCTCCATGCCTGATGACCCAAGTTCCATCCCCAGGACCTACATGGTAGGGGAAAGAACTGACTTTTCCAAGTTGTCCTCTGACCTCCACATGCATGTCCACACACACACACACACACACACACACACACACACACACACAAAACAGGATGTAACAAAAAAAAGTTTTAAGGTCACAGAATTTTGATATTAAGTGAAACTTCAAAACTCTGTAATCATCACCTTGGAGAACTTGAGGGTATCAACAAGTGAAGGAATAGACTGGGCTTGGCCCCAACAGAGCTCCCAGCACATACCCAGCGTCTCACTACAGGGGCTTCAGGAAGGAGAAGCCTCAGGGGCTGGGATAGGAAGAGCCCCAGTAGAGAATAAGACAGTTCACGTGGGCAGTGCTGGGAACGTCTGGTCACGGAGTGGGAAAGGGAGGGAGAACTATGGGTTGTCTGTGGCTGCCTGGTGCCATAACAGAAGCCCCAGCTTCCGTGGGTGGGAGCCTAGTCATTGAATCAACAAGCCCCATTAGTCACGACAGCCAGTGACAAAGAGCCGCTGTTATCAAAGCAGTTGGGTCACAGCCATTCCCAGGCAGCCTGGATCCCAGCTAGTCTGGGGGCCTCCACACCTGTTCCAGAAGCCCAGGCTCCAGTCACACGATCCCTGTCCAATCAACACGCACCGCTGAGAAGGGCAGGGATACATGGGCCCCAAGGGCACACCAGGATAAACACCTTTCACTCTCATCCAGCTGAGACTCCACGCCACAGCCAGCACCCCAGGGGGCTTCAAGCAGGTTGGTAATACAAGAGATCTACCCCTACCTCAGTGTCTTGGTTAGACCTAGGGATCTAAGAGCTATGAGGAAGTCCCCCCCCCCCCCCGCAGAATTCACAGCTCTGGGGTGCTGAGGACTCTGAGCTATACAGAATTCTAGATTTCACCTTCCTCTGTGCAACTGGACACATGACCAGAGAACAACACCCAAACCACCTGTCACCAGGGACCCCAAGAACTACCACAACGTCAGAATGTACTCCGAGAGCAGTCATCTGACGAGACAAGGGTCCACGTACAGGTGCCGTGGAGAGGAGCTGAGGGAGGCAAGACCTCAACTCCAGTTCTCTGACTGAACTCAGTGTTCAAAGACAAGGCACCAAGCGGGCAAGAGAGCTCAGTAAACCAGAGCTAGGAGCAAAGCAACCTGGGAAGGCTCTAGATTATTCTTTACTTCTGAAGCCTTCGCTCTTAGCCGTCAAACACCATGGTGTAAGGAGGGCCTACTTCACCAAGGAGCTGAGGGAACATTCAATCTTTCAAAGGCCCTGAACTCACCAAGGAAAGCAAGGGCCTTCTTCGCCGACCAGGAACAACCTTGTTTTCCCCAAGTATCTGAGTTCCTAGCCCAACACCCTCACACTAGCTGCCCCATAGTGCAATGTGCCCGACATCAGTGGGAGGATGCTGGCGACACTGAGCTATCCCAGGGTGCCCCAAAAGTAAAAGATGGGCCTCAGGGGTAGCTGTGCTACAAGGCGCAACGTTTCTCCAGGCCGGTAGAGCAGACAAGAAAGAACGTGGTTAAAATTCCCTCCTATCCTGGGTAGTCCTCACCCTGGGGTCTTGACTGTTCTTCCCACGGTCACCTTTTCCTCAGTCCTAGATGAAGTGCTGGGAACGTGGGACGATAGGGCGGGTTGTCCCAAAACATCTCCAACGAGGGTCTCTGGGACAGTCCTAGTTCAACTACTCCCACGCTGGGTGTCTGAAGAGCTCCCTGTGTGTCTCTGGACCCATTGTGTGGGTAGGGAATAATGTGGCTTGTTTGGGTAATCCTGAATTATTTTAAGGCTCTCACGGGTCACGCTGGGCAGCAAGTGAGGATCAGAGGCCAGAGTTTCATGCTGGGGTGATGCTCAGTCCCTCACTTCTCTCTCAGGGACTTGAGAAGCGATAAGGAGGTCTCAAGATCCGGAACACCCCTCCCCGCCCCTCCTAAAGCCACCTCCAGGAGGGAAGGCCCCCACTGGTGCCTTCAGGCAACACCCAAATTTCCGGCTGACAGGCACCATGATTTATCAGCTTTCTGTCTCTCTACCAACAGTCAAGCTGGGACTTGCAGAAAAGGTGACTGGTGACCCAGTAGGGAGGGAGGGAGAGACCCAACCCAGGGTGGGGCCAAGGTGAGGACAGACAGGTAAAGAGAAAGTATCAGCTGCCTCGTTAGGGAGCACAGGACCCAGAAACACCTCCAAGGCCCAGACCCTGGCAGCATTACCACTGACAGGACCGATTTCCCAGGATCCCCTGGGTGCACACACATTCCCCCACCTCAGCAATCCCCATCGCTGCTCTATACCTGCCAGTCACCCAGTGTGTGTCTTGGGGACTCCTGGGAATGGGCAGAGTGCAAAGACGGTATCCTTTCTCGGTTGTAATAACCCCTTTTGGTCAGCAGCTCCCTTTAGTGTAACATCAGAGGGCAAACCAAGGTCAATGCCACAGCCAAGTCTCCCAGCGCTAGGCCCCTTCCCTGTACCATACGTCCAATCTCGGGGCCCACAATAGGTCAGTGTCACTCGAACCCCCTGATGCCCACACCTCCCTGTGGGGCTGGCGCCCGCCCTACAGTCCACATGCCAGGACTAGCCTCTGAGCAGGCTCAGCTGAGAGCTGGGTGTGGCACTGGGGCTGGAAGACCAGTTCCTCCACAGCTCCCTTGTGCCAGAACCCAGCTAGGACAGGCAGGGCGAGATTTCAGTCAGTGTAGAGCAAGGGCACCTGGCGAAGGCCCAGCTAGCTTCTTACCAGCTACTGCTCTTGGAGGGAGCCAGACAGAACCTATGTCCCACTCCTGTCTACACACAGCCACCTCTCATCAAGTGCTTGGGCCCTGACCAGCAGGATATGCTAAGAGAAAATGAGAAAACCCAAAATAGAAAATAGAAAAAAAAAAAAAGATGTCTTAGCCAGGAAGTGGTGGCACGTGCCTTTCCAGCACTCAGGAGGCAGAGGCAGGCGGATCTCTGTGAGTTCGAGGCCAGCTAGCTCCACGACAGGCACCAAAACTACAGAGAAACTCTGTCTTGAAAAACCAAAAAAAAAAAGAAAAAGAAAAAAGAAAAAAGATGTCTTCTAATCTGGGCTCTCCTTTCTTGGAACAAACCTGACTTGGGCTCCCCATCTATAAACCACAGGGATTTGACAGAACGAGAGCATGAAGGCGTCCAGGCTCCAACCGACGGCTTGTATACTGAACGTTCTCCGGCTGGGCAGGTCAGCTCACCCTCAACCAGACACCACCGCGACTGAGGCGATGGGCAGCAGACCGCAAACCTGACATTCCACAGTGGTGGTAGGTGGAGGGCAGGGACACTGGGCACAGTGACTTGACGTCATCCCTCGTCACTTCCAAAGAGCGTTATGGCCCAGGAGGCTGCAGGAGAGGACTGGAATCAAGGGATCGCTGGGTAGCAGCATCCTGTGTAGATGGAAGGGACAGCCAAGGCACCCCCAACCCACCCCCCATCATCGTACTGACCCCAGGCTACCTAAAGGGTAACTGGGTCCTCTCGGCTTCCCTTGGGCACATCTTGCTGGCCAGGGCCAGGGGACTGGAGATGGCTGGAGAGTCTGGGGGCTAGAGAGTAGCACAGGAACCGTCACCATGATCACTCCTAGGCTGCCAGCACCCCCAAAACTGCTACTTAGCTGATTATAGACTCAGCAGGGCATGGGGACCTGACACCTGTGCCTCATGGAGTTCTCCGGCCATTTAGCCCCTGAACTGGCTAAATAAAGTGTCCTTGGGTTTCAGAGAGGCAGACACTTGCCACACCTGCAGCAGCCGGGGCTCCAGCTGGGAGGCTGGGGACACAACTCCAACTCTAACCACCAAATCTCTCTTCTTGCGTCCCTGCAGTTGCGCAATGCCCTCCCAAAAATTAAAATGCCCGTGGGAGGGGCTAAGGGGTACTAGTCATTCACACTAGAGCACTCAATCTGTTTCCTATGGGGGAGGGGCTGATTCGGGAACTGGGGCTGTGCAGTTGGGTAGGAGATTATAAAGGTTGGGGAATGATTATAAAAGGGAGACTAGAAGGGACCAAGAGCAAACGTCTTCATAGCCTTTGTCAGAAGGCAGGTGACAGAAACACCCAGGAAATATATTACGTTTCCCCTTCCCTCTTGAACTACAAGATGTCTGAGAGGAGCCTGTGGCTGAAAGGGTGGGTGGGTTCCTCAGTTCCTGGACTGGACTCAGCCCCACAGGAACAACACACCCTAGGCCCTTTCGCTGACACCTCCCAGCCTGGAGAGGCTGGAGGCTTGCACAAGCACACACAGTCTTTGCAGTTGACACCAAGGTGACTAACAGGGAATATGGGGGCAGCCTTCAGCTACCTAGGTCCCGGGGCCAGCAGTGGGTGGGAGAAACTAAGGACCTGACCCAGGCTGTAGCGGTCACGTGACCCAGGCTGTTGGGGTCACATGAGGTGCAGAAGCAAATCTAGACTTTAGGCAATCAGTCATCGGCAGCTACTCTTTCATGAGTAACATGCGGGGTACCGGTTTGAGCACTTTCCCCAAATTAGCTAACCTGTCTTTAAAGTCACTTTCGGGCCCTTGTGCTGTACCCATCTTACACAATGTGGAAATTGAGGCAAAGGGGACAGTCGCTTGTTTAAGAGAACACAGCGTCAACGTGAAGCAAGGCCAGGCAGATTTGCTATGCCAGACCCCAGTCATCACCACAACGCAGCCCAGAGCCCTACTCACAGGAGACCAGCCCTCACCAGCACTGAGTGGGCTCAGGGCAAGGGCCTCCACCCGCCTTGCACTCTGGCGTCTAAAGAAAACCTGCTTCCTCTCAAGGTAACCTACAGCTCCCTACAACTGGAACCCTGCTCCCCCAAGCCCCCCCACCAACGTTCCCTGGTGCCTGTGTTTCCCCCACTTCCTCCCCTATTTGATAGCCCAGCCCATGCAGCTCACATCAGGGCCCAGCCTCATAAAAAGACTCAGTGAAGATGAAAGTCTGGACTGTCAGCAAAGATTTGGGCTTCTGAGGGAGGACAAAAGCCGTGTTTGCAGACCCTGTGACACTTACGCTACCGGGGCAAGACCAGGAAGGCCATTCACATGAAGGAGACTCCGCACCCTTCTACGCCGGCACGGCCACTGGGGGTGCTGTACACTGTAGGCCATACTCAGTACTCCTGGAGTCTAAGCCCCCCGCCAGATGACAGAGAATGCCAACCACTTCATATATTTCACTTGTATTTTCAAAAGTCCGTCCAGGCAGGATATTATGACCCCATTTCACGGGCGATAAAACTGAGGCTTAGAAAAGTTATGTGCAAGATGGTAAAGCCAGGATGTGGTCCGGGTGGGCCAGATTCTACCCTATACTTCTCTCTAGCCTACCCTGGGTTTAGGCCAACCCCGGTGAAGGAGCCAGCTGATACTCCTGGAGCCCCTTATTCAAGCCCCAAAGATTTGAGTTAGCTTGGACACCCAAAGGTAGGCAGACCCAGACTTCTGTGGAAAGACAGGTGGTTGGTGAGTCCAGTGGGTGCCCGGCCTGTCCTGCCTCACATCCACCAATGGAGTCCTCAGGACCACTTCTAGGAAGTTACAATCCAAGCCAGCCTCCTCCTGGGGCTGGGGGAACAGAGGGAACGCGGTGCCTACTTGGGATGCCCTTCAGAGCGCAAGGGCAGGGAGGGAGGGAGAACTTAGAGACCACACAGCCCACAGACCAAACCTAGGGCCTGGAAACAAGGGCCCCATCCCTCCCCAACACGCCATCCTGGGAGAAAGGTGATCCTAACACCGCACCACACCCCTCAGTTTTCTCTGGGAGGAGCTGAAATGACGTCAACCTCCACACTCCCACAACCGTCTAGGCGGCTTCTTAGACACTCTACAGCCTGGGGCCTTGCGAGCCCAAACCTGACCCCCATATCCACCTGGAACTCTCCTAGGAACCTGGACCTCCAAGGTCTGAGTGCTTCCGGGTCAGCAGCGAGGCCAAGGGCTGCTGCAGAGAATATCTTAGCGTCACTCTGTGCCCCTCCGATACAATCACGTCCCCAACCGGTGAAGCCCCAGGAACATCCTTAGCCACTGCTGTATGGCAACCAAGGACCAGCACATACTGGATGCCATGGGTAGACATCAGCCCCCAAGTTCCCTCAAAGAAGCCCCATCCCAGGGAGGAGTGATCCTCACTCTATTCACCTCCCCCAGGACTAGCATTAGCATCCTGGGTTCTCAGCCTGCTCGTTCTGGGTCCCCCCTCACCTGGCCTGCCCAATGGCTATAGGTGAGCAGACCCAGGCATCAGGCCCAGCTGCTGCCCTTCCATGAGACAGAAGGGGGCATCTGTGGCCACAGAAAAATCTGGGAGAGACCTAAGTGGCAAAGATAAAGGTGCCTCATCCCTGACACTGTACAGGAAGGGTTCTCTTACCATCCTGGGAGACAGAGGCACAAGGCCATCTTATATTTCCTGACGCCCCATCTATGAGACGCTCCCCAAGCACTCTCCATAGCCAAAAAGCTGGCAAAGTCTAAAAGCCTGAAAGAAGACTGCTTCGTAGTCTAGGCTCCCGAGTGGATCTTATGAGGGCTGTGGAACTCTGAGATAAAACCCTAGAGCTGGCCAGGAAGACCCAGGAGAGGGCTGAGTCTCAAATGCCCTTCACCACTGTCTCTGGTGGGTCTACTCCACAGATGGACACTCTCCCTTGGTTTGTTCCCTGGGTACCCCCAGCAAGCACTCTAGCCAGGTTGGTATTTAAGGCAGAACCCTCCTGGGGCAGCAGAGACCCAGGTGGCACCTGAGACACCCACAAGCCCCGTGACAGAGCCAGGATAGATCATGAACACCTGAAGACAATGAACTCCCCTTTGCCTCTCAGCGCCCCCGAGGCCTGTCTTGTCTCACTGCCCTGCCCCACCTCATGCCAGTGGGCGCCAGTGGGTCAAGGTGGATTGGGTGAGTCTCCAGGGAGGATTCACGGGGCCTGGCATCGTGACTCAGCTGATGAGCGCAGTGATAAACACGCCCACCTGCCCACTGCCCCAACCTGCCCGGCGCAGCTTTCATTCCTGCTGATGAGCGGACCTCGGGGAAGATGCCAGGATGCCAGGGTGCCTGGGTGTGGGTGCAGAGAACATCACCTGGCCTCCACCCCCACTCTGACCTGGCCCAGAGGGCTTCATCCACTCTAGTTCCCACAATGAATGCCAAGGGCACAGATCTGAAAACCTGCCTCACCTCTGTTTCCAGAGAGGTCTCTCCTGAGACCCCTGGGGCAGCCAGTTGTCTCTGATGACTCCCCAGAAGGAATAAGGAGAGAGCAAAAGCAGTCTGAGAGGTTCTGCAGGGTCACCTTCACCCATCCCAAGTCAAGGTCTCTCTCTGCTAGCACATGACTCTTAAAGATGCAGCAGTGGGAAGGAAGAGGTCCTAGAGCAGATGTCACAGGCCCAGAGGGTCAACTACTTACCTGGGCCACAAGGAAGCCAGGGACAAGGCTAGGACAAAGAAAGAAGTAATTTCTGCATGCTTCTAAGCCAGGGATACAAAGAACATCAGATCTGCAGTTCAGAAGGGGGAAGACACCCAGAAAGGGAGGGGGCTGCAAATAAGAGGTGACCAGGTTTCCCAGATGTTTCTACCACTGCTGGAGAAGTCAAAGGAAAGCCTGGTGGAAAGAGAACGCCAGGGCTGTGCAGGCATGGCCGCAGCCCCTGAGCATGCCTGTGTGCCTGAGCGCACACACGGCTGCAGGCCTCAGGTGAGTCACTGGGCAGAACTTTTCCCAGGGCTGGAGGCCAGAGAAACGTAACCTTTCTATATAATTAGGCAGCCCACGAAGCCATAAACACCAGGAGACAGTCTGAGACCCTTGAGAGCTCCCCGCAGAACTACCTCTGGAAGCCTCTGAGTTCCAGAGTCAGCAGGAAAGATTCCTAGGCAAATCTCTAAAAGGAGAGTTAGTCTACCACCAAGACCAACACCACCACACCCACCTGTCAGTGGTCCAAAGACTTCCTCCTGAGTTCTCCCCAGTCATGTGAAACCTGCCTCCACTTGCAGACTTCACCAGGCCTCCTGACTCCCCAATCACACATAGAAGGCGGCAGGATGCCCCTCTTCCAATACCCACCCCTTGTCAGGGCTTCCTCAGCATCAACAATGGGGAAATAATCTGGAAAGCTCCTACAGAACAGGCAGTAGTATCCTGTATCTACAAAGCAAGCCATCCCAGAGCGAGCGGGCTGCCCAGCCCTGCTCCCATATTCCTCTGGAGCTGAAATGGCACCAAATTTGGGGTCCCACTTTAAGGACCTCGTGTGTCTACAGTCTGCACCAGAAGCTACCTGCTTATGGTAAAAGACAAATACCCATGCACTTTTGGCACTTGCCAGGGTACTCCTGTCATTCTCGACAGAAGGTTCTAGAAAGTGCATTTCCACCTAACACTCAGACTCTCCTGGAAGAACCAATAGGGAAATGACACCCTGCTGACTGTGCTCCAGGGCACAAGGTCCTGGAGATGAAAGCGCTCTTTCTACAGACTTCCTGTTCCAATATCTTCCCTCTGCACGCACTAAAGCAGGCTCTCGGGGGGGGGGGGGGGGGGGGGGGGGGGGATTTTCAAACTCAACACTTCAAAATCATTGAATTGGGGCAAAAAAAAAAAGGCAATTAGGAAACAGTATGTTCTGTGTGCTTTGGGACTAGACTAGAAATAACTTAATGTCCAAAACACTCCCCTAGCACACCCCTGGCTTTGGAGAGAGCCAGAAGGAGCGTGCAGCATAGAAGCCAGAAGTCTTGTGGCCAGGATACCCACCTCCCCAGGGCTTACAAAGGCTCTACTAAATCTGTAAGTGTGTCCTCCATGCCTCGCCCAGACAGACTCCTTGGCACTCAGTCAACAGGGTGTGAACTTTGTGTAACCCAGGGTACACATTGCTCACTGTTGGGACCCCACTGCTGTCTCCCGACCTTGTCTTTCTATGAAGAGCTCTTGCCTGTACCCAAGCAACCATCAGGTACACCCAGGCAAGGCTCAGGGTGTTGCCCAGTACTCAGGATTTGCCCAAAGGCACAGTGCAGGCCAACTCAGTCCAGCCAAATGCCCCCTCTACACAAAATGCTCACGGCCAAGTAAGACCTGGAAACACCAGGCAGGGCCTCACAGGGCTCAGCCAGACCTTATGTGCAGGGTGTCTTGGGGTTGTAAGCACTGACAACTCTACAGTATATTTATATCATACATATACTTAAGTGTATACATATACACACAAGCACACACATGCAACCACATACCAAAAAGGCCTGTTTCTGCCACTGTCTTCTCTGTGGAGGGCTGGCCACTGTAAGTCATTTTTTTCCCCATTCAAAAGATGAGGTGATGGTGTGTATCATAAAGGCTGAGGACGGACGACTAAGCTGGACTGGAGGAAAAGCACCAAGCACTCAATTAAAGGTAGCCTTGACTAGTATCAAGAGCTGTCTTTCCTCAGGCACTTTCAATACGAAGCACTTTCACACCATCTCTTAGGAAATGAGTACGCAAATGACAGAATGAGGGCAGAAAGAACAGGCACGGCGATGTCTGTCCTGCGGACGAGGATGGGCAGAGTGGAAAGTGAGTCACTTAAGATTACATAGTGAATTGGTGGCAGAGTTGGGCTTCAGTATGGGGTGCTACTTGATCCGAAGCTGTGTCGGACCTGCCAGATAGCACGGGTGCTCAACTGTCGAACATGAACAGAAACATACACTGAAGAGAAGGGGGAAAGACCAAAGCTAAGAGTCCCAGCCAGGCACGGTGGCTCATGTCTGTCATGTCAGCACTTTGGAAGTTGAGGCAGGAGAATGGCTAAGACGTCAAGGCCGCAGAGTTGAGAATCGGCCTCAAAACAAAAACAAAGGCCTTTGCTAATTAACACATAGAGTGAGCTAGCCTTGTTACTCCAAGGTAGCTGGAGCCCAAGACTCACAGAGGAGAGGAGGCTCGGGAACCAGGGCTCATGCTCACAGATGCTTCCTGGCACTGTGTACATGTGTTCACTGAGGGAAGTCCCTACGTCCTTCGCCTGGCCAGTGCCTCCACATCACTCCAAGTCCAGGACTGTAGGGGTGGCAGCTCCCTTTTGTCCAGTCTACCACCACACTGCAACGGCCTCAACAGAGATCCATGAGGAATGTCAAATTCACACAGCCTGAGAGTCACCCAAAGGTGAGACCTTTGTTCTTGTAAGAATTATAACCAATCTGATTTGTTTTTCGGCCTGCTAAAGAAAATAAACCAGAATTGAAGAGAAAATACGTTTGTGCTTGGGCACACCAGCGTCACTACACTGAGAAGGAAAGGGGCAGTTAAAAATGAAAACCACCAGGCACAAGGACACCGTGTTCTTCAGAGCCGCACAGAACCAGGAGACTGCTTGACCTGGCATCACGAAATGGAGGGCCTAGCATCAGGAGGGATTAAATACAACTAGCCTTTTATTGTGGAGGATAACGGAGAGGAAATAAGGGTTTCAGAATCCTGCTCCAAGTAAGAATACTTTGTAAAAGCGGGGCGTGGTGACACACACCTTTAAATCCAGCACTTCGAGCTAGAAGCAGGTGGCGATCTCTGTGAGTTCCAGGCCAGCCTGGTCTACACAGTGAGTTCCAGGGCAGCTAGTGCTACAATAACAGAGACCCTGTCTCCAAACAACAACAAAAAAGGATACTTTGTAAGGAGGCGATTTAACTCAGGGAAAAGCATCTGACTACCATGATGATACATTCTCAGAGGATTTCAGGAATCCAAAATTCTGCTGTAGCACTGGGAGGAGGGGGGATGGAGACGTCTAGAAAGTACTGCAAAAACCAAGTTTTCCCGTCATTCTTTCCAGGCCCTGCTCCCCACCAATGTGTGTTAATGAGGTTTTACTCGGGCCCATCAGGAGCCACAGGTAGGCTAAAACCAGCTCCACCCTCTCTGGGGAGCTGAAGCCAGCAGTGACATCACCTCCAAAGGCCGAGCCCATCCTCCCCCACGCCCTCCCACTCTGCCAGACCTCAGGGGAAATGTCTCTACTAGTCCAAATAATTAAGGAAAGAAAAGAGAAAAAAAATAGCAAATAACTATTCCAGAGTGAATTTTTCCTTACATAGCTGAAACAAAAGACACACACACTGAGGGACAGTTTAGATAAACCTGTTGCAGTCTCTGGGGAGTGGTTCTCAGCAGACTCCCCTTGCCCATTCAAAGGCAGACACCCAACAGTCCCTCTCTGTCCCACTCCCTGGTCCCCAGAGGTGTTCTGACCTGCTTCCCACAGGAGCTAAGGGAGCCCTCGGCAGGGGACAAGATCTCTGGCAACCTCTGGGTATCTGCTTCCATTTTAAGCAAATGCCTACTGCTTTCATTATTCGGAAAAAAAAGGGGGGGACGCTCTGGAAATGCCCTCACTCTTATGTACCCACTTCTAACCGAACATGGATTTTTTTTTTAATGGATGAGAACAAACCAAACTTTATAAAATAAGAAGCAAAAAGTACACCCTTGTCTTCAAGTAGGAGTCTGTCCCCAAAGTTCAGACAGTGACTGAGCTCAGACTCAGCTCAATCCCTTCCTCCAGGCAGCCCTCCCAGGATTGGAGTTCCCTCACCTTGTGTCTGCCTAGAGGGCCCAAGCTCCCAGGCCAGAAAGAAAACTGGCCATAGAGAAACTGCCACCAATTGCCTACCCGGCAGTGATAACGGGAGCTTGAGGGCCCTAGTTCACAGGGCCTGCCTCACCAAAGACAGCAGGAAAGCGATCAACACCTCTTCAGATCCTGGCTGCAAAGAAATGCAATACAGCATCTCTACTGCCCCAGTGAGACCTCACATTGGGCCTGGAGAGTAGGGCTGAAGGTAATGCCAGGCGGGTCAGGGAGACATGCCAAGCGGCTCCACTTTCTTCTCCACAGTGGTAACTTTGATTCCAGGCATGATCTGAGTACCACAGAAACCACAACCCTCAAGAGCAATTTCTTGGACCTTAAAGCCGGGAGTGCAACGGAGACTCAGTTTGGAAACCATATCCCTCCCTGAGAACCTTGATTCAGCACCCTACAGCCCCCTGACTCATGGGCAATTTGATAGGTATCGAGGTCCTCTCAGACTCCAGAGTGATGGAGTCACCTGGGAAGCGGCGAAGACAATGCCCATTAGCAGTGATACGGATGTGTCCAGGTGCCACTTGATATGCACACGACCTGGGTGTCTACCAGCGCTCAGTTCTCCTTCCCTGTGCACGTGCCTCTCTTTGCCAGGACTATCGAAGTTAAGCAGACCAGATGTGGCGGTGGGAGACTGCCACTTCCGGAAGGGATAAAGCCTGAGGCTCCGCACCTCGCCTCTGCCTCTCAGGGGGGGGATGGTCAAGCCGGCCAGTCGAAAGGACCCCCGGTACTCCATAGTGGGTGCGGGGGCTAGGGGCGTGGACACCCGGCGGGCAGCGCTGACACCTGGCGGCGACCCGGGACCCGGCCCACGTCAAGGGCCGGCGCTGCGGGGCGGTTCCCAGGGAAGGGTTACAGGGGCCGAGAACAAAGCGCCCCCGTTGGGGAAGGCGGGCTAGCGGACGGCGGCTGGGACGGGAGAGCACTTTCTGGGGACCCTCGACAAGCTCTTTGTCGACCAAGTCGCTCGTTAGAGAGACCGACCCCCGCCAAAGGTGGATGACTGCATCCTACTCAGAGGCCTCCCCCCACCAACCGCCAGCTCCACGTTCGTCCCTCTTTCCCCGCGGCCCTACTGGGCGGGCCAAGGGACCCGCCTTCCCTGCGCGCGGCTACAGCACAAAGCCGAGTCGGGGGAGGGGAAGAGCCGTACCGGGGTCCACTCGCGGGGAGGGTCCCCAACGCTGGCCATGCGGAGGAGGCCCTCCGGGGGGCAGCACAACTTCGGCGACCCCAAAGTTGGGTTCTTAGGGTTTTTAACGTTGTGAAGCCAACTTCCCGAAGTCTCCCACTGCCGGCTCGGCCCAGCTCACCTGGGACAGCCAGAGAAAAACTCAAGGGCCCTACGCCACCCTCCTGTGTCCCACGCACAGTTCTGATCCCGGTCCCTCCGGCAACCCGCACGTCCGCCCCCTCCCGCTCCCACGCCGGCTCTGCTGCGCCCAAACTTGCCCGGGTGCAAAGCGCCGGGCGCCCGGGCTCCCCGGCGCTGGGGGCGCAGCCGACACAGTCTGGTTTGAATTAGGGTCTGCGGAAAGGGCGTTGTGGCCATGGCCACTGCATCCCTTCGGAGGCCAGGCCGCTGAGGTGGCCAGCGAGACAGCCACGGGAGAGAGTGACTCCAGGCGCCGCCACAGGCCGGCGGACTCAGACCCATGTGAAGTCGTTTTACTTAACTGAGAGCCGGGAACCAGTGAAGGCTCCACTCTGCGGGACGCCCCAGCCCTGACCACGAGCTGTGGGACCCGCGCGGCACCCACGGACCGTGGAGGGAATTGGGAGAGGAGTCCTTATTTAAGGGCTCACCATCCCTGGATCCGCCAGGCAGCGCGGGAAGAAGTCCCCGTTCCCCTCCCCCTCCACGTGCCGCCGCCTGCATGGCATCGGCGGGTGGCGAGTCCAGGCTTCCCGCCGCCTTCCAGCCCTGCCCCGGGCCACACTCACCGGGAGGACAGGCTGCAGGCGCAGCGCTAACGCGCAGAGCCAGAGCCAGAGTGCCGCGCGCCTCATGCTGCCCAGACCGGCGGCGGGAGCTCGGCAGGCTGCGCAGGTCGGGAGTTGCGGGTTGCGCGGAGCTGCGGGACCGCTCTGCTGATTGCGCTGCGCTTCGCTGTCCCGGACGCCTGCCCAGCACGCTGCTGTCCTGAGCGAGGGCTGCAGGTTCCTCCGGCTGGAGTCAGCTTCCGACTGCCAGATCCCTTCCTTTGCGCCAGGCTCTGTCTGCTCTGGCCCGCACCTCTCCCGCCGAGCTCCGCCTTATAATAAACCCACAGGCTCTTAGCCGTTGCAAAAACTAGCCGCCCACCCCCAGCTCCGCGGGCCTGGGTAGCCCCAGTCCCCACCCCTTGGGCCCCGCCCTCTTGACTGCCCCGCCCCCTTGGAGTGCCCCACCCCCTTCCACGCCTCCTAGGATCGAAGCCCACCCCACTCCTCAGCTCCCGCGGGTCTGAGCCCTGCCTTCCTTCTCTGAGCACTGGTGCGAGCTATCTGTGATACCCACGTCGTGTCTTCCTTGATGAGTGGTTGATGGAGACCCAGATGCAATCACTACTACGGCCTGTTCTGGAGTACCAAGGCGCTGCCCTGGAGAAGGTCCCCTGCGTGTTAGGTTGCAGCGCCCTCTGGATGAGGGCGCCCAGCGCCCTCCAGGTAAGCAAGATTCTGGGGGCCACCACGGAACCCCACAGCGATGAGGCTATATATAAACCGAAGGACAGATGTGTTGTTCCCACCTCCCCACCGGCTGAGGATGGGCCCCTGGTGTCTTGGAGCCTTTACCCGCAAAGTGCTGGGAACTCTGGGTCTTTTAAAGCCCTGAGCACTGTCTGGAAGAGATAGATTTTTTGTTTTGTTTTGTTTAAGTTTTTGTTGTCTTTCTATAAGAGACAAAGCTCTCTCTTCGTAGCCAAAGACCAAAGGAAAAAAATAAATGGTCTCTTTGTTTCCAGGTGACCTCAGGCATCTGAGGAGCTCCAGTTGAGTTTCTGCTTCTTAACGATTAAGAACCCACGGTTTCCAACACCCTTCAAGCACGTCAGTCAAAAAATAAAAATTAAAAAAGAAAATAGAGCAGAGAGAGCCTGCGGGCGTGGCAAACTGAAGTGAGAGCAAAGGGGAAGAACTGGCCCTGTCTTGCCTTCAATCTGTAGATGGTGCCAAAGGACCTTCGTACCTGAAAGGCAGAGGCCAAAGACGGCATCTTCATCCTTGTTCCTTGGGCAGGGCTGAAGGCACCTTAAGCTCTTAGAAGTCTCCAGTGTGTAGAGACTACACTATAGAGCCCGCCTTCTGGAAGTTCAGTAACCACCTTTACCCCAACACACACACACACACACACACACACACACACACACACACAGCCTCCAGCAGTGGCCCATAGCCCAGCACTCAACAGCACTCTCTCTTAGCAGACCCGTCTCAGATTACCCAGGTCTATCCATGAGCTATAGATCCTGCCGAATTCTTGCTTGGATCCTCGGGGTCTTGGTAAGGAACACCCTAATAGCAAGACTCAGGGAAGCCTAAGACCCAAAAAGTAGGTCCCTCCTGGACGGTGGCTCCAGGGTCTGAAGTCAGCTCTTTAATCCTCCCAACCCAATATGGAGAAAAAAACTAGGACAACCTGGTATGTTACCTTCTGGTCCTCTCAAAATAGGGGGGAAAATGGGAACAGGAAGGGATTGGCGGGGGTGTCTCATGTTCTAAACATGACCAGTTTGATGTTTCCTTCAAACTGAATAAATTACCTCCGATCCATGAGTCTGTTTAGGGGCAGACAAGGAAAAGGACTCCTATAAAGAGGCTGTAAAAAAAGGCATATTCACAGAGAAAGGAGGTGATAGTCCTACTGGCCTTACAGCCCAGACACCTCTGCCCTCCGTATACAAGAGCGCCTCTGCCTCTACCACCCCTTACATCTAAGGGATCATTCCTGCTGGTGCCTCTTACAGCCAATCCACACTGCAGTGGTTGATTAGAGGGGGCTGGTGACTGAGAACCCCTAAGAGTAGGTCACTCGCTGGGCAGTGGTGGCCAACACCTTTAATCCCAGTACTCAGGAGGCAGAGGCAGTCAGATCTCTGTGAGTTCGAGGCCAGCCTGGTCTACAGAACGAGTTCTAGGACAGCCAAGAGAAAGCCTGTTTTGGAAAATAAATAAATAAATAAACAAACAAACAAATTAATCAAAAAGTGTTGGATACTAGGAAATTAATGCCTGGCTTAGAAGAAAGCTTCTAGCATGTCTGAGGCTAGAGGGCCTCAGACAAGGCCATCTTGGTTTGTGTTCTAACCATGGGTTATTAAATATTTTCCTTTTCATCTTTGGTGAATCCCTAAGTCTGATTCTTTCTTTCTCTTTCTTTCTAAACAAAGTTTCTCCAAGGACAAGCTGATTGTCCATGGATCACTTTCTTATTCTTCCTACAAACACATATGGCTTCCCACTGGGAGACATGCCCACTCTTGGTTGAGGTAGCAACTGGTGGTAAGTGGGTGGGAAGTTTAGCACCTGACTGTAGGGCTGCATGTGAGAGGCACCTGCATGGGAACCGAACATCTCTACGGAGGTTGACAGCATCTGTCAAGCTGAAAATGCACCAACCCTCTCACCCAGGAAGACTTCTCTAGGCCATTCCTCTTCCCTCTGTCTCAGAAAGCATTCCTAATGTCCATCACTGAAGAGAAAGTGAAATCGTGGTGTGTGGCCCCACATTTGAATTCTGTGTAATATTTCTAAAATGAAGATGGTTAACTTTAGGCAAGTTCCATACGTATTCTGACATAACACATGTAAAACACTAAGCATTTTATCTACGCAAAACCGGACCCTAAAAGTGACGAAGAAGTGTAGGCTTGGTTGGTACAGAACAGGACAGCATGCACAGGAGTGCCAAGCTCATTCTGTATCCTTAAAGCATTCAAAACAAAAAATATCTGTTTATATTACTGCTTTCATTTTTTTGCTTCCAGGTAGGGTTTTCCTTTGTTGACCAGACTGTCTCAAACTCACAGCAGTCCCCCTGACCAGCCTCCCAGGGCTGGGATTAAAGATGTGCTTGATTTTTTTTTCCTTTTTTGAGACTCATGTATCCCAGGCTAGCCTATGCCTACTCTGTAGCTGATGACCTTGAGCCGTGGTCTGTCTTCCTCTGCTTCCCAGTACTGGGTGTTGCACAGACGTAGGCGCAGCGATAAAGACCACACTTGGGGCTTCATGCTAGGCAAGCCTTTGAGTTGCTTTTAACCTCAACAATAAACCTCCCTCAAGCCTGAATAACAGGGCCATTACCATTTGTGTCAGGACTGGTTTTACCCACTAAGCCATCTTGCTCACGACCACCACCCCCATTTTTTGGCTTTGAAATTTCTTGTGTCAACTCCACCGAGTTAAACAGGCCCAGGTAGATAATAAATATGTCCACATGTATTGTGAGTGTGCTTCCTGAAGAGATGATGTTTGAATCAGCAGACAGGGTAAAGAATATTTACTTCCATCAGTACAGGTGAACGTCACTCAATCGTTCTCAATCAAGGTGAGAGACTGAGTGTCAGGGAATAACAAGAAGAGGTAATCTCTGTGTGTGTGTCTTATTTCTCTGTCTCTGTCTCTGTTTCTCTCTCTGTATCTCTGAATATCTCCGTTTTGCTCTCTATCTCTGTCTCCCTATCTGTCTCTTTTTCAGTCTCTCAGTCTCTCTCTGTCTCTCTGTCTGTCTCTCTACTTCTCTGTATCTTTCTTTCTATCTTGGTCTCTCTGTCTCTCTGTGTGTGTGTGTCTGTCTCTGTCTCTGCCTGTCTGACTCTGTCTGTCTCCTCTCTCTCTCTCTCTCTCTCTCTCTCTCTCTCTCTCTTTTTCTCTCTCTCTTCTTGAACTAGACTTGTATTCTGCCCCAATGCCTGGCCCTTAAATTCAGAGAATGATAACAACACCTTAACCTTGGATCTCTAGCCCATAGGCAAGAGACTGTGTGTTTTGTGCCTAGATAATCTCAAGGGCCAATTCCCATATTAACTTATTGCTGATATTATTTATATCCTGGTAGTTCTGCTTCTCTGGAGGCCCCTGAGTAATACACAGACACAACTTTGTTCTCCCAATTTATGTTCCGTTTTAAGAGTTAACTCATGTTGGCACTTGTAGCCCTGATTCATGTATTTTAATTGCTGTATTATAATCTGCCTCATTGTTGCATTATAAAAATGCCACATTGTATCTGTGGACACTTTGTTGTTTCTGGTTGTTGCTGTGCTGTTGGTTTTAAGAAGTTATGAAGGAGGCTACTGGCGGCCCTTTGCTTTTGTTATTTGTTTTGTTTTGTTTTCTTGGTACTGAAGACAGAACAGGCTAGGCAAGTATTCTACCACTGCGTCCTTCTGTGAATCCTTATGTCTGCCCCCTCAAGTGTGTACCTCAAGTGTGTACGTGAAAGTTACTCTAAATGCAATCACTGGATTATAAAACAAATATCTTCAAATTTCTTATAAATTATTTTAAGCAGTTCCTCTAAACAAATCGGTCTCCAAAAGGCCCATAACCATGTTTATTCCCAATGGTAGTTAGGAAAATCAGCATTCTTTTTTTTAAAAAAAAATATTGATTTATTTTGTGTGTGTCTGGAGAATAAGAGACACATGTGTTACTGTGCATATGTGGAGATGGAGGACAGCTCTCAAGAGTTGTTTCTCTCCTTCAGTCACGTGGGTCCTCGGGATCAAACCCAAGTCCGCAGGCTTGGTGGCAAGCGACTGACCTGTCCCACTGAATTCTAGTCCACCTGACCATTCTTTGACAGCCCTTTCTAGGTATGGATAGACTTTTTATGTTTTGTCCGTTGGGTTCAGGTCACCTTACAGTACTTCACTGTCGTTCAATTTTCCAACGTCCTTTCCATCATAAAGCCTCTTGCTGACATTTTTCATTGCTGCCTGGTTGGGAAGACCTCGTTGCTTGCTTCCCAGTCTGCTCTCCACCCCTTTCTCGACACAAGTTCCCCCAAATTGGGCCAGTGAGGTGGCTTAGCCAGTAAAGTGCTCAGTGAGCAAGCCTGATAACCACAGCTCAATCTCTGGAACCCGCCTGAAGGTGGAAGGGGAGCATCGACCCCACAGACCTGTCCTTTGACCACATATCCTGCACATACAGTAACAATAAATACCTCTGTTTAATCCCCTAAATTTCAGCCATGCTCATAGCCATTGCAGAGAAAGAGCACCTCTACCGGCGTACTTCCCAGCTGTGTGCAGCCATGTGATTTGGAGTTTGCCAGTGGTAAATGATTAGAGACTATATGTATGTGTGTGAGTGATATATATTCATATATATATATACCATATATTGGTATATATTCACATATATACCGATATAGGTATATATTAACATATATTGGTATATATCCATATGTATTTATATATTCATACACACACACATACCTTCAGGAACGCTCCGAGAGAAGGTGACATACCCTCTTCCTCCCATTTTACCTTTCCTCCTAGCTAGAACACAGATGTGATGATTGCAGCTGGGATAACCCTATTGGGCCATGAAGTAGAACTCAAAGCAGAGACCATGTGTGGCACAGGAACAAAAGGGAACAGCACAGGCTCCTGGTCCCCACGGAGGAGAGCACGAACCCTGGGCTGCCCAGCCAGACTCACACATGACGATGGCAGGCATACTTTTTTGGTTTAAAAGGCTAGATCAGGATTTTCTATCTCCTGCCAGCATATCTAACCCTAATACACAGATTAAATTGGCCTTCTACGAATGACTAAGTAGATAATCCCAAAAGTGTGGGGAGGACATCTGGGAGAGGGAGAGAGATGCCCCGGGAGGAGACCGGGAGAAGTGACTTTGAAGGTGTGGCTGAAAGTTAGCTTCTTGGAGGCCAACCAGCCACTTTCCCAGGGTGGATTACGTGCTCAACTTCGCATCTGATTTAAGTCACCTAACAACTCCTGTACCCAAAGAGGAGTAGACATGAGGGAGCTTTGCTTAGGACAGTGGTTCTCAACCTGTGGGATATGAACCCCATAAGGTTGCATATCAGATAGCCTGTATATCAAATATGTCTATTACAATTCAGAATAGTAGCAGAAACACAGTTATGAAGTAGCAACAAAAATAATTTTATGGTTGCGGGTCGCCAGAGCATGAAGAGCTGTATGAAAGGGTTGCAGCGTTATGGAGTTTGAGAATCACTGGCTTAGAAAAAGCCTGTCTGAAGGCTACGCAGTCCTTCCTCCTCTAAGGCTCTGTGTCATTGCTCCAAGAAACACAAGAACTTGGTCTGACTCCCACGGTGGGACACAGCAGAGAGAGCTTCTTTTCGCTACTTTTTTTCATCTTGCTGGGGCCCATTAGCTGACAAGAAGCCACCTAACGGGAGAAGGGTGTATTTTGGCTCACAGTTAGAAAGGATGAGAGCTGGCAAGATGGTTTGGTGGCTAAGAGCCCTGGCTGCTCTTCTAGAGGACCTGGGTTCAAGTTCCAGCACCCATGTGACAGTTCACACAGAGACTGTGTGGCGGGGAAGAGGCAGGAGCATCCGAGGTGGCTGGCACACTGAGTCAGCAGACAGGAGGCAGACAGCAGGTAGGTATGGAGCTGGGTTACAGAACCCTGGACCAGTTGGGTTGTGGATAAAGGTGCCTGCCATGCCCATGCCTGCCAATCCGAGTTAAATCCCCAGGACCCACGTGTGAAAGGGAACTGACTCCCTGTCCTCTAACTTCCACGCGCACCAACAAATGTGATTAATAAGCACATCCTTAAGGCATGCTGCCAGTGGCCCACTTCCTCTAGCTGGTTCTGCCTCCAACTGGTTCAGCAAACTTCCAGAACAGCACCACTGACGGGAGATCACGTGTTCAAACATGCACGTCTGTCAGACTCCACTAGTCCAAGCCCCAGCTGTTATAGCGCTGGGCCCACGGTGAGACACGAAGACTTAAAGACTTTGGAAAAGCCATTTGCTTCTACCGAGGAGCCGGCTTGCATAGATACTGAAAGCCGTGGATAGTGCTTCTGTTTTTGCTTTTGTGCCCAGGCAGCTCAGAAGCAACAAGGGATTCAGTGGGTAGCAGGTGACCTGTATTTAGATCTTGTCTGTCACCATCCTTAGTCATGCATCGTCCCCAGTCTCATGTCTATTTCCAACATGGAGTCCGCCTCACCTCCTATGTCATTGCTAATATTTGGTAGACCAGAAACAAGGAGGAAGGGGAGAAAGAAATGAATACTGTTCTTATAAATATCATTAGTACTATGCCAGCCTATCCACGTCCCCAGTGCGGTCCCCTGAGACCACCGCGCTCCACCACAAGCTGTTCCCAAGAATCCAGAGGCCCTGGAGCCTCCTCATAGGGAAGATGGCTTGTAGTTCATTCATTTGATAAGCTTGCCAACAGCGGCTGCACCAGCCAACCCAGGAAGCATGGTTTCTAGCCACTTCCACAAAAATGGCGTCACGGTCCTCTGGGCTAAGGATTCAGAGGTGTGTGAATTCTAGGGGCGCTTGACAGTTGCCCCTAGAGTTGAACTACCCAGCCTTGCTTCGGAGGCAGAGAGTCTATGGAAGTAGGGACCGGGACTGTATCCCGGAGATCCTCAAGTGAAAACATACGGTTTTCATTTTCTAAGAGTTCACACGGTCTTGGGGGAGAAGGAGATATAAACAATCTTTATAAAACAAAGAAGTGTGTGTAATACTGGCCTGTTTACCAGAAGCTGGAAGGAACAATGGCTTCCAAATGCGGCGACAACTCTCCAAAAGGTCCCACAAATGAGTGAGAGTGGAGGCGAGGGAGCCTTAACCGTTTGAGCTTGACCATGGATGGAGAAAGTATATGAGTTTCCTGATGCTGTGACAAATTACTGCAACTTTGGGGGGGGGACTTAAAAATAACACACATACAGTCTCTTCCAACACTGGGAGCCAACTGCATAGGGCTGCTTTCGGGAGTCAGCAGGCCTACACTGCCCCCTGAGGCTGGAGTGAGAATTGGTCCCTCCAGCTGGCCCTGAGGAGGGCGTCCCTCGCCTTGGTGGCTGCATCTCTCCATCCTTCACAGCCATCATCTCCAGTTCCCTCTGTTCCAGCTTTCCCTGTTTCTCCTCTGTGTGGAAAAGCCTTCATTTGGGCTCCCTTTTATAATAACAAGAATATTATGAAGGACTGAAGAGATGGCTCAGCAGTTAGGGACCGCTCTTCCAGAAGACCTGAGTTCCATTCCCAGCGTCCATGTGTATGTGGAGGAAGGGGTGGAATTACCTGTTAACTCCAGTTGCAGACATCTGACACCATTCTGACCTCCGAGGGCACCTGAATCTACATGCATACACCGTCACTCAGACCCACAATGAAAAATAAAATAACCAATCCCTTTAACAACAATAAAGATTATCAAGTTGGACAGGGTGGCTCATGCCTGTAATCCCCGCACTTGGAAGGCTGAAACAGGAGGATTGCTGTGAGTTCAAGGCTGTAGTTGTGCTTTCTTGTTGGGACTTCCAGCCTCCAAATATCAGCACAGAGACTTACTATTAATTATGAAAGCTCTGCCTATGGCTTAGGCTTGTTCCTAAATAAGAGCTAAGCTCTTATCATGTAAATTAATTTCTACTAATTTACTACTAATTTTACATTTCTACTAATCTACTAATTTTTATTGGGGGAGCCATTATGGGGCTAGCAAGAAACCTGGCACTTGAGAAATTCCCAGGAATCCACAAGGATGACCCCCAACTAAGATCCTAAGCAATAGTGGAGAGGGAGCCCAAACTGGCCTTGCCCTGTAATCATATTGATGAATATCTTAAATGTTACCGTAGAACCTTCATCCAGCAACTGATGGAAACAGAGGTAGAGACCTGCAGTGGAGCACTGGGCTGAGCTCCCAAAGTCCAGTGGAAGACTGGGAGGAGTGAGAATGTGAGCAAAGAGGTCAAGACCATGATGGGGACACCCACTGAAACAGCTTACCTGAGCTAATGGGAGCCTACAAACTCCAGTCGGACAGGGAAGGAATCAGCATAGGTCTCAACTAGTCCCTCTGAATGTGGGTGACAGTGTATGGCTGGAGCAGACTGAGGGGTCACTGGCAGTGGCACCAGGATTTATCTCTACTGCTTGTACTGGCTTTTTGGAGCCCATTCTCTTTGCATGGATACCTTGTTCAGCCTAGGTATGGTAGGGAGGACCTTAGTCCTTCCTCAAAGCAATGTGCCTTATCCTCTCTCGGGAGTGGATGGTGGGGGGAGGTGGAGAGAATGGGAGGAGGGGGAGGAAGTGGGAACTGGGATTGGTATGTAAAATGAAAAAAGATAGTTTGTTTTCCTAAAAAAAAGAAAAAGAAGAAAAGAAAAGAAAAAAGAAAAAAAGAAAAAAAATCCCACAACACAAGACAGCCAGCCTGGGCTATAAAAAGAGGGGGGGCACTGGAGAGATGGCTCAGAGGTTAAGAGCATGTGCTGCTCTTCCAGAGGTCCTGAGTTCAATTCCCAGCAACCACATGGTGGCTCACAATCATCTGCAATAGGATCTGGTGCCCTCTTCTGGCCTCCAGGCTTAAGTGCAGACAGAGCACTTGTACCTAATATATAATTATATATATTATATATATTTATATATAATTTTTAAAAAGAGAAGAGACAAAGATTTTTTTAAAGTAGAAATAAAAGAAAGAAGGAAATAGGAGAAAAAGAAGAGAGAAGGAAGGGAAGGAATGAATATATATGACCAAATTGAGGTGAGACTCAGTGGTAGAGCAGAGTTGCCTTGCTTGTACAAAGCCCTGGGTTCAATCCCACCCCTGAAAACTAAAGAAATAAAGTCTATATGATTACCCTTAAGCTTCACCCACGTAATCCAGAATAATTATCCCCTATCTCAAAATGCTCCACCTAATCACAGCTATAGGCACCCAGGTGCTTCCCATCCAGCTCCATCGTTTTGTCTTGTAAGGAAACACACACAGGTTCCAGGGGTTTGAATATAGTTTAATTTCTGTGCTTCAAGATGGCTTTGTCCAGGCAGAAGGAACTCCTGACCCTTCAGAGCAACAGAGACAGGATCAGCAACCCTCTGGTCACTTCACGGAGGGCAAAGTGCACAGGAAGAGACTGCATCCTGCAACACGGGCAAGATTGGAGGAACGCAGGCATCCTGCGTGTAACAGGATGGGGATGACGGGAGGTGGGGAGGTAAGAGGAGATGGGTAGGGTGGGCACGCGTGCAAGGCTGAAAATCCGGGCTCTGGTATAGTTCCGGGCAGCGTGGGAAGCGGTTCCTGGGTACTGAGGTTAGGTGATGGACCCCACCCGAGGCTTGTGACTCAGTTTAGGCTGTCTCAAGAAGTCGCCTTTGTTAGAGGCTTGGACAGGAAGCCTGTGCGAAGGTAGGTGTGCCAGCATCAGACACACCCTCCCAGGTATGCCGAGAAGAGTCACCCTGAGCCACTTCCTGGCATGGGACAGCTCACTCCTGGCCCCCAACAGCTATCCCACATGACAGTCATCAGTGACCCAGTATCTGAGCAGCCCAGGCAACCCCTGACTCTGCCCCAGCCCCTGTGGAAAGGGAACCAATATAAATGATCCTAGCGAGGGGACAAGAACGGTGGGTCTCTACAGGGGTTCACAAAAGCCCTGCAGATATGCAATGTCCTTCCACACACACTTAGGGCCACACACTCTTTACCTGGGTGACTTTGGTCAAGCATAATAACATTTTAATTTGCCCCACTGAATTAAGGAACCCAAGTGTCCACACAAGGACTGGAGAGGAGGGAGGTGGTAAGCCTGGGTGAGCATGTGCCTGGCACACACACATGCATGTGACACTCCCTACCTTAAGGCAGACTAGAGATGCCCAGTCAGGAGGGTCAGAAAGAGGTGGGTATACATGACAATCTTATTGTCCACTCTCCCTGTAACTTTAGGCAAGTTCCTTAAGTATTCTGACATAACACACGTAAAACACTAAGCATTTTATCTACACAAAGCAGGACCCTAGAAATGACAAAGAAGTGTAGGCTGGGCTGGACTCTAGAGAGACTCCTGGGTTCACCAGTAGGTGCATAAATCCCAGGGCTTGGTTGGTACAGCACAGGACAGCATGTACAGGAGTGCCTCACTTTCAGCTCTGAGAGCCCTATGCAAATTTACATAACACAGCCCCAGCTGAATTTCTTCACCTTAAAGGGATGGCAGATTCCTTTAATGGGACTGTGCAGGGCAGAGGTTGCAAAGTGATTGCTTTGATAGAATCTTCAAAACTATTTGACAGGGAGAGAGAGAGAGAGAGAGAGAGAGAGAGAGAGAGAGAGAGAGAAGAGAGGAGCCAGTTGACTATAAGAAACCCAGTTTCTGCTGGGCAGTGGTGGCACACACCTTCATCCCAGCACTTGGGAGGCAGAGACAGGCAGATCTCCGTGAGCTCAAGGCCAGCCTGGTCTACAGAGTGGGTTTCAGGACAGGCTCCAAAGCTACACAGAGAAACCCTGTCTCGAAAAACCAAAAACAGAAATGAAACAAAAAAAATTGCCTATTTCTGGCTCTCCATTCGAGCTGGCAGAGCCAGCACATCCTCTCCAGTTCTACACTGAGCCGTGAGTGATACCAGGGAGTCACCAGCTCCCAAGTCCTCAGGGATCTGAGTTCTCCAGCTCGAGCTCAGCAGTGAAGGAAGTGTGAGAACTCTGGCAGCAGACCGGATTCAAACCCCGATTCTGCCGTGTTGGACAAGCCACAGAACCTCCCTCTCAGCTCCAGCTACTGCCTCCGTGTGATAACATTAACTAGGCTCCTCGTGGAGTTGGAAGGAGGGCTGTGTTAGTCTGTCTGGTGCTACTAAAACAGAATGTCACAGGTCTGTCTTATGCTGCTACCACAGAATGCCACAGGCTAGGAAATTTATACTAAATAGAAGTGTATTTGCTGCCCAGCAAAATCCCAGCAAAATTCTTTAAAGACCTTGAAAGAACGGTACTCAACTTCATTTGGAAAAGTAAAAAACCCAGGATAGCCAAAATAATCCTGGACAATAAAAAAACTTTGTCCCACGCTTCCTCTCGCCTGCAAGAACCACGCGGGACACATAGGACACTTCTGCAGAAAAGCTTTAATGCCCCTTTGGAGAGCGAGCATCAGCCAACATGGCAGAGACCCAGATAAGATGGAACCCATCCCTTATATAGGAAACAGACCCTGCTTCGGACGTGTCACTCTTGGATTGGTCAATTGTCCCTAATCCCAGGTGAATGCCTCGGGAGTAGGCGGGGACAGTACCAACAACACGTGTGAGCTTTCTAGCTCACCTGGCGGTGCAGCGCCATCTATAGTGGAGAGTGTGGTTGCGGCCTTCTACAAAACTTCTGGAGGCATCACAATCCCTGACTTCAAACTCTACTACAGAGCTATAGTACTGAAAACAGCCTGGTTCTGGCAAAAGAACAGACAGGAGGACCGAATAGAAGACCTGGATATCAATCCACACATCTTCAAACATCTGATATTTGAAAAAGAAGCAAAAAAAATATCAAATGGAAAAAAGAAAGTATATTTAACAAGTGGTGCTGGCATAACTGAATATCAACATGTAGAAAAATGAAAATAGACCCATATCTATCACCATGCACAAACCTCAAGTCCAAATGGATCAAAGACCTCAACATAAAGCCAACCACACTGAACCTTATAGAAGAGAAAATGGGAAGTACACTTGAATGCATTGGCACGGGGAACCACTTCCTAAATATAACCCCAGCAGCACAGATACTGAGAGAAACAATTAATTAATGGGACCTCCTGAAACTGAAAAGGTTCTGTAAAGCAAAGGACATGGTCAACAAGACAAAACGACAGCCTACAGAATGGGGAAAGATCTTTACTAACCCCACATCAGGCAGAGGTCTGATCTCCAAAATATACAAAGAACTCAAGAAATCGGACACCAAAAGATCACATAATCCAATTAAAAAAAAAATGGAGTACAGACCTAAACAGAGAATTCTCAACAGAGGAACCTAAAATGGCTGAAAGACACTTAAGGAAATGTTCAACATCCTTAGTCATCAGAGAAATGCAAATCAAAACAACTCTGAGATTCCATCTAACCCCTGTAAGAATGACCAAAATCAAAAACACTGATGACATCTTATGCTGGAGAGGCAGAGGGAGGGGGGAACACTCCTGCATTGCTGGTGGGAAGGCAAACTGGTACAACCCCTTTGGATGTCAGTGTGGCAATTTCTTAGAAAATTAGGAAGCAACCTTCCTCAAGACCCAATAATACCACTTTTGGGTACATATCCAAAAGATGCTCAATCGTGCCACGTGTGTTCAACTATGTTTAAAGCAGCTTTGTTTGTCATAGCCAGAACCTGGAAGCAACCTAAATGCCCCTCCATCGAAGAATGGATTAAAAAAAAATGTGGTACATTTACACAATGGAGTACTACACAGCAGAAAAAAATAATGGCAGCTTGAATTTTGCAGAAAAATGGATGAAACTAGAAAACATTATTTTGAGTGAGGTAACCCAGACACAGAAAGACAATTATCACATGTACTCACTCATAGGTGATTTTTAAAACATAAAGCAAAGAAAACCAGCCCACAAATCACAATCCCAGAGAACTAAGACAACAATGAGGACACTAGGAGAGACTTACATAGTTATAATCTACATGGGAAGTAGAAAAAGATAAGGTCTCCTGAGTAAATTGGGAGCATGGGGACCTTGGGGAAGGAGGGGAGAGGTAGGGAGGAGAACAGAGAAAAAAATGTAGAGTTCAATAAATATCATGGAAAAAAAAGAAAAAGAAGAAGTGTATTTGCATCACTGTTCTGGAGGCTGGGAAGCCCAAACTTAATGGGTCAGTACCTGGTTAGGGTCTTCTTGCTCCTCCACCCTCCCTCAATGGAAGGCAAAAGAGAGAAGCTCTGTGTGTGGGGGGGGAGTAATGAGCAGGCGCAAGGGGAGGCTAGCTTGTTTGCTTTTTTCTTTCTTTCTTTCTTTCTTTCTTTCTTTCTTTCTTTCTTTCTTTCTTTCTTTCTTTCTTTCTTTCTTTCTTTATAAGGGAATCCTCATGAGATAATGACAATCACCCATTCAGAGTCCCCATGACCATCAAGTGTCCCGCCTCCCACCATCTCCACCTTGTGCTCCGGGCTATCAGAACAACAACTTCTAAGCACAGGCAGGATGAAACGAGGTAGTATAGACAAAACAGTGTCTGGCTCTTAGGAGGTGATCTCGAGTGTGCAGCGATTGCCGTTATGATAGTTTGTAACATTGGCCTGTGATTTTAGAGCCCACATCTGTGGAGATCTGAAGAGACGGTCTGTACTTGACTTTTCTTGGGTCTCATTCCTGCCAGTTGGTGACCCCTGGAGACCATACAGGGCCCTGAAAGGCTCTTCTGGGACCCGAGGTCTCTGACTTTCCCGTCTGTTGACCAAACTGTTCCTGTCTGCAACGGGGGTGTGTAGGGTCTGTGTGGTGCGTGCGCCCGTGCACAGACACGCAGCCTCACACACGGCACAGCCTACGGTACACAGGCCTCCATGAACCTCTTCAACAGTATTTACCTTTGCATCCTCCTTTGGAAGTTCTGCAGAGTGCATGTTAAGACAAAAAGAAACGCCTCCCACTGTGGGGTGCTGGACAGGAAGATGGTCATTGCTCTCGGGGCCTTACCTCCCAGAGACAGGACTCACTGAACTGACATTCTGACAAGACGCTGGGCCCAATAGGAGTGGGCAGGTCCGTTGTCCAGGGTACAGAGTGAAAGAAGGGCGTGCCAGGCAGAGTCCAAGAGTGAGCCACTGGGAAAGCCGTCAACGGGTCTGTTCCAAGGAATCCCACCCACTGGGCCTCTGGTGGGAAGGTGGGGTGAGCTGGGGGTCACAGAAAGGCTGTGCACACATTAGTTGGCAGCTGTACCCACAGGTGGTAGAAATACTGCGGTTTTTCCTGATTTAGCCCTGACCAGGAAGAGCTGGAAACGGAGACGAGCCTAGTCCCACCCACTGCTCTCTCCATTGGCCATTTCAAGCAGTCACTCAAGCTTTCCTTAGAAAACACTGCTTCTCCACCCCCCCCCCCCGCCCCCGCGCGCCCCATCCCTCCGGAGACTGAGATAGAAGGGTCAGCAGTTTAAAGCAGCCTGGGCTGCATACTGAAACCCCGTTTCAAAGGTGGAAAAAATGAACAAAAATTAGGCTTTGTGATTATTTTCGTGAAGTTAATATTTGCTGGTGATAGCAAAGTGAAGCCCTACCAAAATTCTGCCAACGGCTTATTGTGAAGTTTTCCTGGTGACTTCCTTAGTGAGTTAATACTTACACGTCGGCAGTGATGTATGACAGGTGTAGATTCACCTCATTAAAAAGGTGTGGCCCTGGGGAGATGCTCCGTAAGAGCATTTGCTGCTCTTGCAAAGGACCAGAATTTGATTCCCAGTATCCACATGGTGGCTCACCCTCATCCATGACTGCAGTTCCAGGAGTTCCAGCGCCCTCTTCTGGCCTCTTTGGGTACTGGAAATGCACACCACGCTTGCAGATGAAATACAGGCATAAACATAAATAAAAATTTTCAAAACATTGTGTGTGTGTGTGTGTGTGTGTGTGTGTGTCTAGTATCTAGGCCAGAGGTCAATATGGGCTGTCTTCCTCTACTGCTATCCGTCTTTTTTTTTAACTAATTAATTTTTTTGTTTGCATTGGTATTTTGCCTGTATGTGTGTCTGTGTGAGGATGTCGGAGCTTGTCATTAGAGACAGTTGTTAGATGCCAAGTGCGTGCTGGGAGTTGAACCTAGGCTGGGTCCTCTGGAAGAACAGTTCAGAGCACTTATCCACTGAGCCATCTCTCCAGCCCCCATCCGAATTTTTCAGACAGGATCTCTCACTGAGCTTGGAGCTCACCAACTAAGAAAGATTGCCTTTTCCAGCAAACTCCAGGGATCCTGTCTCTGCCTTCCCCAGCACTGGCATTACAGGCAAATGCTGTGTTTTATTTGTGGGCTCCAAATTTAGGCTTTCATGACTGCATGTGTGTATGGATGTATTATTTATGTACGTGTGTGTTTATTTATTTAGGGACGAGACTCATTGTGTTGCTTGTTATGTTACAAGTTTGGCCTCAAGCTCAGGTTTCAATGATCAGCCAACCTGCCTCGGTCTCCCTAACAGCTGGGATTTCAGGTTCACTAATGCACCAGGCATATGGGCCATTTTTAAAAACTACTGCCTGGGAGTGCTGGTGTATGCCTGTAAATCTTAGTATTGGGGAGATAGAAGAAGGAGGATCAGGAGGTCAAGACCAGCCTGGGATACATGAGAAAAATCTAAGCACAAAACATAAAAATAACACATAGATATATTCATTCATAAAGAATTTAACAGGGTGGTGGCCATGGAAGTCGGAGTCACCTAAAGAGTGTGTAACAACTCACCTGACAAATCAGGGCGGTGGTGGTGCTTGCCTTTAAGCCCAGCACTTGGGAGGCAGAGGCAGGCAGAACTTTGTGAGTTCAAGGCCAACCTGGTTTACAAGAGCTAGTTTCAGGACACGTTCCAAAGCTACAGAGAAACCCCCTTCTCAAAAGCCAAACAACAACAACAACAAAAAACAACCAAACAAAAAAACCGAACAAACAAAAAAAGAATTTAAACAAGGCCGGTCTGGTGGCACACACATTTAATCCCAGCAGAAGTAGGTAGATCTCTGAGTTTGAAGCCAGTTTGGTGTACAGAGTGAGTTCCAGGACAGCCAGGACTACACAACAAAAACAAAACAACAAAATCAAACAATAGAGGCTTAGAGGGACAAAATAAAACATCACCCCCTTCTACCTCTCCCTTGTGCTCCCCTCTCCCCAGTTTAGCCAAAATTTATCCGATCTTTTCCCGCAAATTTGCATACACAAGCAGTGTGTGCGCACGCGTGATTGTGTACATGTGCTTTTTAACACCTCCTGTGACTTACCTTTAGGACTTAGCAACGTTTTCAAAACCAGACACGGTTTCGCTGCTAGCAGCTTGCAAGGTGGCTCTCCCTTGATTTAGTTAACCTTCAAGGGTTTTGGAGGTGGTTTGTTATTGTTGTTTCCGTGTTTGATTTAAATAAATACTTTGCTGTTAGAATTAGCGCTGCTGGGATTTTCAGGTGAACCCGTCGCTAAGGCGAAGACCCTCTCTCGGGACCAAGGTGGGTAAACTGAGATTGGGAATGATTCTGAGCTGTCCAGAATCCCTGGATAACAGGTTCTGCTTGTGTGATCCTTGCCACAGTTTTTTAAATTGCCCAGGGCTCTGTCCTGAGCCTGGACTTGGAAGTGTGCAGTGACTCAGGTAGGTAGAGATCTGCTGAGAGAAATAATCAGGTCTTGGCTGGTGGGCGAGTACACCAGGCCCTGTGACGGGTGAGTCAGGCCACTTGAGACCCTGCGCTGCGTGGGTGGGGAGGGCAGGGAAGGGTTTCCTGTGAAAAATGGTTGCTTAGGTGCAAGCTGCAAGCCGAGGCGCAGGTAGAGAAAAAAAAAATGCCAACAGGAGGCGAACTTGGACAGCTGACGCTCTTGGAAGGCTTTCCCAAATGCTTAGGGCAGGTGAGGGAATGGGACCAGGTGGGGTTGATGGGGCCTTTGGCATCGGCTGGTGAAGAGCCTTAGCCGTCAAACTAGAGGGAATATTGCCTCAGGTGGTCTTCAAAGACCCTGGGCAAGATATTGATTCCTTACACCTGAAGACATCCCAGCCAGACATCTTGGGGAGCGGGTCATGTGGGGTGAGGCTTAGAACAAGCCTACCAGGAACCTGACCCTAGGTGAGGAGGTGTCCCTCCCTCCTCCTCCCTTCCTTTTCTCTTTCTTCTTTCTTCCTCCCCTCTCTCACCTCTTCTACCTTTCTTCATCCCTTTCCTTTTCTTGGTATTCCCTGCACCGCCCCACCGTCTTTACCTAGGTTTGCCTCAAATTCCTGAACTCAGTTGATCCCCCCAACACACAGCCTCCTGTGTAACCAGGACTGCAGGCTTAAGATACCCTCCAACTAGTTTCTCCTGTTTGCCCCTTGATGTGGTACATCTGCTTTACCCGCGAAGAAATACCATTGTATCCTTTGTCACAATCCTTGATTTACTCTACGATCATTCTTGGGACTATACTTGTTAGGTTTTTGTTGTTGTTTATTTTTTTGTCAATTTGACACAAGCTAGGGTCATCTGAGAAGAGGGACCCTCAACTGAGATAATGGTTTCAATCAGATTGCCAGTAGTTAAGTCTGTGGGGCAGTTTTGTTGATTGATGCGAGAAGACCCAGCCCACTGCAGGTGGAGCAGCCCCTAGGCAGGTGATCGTGGGATGTATTGGGCAGTGCTCGCCTTTAATCCCAGCACATGGGAGGCAGAGGCAGGTGGATCTCTGTGAGTCCGAGGCCAGCCTGGTCTACAAAGTGAGTTCCAAAGCAAAAAGCAAGCTGAACAAACCATGAAGAGCAAGCCAATAAGCCGTGTTCCTCCGCGGTTCCTGCTACTGTCCTGACTTCCACCTCTGATGAACCATGCTCAGGATGTGACAGTCAGACAAACCCTTTCCTCCCCAGGTTGCTTTTGGTCATGGTTTATCACAGCAATAGAGAGCAAACAAGGGTAATTGCTAAACAGTATTCCACTCACTGGTTGCTTCTGTTAATTCATTTGCTAAGATACGTTGGTTGCTTTGACCAACTTTGTGTGCCAATTTTGTGGCACTTGTGAGAACAGCTTTCCCTTCCCGTCAACACACCACTGACAAACAGCTCCTGCGGATACCAGGGTGACTTGGGTTCGGGTGGGTGTTGGCAGCCACCATCAGCCCTTTTGCTTTCAAGTAGTAGATATGCATCCTGTCATGGTGACATTGGGTAACAAAACTGATTGTCCTACAAAAGAGGGGAAAGGAACTAAGACCCCACAATCCCCTTGGAGGGAGGGCACACTTTCGACAAAGTAAACTCCTGTGGCTCTCTCTCTTCCTCTTCCTCTCACTGTCCAGGGGACCCCCGCTTGTGACAGGTGGGCCTTCGGGGAACAATGAAGATGTAGTGTGTTACACAGCAACTATAAGCCCGGCACGTAGCCTTTTGAAGTGAACATAACCTTTTATATTTTGGGAGGAGAGATACTGTGGAGGCCCAAAGAGGTCAAAGGTCGGAGAGTTTGGGACTTGTTTTTAGTTCATTCGAGATTATTGTGCTTCTAACTCAAACAAAGGTCCCACCTAGTTGTAAATCAGAGTTCTGCTCTCTCAAGGCTAATTGTCAACAGCTGTGGCTAGTTGCCAGACCCCCCCCCCCCCCCCCCCCCCCCCCCCCCGAAACAGGGAAGTAGTTGGTTCCTGGTTCCTACCTAAAACAAAAGTCTAAGGATCCAACTAAGTTCCAGTTCCCTCTATGGAAATAACTTGGGATTCCACCCAGGGAGAGGTTTGCCTACAGTGTTTGGTCTAGGGTGAGAGTCAAGGGCATGAGCTATGAATATACCCCATGACTTTCAATTTGTATGTTAATGCACTCCTTTTGTTCTACTCTACCGTTTGAAATCAGGGGAGTATTAAGCTGTTGGAAATTAAGCACGGATGAATTTATGTGTTTCTGCATTTTACTATTTTCGTTTGTGTCTTTGTATTCTTTACTATATTTCTAAATCCCCACGCCTCCACTCTGGAAGAAAGGTAATTGTGTCGAGGCTGGCCCCTGACAAATACCAAGGAGCAGGGTTGCTGGGCTCTATGATAAGAGTCTTTGAACTCATCATACATGGCTGCATGTATGTTGGCCCTGCCCCCAATTTCATGCTTGCCATACTGGCCACTGGTGTGAGATAGTCAGGTAAGAAGAAAGTACAAGAAATGAGGCGTCATCAGCCTCTTAAAGTAGCTTTGCGTTCTGGAAGTAGCCTCGTCCCTGGGAAACACATCTAGGGTGAAATGTGGGCTGGGGTGGGGATGGCTGGGTGAGTTTGGAGTAGGTGGCTACTTATGATTAGGAGGGAAATATGATGGCAAAGTCACGAGCTGCGCAAACTCCAAGTTCTGGGCGTTGATGGCTGATGGCAAGAACCGAACCTCTCATCTGGAACAGAACCCAAGAATAGGTGCATTATTGAGAAGAGCAGAACAGGAGGTAGAGAGGCCTCAGGCTCAGGACTGCAAGCTGGAGATGCTTCTGGGTGGTCCAAAAGAAACTTCTAGAAGGTTGCTGCTGATTCCCTCTGGACTCCAAGAGTTGAGTACTGGGTGGAAGGGACAGGCTTGAGGTGAACTTGACATGATAGCAGCTCATGAGGTATGGGACACAGGCTGCATCCCTGAGCTGTGATAGGGACATGTGGAAGGGCTAAGGGTAGAGAACACAGGGGAGCCAGCTCTGCCTTGGGGAAGAAGAGATGTGATACTCCCATGAGAGCAACCCCGGAATTGGAAACAGTCACCAACAGCATGTCCTCACAACTATACTGAGAAGACCCAGGTAAAAGAGATATGGGAGCCAGGCTACTGTGCTAGCTTCTGTCACATTGTTCAGTGGGCAGAGATGGGGAGGTGACAAGGGTGAGAAGCCACCTTGTTTTTGTTAGAACCAGTTAGGAGCCTGTCCTGGCAACAATGGCAGATTGACTGATGGTATGGTTCTCCAACCCAAGCCAAAGATGCTGAACCCTGGAGACCCTGAGGCAGTGGTTCTTAACCTTCCTAATGCTGTGGCCCTTTAATACAGTTCCTCATATTGTGCTGACCTCCAACAACAACAACAAAAAAAATTATTTTTGTTGCTAGTTCATAACTGTAATTTTGCTACTGTTGTGAATTGCAAATATCTGTTTCTCAGTAGTCTTAGATGGCCTCTGTGAAAGGATCATTTGGATTGAGAACCACTACCCTAAGGGATTTTGATCAGTTTGGAAGATAAACATGTTTGAATCCTATTCTGTAAGCCTGTTAGCCACAGGCTTGGTACTGGGCCTGGGTTTCTCATAGTAGGTGGGATACGGATGGTTGGATGGATGGATGGATGGAGGGAGGGAGGGAGGGATACATGAATTAAGAGAGAATGAACAGATTGAATACTGACGATAACTTACTAAGTAAATCATATTTCAATCTGTCATTTAATCAATAACTGGAGGTTAAGGACTTTTTTAAAATGCCCCCCCGCTTGGGGCTGGAGAGATGGCTCAGTGGTTTAAGAGAATTGCCTGCTCTTCTAAAGGTCCTGAGTTCAATTCCCAGCAACCACATGGTGGCTCACAACCATCTGTAATGAGATCTGGTGCCCTCTTCTGGCCTGCAGACATACACACAGACAGAATATTGTATCCATAATGAATAAAGAAATAAATATTTTTAAAAAAAGTTTTTTTCTCACCCAGACTTTACATTCATTCAACAGCTATTTACAACAGACCAGAGAAATTTTGTCCTATAGAATTTGCATTCTTATTGGTGAGACACAGTAACTCCTTAAATTTACTCAACTATTTCAGCCTATCAGAGTGTGAGAAGAAGAGGTGACAAGAGGGGAGGCATCACCAGTCAAAGACTTAAAAGAAGCTGGGGGGTAGGACCATCAGGCAGCTGGGGAAGAGGGACCAGCAGAGCAGAGGGGCAGGATGATAAGAGCTGAGAAAGGGGAGGTGGGAGAGACAGGGCCAGAAGAGATCCTGTAGAGCAGTGGTTCTCAACCTTCCTAATGCTGTGACCGTTTAATACAGTTCCTCACGTTGTGCTGACCCCAACCATAAAGTTATTTTCATTGCTACTTCGTAGCTGTGCTTAGGTGTTGTTATGAATCGTAATGCAAATATTCTTGAACTAGAGGTTTGTCAAAGGGGTTGTGGGGCCTCGCCAGTTCTGGAAAAATTTTGGTTGAGGAAAGGAGCCATTTCTAAGGTTCCTCTCTTTGTACAGTGTGGTTCTTGTGGCTAGGTGATGGCTGCAGCACTGGGGGACAGCCAGGTCTTTTAGCTCCTGCAGCTTCGGGTTGGTTGTGCTTATTTGGGGTTTACATTTTTGTGTTTGTGTTTAGATAGAGTCTTGCTGTAGAATATTATTTTAATATTTTAAATGTTGTGAAACATTTATTTGACATAAAAATGTGTTGCTTTTGTTTATGTTGCATTTGTTTAACTCTGTGAAGCTCTGTGAAGCTGTGATTCTTTGCCTGTCTAAAACACTTGATGGTCTAGTAAGAGCTGAATGGCCAACAGTGAGGCAGGAACAAGGCTAGGTGGGGCAGCCAGGCAGAGTATGTTTGTAAGAAAGAGTAAGACTTTGCTTTTGATTTTTTGGGGAGCTGGGTGGCAGGCCCCACCAAAGAAGCCAAAAGAGTAAAACAAACAACAGGGTCTCACTGTGCAGCTCGGTTTGTTTTATTCTTTTTCTTTTTTCCTTTTTGTTTTGTTTTAAAAACTCATATTCCCCAGACCGACCTCAAATTCAGGATGCAGTCACCGATGTTAACCTGAACTTCTGATCCATCTGCCTCCACATAGGCATGTAACATCACACCCAATTTTATGTGGGTCTGGGGAACAAACTTAGCTAGGGCTTTGACTTCCTGTATGCTAGACACACATTCTATTAACAGAGCTACATTCCAGGCTGGTTCATTGTTTTTGACAAGTATTAAAGATATGTTCTATCATCAGAGGGACCACAAAGTCTGTACTTCCACGAGTAGCCCTTATTTCTAGAGCCACAGACTGGATTGTGAAAGCATAACTTGATTTTGCAGTTCCAAGGGCTAAAGGTCTGAACCCAGAGTGCAACTTCCTTCCAAAGTCTCTGACGAAGATTCTCTTGTGCTCCTGTTTCTGGAGAGGCAAGGCGCCTGAGTTCAGAGACCAAGCCTTATCATGAGGCTATGTTGTTCCCCAACTCCCCACCCCCGCTTTTTTCTTTTTTGGAGACAGGGTTTCTCTTTGTAGCCCTGGCTGTCCTGGAACTCACTCTGTAGACCAGACTGGCCTTGAAACTGGAGATCCACCTGTCTCTGCCTCCCTAGTGTTAGTGCTGAGATTAAAGGTGTGCCCAGCTATCCCTCTGTAATGTTAAGAACATTAGCCTACTGGATTTATGACATACTCAGAATGGCCCCTCTACCAAGACCGGTCGCATTTATAGGTTCCAGGTGGCCATAAATTGGTGGGACCCCGATATTCAGTCCAGCACACCCACTGTTGACCATGACATACTCTATTGAAACTGAGACTGTGGAAACTTTGAAAGTTGGACAAATGCATTTTTTTGCTTTATATGGCCACAGGACTTTGTGGGTCAGGGAATAGAATGTGGCCATTTGAATGATAAATGTCCCCTGATTTATAACCTTTGAATGCCTGGTCCTCAGTTTAGGGAGGCTTAGTTTTATTTATGGCCTTGCTGTAGAAAGCATGTCACTGGGAGCAGACTTTGAGAACTTAAGAGACTTGTGGCATGTTTGTTGTTTCCTACTTATGGTTCTGAGACGTGAACTCAACTGTTCCTGTCACCATGCAGTCAGGAGGGTGACAGATTGCAGACAAGTTGTGGAGGAAGGACAATGGAGTGTTCTTTCCCTCACTTCTCCAACCTAAAACCTTCCTGAAGTGCATCCTGAGGACACACACACCTATAAACAACCAAACTCGGAGCTGGAGAGATGGCTCAATGGTTAAGGTCCTGAGTTTAATTCCCAGCAACACAACCATCTATAATAGGTTCTGACGACCTCATTTGGTGTTGCAGATCTACAAGAAGACACAGCACTTATTTACACAAAATACATAAATCTTTAAACAAAGCCCTAAGACCTGGGAATCTCTTAATATATTTCAATTTCTACAGCCAATGAGCTAAGAAAATAGCACTAGCCCACCAGGGCACCCAGGTTGCTGACATAGGCAACTTTACAAAATAGTAAAGTTATGTGGAAAGGATCCACATGTTTTAGTGACGTTAAGTGACTTAATCAGGCAATCTAGACTGTAACTGAGATACAGAGAGATATTTTATCTAGAGAAAAACACAAGACCAAGTTTATTTCATACAATGTTATTCACACGTTTCATTTCTAATTTATACATAATATACAAAGAAGTGAAGATAACATTTCATATGAACCAATAAGAGCCAGGACTTAGACAAACTGGTCCAGAAACAATCTATATCAAAAGGAGACACTCAAGAGTAAGCCTAAGCGGTTTCTGCCCAATCAGATTTATTCTGAAAAGTCAATTTTTCTAAAGTTCCATGCCAACATACTAGAAGGTGGAATCAGGGTGGGCACCAAAACTGGCAGACCATAAAATTTCTACACAAACAGATATTTTTCTAGAATATGCCTAAAAGTATCAGGAGAACTGGGTTGTCAGCACTGGGAAGTATGAATCAGGACTGCTAGAGGAGGATTCAGTTCCAAGTCACTTTCTCTAGGACTTGCCACTTTCTGAACTGAGTGACAGCTGCCTGAGCATACAAAAGCAAGGGTGAACGGGAACCAGGGGGGCTGCTAATCTCGAATACTAGCAGCTTTGACCCTAAAACCACTGGATGATGCAGGCAAGTTATGTTCAACCCAGAGCCAAGACACTCAGGCTGGCAAAACAAAGTGGAAAGGGGAGAGTGCCACTCTACATGGGAGAAAATACTGCTACTGTGACAGGGACATGCTGATGAACCAGTGTGACTGAGAATGGTGACAAGTGGCTGGATATAATGGCCTCACCAAGGAATGTTGGGTTAGAAAGCCAGAATAACTCAACATCAACATGAAAGACTCCTGGCACCCCAAACTTCACGCCAAATTTTAAGGTTCATGATATGAGTAACAAAAGGATAGAACTTTATATTCAATATTGTGCTCTGATTGCTTTTGTTCTGCAGACCTCTAGAAAAAAATCCCTTCTACAATTTATCTGACAGAAATAGCATGTTCATTTCAGTTTTCAGCACTGAACATAAGTGGGTCAACATAAATGTTTATACAAAATACTGACTTCAACAAAATACAAAGCACTTTCTTTATCTTTCAGAAACTGAATATACAAAGCAATTTTTTCCAAAATATTTTCATAGGCAAAGGATTAAAAACGATTTTAATTATACACATATGGTCACAATTTTGCCTTAAAAAGATTGTTGGGAAATGTACATAAGGCCGCTTGTAAATGTACATCATGTTACTGTTATAATGTCTTATGTCCAGAGGAAAAAAATGTTATCATACAGATTTGCTCTTACTTGGGAGTAGGCTATTCAAAAATACAGTACTCTTCTGTACAAAGAAAAAAGTCACATCACATTTAAAGATGGAAAAAGCATTGGCCTCTGTGGTAATCAAATCTCAGTCCAATACTTTCTATTTACTATGCACAATACCCTGACTTCAGTTGAAAGTGATCCAGATCCTAGCATGTCCATTATCAACAGAATCAACAACCATGTTATAAAACAAAATGTTTTCCACAATAATAAAAAGAAAGTTGGTTCATACTTCTGAAACCATATAAAGATAAAAAATCTTTTAAAAATCACTCCCAGTTTGGAGAAATAAATTTACATTATACAACACTGTATTGCCAGGTTAAAGAGGGCAGGGATGTGAATGTACACTAAATGCAAATGTTTCCCAAAGAGATAAAACAGATTCCATTTACAGCATGAAGGTTTACAAATGTACACCTGTACAACCAAGGAAGGTTACTACGAAATTAGCAAGGCTTTCATAACAAACACTGAAACAAGATCTGCTTTCAAATTGTAAACTTACATCTACCCCTACACACACACAATGTGTTTATTTATAGGAAGAAAAAAAAGCTCTCTGAATATGCAATCATGCTAAATGCTGAGCTATCAGCTCACTTCTCAGTGGCCTCTCTCACCTCTATCAGGTTTCTATTAATGTATCTACTATGAAAACGCAGAATAAACCAACACTTCCTCAACAGTCTTTAATTCTATAATTAGAACAAAATACAAACCTCCATCCATTCTCGTTTCAAACCAAACTGAAAAGTTAGTGTGAAATTTAACTTTTCATTCAGTGCAAACTCAAGTGAATGGAAGTGCCACCATGATTTTTTTTCTAACTCATTACAATAAGTATATACAATTCTTCTGTACATTGCCAGGGACATTATAGGGTAGTAATTTTATTAAAACCACATCCACTGTAAATAATGTTATCTCAAATCATTTTATTCTTGTCTGTTTTTCTGAGTTTTTCTTTGCATGATAGTTTGTGAATTACCAAAATACAACTTAACTTTCTTTTTAAAATATTAATAATATTTATGCAGTTGATTGTTAATCTGTTATAAAAGGCTTCACATAAAGGAAAAAAATAAGAACTATAATTCTATGTACATCTATATAAACCTGTTGTGCTATGGGGTTGTAGACCTACCAGACTGCAAGCCAGTTTATTAAAATACTGTACTTTTCCCTTTAAAAACTATTTTTTGTGACTTTACAAGGTATAAATTTACAAAATATGTGACAACTTTTTTCCTTTTTTTGCTTCTTTTTTAGGGGCAGGAGGGGATACAGTTACATCATATACAGGCATTCTGTGCTTCACCAGAAATTCAATCTGATAGGTCTCCACTCAGGGTTGAAGATAATTTATAATTCACCACCCCACCCCCGAAATATACACAAGAACCTTAAAAATTTACAAATGGATGAAGAAAGTCAATAAATAGTTTTGCTTAAAAAAAAATCAAAGATTCATAGTTGAATTGTGTTTTGATAATTCACAAAGAAAACCCATTCTTTAAACATGGTTGAATCATCTCCTTTCTCTTAAAGCATTCCATTTGGTGGTCCTCCAATAGGCCCTAGATCTGGGCTGTTTTTCAAATAGTATTTTTCCAACTTGGCCAGTATATGCTTCCCATAGGTGTATTTGCGAAGAGTAGTAATATGAGGTCGAATCTGAAAAACAAAGAATCTTGTGAGAAAAAAAAAATCCAAGTTACTGTAGTTTCTGTTTTTAATTCATATGTGTGTGGTGTAGACAGGCCAGTTCAGTATATGGAGGTCAGAGGACAACTTAAGAGTGTTCTCTACTTTTACTATGTGTGCCCTGGGGATTGAACTCAATCAGGTCTTCAGGCTTGGTGGCAAGTACCTTTACCTACTGAGCTATCTTGCCTCGTTTAGGATTTAAAATAGCTCCCTCAAGTCAGGATCATCATGCTGCTAAAAATTACAAAGCTACTTAGGTACAAGACCAATTCTGAAACATAAAATTTTTTCAAAAATGCTGAAAGAGGCAACATTCTTTTTTGTTGTTGTTCAATAAATAAACAAGCCACTGCTGTGTCACATGCCGACAAAGGAAGCCCCAAATACAAACATATACTACCCGCTTTCCAGCTAGATGTACAATGAATACAGTAACAGAACAGACTTGTAAAAGGCAACTCTTCTCACAGGGACACACAACTTGTAAAATTCCTGAGTACAACCGGGCAATATCTACGAAGTCATCCTACAAAGTAATTATGCAAGGACTTTTATAGAACGCACTATTTAAATAGAAAAAAATATTATGTATACTGTTGGCTCAGTAAGTACTATAAATTAAAAATAAGGTTAAAATCTTTAAGAAAATCAAAAAGGCAAAAAGAAAAAACAAGAAACAAAAAAAAATTGACACAACAATTTGAAGGATGAATTTTTAAAAACTCAATGCTGTAATTATGAGCTGCTAGCTGGGTGGTGATGGCGTATGCCTTTAATCCCAGCACTGGGAGGCAGAGACAGGCGGATCTCTGAGTTCCAGGCCAGCCTGCTCTACAGAAGCAAGTTCTGTCTCAATCCCCCGCACCAAGAAAACCCTTAAGAGTTGGTGTTTGTTAACTGCCATGCACCAGCAATGGCTCTGATACAATGCATGGCATGAGAGGATCTTGAGATTATTTTCTCTTGATAAAAGGAAAAGGTTCAAAAGGGGACAGATGTCCCATTTTTTCTACTTCAATCAAGCCAGAAAGAGCGTTAACACCTCCCCCCCCCCCCAGTTTTGTTTGTTGACAGAACCTTGGCAAGTTATGTAGAAAAACATCAAATTTTCAATCCTCCCATACTGGCCTCCTAACTAGGAATTATAGGCTTGTATCTCTTGAGGCCAGTTTTAGAGTTCTTTTTAATATTACATTTTTTTATGTAAACTAATGATTTTTTTTTTAAAATTACATTTATGGGCTGGAGAAAAGGCTTACTGATTAAGAGCACTTGTTCTTGTAATGAAGTGTGTCTGAATCCCAGCACTTACATGGCAACTCATAAACGCCTATAATTCCAGTTCCAAGGGGTCTGTCTGATGCCCCCCCCATGGGCACCAGGTACACATGTAATACACACACACACACACACTAAATGAATCTAAAACACAACAACAAAACTCCAAACAAAAATTACACTTTGTGTGCAAGCACCATGTGCATCATGACATTCAGGCAGGACAATCTGCATGAGTCAATTTTCTCCTTCCATTACATTTGGAGCCCAGAGATGCAATGCAGCTCAAAAGATGTGACAGCAAACAACTCTACTGTACAAGCCATTTTGCCAGCAGAATTAGTGATTTTTAAAGAATCATTAGATTCAAGAGGGGAAATAGCTTGACGTGTAATAACTAATATAAAGGAAAGATTTGTTTTAAAAGGATTAATTTAACTGTGTGTATGTATGTATGCATACAGGTATCAACTGAGGTCAGAGAAGGGTACCAGAGACCCTAGAATTGGGAGTTATAGGTGCTTGTGAACCACCATGAGGGTGCTGGGAATTGCAAAGGTTCTGTGAAAGAGCAGTCCCCTTATTGAGAAAATCTAATACCACTAAAGAAAACAACTCAGAATTCAACCAATGAACTACTATACTGCAAATCGAATAAAACTGAACAAGATGGGAGGAAGACTAACATTAAACCTAACAGCTGAGAAATGAATGTGATTTTACAGTGTCAACTAAGCTGCCCATGTACTTTAACTGTTGTCTTACTGTGGAGAAAATAAACCCTACAAAAGTATATATGCAGTAACAGGTCATACAGAGGGTGTGACCTCACGGAGCTGTGCACCAGTTACCTTGTGCATGATTATCTTCCTCTGAGCAGGCTCGGCCATATCAATCATCTTCTGAACCACGTAATTGGCATACTGATCCTTCATCATGGTGTATAAGGCACTGTGAGGACCATCATTCTGACAGCAAACCTCGTCAATCAGTAAAGCTCTCTCAGCACGGGAGGCATGAGTAACACACTTTTCTACTACATTGCTAAAAATTAAAAGCACACACACAGAAACTTTGTTATGTCATTTCTTTATGGTCAAATATTCTTTTGACTTTTCAATTTGTTCCAATGTACTAGAAAAGAGAAAACAAGATAAAATTTCTTGGTTTGTAATTACTTTTAAAACAGAAATGGTTGCCGGGTGGTGGTGGTTCACGCCCTTAATCCCAGCACTTGGGAGGCAGAGGCAGGTGGATCTCTGTGAATTCGAGACTAGCCTGGTCTACAAGAGCAGTTCCAGGACAGGCTCCAAAGCCACAGAGAAACCCTGTCTCGAAAAAACAAAAGAAATGGTATCACAGAACAGAACATAATTTGACAAACACAAATTTAACTATAAGCCCACTAAAAACTTGTATACAAAAAAGCTGGAAAAACCGACTATTGTAATACCTGGCAAATTTGTGTTGACTCAGGGCTAACACCTTTCCTCTGATTTCAGAAACAATTTTGCTCTTGTCTTCAGGTCGACCATGTTCCAGTACATGCTGAATAACATAATTGCCATACTGATCCTATAACACATTTAAAAATTACTTTCCATCATTAAGAACTGAGAGAATACAATAATGTTTGCCTCCTCATTTGTATACTTTAACTACAAATTACATTTCTCAAAAATTATTCAAAATACACAAACAATTCAAGTTCTTAGGTGACATATACCTGTACCAACTGCTCTGTGTGTTGGTGAAGCTCTTCTAAGATGGGTAAGGTCTGCTCTGCAGTACAGTGCTCTAGGATACGCTGAATGACTCTGCAGCCGTAAGGATGGGTTGAAAGCACAAACACCTTGAAATAAATAAAAGGAAGGAAATGCATATATCCTGTTATTTATGAATCATCGTATTAGATTGACAAGACAGATGCTAACACCTAGCCAAGTGGTAGAACCATAGCTAACACAATCACAACATCAGCATTCTCCAGCATGTATATGGAGGTCAGAGGCCAATTTGGAGGAATCTGTTTTTTCATTCACCATGTGGAACTGGAGGAACCAAATTCAGGCCATTAGGCATGACAGCACTTCCCCTTGATTTGCTGAGTTACCTAGACAGTCTGAAGATAATTTTGATTAAAAAAAAATAAATTCTAATGGGCAAGAGATGTAGCTCGGTTGTCCAGCATGGGTAAGACCTGGTACTAGTTGCTAGTTATTTTGCCTGTGTCAATATAGTTTCAAGACTTTTCCCTGCTCTTCCATTTCTCGTTGGGATCATGGAAAATACTTGTTTAACTACTTCTATCTAATGATTTTACTAAGGAGGCAGACATTTTAAAGTACATTCATTTTTCCTGGAAACAGGTCTCACATCCTAGGCTGGCTCTCAGACATGAGAGTGATACTGAACGCCCTTGCTTCCACCTCCCAAATACTGGGACTGCAGGTGTATACAACTGCACCCAACTCACATTCACCACTTACAAATAAACAAAATGTATTTATTTATTCAACTTATAATGGTGTCTTGTCAACATGTATGTCTGTATGAGGGTGTCATATTCCCCCTAACTAGTATTACAGGCAGTTTTGAGCTGCCACGTAGGTGCTGTGAACTGAATCCAGGTCCTCTGGAAGAGCAGAGAGTGTTCTTAACTGCCAAGCCCCTACATTTACTATGTTTAATAAAAGTACCCAGTATAATCTGTACTTAAAAGAATGCTAAATTCAAATCATAAAATGCTCTGCTAAAGAAACGAATGCAAAAAAAAAAAAAAAAACAGGGCTGGAGAGATGGCTCAGAGGTTAAGAGCATTGCCTGCTCTTTCGAAGGTCCTGAGTTCAATTCCCAGCAACCACATGGTGGCTCACAACCATCTGTAAGGGGGTCTGGTGCCCTCTTCTGGCCTGCAGGCATACACACAGACAGAATACTGTATATATAATAAATAAATAAATATTTAAAAAAAAAATCAAACTTACTTGTCCTTTGAACGCATCAATGATGAACTGCAGTGACTGTGGCTGAACACATTCAATACATTTTTGTACAACATGGTTTCCATTCTGATCTTTCACACATTTGAGCACATGACCATCTAGCTCTTTTACCATTTCACTCTGCAAAAGTCATTTAAATAATTATTTTATCCAGAAAACCCAATGGAGCTAAAAATATTCACGAAGAACAAAGTTAAAAATAACAAAGAACAAAGCACACTAAAAAAATTTTTATAATACAAAAATTTAGAAACCACCCAAAATAAAAATTAAAGCAAATCAGATAGTAATATTAATGATATATGCTGACATAATTCAGTGACAATGAACCTGCCATATTTAAATTACAATTTTCACTGTGTACATGTTCCTGCATTATCTTATAAAACAGGTATCTAATACACCCTCCCCCACAAAGACAGGGTTTCTCTGTATAGCCTTGGCTGTTCCTGAAGTTTACTCTTTAGATCAGGCTAGCCTGTAACTCACAGAGATTCACCTGCCTCTGCCTCCAAGTACTGGAATTAAAGGTGTGTGTCATCAGCACCCAGCCTAATATACATTTTTAAAGCTTTTATTTCTATGACCTACTTAGCATCTGCATCCGTTGGTACTAAGGAGTTATTACTGAGGTTTACGAGTTTATAAAAGTGCATAAAACAGTATAACATAGGATGTTAGGTTATCTGTATTTCACCTATTACCAATAATTGTCATTAATGATGGGCATTTTTCTTGTCTAATGCTTATAAAACTAATAAAATTTTACTATGATTTGCATGTCTGATTAGAATAGAAAATATTACTGCTAAGAAACGGACCATACATAATCTAAATGTATTTAAAGAATCTCAACTATATTCCAACACAATTATGAAGGAATCCGGTTAAGCCAACCTACAATATGAATTTATGTCTAAACTAAAACAGACTGAATTACAAAAAAACAATTAACCTAAAAAATCCAAAATTAAAAAAGAGCCTATTCTTTATTAACTAGTCCTCATTAAAACAGTATTGGTCCGGGGCTGGAGAGATGGCTCAGTGGTTAAGAACACTGGCTGTGTCTTGAGGACCACATGACACTTCACAACCGTCTGTAACTTCAGTCCCAGGAGATCTGCCATCACACAGACATGCATGCAGGCAAAACACCAATACATATAGAATAAAGATAAATAGTTAAAAAAAAAACAGTATTAGTCCTTTTTATTTCCAAATACCCAAGGCACAGCTACTGAAAGACTATGTTACTGTTGACACCTATGGCAGAGAAATTCTTTGAATAATTAAATCTGTTTATTTTCTCTACTGTGCCATATTTTAATGAATCTAAAACTACAAAATTTCTTCCACAGGAATAACAGAGTTTTCCAGACTTTAAATTCTGTAACTAAAGTATATATGTACACATACCCCCCCCCCCCCACCCACTTACTCGTTTCCCCACCTCCTCCTTGCTGGCTAGTTTTATATCAACCTGACACAAATTAGAATCATTTTGGAAGAGGGAACCTCAAATGAGAAAATGTCTCTACCAAATTGACCTGTGGAAAAGTCTGTGGTTCATTTTCTTAATTAGTTATCAGTGTGGAAGGGTTCAGATCCCTGTGTTGGTGTCAGCCCTGGGCTGGTACAGTAAGAAAACAGGCTGAGTAAGCCATGAAGAGCAAATCAGTAAGAAGCACCCTCCACGGCCTCTCCATCAGCTCCTGCTTCCAGGTCCTGCCCTCACTTTCCTCGTGTGAGCTGAAATAAAACCTTTCATCCCTGAGTTGATTGTGGTCACGGTATTTTATCACAGACATAGAAACCCTAAGTCATTCTCTTCCTTCTGTTTTCAAACCTATAGAATTTATTTTATTGTCTAAGTAAAAAAAGGCTTTCTAAATTATTAAGATGAAGTTAAAAAAAAAAGCTATTTTGTTCACTGATATTGTCCTGTTATATAAACAAATAAAATTTCACACTGAAAGTCAAGTAAATTTTTTTTCTAAAAAATTTTATTTTTAAAATTTCTATGTGTATCTGTGTGAGATTATGCCATTTGTGCTTGGTTCTGAACTGAACTCTGGTCCTTTAATAGAGCAGCATGTGTTCTTTCCAGTCTCAAAGAAGTCAATCTTGTTAAAAGGAATATTAAGTTTCTTCACTGAATAGACTTAGGGGAAAAAAGTATATACACACATGTATGTCTACAGTAACTAGAATATGAGACTGCTTGCTTAGAATTCTTAAAATAAAAATATTAGGTAGACACACATAAAAATTGGGAACAGTGAAATGCTTGCTGAAACTGCAGATAACAAGGTAAGGGACCACAAAGACACATCACTGGGCACTCTATCTGGCAAACTCCATGGAATGGGTAAGATTTTATGAAAAGATCTTGTCTCCTGGTAGAAATCGTTAGGACATTTTCCCCTCAAGATTGTAAGATAAAAAGAAATTTCACTTTAAATTAAATATTACAAAACGTGTATCTCAACTTACAATTACCTGCTGATCAGAAGAAATAGACTCTAATGCCTTCTGTATAACACGGCAGCCATACATCTGCAAGGCTAATGGTAGAACATGACCACGAATACGAGTAGCCAGGGCTAATTTCTGATCCAAACTTCCAAACTGAAAGACAGTAAGAAATGAGCATGAGACTACTTTGGTAAACTTGACCGACATATCTGCTGCACGGTGTACTTCTAGTAAAATCTAAGACTCCAGAAACACTTGTAGTAGTTACCTCTTGAGGAGTGTTGAGTCGTATTAAAATTTCCTCGTTATTATCTTGACACCATCACCCCAACCAGACAAGGTCACATTATGTAGCCCTGTCTGGCCTGGAATATTGACCTGTCTCTGCCTCCTGAGTGCTGGAGGTGCGTGTGCAACTTAAAGTTATATGCAATAATGCCTGGCTTATCTGTACTCTTTTTAAAATTCAATTTTTTTTTTAAATGAGTATGTGTGTGCCCTCAAAAGAAGGTGTCAGAGTCCCTGGAATTGAAGTTATAAGTGGTTGTGTGAGCTGGGCGGTGGTGACACACGTCTTTAATCCAGCACTTGGGAGGCAGAGGCAGGCAAATCTGAGTTTGGGGCCAGTCTGGTCTACAAGAACTAGTTCCAGGACAGGTTCCAAAGTTAGAAAAACCCTGTCTCGAAAGAGAAAGAAAACAAACAAACAAACAAAAACAAAGAACAAACAAAAAGTGGTTTTGAGCCTTACAATATGTGTGCTGGGGGAACAAAAAGTACTCTCAACTGTTGAGCCAACTGTCTAGTCCCACTATGGCTTTTTTGAGACGGTCTGTGTCACTAAACCTGGACACTGGTGATTTAGACAGACAACCTCACCAAAACACCAAAAATCCTGTCTCTGGTTCCCCAGTGCTGGGATTACAGATTCTTACTGCCATGACTAGCTACTTATACGGGGCATTTGGGGTCCAAGACAGGGTTTCTTTGTGTACCTTTGATTGTCCTGGAACTCACAGAGGTCCACCTGCCTCTGTTTCTGGAGCGGTGGATTAAAGGCATGTGCCACCACGCCCAGCTTCCAAATTCAGGTCTTTATGCATACACGACAAGCAGCATTTACTAGCCCTGGACACATGAGCCCAGCTTTATATTCATTTTGATTGAAAATGACCGTTGCCCAACTTTAAAACTATTTGGTAACAAAACTGAATAAGCATATAACATAAATGTACTTACCTCAAAAAACTTCTGTATAACATAGTTTCCAAAAACATCTGTCATTAACTGATAGGCTGCCTGTAGAATTTCATTAAATACCATCTGTCGCTCAGCTGGAGTAGCTCTCTCTAGCTTTTGCTGTATGAATCTATGAGGGAAAAATTTAAATCCCAAGATGAAAACAATCTTCCTAAAATCACCTGCGTACTCTAACTTGTATGTGTGTGCAAGTAGAAAAGGATCCTGTGATACACCCAGGCTGCTCAAAAAGTCACTAAGTAGTTTAGTGTAGCCTCAGGCACATGCCACTTCAGTTAATACAATTAAAACGCTTCTTTCATCTCCCTTGAGGGGAATGAGGGGAAGGATGGAAGTCTTACCATGTAACCCAGGGAGATGAACACTTAGATTCTTTTCTTATTAAAGGCAGCAGTATTCAACAGAAACAGTGGCAAGTGTGAGGAACCATAACCACTTACCTGGAGCCATGCTGGTCTTGAGAAAACTCGACTATATGTCCAATCAGGTCTCTGAGCTGAAGGTTGGGGAAGCGGTTGTTCCTGAAATCTTCCAATAATCTACTGCGGCCGGAGGGCATGATATCAGATCTATTATAGCGGAGCCGAGAAGGAGGAAAGAGCTGGCTGCTGGAGCTAAACAGACTGGAAGTGCTTGAAGCACTTCGGTATTTTGCTTCTGCTCCAGGTGCTGCAGAGATATACCGACCACTACCATTTGTCAGTCCTCCTACAACAAAGCAGCTGTGGTCAGCAAATATTTCTGACAAGTTATTTCACAAGTAAGTTACAATTTAAAGTGAGTCAATAAGCTCCAACAAAGCTTTCAATTATATTAAAAAGCACATTATAATTAGCTAGTAAAACTCAAATCTAGAGCCATGGAAATTTGCAGTCTCAGGATGTAGCTCAGTGGTAGAGAGTTTGCCTAGCATACTCAAGGTCCTGGATTCTATCACCAACACCACAGGAAAAAAGATCCATTTACAGTATAAAGGAATAACATTGAGTGTCAAATCTGTACTTTTGGGAAACATATTAAAAATGTATTGTCAAATATACTTCCATGTAAAAACAAGTCTTTTAAGTCAATTTACTAATGTCTGAAATTTTTAAATAACCCACAGCATAAATACTTTAAAACTTGAAAATGTTTAATTAAAAATATTTTCCATAAAATGCTATTACCTTGTAGATACGGGATAGTAGTAGTAATAAACAGCAGTTATTCCTCGAGCCATAACCACAACCCTCCAACTTACATTTATTCCATACAAGAAAATAAAAGGCAGTAACAGAAACAAACTTAAATGAGGAAATTGTTTCTATTATGCATAACAACAGCTAAAGTACTTGACAGTGTCCTTTTAAAGCAGGAAAATGTAAAGACAACTATAAAGTGCAGATTTAGTAGTTACAAAAACAATATCCACCATCAGCTTTCTCTTATACCAACTGTGCATACAGCAATGCTACATTGTCAGTCAAGGTCGTATAGACATGACCCTAATACCAGTGGAAAGTCAGAGATGTTATAACCCCAAAGACATGAAAAGGCCTGGAAGCAGTAAGTTAGCACTGCAGTGTTAACTGCACTCTTTCCCTCTACCTCTAGTATCTATCTACTCTTAACATAATTTTCTTTCTATGAACTTCCCACTTTACGGTATATTAAACAGTTATCTAAAATCATTCACCCTTTGTTAAGTATCATTAAACTATACCAAACTACATACTAGATACCTGACGTCTAGGTATATAGTACATACTTACTAAATGATAACTAGAAATCTTAGGAGAAAAATTTGTTATTTTTAAAGTATATACACACATGTGGGTGCATGATTGCCTCAGAGGACAAACATCACAGCCCTCCTAGAGCAGCAGTTCTCAACTGGTAGACCTTAACCCCTTCGGGGGTCACATATTAGATATTCTGCATATCAGGTACTTACACTATGACTCACAACATAGCAAAATTAAAGTTACAAAGTAGCAAAGAAAATAACTTTATGGCTGGGAGTCACCACAACATGAGAAACTGAGTTGCAGCATTAGGAATGTCTCATGAGAACCACTGCTGAAGAGCTGGAATTACAGGTAGGCAGGCACATGCCACTCAAAGCTAATCCTGGGAAGCGAATCTGGGTCCTCTACAAGCAGTATGTGTTAATTGCTGAGTCATCTTTCCAGCTTATAGACATTTTATGTAGCATGCAGCCCCTAAAGTTTCTTTCTAGAACAATCCTATTTAAAGTGCCTAATTTAACCAAATTCTATTTCAGCTCTATCTAGTTATCTCAATAGTCACAATTATAATACTCCGTGTGTGGCAAAGTTCAGTGTTTCAATTCTGCTCAGATTTTATCACTACTGTCAACCCTCTGGTTTTCATTATTTGTTCTTATGAATGACTGACTGCCAGCACACTTATGTATCTTACATTTGGGGTGGGATGGAGTGCTTGTGTAGAGGTCAGAGGACAGAAGTCACTACTCTCCTTGCACTATGTGGATTCTGGGGCTCAAACTCAAGTCAGTCCTCATTTACCTACTAAGCCATCCCATAGGCCTATGTTATTTTACTTTTGAGACAGGGTCACATGCATTCCAGACCTGCCTTGATTTTGCTATGTGGTCAAGGAGTACTTTGAAATCCTCCTGATCCTCTTGCTTTCACTTCTTAAGAAAAAAACCTACCACACCTGTTTATGTGGTAATGGGAGCAAATCCAAGACTTTGTGCATACCAACTGATCCACACATGTTCCAGGCAGTTTGTTCCTTAATAATGCAGTCAGTGTGACGTTTACAAATACTATACTCACTAACTACTTACACCCCCTAATTGTTCATACACACACTCTTTGTACTTCACTATTTGTACCACTGCTTACCTTTATTGTTAGTGGGGTCTAAACTTACCCTTAATGTACTAATAATAACTGTCAACACCAAATTCCTAGGGTGATTTAATGTGGCAATAGCTATTTTATGCTACAAATACTGATCAGTAATATCTCTATTAGACATTCCTTGATCCTATTCTATTTGCTACCCAAAGCCAATTCCCGCTATGAACTTCATTTAGCCAATAATGCTAAATCAATTAGAATTTGAAAAGACATTATTTTTAGATGATAAAGGGTGGTAAAATCCTAAAATTTAGAGAATCTAAATAAATAATAATCAGATTAATAAAAAACTGTCCAGTAAGCTCTACCCACTATTTCAAAATTATTTTAGAACATGCGAACAAATCAGTCATCCTTATTTATACTTCTGCTGCCACCGATTCTGGACTAGTGTGCTACACACCTGGTATGTGAGAGGGTGACTCACTAGTTTTAAACAACTGTTTGAGTATGTGTGTAGAACAAGCAGTCCCATACTATCATTTTGGTCTGGGGTCTTACAGTAAAGTGACAGGTAGCTAGTCAGTTAAGAGTATGCTGTCATCATATGCTATTACCTTTCAATTTCATTCATGATAACGTAATAAAAGAGAAACTTAGAATTTTTTAAGTTTTTATTAATTTTTCTGATAAGTCTAATGATTTACAATTCTTCCATACTAAATACCAGCAAATAAAAACACTTAAAGTAAACTGGGTATGGTGACACATGCCTTTAATGCCATAACTTGGGAGACAGGGGCACATGGATCTGAGTTCCAGACCAGCTAAGGCTACATAGTGAGATACTGTCTGAACAAACAAAACATTAAAATGTTGAAAGATAACAATGTAGCAACAAAGCAAAACACATCTGACTAGGTTCAATTACAATTTCACTTCCCACCCAATCTAGAATACTAATTCCTAATCTGCCTTCAGACCTGTCTCTCTCTACCATCTCTTTTCCTCATTTTAAAACGCTGTGTGCATGCATGCAACGTGTACAGGTGTAGATCAGAGGACAACTCTGGGCATTTTCTTTCATGTTCTATCTCTCAAATACTGGGTTTAGAGGTGTGCCTATTCTGTATTTGTTACCCTAATATGCTTAGCAATAACCTGAAAACCAGTAGTTATTATTTACGAAATATTCTATATTAGACTGATATAACATAAAATTTTAAATAAAACATTTCATTATCTCGTGGTTTCTCCAAGTCATTATTATTAAAATGTTTTAAGGCAATCATTTATTAGAATCCATTTTACCACATTCTATCTCCTATCCATTCTCTGATTGGCTAAGACTGATTCTGCATTGGGAAATCAGGGTTGAATTGTGTGCCTGTCCTGCAAAACATGTTCAGGTTTCAAGCTCTGACACCTGTTTCTTTCTGACTATAGAAACAGGCCTCTGTGGACTTAAGTAAAAATGAGGTCATACTAGGATACAATGGGTTCTAGTCCAAGTGCTAACATCCTTTAAGGAGACCTTAAGACAGTGTTTTTCAACCTGTCGGTCATGGCCCCTTTCACAAGGGTCACCTGAGACCATCAGAAAACAGTTATTCACATTATGATTTCTAACAGTAGCAAAATTAAAGTCATGAAGTAGGAATGAAAACAATTTTACGGTTTGGTTACCACAACATGAGGAACTATATTAAAGGGTCACATTAGGAAGGTTGAGAACCAGTGCCATAAGAGATTCTGATGGAGAGAGCCATGTGTTGTTGACTTGATGGTAGCAGAGTGGAGTTCTGCATCATCAAGCCACAGAAAAGGGAAAACTGACATCAACTACCAGAACCACAAAGAGGGCAAAGAAAAGTTACCTATGGAATCTTCAGAGTATGACCAAATCTACACATTTATTTTAAACTCCAAGTCTTCAGACATACAGAACATATTCCTGTTACCCGGCTGTCCATCCACTGATCAGAATACTGAGTACTAGTATACTTAAACATAGAGTGCATGTACCTCAGTGTGAATGATAAAAGGACAATAAAGCATAAAAAATACGGTATGACTAAAATGTATTGTTTTTTACTTTTTCCCTCATATTTAAAAACCTTGTGTGTTTACATACTAAAGTTCACATCTTTTTATGTTTCTCTTCATTGGCAACATTGTTTTGTTTCATTTTAGCAATGGCATATACAACAGAATGCCATCATTTAAGTAACCCTGTGACACAAATGTATTCTTATTTGTTTAAAATAAGCCTGAGAAGCTAACAGCCTAATCAAGAAATCACAACTAAATAGTTATGCTGAATAATCAACTTAAAAGTTTTCAAAAATGCTGTTTCATTTTAAAGAAAACATTTAAAATAATTTATAATATATAAACTTGGAAAATAACATATTATATAGGGTATAAACTATCTAAAAATTTTCTAATTATTATCAATACTTAAACATAAATATATAAGCATTTTGTTGAAAAAAGACAAGGACTACTAATACATGTTGAACTTTACTTTTATTTCATGTGCTTTGGTGTTTTGTGAGGGTGTTGGATTCACCCAGAACTGCACTTATAGACTATTGTGAGCTGCCAAGTGGGTCCTGGGAATTGAAACCAGGTACCCTGGAAGAGAGCAACCAGTGTTCTTAACTGTTGTCCCATCTCAAGCTCCAAAGAGTTTTTATTATTATTATTTTAAGGATTACATGTTTCAATATTGAAGTGATCCTAGTAAGAAGTGTTAAGTCTGACACCATATTAATAGGCTAATATAAAAAGAACAAATGTAGCAAAGTGTGTCATGTTAAATGTATAATTTTGTAAGAATATGCACAGAGACACTGAACAACTGTAGACCAGAAAGAAGTTCCTTTACACAGAAGTATCTGGTGTTTCTATTGTCTATGACTCTTTACTAAAAGCAGTTTAGAAGTCTTATCCTGTAGACTCTAGAGCTCTAACTCAATGCATGGTGTATGGTGTCATCACAAGGCACTTAATAAACCCTCTACTCATCACAATATTTTAAAACAGACCAGGTTTTAACATATGACCCATGATATTGTATTATTTCCGTCAAAAACATATGGTTTCATCTCCATTATTCTATCAAAAGGGAATGGTTCTGTATGGTTTCAAAAACTGCTTGGATTTCTTTCATGAAAACTACCTCCTAGATCAATGAAGACAAGAATACTTGGAAAATGTACTTTCTCATCCTCCATCAAAAGATCAGCAAGGTAAATTTCTACTAGTTAACTACCATGAACACACAGACAAAGGTTACTTCATCCAGAAGTTTCATTTGGCTTTTCTCTAATACTTCTTGCCATAGTAAAATGGTCATTAAGGTGTATCTGTATTTCTTTTTATAGATTCCTGGTGAGATTTCATGCTTAGTTGTCTCAAAATTTTTTAAGGATTTACTTATTTTCATGAGTGTGTTTTTCCTCCATGTATGTAGGTTGTTGGGGTCCAACCCCAACATAAATTATTTCTCTGGACCAGCCTGGAGGCATGGGAATAATTGAGACATAGTTTACATAGCAATATCGGAAGAGAGTCTCAGGGTTCATTTAAATTCTGAGAATTACCTGCAGTTATTTTTAAAACAGCTTTCATCCCCAAAAGTAAACTGAGGGGGAAGCTTATTAGCAGTCTGTTTTGGGGTAGCAGGACTAAAGTCACATCTGTCGCTAGTTTGGATTAACACCTCTTCCCATGTGACCCCCATAATTACAAAGAAGGGAGCAGAACAATATTAGCGTATCCTCACCCAGGATACAAACAGCCAGTCTGTAAGTGCTTTGTGACCACCTCAGGTGAGACTGTGGTTTAAGAGTCTGGCTGCCATACAATGCAAAAATATGTAGCCTGTATAATATTGCCCCACAGTTGGTGCACCATATAGATGCCTGGTTGCCCTCAGAGCTCAGAAGACGGCATCTATCCCCTAGAACCAGAGTGACACACGACAGTGAGATAGAAGTCTTCTCCAAGCACACTTGGTTATGTGCACTTAGCCACTGAGCCATCCTCTCCAGCAACTTGGCAGCCTTTTTTTTTTTAAATTGACATTTATTGAGCTCTACATTTTTCTCTGCTCCCCTCCCTGCCTCTTTCCTTCCCCCTTCAATCCTCCCTTATGCTCCCAATTTACTCAGGGGATCTTGTCTTTTTCTACTTTCTACTTCCCATGTAGATTACATCTATGTAAGTCTCTCTTAGTGCCCGCATTGTTGTCTAAGTTCTCTGGGAATGTGGTTTGTAGGCTGGCTTTCTTTGCTTTATGTTTAAAAACCACCTATGAGCAAGTACATGTGATAATTGTCTTTCTGTGTCTGGGTTACCTCACTCAAAATAGTGTTTTCTAGTTCCATCCATTTCCCTGCAAATTTCAAGCTGTTGTTATTTTTTCTGCTGTGTAGTACTCAATTGTGTAAATGTACCACATCTTTCTTTTGGCAGCCTTTCTTAATTGGGGTTATGAATTATATAAGAGTTGGGTCATTTCTCTTAAGTCATGATTACTAAGAGTATCAAAGCTTGTTCCATAAGTTATGAATATAAATTGTATCTTGAATACACAAGCACATTTATTATTAAGTGATAAAAGACTCAAATGGAAAAGTATTGTGAAAGATGTACCAAACCTAGAAAAATCTTTAAAAAACAAGACACACATACAAAAAGTAAAAATCCCATAACTGACCCAAAAAACCCTTTAGTTTTTTAATATGCAATAGTTATATACATACCCAATTTAAAAAATGGTAACCTGAAAGCTACAACTTGTTGAGAGTCAATCTGCTACCACAAACTGCTGCCCAGGCTGGCCTTGAACTTATAAATCTTCCTGGTCCAATCTTACAAATGCTGGAATCACAGACAAGCCAGCTTAACTGAATCTGCTAACTCTTTCTGTAAAATAATTTATTTAACTTTATTTCATGTGCGCTATTGGTATGAAGATGTCAGATACCCTGAAAATGGAGTTACAGACTGTTGTGAGCTGCCATGTGGGTGCTGGGAATTGAACTTGGGTCCTCTGGAAGAGCAGCCAGTACTCTTAACCATTAGCCATCTCCCCGGTCCCCGAGTCTGTCAACTCTGTTATGGAAAAGTCTGGACTTTAACTTGCAATGCATTGGAAAAATAAACCTAAAAACAATTCTAAACACAACCCTGCCAACAACAAACTTAGTATGAAGTACAAAGCAAAGTTACTGTTACTACTGGAGAGAATGACTACCTTGCTACAGACTACATTATTTAATAAAGTAAGGCGACAACACCACAAATGTACAAACCTGATAAGATAATAAAGGCTGTAGTTTTTCTTAGCCAGAGCACTCTTGAAATAAGCTATAACTTACAGTCAACTAGCAAGTGAAAAATCTAAAGACAATATACTAACAAATTCACTTTCCTCATCAAGTTACAATAAATTAAGTCAAAGTTTGCTACTTATAATTATTAAAGTTTTTATCCTATAAGATTCTAAAATTGTAAAATAAGATCTAGATCTATTCACACAGGTATTACAAAGAAATAAAAGAATCCTTTGAGAACTATCTAAATAAACCATGAGCACAACCAAAATTTTTGCTGTCTCTTGACTGAAAATTAACCACTTCATTTAAAAATGGTGTAGTCCAATTCACTGATAAGACCATCTTTTCCATACATTAGAGTAGTAACTATGGTCATAAGTTATGTAAACGAACACATCTATTTCTGGTACTCTATTTGTCTGTCCATACCAATGTCAAAATCCTAGTAACTACAACTGTGTAAAGTTTTGGTATCTGGCAGTATGAAGTTCTTTTAAGTATATAAGACTACCTTGCATATCCTTGATTATGCTTTTCCAATGATTTTCAAAATCAATTAATTAAAAACTTGAAAAGATTGGTACCTCTAAATGTATCCATTAAGTTGGTTTACAATGCTTAGTCTTTCAAGCTACACAGTATAAAAATGAAATGGTAAGACAATGGGAAAATAATAAAACAATAGTAAATGATCAATTAAGGTCAGCAAAGCTGACAAACCAAGTAAACAAAAATTTTAAAGCAAAAGCTCTCATCTACAAAATATTTCAGGGGTGGGTATAAATTTTAAAACATATAAAAAACTAAGACTTAATTTTCTATCTCTCATCCCATAAACCTTTTCCTCCATTTAAAAATGTAATGGCATATACAGTTCAATGGAACAGAAAGCAAAAGGAAAAACTACATAAAGACAATGGTCGACAAAGTTAAAGGCTTACATGAACACACAAGGGATCCTTGAGTTAAAAAAAAAATCGAGTGTGCCATTCGAGTCAAACTATAACCACGAATTACTTCTGTCTGCATACTATTTCTTTTAATATAGTAACTACCAGAAAGTTCAGCAAGGATTGTGTTATGGAAATGCCCTCTGCAGCTGGGCATTTATTACCAATCATGGCTGCAAGCCTATTTTAAAACTTTTTGCCTCCTGAGGTCTAGTAAAACTGTGCTCCTTAATTTAAATGCTCAGGACTACAAGTGTTTGAGTTTTTTCAGATTTTAGAATATTTTTGTAGAATTCAATGCCAAGTATGGTAAGGTTGAAAATTTGAATGCAAATAACAAGAGATTGTTAAGTGCTCAAAGATTCATGTTTTGGATAAGATGTCCAAAATGTATGATCAACCAAATATCCTGTATTAAATCTAGAGTCATTTTAACTGAGAAAATACTCACAAACATTACAACTACAAAGTCACAGATATGCTTAATGGATTCGTGGTTAATTTTCACTGTCAATTTGACTGTTTTTAGAAGGAACAAGGAGACAGACCTCAGGCTCATCCACGAAGAGTTATTTCCAGAGTGGCTTATCTAAGAAAAACTATTCCTGAATGTGGACCATACCATCACATGAATGAGGGGATACAAAACAAGCATGACCAGTCATGTCTCTCTAAATCCTGACTCCAGATATAATGTAACCAACTACAACTGCCTGGCTATAATAGATTATACCCTCAAACCATGAGTCAAAATAAACTCTCTAGCCTTATTGCTTCTGGTTGGTTATCTGGTTACAGCAGTGAGAAAAATAACTAATACTAAAGGTAATGAACAAAATCATAAGAGCAAAAATTAACTTGTGTATAACCTAAGACCTAGATGTGACAGTCTACAGCCTGCCCATGAGCAGCCCAACTTAGATTAGGAAATATTATTTCAAGGAGTAGGTACATACTTGCACCTTAAAGGAGTTTAGACAACATCTATCATATAAAACTCAAGAATAAATTGAGAAAGGAATCTAAAAGTCTGATAATGTTATATAATAAGCCTTCCTAAGGAAACAAAATCCTTAGGATAATGTAAACTTTAGTTTCTGAAAGGCTAATTAAAATACAGTTCTCAAACACTTTTTAAAATCATTCCATTCCTCATGTTAACAGCATAATATGAAAGGAATAATATCAAAGGTCAGAACTGCAGGCTAGTCTCAATAATTTCAGCTATTAGACTGAGTCTTTTGGGCTCATTTGTTTTTTAATTTCTTCATTTTAAATGGAGAGCATTGAGCCAGTCTCTGTTGACATTAAGGATGAAATGATGGTGTCTCAGGAAAAAAAAGACTGATGCTATTCAGTTAACACTTTGAAATATTTTATACCAGCTTTTGCTTTTAACTATCACATATAAGACACAAAAATGGAAAATAGCCCAACAACTAACTTGCTACTTATTCATCTTATAATTTCCTCTAAAAGGAGCAGCTGAATAAATCAATTTAGCAAATAACTACTAAACAGGAAAAACAAGGATCTTAACAGTAAATAAACCACCTTTAATATAGAATATTCTGAGTAGAAAAAAAAGGTGAGTTCTAAAAATTTCTAATCCAGATTGAGTATATGAATCTTCAGAAATCATAGCCACCTTTCTAATTCCACTGAGTTCAAAGCTCACACTATACATTTTATTATTTCTTTTCTTGAGGGTGGAAGCATACCTTTTGAGAAGCCATTTATTGTATCAAAACTAAGGAAAGACACACAAAATGGTGCTTTATTCCTAAATTAGAAGCCCCAAACTAATCTAAATACTAAGAGCATAAGCATTAAGACTAACTAGAAATCATTAACATTTTAGTTTACTAAAAGGGGAGGTACAAGAAGGGATTACTTGTCGAGATCTAGAAAAATAAAATAATATTGTAAATATCCAATGTTCCTGATGAAGTACAGATGGTCACATTCCAATAACCTCAATGTAAGCTGAAAAATCTACAATGCACAACATGCACCTAAATGAGTAAGCACCATAGCCTAGCTTACCTTAGATGTGTCTACAACACTCACATTACCATGCAGTTGGGTAAAATTAACAAGCACCAAGTCCATTTAATATGATTAACATGATTGTATGGTAAGCTCTTGTATCATAACGCAAGATCCAGAACTAATCCTCAACTAGAATGGTTCTTTCCACAAGGGTGTGATTAAACAATTGTAGGCAGCACAACTGTTCTCTCCTCAATATTTAACATCAGGAAAAAAAGAAAAAAAAGAAAAACAAAAACCAAAACCTCGCTTACTATTCAGTGCTCACCCTGAAGCACAAGTTTAAATAAACTTCAACAGATATGTGGTTTATACCTGTAATTCTAGTACTTTCATGGTAGAAAGATTACAAATTTAAGACCAGTCTAGGCTTGGATAGAAAGTTGGAGGTTAACCTGGGCTATATAACAAGATTCCCTTTTCCTCCCCTAAAAAGTAGTGACACAGAACTGATCTGAGGGGGCCAAACATAGTATAACTTTTGGTGGAAAACTAGACATCAGCTAATTATTCTGAGAGTTAGAAACTAACAAAAGAATGAAGCATTATCCTAACTGCTATAGATATGGCCTTTTAGGGTAACTCCAGAAGTTATAAAGAAAAATTCATCATAGTGAAATTTATAGTTACACCATTCTGTCGCCACTTAAGAAATGTATATATTTCTGTTTTGTCTTGTTTTGTTTTCAAGACAGAGTTTCTCTGTATCACAGGTCTGGCTGTCCTAGAACTCACTCTGGCTTCAAACTCACTGAGATTTGCCTGCCTCTGCCTCCCAAATGCTTCGATTAAAGGTCAGCAATTTTTTTTTGTCTGAAGAAATGTTTTAGGTGATCATCATATGGTTGCTAAAAACATTACGTCAATAGGTTAGCAATCTCACAAAAGAGACAACCAGATGTATCTTGATATAATGCAACAGAACAAAAAGTACCCAGAATTGCATCTTGCCAAACAATCCCATCAACCCACCTAGACAGAACTTTTACAGGAAATATCAAAAAGAAGACCCATGGTTACCACCACCGGAGGGAAGCAAACAACAAACTCAAGAATGTGAGAAATTCAACAGGACAATTTCTTAAACAAATGAATGGAAATAAGGAAAAAGTGGGGAAAACAACTATAAATGAAAAGACAAACTAAACAAAGGCACTGTACTTGGATCATGACTCAAACGATATTAACTATAGAGATATTTAAGTCAACAAAGAAAATCAGTCACTAAGAAATCAAGTTATGGTAACAATGTTGTGGTTGTAGTAGTTTAGAAAAATTAACTTGATTTTATATTATATATTAGAAGGCTAAGGCTATTTTTCAATCTTCTAAGTTCAATATATTAAGAAAATACAGGTTCTAAATCTAAGATTTCTATTTTAAAAATACTCAAAACTTAGGTCTCCAATAAAAGTGACTCCATCCAGACCGTGGTGGTGCTTGCCTTTAATCCCAGCACTTGGGAGGCAGAGGCAAGTGGATCTCTGTGAGTTCGAGGCCAGCCTGGTGTACAAGAGCTAGTTCCAGGATAGGTTCCAAAGCTACTGAGAAACCCTGCCTCAAAAAACCAAAATAATAACTCTAGCAATTCTCATGATATGATTATATATTACTCTTTGAAAATAAACCTTTGTTTTTTTGAAACAAAGAATGTTGCTTTTTGGCACTTTCTGTGGAATTTAAACAGCTAGCATAACCAAAAGGAGAGCTGAGTTTTAAAGTTAATGTTTCATCAAGAACTTTGGGAATGCTAAGCCAAAGAACCACTGATAACTTTAACAGTTATATGTCCATTACTTTAACTCTTATCCAAGAATAATCTAGAATTAATTTCAACTAATATTAGTAAGGCAGGAGGATCTGCAATTTCTTTTTGAAATTGGGTCTCCCTAAGTACCCTGGCTAACCTTAAAATTTACTAGCATCACTGCCTTAGCCTCCAACGTAGTTGTGACTACACAGTATGTCCTCAGAATACTATGAGAGCTAAGAAAAATGTTATAAAATCAAATATACAAAGTCTGCATCTAATAAGTATTGTATGTATCAGCAATCTTGATACTGACTCACACAGAAAACTAATTCAATGATATAGAATTCAAAATCACTTTCTACAGAACTGAGGCAGCAAGGGCTTAGAAAGATAATCATTAATTTGAAGTCAGCTTGTTCTATTCATCAAATTCTAGGTCAGTCAGGTCTTAATAGCAATAACCTGTTTGGCAGAGGATAGTCTTGCTAAAAACTTATTGTCAGTAACATGACTAAAACTAGGGGAAACTGGTAATTACTAATTGCCATTAGAAGTGAGCTTGAGTATCTGATTTCCAACTGAAGTTTAGGGGACAATAACATTAGGCTATGACACAGAACGCTTGCTTAGATGTTGAGTACTTCCCACAGATGACTAGAATTTTTCTCTAAGTAATTCGGTCAGATTTATTACTACCTAAAAAGGAGAAACACACATCCAGATTGTAGTATAATTACAGACACCTTAAAAAAAAATCACTTCTATTCACTTTCTTAGCAAGTTTTATAGAATGAATCCATTTATACACACTCTAAGTGAACAAACACAAGCAGTAACAATTAAACAGAACCTGATCTGCAACTTACCTATGAAAAGATGACAGGACACAACAAATAGAATTTTAACAAACACAAAACTATTGCCATATATCTGTTCTGATGGCTTTCTTTCTTTTTTTTTCTCTTTCTTTTTGGTTTTGGTTTTTCAATACAGGATTTCTCTATGTAACTCTGGCTGCCCTTGAACTCACTTTGTAGACCAGGCTGGCCTGGAACTCAGAGATCTGCCTGCCTCTATCTGGGATTAAAGAAGGTGAGCACCAAAACACCCGGCATTTTTATGGTTCTTATGCTCCAAAAGTCTGTACATGTTTCAAATGCCTGTCTTAGAGTGGAGGAAAGTCTGGTAACAATAGAATAAACCCCCCACAACTCTTGTGACTGTTACAGGTGATAACTGAGGCTGAAGCTAAACTCCAGGCAAGCTTGCTACCACAGTGCTGCAAGGCAGCCCTCAGGACTCCATCTGAATAAACTAATTGGCACATATTCAACATATTCAAAAGAGCAAATCTTTCAAAGAGCAAAATTTCAGAATATGGGATGTAGAACAAAAACCTTTTAACAAAGAAACTTAGCTCACCATGTAATAATATAAATTAAAATGACCACTGCCAACAAATACCTTTCTTATATGGACATTTACTCTATCAAATGAGCTTGAGGAAAAAGTTATATATCCATATATTGGGGAAGAGTAAGAGGATTACTAAATTATAGTCTATTTATAATAATGTTACTTTAAAAAAAAGAGCTATTTTAAATCTTTCCTTCCAAGTACATAAAGCCAACAGAACCCTTTAGTTTCAGTTGCATTTTTTTTTAAAAAAAAAAAGAAAATCGAAGCCCAATTTCAATAGCAATGATTGTTTTTGAATGAGATAGGGTTTCATATACAGCCCGTGATGTCTATAATATTTTAAAATCCTTCAAAATATACTGTTATCTGTATGGGCAAATACTTCATAAAGAGGAATAAAGGGTAACCATCAATTTAATGATCTGAAGGTGTGGAAATTTTAACTAGAAATAGAAATAAAAGTCTTAAATCTATAGCCTGTAGAAATACAACACGTTCAAAACATTTTTTCCCCTTAACATATTCAAAATAAATAAGTCCATCAACTTCTCTAATGTACAAACATTAACTGATATTCTCTGATAAAACCTTTTGGTAAAATGGCCAACACTGTACTAAACTAAATTACCTAAATTACTTACATCCCATTATTGTGTAATTAATGTTTTCTTATAGTGTGCCAAAACTTTCGATAGTAAAAATTTCTTTCACTATCATGTATAAATAGTTGACTTTTCAGATGCTCTAAAACACACAAATCAAAAGCACAGACATGAAAAAACACACCGTTGTATGTCATAAAAAGAACATAAGATACAGAAGAGGGTCTTTACCTTACTGTACATTAGACCCTCACTTTGAATTTCAGGAAAGTAGAACTTTTTCAAAAGGCTAGTATCTAAAAGCAAAAGCAATTTGGCATGTTTTATCCAACATTCAATATTTTACATATATTATAAACACACACACAAACACACATACATGTATACATACAAATAAAAAGGGTTTTGGGTTTTTTTTTACCTAAATGCAAACTGGATGAGGATCCATGTGATGAAAGTGATGGCGGTGGCGTAAGTGAATGTCCTGGAGTTTGGCTTGGCAGAGGCATGCCTATTGGACTTGGAGAGGAGGAAAATCCCAGACTATTGTAAAATGGTTGCCCTATGGGTGCTAGGCTGCTACTAGATCTTTTGTACAAGTCAGAGCTAGTAGATAGAGACTCTCTCCTTGTGGCACTACTACTTGCAGAACTGCCAACTGAAGAAGAAATAAAAAAAACCCTAATTACATACAGTGTTAACTGAATAAAACCTATCCCCAACTCTTGCTGGGTAATAATAGAAGTGATCACAATAATTATTTTTAGAAACCTTATGGAGAATATAATTACTGTGATAACTATATATACCAATGTAGTAATCATAAAAGGGTATAAATGCACCCCAATAAATCAATAAGCAAATCCTTAACAGAGCAGTCATGTTTCATTATTTCACACATATTTACCACTACACATGATTACTGTGCTTTAATACCCTGGTATGATTTAAAATAACTCTGAATTGCAAAGCTGTCTGTTTCAGGACATAAAGATAAATAAATTCAAATAAAGTTTAATTTGGTATTATTCTAATGTCTGGAATCTGTTTTTTAAGATTTCAACTCAATGTCGAAAAAGATTATATTAATGTAGTATTCATAAATTTCCCTCACCAGTCATATCTATTTGAAATTTAGCTGTGTTCAAAATGAAGCCCTTAAAGTCCATATTGGCCCGAATATTACTGGTTGGTTGTGAAATAAAAGTAGAAGCTAACTTCTCAGTATTGTTCATATAATTTGTTAAATAAAAGCTTCCTGAACACCAAACTTTCTCTTGGAAAATCAATGTCTTCCTTTATTATACCAAACCAAAGACATACCTTTACTTCTTACCCCCAAGGACCCATTATTCCTTAAGACTCTAGCACTGGCCTCCTTAGCTCCTTATTCAATTTAAAAGTTCCCAATCCCCAAGCTAGCTAGTAGAGCATGCGCAGAATAATCCAAGATATGTCTGTAAAGCAGCATGCATGTGGAAAGTCAAATCCTTTACTGAGAATGTTAAGGGGATGTCCCCAATTCCTATCCTGACTCATTCAGAACACATGTTTTCAAATAAAGTTCTTACTTTGAAGTATCAATCTCTTTTAACCAAATACCTTTAATATAATAAAGAATTTCAAGTAATATTTCTTAATGTGACAAATAAGGTTTAAGGACAAGCTCTATATTCGGACCAATATGGCAATTCTTTCCGAGGAATTGTAAAGTCTATTTAATCTTGGTTTTACATCTCAAGGAATAAATAAGTCATACATGCATAAGTAGGTCATACACAGTATGGATTAAGAAAAACAATTAGAAAACATAAGTAAACCAAGTTGAGCTTGTAACACAGACAGGAACCATGATTACCCTGTTTTTTGTCAAAATCAAATACCTAAACAGAAAAGACGGGCAGGGACTTATGACACTGCACCACACAAAAGATTAGAATGCAATATCTGACTTTCATAATAGCCAATGCAGTTTCTAAAATCCTGGCCATGTCTTATGGAAAAGTTCACATTTTAAGACGTTAGATATGAGAATCAGAATCTGCAAGAAAGTTATATAAACTTTAATAGTAAAACTAAATTAAGCCTTAATGTAGACCTTTTTGAGTTGGCATTGGAAAAATTTTCAATATATGCTATTATCAAACATGCTAATTTAAAAGGACACTGTCAAATGACTGCTTTAAACATTCATTACATATTGTATTTATCTAAGATAACTATTTTAGTAATCAATTTATCTGATAAGCTGACACCAGCTCTCTACTAATAGCAGCTGCATTATCATTCTTTTGCCAAATGAGCAAAAGAAACTGGTTATGACACATGCAATAGCCCTCCAAAAAGAAAATATTTTTTTTTGAACTTTATTTTTTTTGGGTGGGGAGGGGGTTGAGACAAGGTTTCTCTGGAGCTTTGGAACCTGTCCTGGAACTAGCTGTTGTAGACCAGGCTGGCCTCGGACTCAGAGATCTGCCTGCCTCTGCCTCCCGGAGTGCTGGGATTAAAGGTGTGCGCCACCACCGCCCGGCCTATTTTTTAAAATATTTTTAAAAAGACAAATATTTTTTTAAAAAGTCAGAAATTACTTCAAAACATAAAGCTCTTTAAAATTTGCTCTATATCTAAATTACCTACAACATTGACAAATGAAACATACCTAAAATACTAAGAAGCTTGACAAATGCTAAAATCATTACTCATTCATCAACTATGCATGAGACATTTCATCAAACTTTCAATTAAAATATCACTCTAGAAATAACAGGTAATGGGAAGGGTGATTTAATTGCTACATTACAGTGGCTACCACTCCCTGGCCAACTGTATTATAAGTTGGGGTGTTTAACACTACTCAACAATAAAATTGTAATATTTTTAAGAAAAATCGATGTAAAAACGGACAACTATGTATTTTAGCTTCCACTTAAGTGTGTCATTGTGTGACATGGAGGTAACAGACCTGTTTTAATAATATATATAGCACTTAAATGGATTCTCACAAAATGTCGAAAAGAATGGCGAAGATGAATTTGATTAATAAGAGGCAGTTACAAGTGTCAAGTGTAAGGTCCCTATTTTTAATTTAAAATTTCTATTTCATTTTTACATGGTACTAGGAATTGAACCCAGGGCCTAATGCACGCTAGAAAACTTCTCTAATGCTGAGCTATGTGCATTTATTGTTCTTAAAAGCAGGGTTAAATGACTTTTATTTCCCAGACCAGGCATCACAATAAAGTGAGAGGCATGAAGGTTAGTTCTGAGACCAGTGCCTTAAAATAAGGGGAAATTCCTCAACTAAGACAAATGGGAATCTGAGAGAACCAAGTTGAGTGACCTAAAAATCTGCACCAGAGCATCAGTAATATATTAGAGATAGGAATATGGAGTTTCTCAAAGCTGTTCCACTCCCCACCTCCAAGAATAAGGGAATAACATCTATAGAGTTTAGAAACTATATGTTGTGTCCAGGATATTTCTATTTTAAGATATATGTTCTTTCAGTTTTCCTCAGAATATTTAGGATTCTTTGGGGATAATGTCTCAATTGAGTTAGAATCAAAGAATGAATCTCATGAGTGCATCATCTGGACATTAAAATAATAAACTGCAAAGAAATGAAATAAGTAGAAAATTTAAAGGATTGGGTGGTAGAGTTGGCTCAATGTCTAAGAGCACTGGCTGCCCATTCAGAGGAAACCCAGCATCCATTTGGTGGCTCACAACCAACTCTAATTGCAATTCCAGAGGATACGACACCCTCTTCTGGCCTCTGAGGACACTGCACACATGTGGTGCAAAGACATACATGCAGGCACAACACCCACACACATAAAATAAAATGGAAAAAGAAGTGAACACAATCCCCAAATTCACCATATTTGCCCTAAGTTGTGCTCATTATTCAGGAAATTTTGTTAGGCAAGTATGGCACTCCTTTATTATGTTTCATTGGAACCGAAGATGCCTTTTATTCCCTACAATTTTATAAATGTTCTAGTCATTTCTGCTACAAAGATGAATATTAAAAGTTTAGAAGGCACATCAGTAAAATGGCAAGCATCTGATAACTAGTACTGTACTAGTTTTGCCATTTTCTTTCTTTTCAGGGATGGAGAGAGGGTCTCATGAAGCTAGGTTGGTCTCAAGTTCACTATATAACAAAAGATGACCATGAACTTCTGATTCTGAAGTATTGGAATTATGAACCTGCACCACCACACCCAGTTTATGCTGTGCTAGAGATCAAGTCTAGGGTGTTGTGCATGCTAGACAAGCACTCTACCAACTGAGCTATACCCAAAGCCCCAGTTTTGTCATTTTCCACATCAGAAAAAGAATATGAAGTGTTAAGAAAATAGATGGAAAACAAGTATTAAGGATTCTAGAGCATTAAATATAAATGTTGAAGATTTTGGATTATAGAAAAATCCCTTGAAGTTCAAATTCATATTTGTGTCTTCTTGAAGGCCAATTACATCAACAGAATTAGGGTAAGCTGTCCTTACCTAATGTGAATGCTTTAAAACTGTGATTTCTTAAAATAAACAAGAGGTAATCTATTATACTAATTTTAATGAAAAGGCTAAATTATTTAAGTATATTAGTAGTTTCTTAAAGGACTGTTTAGAGTGTTTCAATATTTATTTACATGTTATGTCAACTAGAGAAAATCATTATCAGCTACCCAAATCTAGTAAGAATGCAATAATGTACGAAAGAACCCAATAATGACTATTTTTGTAGTTATATTATCCGTATTTTAGGTGGCAAGGTATTTACCCCCTCCAACATTACGGAAAATAATAAAGTGCTAGTGGTTTACAAAATTTAGAGTACTAAATTCTTATAAGCTGGAAGTATGGGAAGATGGACTGCTGAAATGAGCTCAACATTTACAAATCCTGAAAGACTGACAGGAATTCTGTGAAATTAAACTAAAAGGCCCAAACTTTATTCCTATCCCTCCTACGCTGTATTTACTGCTTATCTTTATATTAAAAACCCAAATACCTCAAGCACCCTTAGCAAAGTATACTCATTTTTAAAACAAACTTACCTGATGAGCCAAATCCACTGAGGGCTGAGCCTATAGCAGCTCCCAAAGAGCTACCACTTCCAAAGCCAAGAGATGCGCTTCCAGGTTGGCCAGGTCCGTGTGAAAACAAAGAGCTGCTCTGGGAGCTGTTAGTCAAAGAGCTGCTCCCATAAAATGAATTAGACTGCAGGTTAGAGCTTGGCTGTTGCTGCTGAGGCTGCTGTGGTGGCTGAGTGCCAATTGGCCGAAACAGACCATTTGTGCTGCCCGTGAGACTATTTGTAGTTCCTCCAGCTGCTGCTGCTGCTGCTGCTGCAAAACAAATTTCAGATACTTCTTGAAACTACCCAGAAAAGAATATTTAAATATATTTAACTAAAAAAAAAATTAAACTGCAGAAAAAATATCATTTCTAAAAATGTCGATTATACTTACCAGCTTGTGCTGCTGCTGAACTAATTAAGACAGGTGTTGGAGCCATTAACCGTACTGGAGCTCCAAGGCCAGTTCTTGCTCCAGGGCCAACCACTAAGGCACCAGTCTGATCATAATAGGCAGTTGGAGCTAGTACTTGGTAGCCTAGATAACATCAAAATGAGTATTGATTAATGAGAACATTTACTAGAGAAAACATGAACGGTTACTTATAGATTATGAAAAATTACTTTCCTTAAAATAGAAGCTATAGGTTACCAACAACTAAATTAGAAAAATATTACCATTTGGTCAGTTATGAAGACAATGGCTTGAAAGACATAAGGAAGTGAGTCTATAAACAAGTTTACCATGTAAATTTTAGAGCAAATGCCTCATTATCAATATTCTTAGACTTTCACTTGCAAGCACTGATTTAAAATCTTGAAATAGAGGGTCTAGAAAAATGGCTTAGAGACTAAGAACATTTGCTATTGTTGCAAAGGACATGTGGGTTCAGTTCCTAAACCCTTCATGGCAGTTTATGAGCGATTTCAAGGGATCCAGTACATCCATGTAAACAAAACACTCATATACATTAAATAAAAATATTTTTAAAAAAGTTTTGTGAATTCAGATGCCAGCCTGGTCTACACAGTAAAGTTCTAGGACAGCCAGACCTACAGCTACATAGTAAAACCCTGTTTCAACAACCTCCGCCCCTGAAAAGAAGTTAAGCATTTTTTTAAATATAATATGAACAGATAACTTAAAATATTACTAAGAGTCTCTTTGTGAAGATTCTCACACAGGCATCTGATTCTCTTTCACTCTAGAGATCGTGTAAAGAATAGGACAGTTTTACTGTAGGCTTGTGCACAAGGCAGATAACGTTTTCACATAATTTAAAAATACAGGAAAGTGAAATTCACCTCTAAGCAGTTTCTCTCACGGGAATTCTTCCTCTGAACCAAAAACACACAAAATTACTCACGTGACAATTTTGTTAATTTTCCCAAGGATAGTATATAATAAATACTGCTCAACGCACTGGAGAAAAGTTAACCATGACTAGACATTTTGGGGCTATAAGGTTTAATTCTCTCCTAGAAGACTTGTCTTACACAGCTATCTGTGAAAAATGTATCAATAACCTTTTATGCTCTCAAGTTTCAAAAACATGGAACACACCAATTACAGAAACACAGCAATTCTGAACTGTATTTTATCATGACCATGCAAAAACAAAGTCATAGTAAAATTACAATAACAAAGGAGCTTCAAAAATAGGCAAATTCAGTTTGTTAATGAACTATATTGGGATAAACATTTTACCATTATAACCAAAATACAAGATTCAAAGAGTACTCCCACTCAGAAGCATTATTTTAAATCTCTTGCGCTCTGCCCGCCACCTCCAATCACCCAATCAAGCAAAAAGAATCTCCCCAAACTACAGTTATATACCAAACTACTTATATACCTGGCATGCCTGCAGCAAGACCCTGACCAAAAGCCAAAGTTGGGTTTGCAGCTGCAGCTGCAAGTGATTCTGCCTGCTGCCCTTGTTGGCCCTGACTGGGAGTAATAGGACGCTGACCTGCTCCAGCACGAAGAACCTAGAAAGAACAAATGACTCTCTTAAAGCAATATAACAACAAATTCATCTCAGACAACTATATACATATCACAAGTAGATTTTGGATCTTCTTTGAAGAATGAAATGTAGATTTCTCATGAAAAGTTATAAATGATTTGTATCATTAAAAGAAATATTTAGTTCTTAACTATAATGATCTATAAAGAAACTTGGAGGTCCTAGGTGTTTGGGTAACAGTCATTTCTAATATTTATGCCCATCTGATTAAAGAAAAAATAGTTAATCTTAAAAACTTATTACAATTATTTTCCAAAGCTGAAAAATGAAACATGACATGAAAAGCTTAAAGGAAGAAATGATTTGTCTTTGAAATTGTGACATAGCAAGAAAAAAAAACATGCAAAAAAAAAAAAACCAAGGAAACAACACAAACAAACAAAAAACCAAACTGAACCAAAACAAACAAGCAAACCCTCAAAGCAAAATTTTGGAATCCAGGGAAGTTGTAGCTCATTCCAACACAAACTCTTCACATGAAAAATATAAAGCAACACAGCCATGATGAAATTAATAATACATTTTACAAATATCCAAATAATTCAGGGAAGAGAGGAATCAACCTAAGTATACACACTCGTCAGCAACATATATCTGCTTAAAGATACAGGCTAAAAGAAATAATAATGACATATGATATACAATGGCTGAGCTAAACAATAGCTTCTACAGAGCATCTATATCATTACAAATATTTTTAAAAACTCAAAGCAAAAATTAGCAACCAAGCAAACAACAAAGTATTAAGTTGCTTTTGTAGAAATAAGATGAATACGGAGAAAGAATTTCCATACTTACCAACAATGTATTTACATTTATCCTAGTTTTTGGAAAGGCCTGAAATATGATAATCTTCTCTGGAGGAAGAGACAGGAGGATCTCTGTGAGTGAGGCCCTCCATGGCTATATAGCAAAACCCTGTCAAAAAAACTCTACCTAATTAATAATTTGTTTGAGAAATCAAAGGTAACTTAGAGTGAAATGGTTTCACCTTTTCTTGATTAAAAATGTAAAGCACTCAAATATTTTTCGCCTTTTACTTAATATCTAAGGCAAGCAAAGCTCTTTGATATGGACATCAATAATGTAGAGCTTTGCTGTTTCTTCAAACAAGGTCTCACTATTCATGATGGACTGACCTTCATTCCTCAGTGATGGGGATTAGAGACACCAGTTCAGGTGGATTAGCAGTATCCTTTTCTTTTCTTTTCTTTCCCCCCTGCTTGGTGTTTGAGAATGTGTTTCTATGTGTAATAGCCCTGGTTCACTCTGTAGACCACCGTAGCCTTGAACTCACAGAGATCTGTCTGCTTCTGCATCAGGAATGATGGAATTAAACGTGTGTGCAACCACTGCCCCCCAACGACTTTTTAAGATGTAATGAAATTAAGTTTTAAAATTGCTAGACATCTGAAGAAAGTAAAATAACAATGATGATCAGAATATAAAAACAAAAACTAATTTTGCATCAACTATATATACCATGCTACCTACTGAGCAAAGAGACATTTTTTAAATACCAGGAACTCAAAGAATTTAGAGAATTCTCAGTTTGTTTCATGAAGAGAGGCCTACCTGCTGCTGTCCAGGCTGAGCTTGTGATGCTGCTTGCTGATTGGCTGTGTTGTTTGCCGCAGCTGCAGCTTGCTGCTGAAATAAATTGGCTGGATACACCCCCCACGGAACACCGTAATACTGAGGTGGAACCACTGCTGGACCTAAACCCCACATGCCCCACCAAAAGAAAAAAAAAGTCACTAGATTTTATATATGAGTTCAGTTACTAATAAATTATAAAGGGACACAAGTCTAAGACTCAGGAGCTGACCATATCCTTGTAATTTTTTTCTGCTCACCCACACTTGCTACATCACATTCTTTTTTTTTTCTTTGATTCTATTAAGATATAGTATCATAGTATATCACAGTATCTCTTTTTGTTGTTGTTAAACTGAATAGAGTCTCAGTCTATAGCCAACTGGTCTCAAAACTCTTAATGTACTGCCTCAGCTTCCATAGTACTTACAAGTACTTATCTTCTCCATCCCCAGCTGAGTACTGATTGTCAAAGACTAGAGCAGTAATGACAGCAGTGGCCTTACTAAATTGACTTGAAACAAAATTAAAGGCTATCAATGAAATGACACACTTTATCATTCACAAGTATTGACTGTCAATATATGGGTCTAGTATAGACACAGATAATATGGTACTACATTAGATACCATAAAACCATAATGCTTCTTAAAGATAATACATTAATTGAAAAAATTAATTTTCAAAAATTAATTAATTGAAAAAATTTTTTGCTGATTAAAAAAATTTTAAATTTTTACTTTGTAAAAAGTTAGTGAACAAACTTGGTGAGAAACAACATTTGAGCTGTAAGCCTTCAGTTTAAAGACATTTTTCATTTTTCCTATTTGAAACAGAATTAGCTACCATCCTTACAAGCAATTGAGAATCTTAAGAAAACAAATGAAACATTAGTGTCTATGTGGTCAGAAAAATGAAAGTAGTAGTTAGGACAAGAATTGGATGATTCAAGCAAAGAAAGTAAGAGTAAGGAAAGCAGCAAACTAGGCCGGGTAGCAGTGGCACACACCTTTAACCCCACACTTGGGAGGCAGAAGTAGGCGGATCTCTCTGACTAAGGACAGCCTGGTCTACAGAGTGAGTTCTACTACAGTTAAGACAACACAGAGAGATCCTGTCTTGAAAAACCAGAAAAAGAAAGAAAGCAAACTAGGAAAACAAAATGAAATGCTTCTGTTCTACTTGATATCTAATAGATTATATAGAATAAAAGATGAGCCCACCAAAAAAGGAATGAGTAAATGTCCCGATTTCTGACAGATAATAAGAGATGTCCTGATACCATGTCAAATCAAATTAGGATAATTAACTTGTTTACTTTAAAAATCCAACGTCACCTTGTTTAGAAAAAAATAAAGCCCAGCACAAATGAACAAATCACTAAAATTAAAATCTCTTCTAAACTTAAAGACAAAATATATTTCTAAATAAAGATAGCAATTTAAACACAACCTATATAGTGAAGATGTTTGAACACAACAATCATAAGACTAGAGAGATGGCTTAGTGGTTAAAAGCATGGACTATTTTTTCAGAGGACTCAGGTTCAATTCCCAGCACCTACATGATAGCTCACAACTGTCTGGTCTGTAACTCCAGTTCTAGGGTATCTAAAACCTTTCTTTACACCAATGCACATTAAAAAAAATAAAAATTAAAAAAAAAATCACAAAGAAGTTAAGCAGTGTAAACCAGGCAGTGTTGGCACATACCTTTAATACCAGCACTTGGGAGGCAGAGGCAGGTGGATCTCTATGAGTTCAAGGCCAACTTGGTCTACAAGAGCTAGCTACAGAACAGGCTCCAAAGCTACAGAGAAACCCTGTCTCAAAAAACAAACAAACAAACAAAAATCTCAAAACAAAACAAAAAAAAAGTTCAACAGTGAAAACAAACTCAAACTACCAAGAGTCTTTAGTCAATATAGACAGAAACAAGTGGGATTCTGAGCAAGAGTCCTGAGATGTGCTCTACAAGTATAGTAGGATTTTCAAGATTTAGCATGAAAACAGTGCAATATCTATTAATAGTTTTAAAATACTGATTAGATATTAAAACTAAAGTACTTTCATCTGTTCCTTTACTTCTGTATTATGGCTATCTGAAAAATTGGTAAACTGTATTTTCTGTCTTATAATAAATACATTTCTACTGAACACTCATAGCACTAAAAGTGCCCAAGATAAATGACCTCTTGAAGTTGCTTTTTTCAGTCCTATAGGTAATGCATACATATGTCTACTAACATTAACATATTAATATTCAGTTAAATGGTACCAGAAAATGCACATTCTTATAGAATCACACAGTACAGATTTCTTTCAGTCTAGTCTAAACCAGACAGCAAATAGGAATTTGAAACTAGTTTCTCTTTCATTTTTTAAAAGCAATGTCTTAAGTTTGAAAATTCACAAAAAGATGGACTGTCCAACAGTCATAAATACTAACTGGTGACAATCACTTCATTGATGGTATCTCTGAAATTCCACCAGCAGACTCATGCCAGTCAATCCAAGAATGACAACAACACAGTCTTGCCTTTATAATCAATATAAACAATACTTAAGGACTGAACATATTTCTCTATCTGTAGTCAATTCAACCTAAATCAACTTTCCCCCAATTACTTTACACAAGGCCAGCAAATTGTTCTATCAGTAAGACTACACCCGATCAAAAGCAGTTAATACAGCTTTGGCTAACAGGGATAACTTTCAGTAAAGTTCCTTCCTAATGCTTAAGAAACTTTTATAGATATGCATTCTTTTCAAGAGTTTCACCTACCGCCAGATTATGTTCTGAAAAATAATGTCACTTTGTTTTATGAGTACTGGGATCGGTTAGTCAAAGGAAGATGTATGGTTCACATTGTAAGACTTCTAAGTTGCAAACCAGAAATAAAAACCAACTAACTAGACACAGGGATGAAAAAGTGTTATTGCTGCCTTGTTGCTGCTCTGTAATAGTATAGTTGAAAAATAAACTAACTCCCTGCAAATTTCAGTTAACTACTAACAATATATTAGTTTCTCAGAGGAACGCCAAATTGCTCATAGACAAAAATAAAACTTACATCAAGGTTAAAACTAAATTCATAACAAGTAACAATGATGAACAACAAGTTACCTGCTAATGTTGCTGCTGCAGCCAATCCTGCTGCAGTATACGGGTCGGTCCCTGGAGGAGCAGCACTAATAATATATGGATTTGGCACAAATGCAGCTGGAGCAAGGCCTGCTGAGAATACACCAGCTATATTTAAAAGGGTGAGAAATAATAAAAATGTAAAGTATTTCTTCACTAGGTAAAAACATTTCTATTCTAAATCTGTAGTGGGACCATGCATGATTAAGAGTTCAATTTTTTTTTCTGAATAACCCCATTTACACAACAGAAAACACCAGCTGTTTTATAGGGCTTTTACAGATATTAAATATATGAAATGAAATAATATTAAAGTATGAAATGACTATATAGTGTTAGTTAATAAATATATAGTAGTCAGGCATTGGTAGTGTATGCCTTTAATCCCAGCACTCAAGTGGAAGAGACAGGCAGATCTCAAGTTCGAGGCCAGCCTGTTCTACATAGTGAATTGAATTCCAGAAGAGCCAGAGCTTCACAGAGGAACTCTGCCTCAAAAAACAAAAAAACCAAGTTAAGTTTTTGGATCTAGATCTATTATTATTCAGTAGTTATTTCTCATTCAAACTTTTAGCATAATTGAGCTAAGAATTTAGTGAAGAACTGACAGAAAAATAAATTACCAATGAAAATATAGCCTGATATGTTTTATTAGCACAGAGAAAAGTAGTATCTAACAAACTTTGTAAGTGGCTGGTAGGGTAAAAAACTTACAGAGTAAAACTAAGTAGTGCTGGAACTATACCTACAAGATTCATCAAGAACTACCAGATTCATCCTAAGTAGTCCTTAAGGTAATAGGAAACAAGAAGGAATTTAAAAGAGAGACTTTGAGTTTATTTCTGACTTTTAAGTTTATTTCTGAATTTAACAGAAGTCCATACAGACTAAGTAAAAAACAAAAAGGATAAAAAAAAACTATGTATTTGCAGCATTCTTGTTAATCGAACATCTAGGCACTGACAACTACCATATACAAAACAACATATGCACCATACCAATGTAAAAAACTGGAACTAAGATTAAAATGTGGAATTGAGCAAAGCATGGCAGTGGTGACCCATGTCTTTGATCCTAGCACTCCGGATGTGGAGGAAGAGACAGGCAGATCTTTGTGAATTTGAAACCAGCCTGGTTTACAAATCGAGTTCCAGGGCACCCAGAACTGTTACACAGAAAAATCCTGTCTCACAAAACAAAACAAATACATGTAAATCAAGTTTGATAGCTTATACTTCCTTAGAAATATTTTCAAATTATTCAGGTTTCCTAAATTTTCATCAAGCTGTCAAGATGGTTTCAGATCAACTAAATTCAACAGTACCAACTACTGAATGAACTCTGACACATAAAAATCAAATTTTCTTAAATTCATTTCATTAAAGCAAGTATTATGGTAACAAAACTTGACAACTCCAAACCACAAGAAACTGATATCACTTATGAATTGAGGATTAAGAGCTGTATAGATTAGCTCAGCAATTAAATGTTTGCTGCTCTTAGAGAGGATACAGTTCTTTTCCAGTATCATAGCTATACTACACAAACTCCGGGGAATCTGCTACCCTTTTATGGGCTCAAAGGACACTTACATGCACCTGCTCACACGAACTGAACCTACATACACACAAATAATAAATAAACATTAAATTTTTAAAAGAAAAGAAATTGAGGGAAATCAAACCAAGGATTTCACGTATGCTAGGCAAGCACTTTACCAACTGACCACATGACCTCTAGATTTGAACAAAAGAATGACAGTTTGCATTCATTAGTAAGGGTAATTTATGCCACGTTAATTTTTCCTAAGTACATTTTTAAAATCCAATCTGATCTTCTGAAAGTAGATTAGATGATTCTAAAACTGATACCAAGCAAAAACCCCCCAAAACAACAATAATAACAACAAAAAAAATCCCTCCAAAAACTTTACAAAATCCAAAGACCAACAGTCTGTGAAATAAAAAGATACCATAAAATACCAATACAAACACCTCTATTTCACGAGCAGGTAAGAACCACTACATTTTCAACAGTAAGAGAAGGACTGAATTAAACACATGAATAAAGAAGGTCCAAGAAGAAGAAATGAGGCCAGAATAGATACTGCAATTAGGAAGAAATTATAAATTTAAATCCTTGTAAAAATCCTACAAAGTCAGCAGCACTAATACAAGAATACTACACATTTGAAGGAAGAGAAACAAGTCGGTCCTTACAGAGCACTTGTGGGCTGGGAATACAGCTCAGTGGGAGATACCCAAGAACCACACAGAAGGTCATAAATTCAATCCCCAGCACCAAGCAAACAAACAAAACGACAAAAATCACCACAAAAAAAATACCTGAAACTTTTCCAACTAAATAATAAATCAAATTTATCCAAAAGCAGACAGACAAATTTAGAGTGATGGGATTATACAAAATAATTTATGTACTGTAACAATGTCATATTGCCTATTTTATTGTACAATAATAATTACTTTTCTCTGTTTTCTTGAGACAGGATTTCTCTGGGTAGACTGACTATTCTGGAACTCACTCTGTAGACTAGGCTGGCCTCAAACTCACAGAGATCCACCTGCCTCTGCCTCCTGAGTGCTGGGATTAAAGGCATGCCACACTGCCACCCAGCTAATGTACTGTAATTATTTAAAAAGCTAAATAGAAGGGTATAAGGAAATTCTCCATACTGGCTGAATTTCACAAAACTTTAATTACCCTTTAAAAAGTCCACAACTATATTGCATTTAACCATTTTATCTCACTCTATATTCTAATTAGAAGAAAGAAAGTCAGAATCGGAGCTGACAGAAGAAAAACAAAACAGCTATTAGCAGGATTTATCTATGTTGAGAAACAGTAAAGATGTGTACTTGACAGGTAAAACAATAAACAAAGATAAAACTAACCTAATATAGACAACGAAACATGTACAAGGCTTGAATTGTATCAGTAATAAATATATAATTGAGTTAGTTCACATTAGTTAAAGCGAGGTATCAAAAAAGCCAAATATTTTAAAGAAAATCTCTTAGGATTATTGTTTTTGAATAATTCTAAAAATAAACATTCTGACATGATAGTAGATATAAATAATAACATTTTGTTTCTGGGCATTTGATTCTTAACTATTCACTGAAAAAAATCTTAGAAACTGAAGTAGGTTTATTAAGTATAGATTTTCAAATTTTAAAATGTATGTTGTGTGTATATATGTATGTGTGTGTGTTTTCTTGCCACAGAACACATGTTGAGGTCAGAGGACAACCTGTAGGGCCTGGTGCTGCTTTCCTTCTACCATAGATCCTAGGGATTAAGATTAAATTTGGGTCAGGCTTTGTTACAAACACCTTTACCCAACAATTTTGCAGGCCTAAATTATAGATATTTAACCAAATACAAAAAAAGGAAAATCAAAAAAATTCCCTCCCTTAATCAATCTGTAGTATGCAATCTTTTACTACTAACCTCAAAGATGTTTTTAAAATAAACAAAATGTTATCACATCAAGAAATAAAAATAGAAACATTTCATATACTTTAACTTAAGATTTTTCTGACAATAATGCAGAAGGGTAATTCATAAAGACTTACCTATATGTGGCTGCTGAGCTGCTGCTAATGCATATTGCTGCTGTTGAGCTGCAGTTAACTGCTGAACTGTTAGTGCATTAGTCCTCTGAAAGAGCTATCAGGAAAAATATTTAATACAAAGATTAATACCAAAACACTACAATTCTTATTAGAAAGTTGTGAATATTTTAAACACTTATTGAAGAACTTTCTTAGCCATAATGATACTTTAATAAAACATTGTCAAAACCCCTATCACTCATGTTAATGATTCACACAGCACTTTGGTTACACGAGTAAAATGTTAAAGAGATTCTTATAAAAAGTATGCTTACCTGCTGCTGGGAATTGTAGTCAAAAAGGCCTACAGTAGCTCCCGAAGAGTCCATGGGTACCTGATTACCAGGATAGTCAAACTGTAAGGAATCCAGACCAACTTGGTCCATGGCATCCAGATTCTGAGTTTCAGGATTTGAAAATTCTTCAACAAGTGGTTTGTTAGCTGTAGGATTAGGAAGAGGACCCAATCCTTCTGGGGGATTAGTACTGGGGCCAAGGCGCTCAACTACTTCAGTTGGAGAGGCTTGACGACTTCCAGGAGTACGACTAAATAAAGGAAACAGAAAAGCACTATGGGTAAAAGTAGCAAGTCAAAGGGTAAATTGGTAAAGTGTGAAAAAACAAATGCTCCCCAACATATAAATACAGGTTTTCTGAGCCACCAACCATTACATTTCTCACATTTTTTCTATTTAATAACTGATTAAGAGTTGACATAGTTTCAATATTTTTATTATTACATGAATTTGAATACCATATCATATTAATTCAACCATACAGGTTAAGAGCAGGTAAGAAAAGTTGTCCATTATTATAACTTAGGACTATACCATCTAAAACTTTTGTCTAAAATCATAGACAAAAATTAAGTAAGAAAAACAAGCTACTAGACAAATATGGAAAGGTTAAAAATAAAAACCCACCCAACAACAAAACAAAAAAGAACCAGACATCATGGTTATGGTTTTAATTACTGAAAGAACTCTTAACTAAAACAAAAGGCTGACTTATGACTCTGGGGTTTCCTAAGCAATTTCTGTTTTATCATTTGGGCCTGTTTCCTTAATCAGAATGAATATATGACTGGTTAACTCTTTATAACTAAAAGAATGAAAGTGAGAAAGAACAGGAAAAAAAGCAAACAGCAGCCAATCAACCAGCCTGCCTTCTCAAAAGCCCCCTATAATAGTTACCTAAAAATCATCAAGTTATTTCTGTTTAAACAATCAAAAAGATATATAAATGTAGAAAATTTTTAAAACTTAAAGTACATAAAACACACATACACACACACACACACAAATTCTATATAAACAAAATAAAATGTAACATTTCTCTATCATACTATGGCTTCTCCCCTAGTGCCCCAAGAAATCCATTAATATTGGATTAAAATGTCAGCACTGGTTTCCCTTTGCATCAACATCCTTCATGTTGATGGATCCTCACATCCTTTTTACATTATGTTTAATCCTCAATTACAACTTATCTCTTCTACATATACACTTCCTGCAAGTATACTGCTTTAAGGAACTAACTATGTATTCATTCAAAGCACAAGCAAAGCATAAGTATGTAAGGTTAATGGCAATAAGGCGCTTAACTTAATGCCATCAAACCTAACAAACCCTAATTTGAGGTATTCTACATCAGTCGAAATTTGCTAGCATATACTGAGTAGTTTACAAAGTAACTATTAATTATAAGATTAGTTCATTAGGCATTTAAACATTCATGCTATTTTCTAGTCAATCACTGTCTTTGCAATACTACAAATGTTTTTCACTTTTAGCAATGCATCGGAACAACGGCTAGAGTTTTTTTTTTTTTTAACCCGCCCACTCGAAACATAAGGGAAAACAAAACAGGATTTCTTTCAAATCAGCCAATTAGAAAAGGTGAAGTGGCCCTAAACTTCATTCATTTCCATTTTATTTCAGTAATATATATATATTATGCATTATATACTAATATATATATATGCATTGCTACAAATTTAAGTTTAAAAAATAAAGTTGAAAAAGAGACCAATTAGTAACTATTCTTCTGAAGCCTTTTTACATGTCAAGTAGTAACTGATACTTTTTGTTTAATTGGTAAATCAAGCACATATATAAAAACTTAATGGAACAAAAATACTAAAACAGTAGTTCATATTTTTGGTGGCCTTTTTCTTTTTCCTCGAACCAGGATTTCTTTGTGTAGCCCTGGTTAATCTCAAACTCATAAAGATCGCCTGCTTATATTTCCTGAGTGCTGGGATCAAAGGAATGTGCTACAACTACTGGGTTCATGTTAATGTTTACAGGGAGAAATAACCTTTCACATAAAATGACTCAATACAGCAAAAGCAGAAAACAAACAAAAAAAAATCATGCTTTCAGTGGTGCTATTTTCTTGCTATAGTTAATGGTGTATTAACACTTCAATTATAAATATATAATCAACTGAGTTTTAAATGCCTGACCTTCACTAAAACATAACAGCAGAAAAGTAAAATCAGGAAAAGGTTCTAAATAAAGAACATTAAATTTCTTTCTTATCAAAAGAGGTTTACTGGTTTTGGATGCTTTTTTGCATGTTGAACAGAAGAAAATGGAACTTTAACAGTTACTGAGGCAGAAAATGCAGGAATCTAAAATGCACCAAGTAACTATGCTTTTACTTCAGTGGCCCATGAGGTAAAGCTCAACCACTACCAGAGGCTGCAGAGGTCAGTCTGAAGCATCAAGCTTCTAGCTTACAGTACGTGTGCAATGCTTATTCTAAAAAACAACAGATGAACGAAAATATGTTATTTAACGGCTAGGGGATAATAAAAACCTTCAAGATTCCAAGTTTAAAAGGTAAACATTTTCTATTTGAAGGAACAACTATGTATTAGCACAATTCACATACTCTATGAAAAACCACTGGTTCCTAAACTAATTTTGCCTCACATATCTAAGATGGGAGAAAAAAAAAATCAAATGGCCTGGGATGGCGAAGCATTTAACAAAACAATACAAGAGAAAAATTCCACTGGAAGATACTCAAGCACAACTTGGAAGGAAGGGGGAAAAATCATATTAAGCCTCTAATTCATTAATTAGCAAAGAACAAATCTCTAATTTAATTCAAAGTCGACAAAAAGTAATCACAGCCTCTAACATTATTCTTCCAACACAACACCCAGTTTCAGATACTATTTTGAGAATTTTTAATGATTTTTGCTCATTAATTCGACAAAAAAATTTCATTCAGATTAACACAACATACTAAGGAAATAAGGCAACCCTAAATAGGAAAACTATCAAAATAAATTACAACAACTAACTGCACCCTAAAAGAGATTCTTTTTTCTTCTTGAAAAGGTTAAAAATCTTACTTAAAATCTTTGCAATCGGCATCCATTCCATTTGGCAAACCTCTGCCATTTATTTTAGAGTCCTCATCATCTTGTTTAAGATCTCTGTTTTGGTCCTCCTCAAATGGAGAAGCCTTTCCTTTTTCATCTCCTTTCTCAGGTCCATCTGTTTCAGCATCTCTAGTACCCTGAGGAAAAAGAATCTGTTTGATTCTCAATACTTAATAAACACAAAAAATGACACCAAAAGGTGACCTAAAACTACCCTATAGGGCATGTAACAATAAAATCAATAATTTATTTTTTTAAGTGAACTAATTTAGCAAAGGCCAAAAAAATTAGTAAAACCTAGGCATTTATAACAGAAGGGCTAAGTCAACCTTAACTATAGCGATACAGGAAAAGCAGTAACACCACAAATTAGATTACAATATTTAATTCACACATAATTGATTTAGTTTCAGTTTAAATACTATCAGGAGTAAGAATTCTAATTTTGTAAAGCTTTAAAATATGATTTGGTTTTTGTTAACAGTTAAAATACACTTACAATTACTCTACAATTTTATGAACTTTGTGAACTAAGTGAAGAAAACTAATGGCAAATACCTTTAAAGTTCCTTTCAGGTCTATGGACAGAAAATAAGCTGATAATTAAGCTGGACACAGTGGTCCATATTTGTAATGCCAGGACACGAGAGGCTGAGCATGACAACTGCCGTGAGTTCAAGGCCAGCCTGGTCTACACAGTGAGTTCTAGGCTAGCCAAAGTTATACAGTAAGATCTCATACCAAAATCAAAAGAGCAAAAAATCTTAAGGCAAACAAAAATCACTGAAAATACTGAATTTTACCAAATACTATTTGCAATGAACACTTGCAAGTAAAAATAAATGGATAAAACCAAAAACAACAACAACAACAACAAAAAATACTAAACTTCTGCTCAAAATACTTACAAAAGTTCCCTTCCTAAATCGAGAATCCAATTTATCAGCAGGAGAGGAACTTAAGACATATTCTACCATGCTCACACCAAGGCCTCCACTTTCTGAGCGCGGAGAAAGAATTGCATTTACTTCACTGTTTCCATGAAAACTCTGTCCAGATCTTCTCTGTACCATAATAGGCTGGGACATTGAATGATCTGTTTGAAAGAAAAACACAAAAGAATTTTACTTTTAAGCCAAGTAAAATACGGTCATACAAATTAAGATATCAACCTAAAAATAAATAAATAAATCAGTATTTCCTATTAGTGTAATATTTTTGTTATACACAAACAGCTTTTCATTCTGCATAGTCGGGACATCTTTTTTTCAAATGATATATTATTTGTGTGTATATGTGCATACATGCGTGCACATGTGTAAGTCAGAGGACAATTATTTATAGTTTCCTCCTTCCACTTTGATATTGAGTACCAGGGATCAAACTCAGGTCATCAAGCTTGCACAAAGTGCCTTTACCAGCTGAACCGCCTCATTGGTCTTAAAGCATGCTTCTTAAAAAAACAGGTAAGACGTCAGAAGAAGACAACTTTGTGGGGTTGTTTCTCCCACAGTTATATGAGTTTTATTTAGTGATAAAAGCTTACGCAAAGAAGAGTCAAACCAAAACAACAACAACAACAACAACAAAAAACAGTGAGGCAGAAAAATTACTGAAGCCTGAGTTGTTTTTAAGTATAAAACCTAGAGGAGCAAAACAAGAGATCAGTTCTCAAGCTCAATTATACAGACTCGACTCACAACATAGTCATTAACAACTAATACCAATTGGACTTAGAAAAATCAAATCCCAAAGTATCAGATAAAGACTTTCTAGTTTCTTTCATTTTAGAAAATTATGCCTCCAACATAAACACCCCTGTTGAAAAGAAAAGGCTATTTTTAACACCTAAGAGCTAGCATAACTTAAATACAATCAATAAATTGGAGACAGCATTCAAATAACCCTTCTACTTCCCGTTTGTACTCATAAAGAGATTTCTCCTTATATCCCTTCCTTTAATCAATCACCCTCATAGTTTAAATATGAGTATACTATGAATCATGATAGGCATTATCATACACTGGAGAGTCCAAGAACAAACAAGACAACCTGATTTAGTTAGAATTACTATTATTGTGATGAAAAATCATGATCAAAGGCAACTTAGAGAGGAAATAGCTTATCTCACTCACAGTTCCATCTAACAGTGTATCATCAAAAGCAACTGTTCTCCTAAGGATGTGCTTCTTATAGGGAACGTGAACCCCAACACAAACTTTGTATTTTAAATAGAGCATTTATTCTAATATAGCTCAATTAGACTACAAGAAAAACATTCTTGTTTGTTTTTCAAGACAGGGTTTCGCTGTAGTTTTAGAGCCTGTCCTGGAACTAGCTCTTGGAGGTCAGACTGGCCTCAAACTCAGTCAGGCTGGCCTGACTGTGCCTCCTGAGTGCTGGGATTAAAGGCGTGCACCATCACTGTTCGGCCTAGAAAAACATTCTTAAGGGTGTGAATCTTCTCTTTCTAATCTCCAAATTTGGCACATTAGGTGGCATAATTTGGCTAAACAACAAAGAAAATTTTTATTACTGTAAGGAAATATAAGCCAAAATTAGCTGCTAACAAAATTTTCAATCTATGAATTTTCTACAACTCCCTTACCTTCAGGGTTTTAACTTTGTAGCATTTACTTTATATAGGGTAACAAAAAAAAATCTTTAAACTATTTTTAAAAGTTTTAAATCTCTTCATATTAATTAATAATTATATTATTGATCTGGATGATAAAAACACATATTTAACAAATTTTTAATTAAAAAAAGATGACTATCCAGGTGGTGGTGGTGCACACCAATCCCAGCACTTGGAAGGTAGAAGCAGTCTGATCTCTGTGAGTTCAAGGCCAGCCTGGTGTACAAAAATGAGTCCAAGGACAGCCAGCTGATACACAGAGAAACAGTCTCTTGTATTTCAAAAAAAGAAAAAAAAAACCTGGCACAATGGCTCAGTGGTTAAGAGCACTTGCTCTTTCTAAGTCCCCAGGTTCAGTTAATGAATCCATAGGCAGCTCACAACCACTCAAATTTCTAGTTCCAGGGAGCCAGATGCCTTCTTCTGATATCCTGGTACACACATACACCTGTAGGCAAAAACACTAAAAACATAATAAAACAAATAAATCTTTCAGGGGGGAAAAAAAAACTAAAAACAAAAAAAACCTGTTAATTTATTCACAAAAAATGTCAAGGTCGGAAAAGCAGGATCTGTCTGCCTATGTCACCCAAGTACTGGGATTGAAGGCATGCCACCACTGCCTGATCTCTAGTGGCTTAGCTCTGCACTCTAATCTTCAGGCATGCTTTATTTGTTAAAACACGAAGAAAATATCACTAAGTTTCTTACTTTGTGTATTTTGTTTAGCTACTTTACACTCAGCAATAAAAAAAGAAAGTATCTATAAAACATATTTACCTATCTAATCCTTAAATTTGATTCATGGGGGTCTTTGTGAGTTCAAGACCAGCCTGATCTATGAACTGAGTTCCAGGACGGCCAGAACTGTTTGTTACACAGAGAAACCCTGTCTCAAAAAACTAATAATAAGTCCAAATGTTTTAAAATTTACAAATAAGGCCAGGTGGTGGTGGCACACATATTTAATCCCAGCACTTGGGAGGCAGAGGCAAACAGATGCCTAATTTACAGAGCTAGTTAGGGCTGTTACACAGAGAAACCCTGTCTTGAAAAAACCAAAACCGAAATAAGGCCAGCCTGGTCTACGAGAGTCATGGCTATACTAAGAAAACACACACACACACACACACACAAAAAAAAAAAAAAAAGAAAGAAAGAAAGAAAGAAAGAAAGAAAAAGAGAAATCTAAACTATAAGCTTCAACAAAGGTATCACAATTTTTCCCCCAAATTGTTTAAGGATAGGCAGAGTTTTAAAAACACTGAATTTGTTCAAAATTTTCACCTAAACACCAATAACTTACGAGAAGTTCCCCACGCAGTCTCTCTCCATTCATCATCCGCAAGAAATATGCCTTTTTGTCCATCTTTTGTTGAATCATCAGGTTCCCAAAACTTTTTGGTAGGCAATAGCTATTTGAAAGAAACACAACAACAAAAAACTTTTATAATATCATACAATTTACAAAGAGTAAGTATATAAGGAACTGCAAACATATCACTCATATATAGACGTTAATCTACAAGCAATCCTTTTTCCAAGCTCTCTCACTGAACATCAAAGTAACTCCTCACTTATGCACTGGCTCTAATAATTCTAGGCCTTCAACTATACTGCTAATATTTTTACTATATCCTGATTGCCTTTCTTTTTAAATTTTCATTAGATTTATTCCGTTTGTGTAAAAGTTTTGCCTGCATGTATGCATGCATATCACATGAGTGCTTAGTGCCCAAGGAGGTCAGAAGGGTATCAGATCCCCTTAGACTGGAGTTATTGATGGCTGTGAGCCACCATGTGAATGCTAAGAACTGAACCCAGGTCCTCCGAAAGAGCAACAAGTGCTTTTAACCACCAAACCATCTCTCCAGCCCCCTCATGATTTTCTTTCTATATTAATTCTCTTTACTAAAGAGAATTACTAAAGAGTTACTAAATTCCCTGTTAATAACAAAAATGCCCAGAAGTTACTAAATTTTCTTTCACTTCAATAAGCTACGTTTGAACTATCTCATCAAATATCCAGAATATAAAATTTTCTTTTTCTAGTTTTTAGATTAATTATTCACCAGTATTCACCAGAAGTGAACGTCACAACTCTTACTAGCTCTTAAATAGTAGCAGTATCTCAAGCCCAAATCAGAAGCTGTGAATTAACACAATACACACAAAAACACTAATGGTATTTTTGAGGTAATAACCTCAAGGCCTTATGCTCTATGCTATATGGTAGCATGTAAAAATGACAGTCAGCAGAACCATTCAGTAACTCTATCTATTCCTGACACTTGGAAACAGAATTACGTTTGTTTGAACAGATTTGTTTTCTTAGATATACATTTGGCATTTTAAGTAAGCATTCATAAACATTATTTCATCCTATTAAAGGCCAAGTCATTGAGAGCTCATAATCAGATCTGTATATACTTCTAGTACTACATTGACCACACTAGTTACCTGTATTTGCCTCTTTAAAGGCATGGTTACCTTATCTTCAGAGAACTTACAAACAGAGGGAAAGAAAACATAACTCAGTAATAACTGATTTAGGGTCTGAGAGATAATGCAGTAATATATATATATATATACACACACACACATATATACATATACATATATACACACACACATACATATACATACATACACACACATATGTTGTGTGTGTATTTTCACGTATATGTGTGTGTATGTATGTATATGTGTGTGTGTGTGTGTGTGTGTGTGTGTGTGTGTGTGTGTGTATTTTCAGGAGGAGGGGTGAGTTGCAAGGTGAGAAATAGAATAAGCATAAATGAAACATGAAATAATGAACAAAATTAAAACTTGAGATAATGCAGTGTTATACATATAAAGATGTAAGAAGACCCAAATTTGACACTGGTAAATCTAACCAGGTTGATTATGAGTAACCTTAAAAGCATGTTAAGGAAACTCAGTTTTACTAAAGCAACAGGAAATCAAGATAGGTTAGCAAGAGCAATAGTATGTTTTGGAAAACAATTCAAGTTATAGTAACAACTGATAGAATGGGGGCAACTAGAGGTAAGAAATCCAGTTCAGCAAAATCACAACAGAGCCAAGAAAGTAAGAACTGAAAGAGGGTACTGGTAGAAAAGAGCTGAGAAATAAATGGATCTAGGAAGACATTTGGAAGATCAAAAGGAGTTAATTAGAAACGGTAGGAAAATGCATAACACCTTAAGAAATAATAAATGACAGTGTTACTAATCAAACTGAGAAGCAGTGTTGAATGGAAAGGAGCATGTTCCTAATTTTTACAGATTTTTTTTCTTTTCTTTTGTTTTGTTTTTTGTTTTTTTCCAAGTCAGTGCTTCTCTGTTTGACAGTCCCGGCTGTCCTGAAACTCGCTTTGTAGACTAGGTTGGCTTTGGCCTTGAACCCACAGAGATCCACCTGTCTCTGGCTCCCAAGTGCTGAGATTAAAGGTATGCACCACCACCACCTGGCCTACATATCTTTTATAAAATAAAAATTTATAACTTTTAAGAAACCAACTCAAAAAAAAAAAGGCCAGTTTTTACAGGTTAGGATCTTTCTAAATGTCATGTCTCGGTTAAAGTATAGACATTTTAAAGAATAATCTCCTCAGGCTGGAGAGATGGCTCAGAGGTTGAGAGCATTGCCTGCTTTTCCAAAGGTCCTGAGTTCAATTCCCAGCAACCACATGGTGGCTCACAACCATCTGTAATGGGGCCTGGTGCCCTCTTCTGGCCTGCAGGCATACACACAGAGAATATTGTATACATAATAAATAAATAAATAAATAAATAAATAAATAAATAAATAAATAAATATTAAAAGAAAAGGTAATCTCCTCTGACAAAGACTCCAGTAAGTATAAAACATATTTTATATTTAAATAATATAAGATAAAGTTTTAACTAACAGGAGCACTAATCATAGACATAGAAGTAGCTATGCATTCATCTTCTTTTTTTAAAAATATTTATTTGTTATGTATACAGTATTCTGTGTGCGTGTATGCCTGCAGGCCAGAAGAGGGCACAAGACCTCATTACAGATGGTTGTGAGCCACCATGTGGTTGCCGGGAATTGAACTCAGGACCTTTGGAAGAATGCTCTTAACCACTGACCCATCTCTCCGGCCCCCTGCATTCATCTTCTGAAAGAAGTAGAAATAACAGTATTCTGGTGCGGGAGGTCCTTCTGTCTATGTTGCTTTTATTGGTTAATGAATAAAGAACTGCTTTATGTTTATGGCAGAGAAGAAAAGAACTAGGTGGGGAAAGCTAGGCTGTGTACTGGGAGAAGGGCAGAGTTGGGGAGCTACCATGGAGCTGCCGCCAGAGTCAGACATGCCGAAACTTTGCTGGTAGGCCACAACCTTGTGGTGATATACAGATTAATAGAAATGGGTTAAATTAATATGTAAGAGTTATTGAATAAGCTAGAGCTAGTGGGCCAAGCAGTGCTTTAATTAATATTAGTTTCTGTGTGACTATTTCGAGTCCAGCTAGTCGGGCGGCCGGGAAGTAGCAAGCAGCTCTCTCCTCCAACAGTATTCCACTGAGAAAACTATTCCATTTTTTTTTGAAATAATATTCCCAGAGTGTCTTTATAGACCACTGCCTTAAACAGCAAAATGCAGAACTATGGATTAGCATAGTGGTAAAAGCACCTGCCTAGAACACACAAGGTCCTGTGCTCCATTCTCAGTATCGCAAATAAAACGCATATTGCTTATGTAGGGAAGAAAAACTCATGTCAAATATTCAATATGCCAATTTTGCCAAATACTAAGAAAAACTGTATTTCTTACTTCGCAAACATGTATAAGTTATTGGATAAACAGGAAATAATTTAGCTAAAATTAGCACTTCTACTAAAGACCTCCAGTACACTCTAGAATGCTTTGTTAATTTTTTAAAAAGTACTTTTAGTTGAGTGTGTATGTGCTGCATGTAGTGCATGCACATCAGTGTGTTTGGAGTCAGAGTCAAGATGTGCCTTTTGTCTATGGCTCTCTGCCTTTTTGCCCTAAGACAAGGCCTCTCGCTACAGTGAAACCTCACCTTTCATTGGGGGGTGGGGGTGGCTAGGTTGGCTGGCCAGTGAGCTATTAATTTCTGCCCATGGTTGGAGTTATAGGCAGTCATGGCTACCTACTCATGCTTACCTATTCACCTATTCAGCCATCTGCCTAGCTCCTTAGAAAATATCTTCTGTGACAATCTAACCATTAATTTAAGCACTATTCCTAGCTTGTGACCCTAGTTTAAAATGGACTGAACATAGGTGAAAGCAACTACTCAAGAAACAAAGAGTTAAAACAAAAATTGAGAAAATGGAGGTTAAATAAATTGAGACAGAAAGAGATTTGTCTTCAAGAATTCTTTGATTAGCAGGGTGGTGGTGGTGCACGCCTTTAATCCCAGCCTTTGGGAGGCAGATCTCTGTGAGTTCGAAGTCAGCCTGGTCTAAAATAACTAGTTCCAGGACTGGCTCCAAAGCTACAGAGAAACCCTGTCTCGAAAAGCCCCCCCCCACACACAAAAACAAAAAAAAACCCCACAACTTTGATTTGATTATATGTAATACAGTGTAAACAAGAATTCATAATATAGAAAACAAGGCTAAGAAAGCTTAAAATCTAAAATAAGATTCTACCTATTACCACTCCCTAACTCACAAAGCTGAGTCTAAACCATGGTTGGGAAATTCAATGTTTCTTGTCTTCAACCTCAAAACTCTGATATGACTGACACAGAATTTTTTCCTCCAGAAAAAATTTATGGCTGAGCAGTGATGGTGCACGCCTTTAATCCCAGCACTTGGGAGACAGAGGCAGGCGGATCTCTGTGAGTTCAAGTCCAGCCTGGTCTAAAACAGCTAGTTCCAGGACAGGCTCCAAAGCTACAGAGAAACCCTGTCTCGAAAACAAAAGGAGAAAAAAAAGAATTTATGGCTTGCTCTCTCACTGTAAAGAAACAAATAAGGATCCTATCTACACTGCTCCATAAACAAATCAACCAAATTTCTATTCCAGTATTTGAGGCACACTTGTCATCTATAAACTGTTGAACAAAAAGTTTAAGCCAATTTAAACATAATTAACATTATGTTTAAAACTAAGTTCATATTGCTTATCTCAGAACTCAGATACTTTCAAGAAAAGGAATGTTGTGACAACAGATTATAAAGAAAAAAACTGAAGTATAAGATCACTCTACTTATAAGTTCTCTCTCTCTCTCTCTCTCTCTCTCTCTCCCTCCCTCCCTTCCTACCTCCACACACACACACACACACACACACACACACACACAAAGTTGTGGAGAACAGCAACAATAAAGAAACCATGATGTAATTTTCTGAATTCTTATAATGGTGTTCTTATATTCTTTTAATCCTTTCTGTAAATAAAAGATAGTAACAGATTTTAGCTTTTCAATTTATTTCTAAAGAAAATATAATAAATCTGCTATTAAATTGAGACTACAATGAAAGACCACCAAGAGGCTGTTTAATCTAGCACATAGTAGCCATACTAGGAACCTTTCATAGTCAAAGTAAAAATCATTTAATTACCTGATTATTTCAAAGAATTGCATCTCATTACCAAGATTTTGTCTCTAGCTATTTAATTTCATTTTTTTCTTGTGTTAGTTTAAGTATTTCAGAGAGATGAGACCCTATTTATTACTTAAGAATAGTTGTTTAATATTCTCCATAAGGAAACACAGCCAGAAGGTTAAATACTAGAAGGTTTACATACAGCTGATAAAGAGCACTACTGGGATTTAAATCCTTAGTCATTTCATTGTAAGGCTTTTCTCTTTGCATTTATTATTATAGAAGTTTCTTTTTCAATCTTAATGCAATTCATAATTATTTCTAAGAATTTCCAGTATTAAGATTATCACTCAATAAATAAAAAGTTTAAGATTACTAATAGTCTTTACTCTAAGAATGGTTAAAACAGTGATTTTATAAATATACTGCAACCCTCTAAACACTATCTGAAATAGCTGATTTTCTTTGTAGGTTTTGTTTTTTCAGACACTTCTCTCTGTGTAACCCTGGCTGTCCTGGTACCATGTAGTCCACAATGGCTTTGAACTTAGAGATCCCCTAGACTCTGCCTCCTGAATGCTGGGATTTAAGACATGTGCTAATATATCTAGATAATAAAGCTGTTTGATTGATTGATTCCATTTATTCCTAACAACTCAGATCAGTAAGGGCATTTGAGTTAAGTCTTATTTCTCTTTTCAAAGAACTCAGAATTAATGGCATAGCTTAGTAAGATTTCTGTAAGAAGAGAGCTACTCTACCATTTTATATAAGATTTTGTTTTTAAGACAGGACCTTATTTTGTAGTTTTATCTATCCTGGAAGTCACTACGTAGGCAGGCCTTGAATTGACAAAGACCCACCTGCCTCTGCCTCCCTAGAGCTGGAATTAAAGGTATTAATTGCCATGCCAGGCTCTACTTGAGATTTTTAAAACACCAATTTTCTTTAATATTTTCCTAAAATACTGTGTCAAAATAGGAGAATTTATTTATTACACTAAGCTATGAAACTGCCTCCTCCAATAAAACTCATTAGCTCGGTGTGATCTTAAAATTTTGGTTTCTTCAAAAAATTTCGGGCAAGATCCTTTTATTTTGTTATTTCAAAATTCAACAAGAGTCACCTATATGTACCCCTAGTCAACTGGTAACAGTTAATAGGCATGAGCTTCTCAGTATACTTGATTATAATACTGCATCTCTATACATACTAATAAAAAAATAACCCTTCCTATGAATATTTGTTTGTTGTAAGCCACATGTTATAACGAAAATCAGTAGGTCTTTGACAAAAGCATGCTACTGGAGGAAAAGAAGAGTGATTTTATGAATACATAAATATAGATTCATTTCTATCTTTGGGTGAACAACTTAAGAGACTGACCTATGGATGATAGCTTAATAAATCCATCAAGAAATACAAAAATGGTACATTTAAAATGAGTCCTAGAAGTAAACACAATTCTCCATATTAGAGATTTATAGCAATTAAGACCCAATAAGCAAAACCTTACCCTTAAAAGGAAAGAACAGGGCAATCTATTAAAAAGGGATTTTTTTTTACATTATAAAAACAACTCCGATAAGCAATTTTAGAAAATTCAAGAGCCAGACAGTACAGGCTGCTTTAATTTATTCCAATGAATGAATTCTGGAATGAAACAAACAAGCACCTCACCTGTCAGTAAAGGAGGAGAAGACTGGTGAGAGAGAGACAGGCAAAGAAGGAAATCCCAGAAGGTTCCCTGCTGCCTGTGAGATGAGGAAAGATAGAAAGGCTTGTGGGAGAGAACCCAGAGACAGAGATTTGATAGGTTTCTTAGCTATCTCTTAGAAGTAACAATATTACTGGAAAATTGTTTTAAATTTAAAAAAAAAGCAAAACCTGCTTATTTAAAAATATTTCTTACTGGATGAAGGTCACTGATGAAACTGGCCTGCAGTCATCCAGAGAGCAGGAAATTAAGGCCCTACAGCACTCTGGGTGTGCACATCTAATGTGTCTGCTAATAAAGAGTGGATTCTAGCTTATTTAACTATTCGGCCCAACTCCTCGACTTAAAACCTTTGTCTACCCACAGACAACTAATTCAACCACTGCTTCTGAACATAATTTTTAACCACAAAGGTATATTTAGCTTTCTCACATTTTATTTTTAAATAGAAAAATAGAGTCAATTTGTATATAAATCTATAATACACATAGAAGTAAAGAACCATGCCTAGAATTAATGTAGGATTCTCACTCTTACAAAAACCAGTCTGTCAAAAACTGGAGACAGAAACACTTAAGGAATGCTTTATTATTTTAGTATTTTAAGATAGGGCTTTCCTACATAACCTAAACTGACCTTGAGCTCAAGACTATTGCCTTGACCCACAAAATGCTGGAATTGCAGGCATATTCTACAGCATTCCCAGATCTGCTGTTAAGATATACTATTCTATTTTCTAAAAACCAAAGAAAGTAAGTGGCAGGTAAAAAACAAAAGCCCTTCCAACTGTCTCTGTTTAGTCTACTCAAGTGTAAATAATGCCTGAAGAGCCATTTTACTACAAGATATAGGCTTTCTTTTAGGAGCAAAAAAGTATTCCCTCTCTCAAATTTTTCTTAGGGCCCAGATTAGATTTGACCTTATGTACTGTATGTACTGAACTAACAAGTTTATTTTGGCAATACTTAGCTTAAGCACCTTAACTCACCCTTAAATCAGTCCTCTGAAAATGACAAACTCTTTGGAAAACGCTGTTCTGAAGAAAGGGAGGGTTAGCTAGCTGCAGGGTGCCCTCTTGTGGCCCAAAGGAGTGACTGGACTCTCTTTCTGCATCTGAAGAGCACAGCATTGGATGGAGTGAGTCTCATGAAGGTCTCTAATCTACTAAAGTAAAATAATCTCCAGGAGCAAGCAATTAATTACACATCTTAGGTCTGTTTACTGTTACTTTCTACTATCAAAGTCCACACTTGAGTGTGTAATGTAGAATACAACAAAGCTATGTCCACGAGAGTTTTTATCAAAGTTTCCTAAAGTTCATTAGGAATATGGAAAACTAAGTATTTTAGATGTCTTAAAATATGTAATGGTATGGTTAACTGGGTACCCAAAGAAAATTATAGATTAATAGAAAAGATAACATCCTTTCAAAATTGTAGAGTACCTATCATGCTAAGCATTCAAAGCTAGCAATTTATAGAAAATAAATACAAAACTGTAATCAGTAACATAATGAAAGTATTTATAAAGAACTAAATGAGAAGTCAGATGAGGAAGTTAATTAATTCTAATGCAGATAGCAATGGGATACTAGGCAAGTCTAACAGAGGATTAGAAGTTTATTAAATATCTTTGGTGAACAAGAAAGACTTTGGGGAAAGAATAGTAACAATCAAGCATAGCTAAAGCAAACAGCATACATATATAAAATAGCAGAATAGGATGTATTCTTTTGAGTAGAGCTAATTCTAATTAACTCATTACCAAATATTAAGACATTATTTAACCAAGTCAATCAAAATCACCTAGACACAAATAAGCACACTAATAACGACTTACTGAATTTAAGTTACAAAACGAGTAATCCCCCCAAAATCACGACTGCACAATTACATAATTTCAAGGGCTTTTTGAAAACCTATATCTGAAAGCTGCAACTATTATTTCCAAGATTTATGGTTTAGAAAAATAAACTTCAACGACTCAAAAATTAATGTGAATCACAAATTTTTAGTATCGGCAAGTTCTTACCTCTCCCATTCCCCGAGATTCTAATGCAAGAGCTTGAAAATCATGATTCATTTCATCCACAGATCAAACCTGGTAAGTAACGAAAATTGAAAGTTAGCAGGAATTTAATAACGTATTAGCTATATGGTACGGGTATTAACTAATACTACCAAATTCCAAAATACAGAAGAATAGATGTTTCTATGAAAATAAGTTTTCTCAAATAAATTACTTGAGAGCAAGCTATACTGAAATGGATGAGTTGTTTTTTTTTTAAATAAAAAACTGTATGCTAGCAGACCACTACATATTCTTGTGCAACAGAAGAAAATGAAGTAAAAAACAAGAAAAGTGAGTCCAATCATTAAAGCATTTCTTTTCAGTGTTATAATTACTACTACAAAATAATTTTATGCTACTTAAGATTGTTAGGATTTCTGAAAAATTAGCACCATTTATTTGTAAGCCTAATTTATATAATTTTTCCTGTAAATATTTAGCAAATAATCAATTAAATGGTGCTTTACTTTTTAAGTGAAAACATTTAATCTACAGTGAATTAACTACAGTTTTATTGTGGTTTTCTCAAGAAAGCATTTCTCAGCCCTTCCATTCTCAAGAGCTGACTACTCCCTCTTATGTGACAATGTGTTGTTATTGGTCCCCTGCCTCCTCCAACTAAGAAACTAAAGAAAAAAAACACGCAAGCTTGAAGGTTCTCCAAACTTATAGCTTTGAAATTCAACTAATTCAAAAATCCTATTATCCCTTTCACAGTTAACAAACTGAAAGAACTAACTATACTCCTTCCTGTAATACTCTCTGTCCTACTTTGTGCCTATAATTAATTTTGCTTTCCTAGGTTTCTAGTTACTACTCCATGGATTCCTGTTTTCCCCCCTCATCTCTTAAATCTTAGCATTCCTTGTGTAAGACAATCTCTATTCTCCATGCTTTGGGAGCTATCCAGATGATAGCTCTCTAATTTGTATTTACACACTAAACCACTTATTCTCCACAGCTCCAGTTATCTCCTTTTTATTTCCTTGGATGTACCACAGGAAGTTTCCTTTACCTCCCTTTTTACAACCGTTTTCATCCTTTACCAAATCCTGTTAAACCAATCTTACCCAATTCAATGTTTTCCAGTCCTTTAGTTGAGTATATCATCTTTTAAAGATCCAAAACACTGCAATCTTCTCACACTTTCATTCTGCAATCTAATCTCCAAATTATCTTTCTGAAACTACTCTGATCATGTGACTCCTGTAGTTTCATCCCTAAAGATAAAGCTCAAACTCTTTTATGTGGCTTACAAAGAAATATCTTAGCTAGTGAAGATGCCTGCCACCAAGCCTAACAACTTGAGTTTAAACCCCTGGACCCACAGGGTGGAAGGAAAGGATGCCCTCGGATGTCCTCTGATCTCCACTAAATAGGTGTGGGGAGCTGATGAAGTCCTGAGTCAATGTGTATTGTTGGCATGGGCACAGCAATGTCAATCAAGGACTCCTCAGACCATGACAACAGCTAAGTTTCTTCTCCTCCAAGTTGTAGTGTTTATGAACATTAACCAGTTTGTATACAAACTAGCCATAGTTTTCTCCTCCCAGATGACTGCTTCCCTACAGAGACCTATGAGGCTAGCTAACTTTAATTCTTCCTCATGCTGTGTATTAATACACAGGCTGAATTTTCAGGGTTCTAGTAGATGGCCTCCATTAGAACGAACAGAACCCACATGATCCCAGGTAGGCTGTATGTGTAGCTTTTTCATTCCCACATTGCCCCAGTCAGGTTTCGAGGACCAAAAAGCAAATGTTAATTAATAAAACAAATTATAGTTCAGACATTTAGTAGTTCTAGAACTCTGGACAAACAGACGTTTCTTCTCTATATTCTGATATAAAGAGTTGTTACATAGATTTGCTGTGAACAGTAAGTCAGATAGGAGTGGTTGGTAGGTAAACATTCAAGTCAGCTAAAAAAAGAGTTGGGGGGGGTGTTTAGAGATGGCAACAGTTAAGAGAACTGGTTGCTCTTTCAGAGGACCCAGGTTCAATTCCCAGAACCTGCACGGTAGCTTACAGTTGTCTGTAACTCCTGTTCCAGGGGATGAATGCCCTCATACAGACTTACCTGTAGGCAGAACACCTACGTACATAAAATAAAAATAAGTTATTTAAAAAAAAGTTTCAGAGGCTGAAAAGATGGTCCAACAGTTTAAGTCAGATGACCAGAGTTCAGTTCCCAGCACCTGCACCAAGCAGTTCATAACTCTAGCTCTTCGGACCTCCTCTGATAGTCCCCTACACGCAATGCTCACAAACACTTAAAATAGACAAATTACAAAAACAAAATGACATTATATGGATCTAGAGAGCAAATAAGTTTTTTGACTTGGTAGAAACACTGGATTAACAGTTCTTACTAAGTGAGTATTTCATTCACCTCATTAATTCAATAAGCTTTTACTAGACAGTTCAATCAGACCCAAACCTTTCTACTATGAACTCCAAACTAAAAACAAACAAACAAAAAAATCCAAAAACTATTTGCAGGTAATAGTAAAAACAACTGAACAAAGAAACTGAGAGCCTACACTCCAAAGAAAGATCCTGCGGAATAAAATTTCTTTTTTGTTTTTCTTTCTTTTTTTTTTGTTTGCTTGCTGGTTTTGTCCAAGGGACAAGCAAGATGGGCTTTGAAACTCCTATAGCAAACCCACTCTCATAAGTCCTAAACTAAACCACAAAAATTTGGAGCAACCAGAGCTGCTGTATAACAAGGGGAGGAATCCCAGAAAGAACGAATACAAATTTTACATTTAAATTAAAATACACATAGATATAGATGACTCTGGGACTACAGGTCTAGAACCAATGCCAAGAAAACCAAGGATGTAAGAATTAAGCAAATTTCTGCTGCTGACCAAAAATTTAGATTTAGAGTTCATAAAAATAAAATACAACATTCTCTACAACAAAATCTAATCCTCAACCTATCAAGCATAAAGTCTGAAATTCATACTAAAGACCTATGAAGAAACTAGAAAACAATGTAAAGAGAAAATTAACAAAGATGAACACTGAAATTAGACTGTGCCCTGACCTATGTTGCTCTGTATTGTTTTTTAAAAAAATCAGTTTTTACACTGTGCCTTGCCTTAAGAGACCCTGTATCACAAATAGCTTGGTTTGTCGAGACAGGATTTGACTGAAACTCAGAGATCTGCCTGCCTCCCAAGTGCTGGGACCATGCCTAGCTATACCACAAGTAGCTTTTGACTCCATTTTGAGGTATTGTGTGCCTAGGTAGACACATGAAAGGCACCATTTGTCCAGCACCACCCACATGGCAAACTAATAAATGACTTAGTCTAGCAGAGAGTGCCACCCTATACATTTATCTGGGTAAATCCAACTTTAACGGCACATGGGTTTATTAAAACCACATCAGGAAAAACAAAGCCAAATATTTATCAGATACATCAGACCAAGGCAAGAATCTGTTTCACTTGAACCCAATAAAGAGACAAACACTTAGCACTGTGATGGCAATCTCCCGATGACGTGTGTGTGTGTGTGTGTGTGTGTGTGTGTGTGTGTGTGTGTGTGTTAGAGAGAGAGACAAAGACAGGGAGGCAGACAGGCAGAAAACTCTCTACTTTCTGGGAGGAGAGAGATAAACAGGCAGAATTCTCTACTTTCGTAGGGGTTTCAGCATGGTTCGGCCCCTTCTGTTGACAAGGTCTGCTGTCTGTTCATCAGTCTGGACCTGCCACCCATCTCACTGTTCATTTATCTAGATTCAATCCTGCCCTTAGCTCTGTTTACCTTCCTCCTGCAACTCTGCTCTGACTGTGCAACCTGATTGCAATCAACTAGCAGCCAGCAATTTCACCAACTGAGGTTATTTAACAACAGACCCCGGCTTTCCTATCAGGTTTCCAGCTTTAGTCACTCAGGCCTCTTTCTTTGAAACTCTTTGCCTCTTTAACCGTTGCAGCTATTTTGCAATCTACATATATACATATAGATGTTTAGATAAACTATGTCATCTGAGAGTTAATGCTAATAAATACGATTGTAATAAAAAAGAATATGTTCACCTTAGCCAGAACTATCAAGGAAAGCAGGAATACCTGGCAAACTGCTGCCATTAAAAGCTTCATTCTCTGTAAATTTACTGTTAAGTAATGCCTGACAATGTGGAAAAACAAATATGTTTGTCTATGTTTCTGACATAATGCGTCCATAACAATTAACCAACATCAAGCTAACTCATGACAGATGAGGAGATAAAGTAACTATCAAGTGTACAAGATAAAAAACATGCTTCTAGCATGTGAATCTGATGATTAGTGTCAACTTGACAGACTCTAAAATGGACCTCTGGGAATGCCTATGGGGGATTATCAGGATGCATAATTGCAGTGGGACTGACTTTGATCCTGAGCTACAGAAAATGGAGGAAAGGAGGTAAGTACTAGAATCTCTTTATCCCTGTTTCCCGATTGTGGATATCATGTAAACAGCTACTTTATGCTGATGCTTTGACTCCCCTACTACAATGGACTGTACTTTACACCGAGTTAAATATAAACCCTTTCTCAAGCCAAGCATGATGTCAAATGCCTTTGATCCCAGCACTTGAGAGGCAGAGGCAGACAGATCTCTGTGAAGTCATGGTCAGCCTGGTCTACACAGTGAGTTCCAGGATAGCCAGTGTTACACAGAGAAACCATGTCTTGAAGAACAAGAACAACAACAACAACAAATACACACACACACACACACACACACACACACACAAACAAAACCCTTCCTCCTTGAAGTTGCTTTTGTCAGAGTATTTTTTAACCAAAGAACAGACTGAAAAAGAAACAAAGATAGTAAACTAATATAAAATTTCATCTCTTGAGAGAAATTAGATCTAACAACCGAATGGAAACACTAAAATGGAGAAATACCTCTTTCAATGTCACTTAATAGCAAAGTAGATAATAGAAGGGTCAGTAAAACTTGAAAGTAGATAAAAAGACTTCTAATCTAAAGGATGGGGGCGGGGAAGGAGGAAGAAAAATAAAGGTCACAAAATCCCAACACCTGAGAAGCTTTAAAGCAGGAGGACTTCTGGGACAAGGACTACTGGTGATGCCCAGGCTAACACGGATACATGGTGAAACCTTTATTTTTTTTCAAATATTTTATGTATATGACTGCCCTGTCTTCATATACACCAGAAGAGGAAATAAGATCCCATCGCAAATGGTTGTGAGCCCCCATGTTGTTGCTGGGAATTGAACTCCAGACCTATAAAAACAGTCCAAGTGACCTTAACAGCTGAGCAGTCTCTCCAGACCCCAGTGACCTTGACTTAAAAAAACAAAAACAAAAAAGAAAAAAAGCAGAGCTTTCTTTGTGAGGCCAAGCTAGTTAGTGGGGTACAGGTTTCTTATCCCAGCACTTAAAGCAGAAGCATCAGGAATCCAAGGTCATCATTCTTGACTACACTAGCAGTTCAAGGACTGTTGTAATTCACCACCAAAAACAGGAGCCAGGAAAATGGCTCAGTGGGCAAAGATACTTTGTTGTCAAAGTATCTTTGAAGAATAAATGACTCCCAAATTGTCTGACTTCAACAAGTATGTAACATGGGTTCCTATCCACACAAATCATGATTTTGTAAGTTTCTTTAAAAATAAAACATAAAAGCCAGGCGGTGGTGCTGCAAGCCTTTAATCCCAGCACTCGGAGGCAGAGGCAGGCAGATCTCTGTGAGTTCAAGCCAGCCTGGTCTACACGAGCTAGCTCCAGGACAAGCTCCAAAACCAGAGAAACCCTGTCTGGGGGAGGGGGGAAAACATAAAAATGGAGGAAGACTGTGATAACTCTGCACCACTTTGTGAGAGATCGCACCAGGTCCTAACCTACTGAAATGGGTGCCGAGTGACTCAGCTGCAAACCTAAGATAGTCTCCTAGTCTAAATGACCACTAACTCTGAACCTGTGCGCTGTGCAACAGGACTGAACAAGTGTTAACACTGCCTAAGTTTTAGTGCATCTAAATATACTGAAATATAGCAACATAAAAAGTGCGCTGCATCCACTTATGAGAGTTAAATAATGCTGGATTAACAAAGAGTAGATGTGAAGACCTGAGACATTACTTAACATTTTACTGACCACAAATCTCCTTCAAGATGATATTAGCACCAATCATCTAATTAAACGTTTTTATTCTAGCCCAGAGTCACTAGATAAAAACCTATCAAATGTTTCTACATAAAAATGTTTTACCTCTTTGAAGATTAAATCTCAAAGACCAAATCCTCAAAAAAGCAAAATATACATGTCCATAAATGCAAATAAGGCCTCCCATTAAAACTCCCTTTAAAAAAAATAATAATCAAGGGGCTGGAGAGATGGCTCAGAGGTTAAGAGCACTGACTGCTCTTCCAGAGGTCCTGAGTTCAATTCCCAGCAACCACATGGTGGCTCACAGCCATCTATAATGAGATCTGGTGCCCTCTTCTGGCCTGCAGGCATACAAGGAAAAAAAAATCAAGAATTTTATCTCTCATTACAATTTTCATACTACAAGGCACTCACTCTTTCAATAACTTTGAGAAACAAAATGTTTATGAAACTGATTTATTTTGGAAAAAAATACTACAGAGATCAACATATTTTAACTAATGCCAGCTTCTAATTTGATAATAACCTGAAGTCAGATAATTTAGAAGGAAATGAAGATGACCCGCTTTAGACAACTATTAAGATAGCACAAAAAAGTGGTTGACATCATGTCAAAGGCACAAGTAAAAAAAGATATGTTACTCCACCAAGAAAAAAAATAGCAACCAGTATTTCTAAGTTTATGATATTTTCTAATTTAACATCTCAGCATTGGACTGGCATAATGGCTCAGAAAAGGAATCTACTACCAAGCCTGAGGACCTGAGTTCAAGACCCTAAGACCAATATGGTGGAAGAAGGGCACCAACTTCTATAAGTTGTCCCTCAACTTCTACATGTTCTCTATGGCAGGTATGCATGCACACCAAAACAAATGTTTAAAATAAATTTAAAACCTCACCAACCCAAAAGCAGAACAAGACATACGCCTCATAGTATAATTATTGTAGTATGAAATAGTGCCACTCCTTATAAAGTATCGTGCCTAAAAGAAAACAAATTTAGAATATAAGGGTAAGGGAGAAATTAAATGAGTTCACTAATAAATCCACAAAACGAAAAATTCCAAACTGGGGGAGAGAAACCAACTATTATGTAGACCTAGGGCTATAATATCACATTTTATTTTAAGGTGTGTTACATCTGTTTATGCAGTGGAACATTTGTTTAATGATGTATAGATGTGTTGCATTTCTTTATGTTGCATTTGCTTGGCTTTGTGAGGCTGTTTTACTCTGCCTGTCTAAAACACCTGACTGGTCTAATAAAGAGCAAGAGAAGGAAAGGTGGGGCTGGTAGGTAGAGAGAAAAATGGAAGGACAAAAAGCAGGAGGAGGAGGAAAACAAGATGGGAAGGATGGGGGGAGGGGGATTTGCCTCGTGCAAACAGCTGCATTAATAGAACTATTTACCCACCAGTGCTTAACTGAACAATTCAAGCTCAACAGAAAAAAAAATGGTTTAATGGTAACAAAAGCCCGTGGACTTTTTAAAAACGTTATTAAAGTTATATGTACCAATACAACATCTACCGTATCAAGAAAAATACAAAATATCAGTTCTTTAATGCAGTTTAAAAGATTTTTCTTTCAAAATTTTCAATGTGCATCTTTGGGGGTCGGGGCAAATTAATTATGTAGGGTTTCATAAAACCCAGGATGGTTTCAAATTAACTATGTAGGCAAAAAGGATCCCGAACTCCTGATCATCCAGACTCCACTTTCAAAGTACTGACTGGGTTTACAGGCTCAGTAATATTATTTACTTACTCTTCTTTCAAATAAGCTCCCGTTCAGTACATGTTCAGAGACATGTTCTTCTCTGACACCCAGCAGCTCTTTTGTAAGCTCTGAGAACATGTTTAATCAGTCAACGTGGATCACCCATTATAGACTTTAACACCGTACCACCACAGCCTTTTCTGTCTATGTGTTGTGTTGTGTGGGAGCTGTCTGTACTTGCTAGTATATATGTGTAGGCCAGAGGCAGATATGAGTTATCTTGCCACTCCAGCTTTATATACTGAGAAAAGGCAAGAGCTGAACTTGAAGTCTTAAAGTTTATCAATTCAGTCAAGCTGTCTGGACAATGAATTTCAGTAACAGGCTTGTTTCCACCCATGCCTGAACTGGGGGGTCAAAGATATGTATGACCATGCCTGGCTTGTTATGTGGGGTGCACAGGAATCCAAAGTCAGATCTTCATGCCTACATGCCAGGCACTTTACTGAGCCCAGTTCTCCATCTCCCATCGTAACTTTTACGTAAATGTTAACATAGAAATCCCAGTAATATTTCTAGCAATTTTCAAGACAACTTAAAAGAAAAAAAAATGAATGTCTTTATATGTATACTAGCTTTTCTAAATAGGCTAAATAAAATATTGATTTAATATTATAATAGGTTTTAAGTTTATAACAATTCTGTTAACAGTTAAAAGTTTTAAGTATTCTAGTTCATGAAATAGTGTAAAATATATGGTCAGTACAAATCTTTGATTTAAATAAAAGGAGTCTTTCAGGTAATGATAAATTGCAATTTTGAAAAATTTCTCAGACATCCAAGTAAACTATGAATTGTTGATTATTTACTTCTCACCAACTAAATTTCAGTGAGATGAAACAATCAAATATCCTAAAGATGACTGTCCAAACACTGAGGCTGCAGAGATGGCTCAGCAATTAACAGCACTCACTGACTGCTTTTCCAGAGGATCTGGATTCAATTCTCAGCACCAATACGGCAGTCCACAATTGTCTGTTACTCTAGTTCTGGGAGATCCAACACCTTCTGGCTTCCTCCGGCACCAGTGCACAGACATACACACAGGCAAAACATCCATACACATTAAAAAAAAAAACAACTTAAATCTTATATTGTAGTTTAAAAAAAAACTTTAATAAAAACTTTTTTATATTTATTTTATTATTTTTAATATTTATTTATTATGTATACAATATTCTGTCTACATGTATGCCTGCAGGTCAAAAGAGGGCACCAGACCTCATTACAGATGGTTGTGAGCCACCATGTGGTTGCTGGGAATTGAACTCACCTTTAGAAGAGCTGGCAATGTCCTTAACAGCTAAGCCATCTCTCCAGCCCCCCCAATAAAAACTTTTTAAAAGGAGGCAGATCTGTGATAAAAGATTCTTCAATATAACTTAAATATAATTAATTCTATGGTCTTTAAATAGAAAATTCTAGTACTATCAGAGGAAATACAAAACAAAAAACAAATCGGGCATAGTGGTACATGCCTTTAATCCCAGCAATAGGAAGGCAGAGGCAGTCAGATCTCTGTGAGTTCAGAGTCAGCCTCGTCTACAGAGCTGAGTTCCAGGACAGCCAGGGCTACACAAAAAAACCCTGTCCCGAAAAAAAATCAAAAACAAACAAACTAGGGATATTCTGTTTATGTTTTAACAAATAAAGCTTGCCTGAAGATCAGAGTACAGAGGTAAGCCACTAGAGGCCAGGGAGTGGTGGCACTCACCTTTAATCCCAGGATTTAGGAGACAGGGTCTGAGGGATCTCTGTTAATTCAAAGCCACCCTGGGCTACACAGATTGAATCTGTCTAAAAGAGAAACAGAGCTCACACAAAGGTGATCCCCAGCACTTGGAATTCCATGCCTTTAGTTCCAGCACTAGGGAGGTGGAGACAGGTGCTCAGTGCAGTTTGAGGTTTGGTTGAGACAGATGCAGTCTGAGGACAGGATCGCTCCTTTGATCTAAGCATTGGTAGAGGTAAAAGAACTCTCTAGTGGCTGGCCTCTCTGCTTCTCTGATCTGCAGGCAAGCTTTATTTGTTAATACATAAACAAAATATCACTACAAACAAAAAACAGCAAAGTAGATACTGAATAATAAGACTAGTAGTAAGACCAGCAAATAATTTCTAAATTGACTTTTAACTATTTAAGATTTTAAAAAGGGGGCCTACTGTAAAGCCTAATGACCAGAATTCCATACCCAGAACCCATATTGTAGAAAGAGAAAACAAACGAACACACACATACACACACACAGAGTGAAATTTTTTTTAAAAATTTATAAAAAAATGTACCTTCAATATCCAAAATATAACTCTGCTTCCTGAAAACACATGCAATGTGACAAGGCAGCGGCCTGCTACTGCAGGAATGCCTTCCCTCACAATAACTAACAATCCCCTCAAACTTCGGCTATAGATTTGATAAAGGCCCAGGGGCCTGTGATTGTCACAAAGATCTATTATGATGATTTTGAAAGGGTTTGTAACATATGTTAGGAGCTCCATTACCTGCCATCTGAAATGCCTCAAGATTCCTACAAATTCTTCAGATCATGACCTTGAAAGAGAAAGCCCCATTTCCAACTGCCTACCATGAAAGACAATGACAGTTTGAACACACCAGTTGGGGCAAGTAAAGGAGCGCTTGTCTAAGTCAAATTTGTAATGTAAAGGGATTCACTGGTAGATCTTGGCTTTGAGCTAACAGTGTGTGCACTTTTCTGTTTACCCAAAGAATACTGGCCCCACAGTAAGAATTTCTCTTTGCCTCCCCATCTTCATTCTCGAGGAAGAGTTTAAATGTTCAAGCACAAAACCCAAGGAAAGAATTTCCACATATAGAAAAATAGTTTATGTCCAAAATTTGTTTTTTTAGAAAAGAATTACTTATTTCTCATTCTAGTACATACACTTCTGTAACTTTGTTCAGGAATAGTCGGTTTTGACTTGACTTTTAATATTCAGACTAGACTGGTTTACTGATTTCCTGAAATTATCATTTGGAAAATTAACATGAAATAATATTTCACAGGTGAAAAAGAAGAAATTATACCTATTCCCTGGAGTCAACCTTATCTCCTAGCATTACCATTTAAAGGACTATTTCTTAGAGAAGGGATAGAACTGTTAACAGGTAGTGTCTTCAATGAAATTCCAGTAATATTTTTCCCCAATCAATCTCAAGGACTGGTTACATGCCAAAATCCAAATATAACAGAGAAAGCAATTATGTAACAATTTTAGGCTGGCTCCAGGATGGTACTTAGTTTAAATCTTCCTGAACCATAATCCTGGGTGTCCAAAGTCTAAATAAATATCCAAATTAGAAGACTTCATTATGGTGAGCTCCAGGTGTTTTATTCATATCTACTGTCAGTTCTCTCCCAGCAGAGTCATTATATGTAAACCCCTCTCACTGAAAAATAGTTCATGTATCTCTTGTTAATAGTAGTGTCTCTAAATCTTTATTCGTATCACCATTATTATGTGTGTACCTGACAAGAATGTGTGGATGCATCTATCACAATGCTCATGTGGAGATCAGAGGACAACTTGACAGTTCTCTCCTTCAACCTTTTCACTGGTTTAGGGGAACAACTTAGATTTGTCAAGCTTGCAAGAAAAATATCTTTACTAAGTCATCTCACTAGCCCTAACTTCTTTATTCTTTTCAGATTCAACTATACCTATGCAAAGCTTTTCATGACCACTGTATTCTTTATCAGAGGCCAAGCCACTTTTGTAATATCACTTCTGTGACAGTTAACATACTGCACTAAAATCCCAAGTTAGCCCTTTCTCTACAGTATAAATTCCTTAAGAATATGAATCACTGATAACCAACATCTAAAGACCAACTTAGAATCCTCAAACAAATGTGCTTCTGATAATACACCTTAATGAAAAGAGACCATTCAGAAAACAAATAGACTTATCTTCAACTTTCCTTGAATACTTTCTCAACAAGAATTCTGATTTAAAAGTGGCAATTTATGTTTAGCAAGAGCTTACAGTACTCCTCTTCTGCTGGTGTAGAAGCCACAGAATTTACAATAAAAGCATTCGTCTCTATTCTTTGAAAATCAATTGTAACTGTGCTTCAGTCAAAAGGTCCAAGCCAGGCATAGCAATTTACCTATAATCCCAGCAACTTGTTAAAGAGTCTCAGGGGGTTCCAGACTAACCTAGGCTACATAAGATCCTATTCTTACCCTCTGCCCTACTCTACCCCATCCACACACCCAAAATACAAGAAAACATCTGTAGGAAAAAACTAGACCCACTGTCTAACTTCAGAACTTCATCCAATACTATGACTAAAGATTCAGATTTTGGCCTGGAGGGATGGCTCAGCCATTAATGGAGAGGCTCACAATCAAAAATATAAGAGTTCAGTTCCTAGCACCCACGCTGTCCCGCCAGGTACCATTAAAAAAAAAAAAAAGATTCAGATTTTACTACAGAAATGTCTTGCATTTAATTACAAAAGTACAGATAAAATAGTATGGAGAAGTTCAAGAAGCGCCTACCTGTATCTAATTTTTAGAGACATGGTTTCTCTGTGTAGCCCTGGCTACCCTGGAACTTGCTCTGTAGACCAGACTAGCCTGGAACACCCAGATACAGCTGCCTCTGCCTCCCTAGTGCTTGGGTTAAAGGCATGCACCATCACTACCTAGTGTACTAATTTTTCTGATAGTTAACAAGTCACATAATTCAGCCTATTGTTTCTTTACTTACAATTTTGGCTGTCTATTATAGGGCTATAGATTCATTCTGTCTCTATATTTAACTTAGTTGTACTGTCTGAATAAAACCACTATACCTTAATTAAGGCTTAGTTAAAACCAATTGTTTAATCTTAACTAAGGTATCTCTAGTTAGTCTTCTAGAAATTGTGCCAAAAGGATACAGAGATGTCAGTAAAATACTAAAGAGTGAGATCCCCCAAAACCTACATAAAACCAGTTCCCCAATGATGGATAGAAAATGGAAACAAGAGAAACCACTAAAGCTCCAGCAAGCCTGTTGTGCAATGGCAAACAAGAGACCCCCACCACAATTGCAACATGGTTGAGAGTTAAGAATCATACCCAATGTTATCCTCTGATCTGCACACGTGTACTGTGCCCATTCATTCCTGTGCTCAACGGTTGAATATTCAAAGAACTTGCTACTTTTGATAAGTAAACTACAACAGAAATCAGGCTTTTTGGTTTTGGTTTCTTTCTTTTTGTTGTTGTTTTTTGAGACAGGGTTTCTCTGAAGCTTTGGAGCCTGTCCTGGAACTAGCTCTTGTAGACCTGGCTGGCCTCAAACTCACAAAGATCCACCTGCCTCTGCCTCCCCATTGCTGGGATTAAAGGCGTGCACCACTGCCGTCTGGCTTTTTTTTTTTTAAAGGACTGTAAATACAGAAATAATACTCTCCTACTCTCCCAATCTCATCACATTATGTATTTGTTGGCAATCAGTTACATCTTTTATTACTTACAAGGATATCCAAAGACACTGTGACACAACATTGCCATCTATGAACTTCATACTTGAGAATTACACAAAGTATTTCATAATGTTTTTAAGTGAGTTTATGGTTTTATGTTTAAATGTATCCACAGGTATTCTTGATGGCATGCAGCAGAAGGGCCAAGAGTTGGACATGCCAAAAAGGTAGTGCTGAGTAGATAGATATCTTGGTCTTGTAGTATATCAGGACAGCCTAGTACACTAAATCCTTTCCAGGAAACAAATTTGGGGGTAGGGAAGATCAGTGTAGAACCCAAGCACATCCTTTGCCAGAAAGTAGGTGATAATGATCTTGTTTCTTCCTGTCCCACTTGCAGTCAATTAAAACATAATGACACCTTTTTGCATTTGATATTACTTTTCTGTAGTTGGTTGCTAGTATGACAGGCACATAAGATGGACACATCTGGATGTTTTTCAGTACTCTAAAGTCTTTTATCTTTCCACAAAAGAACGTAAGAAAAGTCAAAGTAAGTGACATGGATTAAGACTACAGTATCTAAACTTGGCAGAATGGGGTTAACTAAAGAAACCATCCTTTTGTTTGAACAGTCAAACCACTTTAAATTTCTTAAGCCATTTTAGACCCCAAAAAGGAGTCTGGCAAGCCTCAAACAAAACTACTCATTTAAAAAGTCAATGAAAGACAAGTGTCCATAATTGAGTTAAAATTTAAAGTGACTCTCTGTAAGGTGATACTTGTTAACTAGGCAAATCCTAAATTCGCATTTATAAATAAGTTCAATCTCTTGGAATATATTGAAAGAAAAAATACTAATATACTATTTCCTGAAAAATTAAGAAAAATCCTGCCACCTACTATATATTCTAGTGTTCCACACACTAGAAAGGTCTGAAAATACTTTAAGTTCACATTTCAACCACAAAGCAGTAATTCGTAAAAACTGACTTGTCAGCAATATCAGACCATTATAGTTTGAACATTTTTCTACTGCACCAGAATTCAGAACCTACTGAACTGAGAGGCAAGGTTAAGACTGATGGTAGTTAACAATCTCTTTTACTGATAGAGCTACGCTGGAAGGTGTAATTTTAACCTAACACAGTCACAGGTAGCATTAGACAACTACTGTCCTCTGCTGTAGAAACAAGTGTCTGTTCTGGTTGGTCTCCTGAGGTTGAATACATTTTCTGCAGGGGCACACTTGCAGGAAAAAGAAGGAAAGGGTTCAGCATAGCTTTTAATTTCCTATTACAATTCACGTAACAGACAACAAGGAGAAAAGGCAGTAAGTGTAAGCCAGTTTTCACGCCTTCTTAAAAATATGAAATAAGATATCTACTTAATGTCACAAATGCAATCTTTTTATTAACCTCTTAGTAAAATGGTCTCAAGCTGTGAATGACTGCTAAGTCAAAGTCATGTGAGATTTGAGTATTTAAATACTGTAGTTCAGATAAATATAGGTTTTACAAATATGAAAATTACAAAATATTTCCCTGTTATAGAAACTCAATTAAATTCCAAATTAGGAGCCATGAAAATGTTGAGAACAAGACACACAAACTAACTTTCATTTCAAATTACTATGATGAGCATACATAAAAAGAAGGCAGGGTATCTACCTGGGTGGTAGAGCACTCACCTTAGTACGCACAAGGTCCTCAATTCCAACAACACTATTCTCTACACAAACACACACACAGAGGCAGTCTTTGTTGACCAGAAGATTGGTTCTGGTTGTCATGCCTGGCCTAAATCACTTACTATTTCTGATAACTTGGACAAATACATACTTAAAAGACAAATTATCTCTTAACACTAGAAAGATTAATAAGTATAAAAGTTACAAAAGAAAGAAAAATCCATGGTTTTTGTACCCTTATTAATAAGTTACTTTATCTTGGACAGACACGGCAGCAAGTAGAAGCCTGCTTAAAGCAAAACAACTTGAGTTCCATCCCCCGGAACCACATGGTGGGAGGAAAAAGAACTGACACCAACACTTTGTCCTCTGACCTCCAGATGCATGCCACAAACACACGGACAAAAAGTTACATAAAAATGTAATATGATTACTAAGAAAAAGTTACTTTAAAATCTCAGTAAATGCTGAACCACCTAAAAGAACTTTGAACTTAAGACAAAGAAAATTTCATTAAAAACTTAACAACTTAGATTGTCTGAAAAATGCTTAAAAGTGAACACGGCAAACCCACTTAAGGTAAATCAGCTAGAGTGGGACACAAAATAAGAAAAATAAAACAAAACCCCTGGATATTGTAACAAGTTTCTGAAATATAAAAAGTTATTGTAACTTTTTTGTGTAGAAGAGCTGTGCTACAATAAAACTTAATTTCCCTGGAAATTAATTTTAAAGACATTCTTGCTAAAAAAAAAAAAAAAGGAGCATGCTGTCAATTATTTGACTGTTCACACGACGTGAATCATTTATAAAAAAGCAAGATCTTAGACTAACAACAGAGGCTTATTATTCACCAATTAAAAATATCCATCTTTGTATTTTTAAACAGGATTCCTGGCTAGAATTTCCTCTATCATCCTCCAATTCACCCGGTCACATGGTGAAGTCACGAATCTAAGCCATGAACAAGCTTTTAACATGCCAAGGTAACTTAAAATTGCTTTCGTGACACACTGTATCCTTTGCAGGCATTGGAGCCTGTCAAGCATTTAAAAGCAATTCCCCTAAAACCCGTACGGAAAAACCTCGGCCTCCAGATTTCTTAAAATCTGAAGCGCCGTCAAGGCATTTTGTCTTCTTGCACATAAAATGTCCGCAATCCATTCCCTTCCCCAAAAGTTCCAAGGTGTTACAGAATAAAGGCTAAGCTAGGAAAAAAGAGGTTTTCTAGAGCTGTGTTCTTGGAAAGAGGCACCAACTTTACACGTGTTTGGGCATCAACGCGGTACAGTTTATTCCCCCTCCAAATCTGCCCGGATTCACACGCAGAACTACGGCTCAAAGACTTTCAAGTGGCTCCTGTGGCCTTCGGCTTTGGAGTTGCACACTCTTCGTTGTACCGAGAGATGTTCCCCTAACAAAAACACTACACTCCTTACTAAGGCACCTGAACCGGTCGAACCCCAGTCCCTGTTTTCTTTCACATCCGTAGCCGTCTGTCAAGGTTTTCCTGGACACTGGCAGGCCTCGAGGAGACCCCCCCTCCCCCTTCCCCGACCCTCGCCACCCACCCCCTCCACCGCCCCCCAATACACTCGTTTTTCATAAAACCACTCCTTTCCGCTTCACCCACTTCCAGAGCGCGCGTTTCCCCGGCTCCACCGTGCTGCTTCCAGACTGCGGGACCCCAAGGGCTGAGGCTGGAAAGCAGACGGCTTCGGTCACTAGAGGCCGGCGAAGCGGCTCCGGCCAGGCCAGCCGGGGCGCAGGGCGCGGGAAGGAAGCGGGGAAAAAAAAAAGCAGCGAGCTGAACCCCCCTCCCCCGCCGGCGCACACCCCCTTCCGGCTCCCCTCCCCCGGCATTGTGCGAGCGGGGCCCAGGCCGCAACCCGCCGCCGACACCCGCCCAGGCCCGGCCTCTTCCCGCCCCGAGGCCTGCTCCCGTGGAGGCCGCCACACAAAGCCCCGGGGCCGGCCCCCGCCCCGCGGCGCCCACGGACGAGACGGAGCGAGCGCGGGCTGACTTACAGGGCTGCTGCGGCCGCGCTGCCTCAGCCGGGGGACACCGACCGTTGGGCACCGGCGGCGACGCTCTCGGCCGGCCGTCCTCCCCCTCCGCCTCCGGTGGCGGCGACGTCTTCTTTCTCCTCCTACCTCCCTCCCCCCCACCCCACCTCCTTCTTCTCCTCCCCCTCCTCCTCCGAACCACCGAAGTACCGAGGGTGAGGCACAGAGACTCACAACAACATGGCTGCCACCGCCGCCTCCCCTCCCCACCCTCCCCCGCCCACCGGCCGCGCGCAAAGCACGGCGGGAGAAAAGAAGGGGGGGGCGAGCGCTCACCCAGACGCGGCGCCTGTCTGTGCTGTGCGTAGCTTCTCCCGCGCGGCGGGCGCGGGGGAACCGGCCGAGGCTCTGCGCGTGCGTACTGGGGTGGCGCTCTTCTCGCGCGTGCGGCCGCCATCAGGCGTGCATTTCCCTGGCCTTCTCCCTGGTGGGTTCAGAACTAGGCTTCGCGATCGGCTGCTGGACCTCTGCTCCAAGGGCGGATCAACCCCGCGGATGGTGCTGCAAACCCCTGCCTTTATATTTGAGGCTTAATGTGTTCATCCTCCTCTTTCTCCCGGATATCTCATTGTTCTCCCCAGCCTGCCTGTGCAGGCACCGCTGCCCACGCCCCCAAACTTGGGGTGTCTGGTGCTTCACTTCCGCGATGCTGGCGCCTACAGAAGACCTTAACAGGCCCCTACCGTCCACCGTCTAGCTCCCCTTTTATCCAAATGTTGGTGGTTTAGGAGTGAGAAAATTGTCTGTCTCCTGGCTAGTCTCCTAGTGACTTCTCAGTAGGCAAGTGTTGCCAACTACTGGGTAAGCACAAAGGAAACGGACCTGCTCCAAGTATCGAACTAGATGTTTTCTTGTCCCCAGTTTACAGACGCCAGAGCTGCCCTGGTGAGGCATGGCTCCCTTGAAATCTGCAGAGAATAACAATGACTCCAAAGATTTGGTCGCAATAGTTAGGACCACTCCCTTCCCTATCACAGCTCTCTTGGAAACATGGGCGGGCACGTGTGGGACAAGTTCTTGGCTTACCACTGATTTGGACATTTCTGTACTTCACAAATATTCAGGGCCTTGAAACTGCCTTGTTCTAATATGTCTTTTCTAGGCAGCTGTGAGTGCCACCAGGCCAGGGACTTTGTGTGTTTTGTTCATGTAATGTCTCTTAGTGCCTGTTAAACACAGGAGCTCTTTGGGTTTTTATCCTTATAAAAACAGACTGGCGTTAAAATGTATCTTCTGTTGTGTTGCTTTGACAGAATACCAAATCGGGTAATTTATGAAGAAAAGAAAGTTACTTCTCAAGCTTCTGCAGAGTAGGAAGTTCAGGGCTATATTGCCATGCTCTGGCAAGATCCTTGGTGCTGTGTAATCCCGTGGCGAAATGCCAAAGGACAATAGACCAGAAGAGGAGGGGCGGAGCTTGCTTTTATACTAACCCACTCTCAAGATAACATACTACCTTAATAGTGATACTAATTCGTGAAGGAGAGTCCTTTGAACTAATCTCACCTATTTTTAAAAATGTATATTCATGTTTTTGTGTGTGGGGGGGGGTGAACATGTTTGTGCCTGGCGCTTGGAGGCCAGAAGTTGATTGACATTGGATATCTTCCCCAATTGGTCTCCACCTTGTCTCTCCCTGAGCTTGGAGTTCACCAATCTGACAAGGCTGACTAGCCCAAGAGTCGCAGGAATCCTGTCTCTGCCTGCCTAGCTCAGTGATTACAGATCATTACCACAATGCCCTTCTTTTGAACAGGTTCTGGAACTCAAACTCCTTATACTTGTGTAGCAAGCATTTCACCACCAGAGTCATCTCCCCAGGTCCTTAATCCCACCTCTTATTAAGCTCCCACTTCTCAACACCGTTGTACTGCGCTTTAAGATTCCAGCCATAAACATTTAGAGACACATCCAGATCTCAGCCCCATATAAATCTTCACCTCCTGCCCAAGTTCCAGGCTTCCACTTGAGTATCATTCTTGTCCCCAAACAGGCTAAGAACTGAAGTCATGCCGGGCGGTGGTGGCAAACGCCTTTAATCCCAGAACTCAGGAGGCAGAAGCAAGTGGATCTCTAAGAGTTTGAGGCCAGCCTGGTCTACAAGAGCTAGTTCCAGGACAGGCTCCAAAGCTACAGAGAAACCCTGTCTTGAAAAAAATAAAAAAATAAAAAAAAAGAACTGAAGTCATATCTTTACATTATCCTGGACCCTTGCTTTGTCTCCACAGTTAGCAACTTCATCTCCAATCCATTCCCAAATGACTTCTTGAACCATTTTTATCTTTTCCTTCTTTCCCCCATTCCTCAGATAGATTAAATTGCCAGGCCTTGCAGATTTTTAACTTTCCAAATATTTTTACAAACAATTCCTTCCCTCATCTTTCCACCAATACCAGCCCCACCTTATAGGTAGCTGGCTCATAATCAGCCTTCCCGTCATTGGTCCTACAACTTTCAATGAGTTCTTCTCGCAGCCCTCCACCGTACAAATTCAGTTCAGCTCATGATACTCAGACCTCTACTTCAAGCATCCCATGTCCATGTCAGTTCCAGCAGCATCTCCAGAATGCTCTCTTTTTGTTCTGTGGAAGTAGTTGTTCTGTTAAAAAATATCCCCAGGCTTGTTGACCACATCTGTAATCTCAGCACTCAAGAGGCTGAGGCAGGCAGGTCTCATACTTGAGGCCAGCTGGGACTACATGTGATAAATGTGATATGCTGTCAAAAAAAATTGCCCCCCCCAAATTAAGCTATTATGGGATATATATGTTTTTGCTTGTCTATGTAAAAACACATCCTTGTGCATTTGAAATCACCAACAGTAAAAGATATGGAGACAGAGAGTTAGATTGTTGGACCCCCACCCCACTGCACACTAGCTATCCTGGAACTTACTCTTAGAGCAGGCTGGCCTCACACTCAAGAGATCTGCCTGTCTCTGCCTCCTGAGTGCTGGGATTAAAGGTGTGCGACACCACTGTCCAGCTCAACACTCAACAACAACAACAACAGCAACAAAATGTGTGTGTGTGTGTGTGTGTGTGTATACAAATAGATGGAACCATCACAGTCTCTTCCTTAGAAAATAGAATTGGGGCCGGGTGGTGGTGGTGCACACTTTTAATCCCAGCACTAGGGAGGCAGAGGCAGGCAGATCTCTGTGAGTTCAAGGCCAGCCTGGTCTACAAGAGCTAGTTCCAGGACAGGCTCCAAAGCTACAGAGGAACCCTGTCTGGGGGGCGGGGGACCATTCCTCCCATTAGAAAGTCTCTTTCAGACTGGCTTAAGGGAGGATGGAGATGGAGACCCTCTTGAGTAGAGTTAAGAGAGTTGTAACAGTGTTTCTTTGCAATGTGGATGTTCCCACTTGTTTAGGTACCTGGCTGACTGCCTAAGTACTTGGAATCTGAGAAACTTGCAAGAAGAAACCTCTATAATGAATTATTATTGTTACTACTTCTCCTCCTTGTCCTTCTTGCTGAAGTTGGATCCAGTGAGTTTCTGCAGCAACCAAGAGTCTTAACCAGATGTGAGGTGGTGGTGGCACATGCCTTTAATTCCAGCACTCGGGAGGCAGAAGCAGGCGAATCTCTGTAAATTCAAGGCCAGTCTGGTCTACAATAGCTAGTTCCAGGACAGACTCTTAAACTACAGTGAAACCCTGTTTCGAAAAACCAAAAGAAAAAGAAAAAAAACAGTAAAGGCCAACCCTTGAGTTATCTGACCCTGCCTTACTCCATTTCTCGGTGCCCGGTGAGCAGGTTCTAGCTTCTGAGCCATCACATATGCTTTGCAGTCTGCCATGCTCATTAAGCATTTGTGATTATAATTGGCTTCTCTTTAGAGTTACCTACCAGGAAAGAATGTATTCCTCAGCTAATATAAACATCTTGTGTGCTTGGCAGTTGAGATGGACATTGTAATTGACACCTCGGCCAACCTCTCTAATCACCTGGGAGCTTGTTAGACACGCCAGAATTGGCCCGTGGCCAGGCCATCTGAATCAGAATCTGCCTTTTAAAAGGAATCTCAAGCAATACTTGTACACAGCAATGTTTGAGAAGCATTAGTAAGCTAAGCACAATAGTTCCATCATGCTCACTAGAGACTGCTTCTGTAAATGGGCGTGCCTTATCCATTCGGGATCAGCAACATAAACTGAGGTGCCAACACATAGCATGGGGGGAAGTACTGTTGGACTCTAGTGTCCAAACCGAGAAGGAGTCGCCCCCAGAGACCATCTCATACATCATAGCCGATGCAAAAGCATGAGGATTTTATTAATTCTGTCATGACAGGGTCCCCCAGCATTCAGGAAGCTAAGAGACCCCGACTAGCTGGTATAGTCTATTTTTAAAGGAGAAGGCCCCATCGAAACAAGAGGGGTTGTTCCTTGACCATATGATTGGCTTGTTCGAAAAGGGCTAATACCAATAATTGACTGGAGAACTATTGTCAGATCAGATGAGGTAAGAGGTCATTTTGACCCTATTTCCCAGGGGACTGAGTCAAAACATACGTATGTGGGTAATTGTTCAGGAACTGAGTACATGCATGTGTAGCTGTTAGGTCCTTGGTTCCCAGGGGAAGAGGGGAAGTATTGAGGCACAGAGGCTGAGAGGGTTTGGAATTGTCAGAAATGGCTTCAGAATTGTCTAAAATCTTACATTCCCTCCTCTTATTTGGTCAAATATCTCAATCTTGAGATATTAGTAAATTTGGAGGACTAACTGGATCTGTACACAGGAATTAACAAACCAGTGTTGTAGGCCCATCATAGATCAATAGAGGGCACCAGGCCCTGTTGTCCTGGGACTTGGGAGAGTTAGGTTTGTCCCCAATTGCAGGACATATAAGAGCTGATATGGTTGAAACTGCCAGATGAGGCTATTTCCTCATAATAGGGATGTCCTGCTGACAGGCATAGCCAGCAAAATTATGTCAAGCTGGGATCAGTACTATTTAGCAAAGAAAAGGCTCCCATTATCAGACTAAACAGTCGGTGGCCTGTATTAGAGGTTGCCAGCAATGAAGCAGGGGTTGCAGAAGGGTTCTTAGCACTAGGAGTGAGGCCCAGGGCCCTGGCAAAGGGGGCTACCTCAGCAGGGGCTAGCTGGCCCTGGTCAGGTAATACTGGGTTGGGCCCTAGTACCATGGCCATGGGAGGTGTTACAACAATTTGCCGGGTGAGCAGAATTCCTATGTCTTTCCTTCCTGGATCATATAACTGTAAACCCCAAGTATTGCCTGTTAATCATTTCGTGCTTTTTGTTAACCCCCAACCAGGAGACATTGACATTGGTTTTATATCATCAGACAGCATAACAAAATACTTTAGGCCCCCCCGTACTATAGAGTTTGCTTTTCCCCCCAGACAAATATATCATTTAGAATATTTGCATGTAGGACAAGAGTTTCCGGGGGTTGCTCAGTATCCCCCCAAGAGTCTTTTGCTAAAACACATAGGTCAAAAGTTAGCTGGGGGAACCAGGTATTCAGGGGATGAACTCCAGTGGCTAGCCTTAAGGTTTGCCCAGTCTCAAAGTTAGTCAGGGTCAGGTTAAGTCCTAAGGTATAAACATCAGGGCAAAGATCAGCAAGCCTGGCAGAATCAGGCCTTCTTGAGAGGATTTTGGGCATGCTGAAGCTTTCATTTGGAAGGTCCTGGGTTGTCCTGTGGAGGTGCAGGCTTGATGTGAGACGCGTGGATCCAGGCTGCAATACCGTCTATTTTTGAGGGCAGTAGGTGTCTTAAGAAGCATGGTGTAGGGTCTCTTCCAGCGACGTTCAAGGTTCTGGGACTGGTGTCTCCAAACATACACAGAATCGCCAACCTGGAACGGGTGTGAGATTTCCAGGTGCCCGGGCTGGCGTTGGGAGGTTCCGACAGAGAAGTAGGGAGAGTAGCTTAGTCCAGCGGGCAGCAGCAGGATTAATTAGGGCCCCTTTAGGGGGGTCTAATCTGATTGGCAGCAGCAGGCTCTGGTCAGATAGTACTTGGTTTTAAATATCATCTCAAGTCCCAAGTCCTTCCCAACATCCATGGAGACAGTCCCATTGCTGGCCCCTGGGAGACAAGTGTGGGAGATGTCACATGTCCCTGTGCTCCACATGGAGCATTGTAATTTTATATTTTCAGGAATCACAGTATAAAAATCTAGCTTTCTCAGGTGGCATCTGTGTTCTGGACCCCCACATCCGAATATTTCCTCTAGGGGAAAATTTTCTGCCAGCCTCCAGGGGCAGCTGTGGAGGATATGCATCTCAGATATCCCAGGAGGCTAGCCCTGCTATTAGTTGACAAAAATCAGGGGTGAGGGCAGGGGTATCAAAGCAAGGGCTTGAGGAGACATGGATTGCTTGTATGAGCAGGCGGCTGCTGTTCTGGCTATGGGGTGCTGTGCTTTTTTTCATGTCCCTCTGGATACATCCCAGGCGCCAATTCTGGAACGAATGCGAGATTTCCCGGTGTCAGGGTGGCCAGGGGTCTCTATGCCTGGGCTTGGAGATCTGGAGAGCCTTCAACCGCGCCTGCAGAATGGGTTTGTGAGCAGATGGGTCATGAGGGACCTTAGGAAGCCAAGTGTGGGGGAGGTTCCCCATATTGGATCTACATAGAGCAGGGCTGGGGGAGGAGCTGTGCGCAGTCTCCAATGCCCGTTCTAAGGCTTAGGGTCTTTATTATTCTTTCTATCTGTCTGAATTCTGGGGTCTGTATGCATAATGTAATTTTCCCCAGTCTTATCCATGTCCTGACTTTTCTGGGCAACAAGGTAGTTTTATCATAAATTCTTATTACCTTGGGCAGGCCAAACCTCGGGAAGATTTCTTCTTTGATCTTCTTAGTCATGGTGAGAAAAAGTTTCTCTGCCATCCGTAGTTCGTATCAAAAGGCCGATGTACCTTAAAGAAGACTGTTAGTTCCGTGTCCCCCGCCCCTCCTCATCGGGGTGGCATCAGTTGTTGCCTCTCTGAAGCCCATCTCCATTGATTAGGAGGCCGTGCAGGACTCTTCCTGCTCAGTCTGTTGACAGAGGGGTCGTTGCCGCAGTGGCAGTGGTGGCGCTGGGTGCGGGTTCCTCGGCCTTCTCCGGGCCAGGCTGGCTGCTATTCCTTGCCCCTCTTTGCGCGCTGCTGGCCTTGAATCTGTTCCAAACTCCGGTGAGGTGGGGGCATCCGCCAGTCTGCCTGAGCCTCTCCAGCCTGAAGCGCCCTGGGGCACCTGCCCCGCCTGCTACCCTGGGGCTGTTCCCACCTGGCTCATTGCTGTCTGCAGGGGCCTTACCCAGCCAGGTGGCAAAGGCTGAGAGCAGCCTGCTTTCCCTGCAGGGGAAACAGCAGGGGGAGTGAAAACAAAAAGGCTTTTGATTCCAGATCTACAGTTCATAAGGTGGTTCATTGATAACATAGAGTACTCAGTCCATAGTCAAATGTTTTAGACATAGTAAAGGGGAATTCCTCCCCTTCCCCCCCCCATACCCCAGAATCAGACATCTGGGCGCACAGCATAAGCAAGGGGGGGGGGGATTTCAGTATTGTCACTGTGGCTGTTGCATAGGCCTCTCAGGTGGGCAGAGCATCATTTCAGTAGCCGGTTGCATTCAGTGCCAGTGCCATTCTTCGACTGCTCCTGCTCAGCAGCTGCTTTGGGAAGTGTCTTGAGCCCAAAGCCCTGTAGGGCCATTCCTCCTTATTGTTTTTTTTTTTTTAATCGGCCCAGGTGGTGGCAGCTTAAGTCAATATTTAGCCATTCAGGGGCTGCTCTGTCTGAGGTGCACAGTCTCTGCAGCTGTCGTCTTCTGTTGCCTCCCTATCTGCCTAATTTTTTTTTCTTTTATTAAGTCCTGGAGGGAGCATCTCTGCAGTCCCTTCATTCTCTGCAACTTGCTACAAATGTCTGATGCTGAGTGGCCTATAAAAGACATCATTACATTGGCTTGGCGATCTGCCTGAAGGAGTACTATCCTGAACTCTGTACTATTGCTCTTACCTTAGCCAAATTAGCAAATTAGTGGGGTGCTTGCAAACCCCCTTTTTAGACCTGCCAATCAGAATCTGGCATTAAAGACGAAGCTGCTCCCTACCAGTTGGAGTATTGAAGTCCCATTTGGGTCAAGTCAGAGGGTAGGCATCCTGTCCTCTATCATTCCGTGATTGGGTTGGTCTGCTGTCAGCTCCTGGGACATTCTTTTAAACTTCAAGGAGAGAACTCACTGTTTTTCCTCTGTGGTTAGGAGCACCTGTAAGAACTGCTGTCAATCATCCCAAGTGGGCTGATGGATAACCAGAACAGATTCTATAAGCCCAGTCACAGTCTAAGGGTTCCAAGAAAAGGAAGGGTTATAAGTAAAGATTAGAGGCAGAAAAAAGCAGTATTGTAATTGACCTGCTACTGAGCGAAAGGGAAATGCTTGGGAGGTCACTCTCTCCCTAGTGGACGTCCCTCCCCTGTCCCAGCGTAGATGCTGAGTGCTGAAGTTTTCAGGGTTAGGACCAGACCAGCAGGGCTCCTCAGGAACGAAGTGTTTCCTCCAGGGGAGGAGGAGGGAGAAGTTTGCCATGCTCAACTGGATAACAGGAAGAACTGGAGGTGCCTGGATTCTGGATTTCTTTCACTCCTGTACAGGAAAGAGAGAAGACAAAGGGCTCAGGGAGGGGCAGCCACCACATCACCTCCTCCAGCTGCGGGGCTGCTTTCGGACTCAGAGGAACTGATGATGGCCAGGGGGCCATTGCCAGGTTCTGAATTCCTGCAGGTGGATTTTAACAAAGACAAACTGACATACAAAACCAAAAATACAAAGAGACAGACATAAACTCAAAACCAGAAGCTGGTGCTCTCACCACCACTCTGGTGCTGAACTGAAAATACATAAAAATAAAAAGACAGACATAGACTCAAAATCAGAAGCCGCGGCAGCAGATCTAAAAATACAAATGGAGGATCATGCCTCCCCTGGAGATTAGGGCGACCTGGTCGCCCCTCCCTCCAATAAATGCCTATGAAACATCTTTCAGGGCTAGGGCAAGGGATCTCAGGGCCTGTCTGCCTCCTCCCTTAGCCCCGTTTTAATATAGACCCTGCGCAACTATAATTTTTAAATTATTTATTCATAATTACATAGAAACAGAAACATAATACATAAACAGACAGACATAAAAATGAGCTCGTTTCTTTATACCTCCAACTGGGTCCAGAGTGTGTCTGGGAGCGACTCAATTCCTGGTCAGGGAACCAAATGTTGGACTCTAGTGTCCAAACCGAGAAGGAGTCACCCCCAGAGACCATCTCATACACCATAGCAGATGCAAAAGCATGAGAATTTTATTAATTCTGTCATGACAGGGTCCCCCAGCATTCAGGAAGCTAAGAGACCCCGACTAGCTGGTACAGTCTACTTTTAAAGGAGAAGGCCCCATCGAAACAAGAGGGGTTGTTCCTTGACCATATGATTGGCTTGTTCGAAAAGGGCTAATACCAATAATTGACTGGAGAACTATTGTCAGATCAGATGAGGTAAGAGGTCATTTTGACCCCGTTTCCCAGGGGACTGAATCAAAACATACGTGTGTGGGTAATTGTTCAGGAACTGAGTACGTGCATGTGTAGCTGTTAGGTCCTTGGTCCCCAGGGGAGGAGGGGAAGCACTGAGGCACAGAGGCTGAGAGGGTTTGGAATTGTCAGAAATGGCTTCAGAATTGTCTAAAATCTTACAGTACTCCCCCCCCACACACGCACTCTGGATGTAAACAAGAACACATGTTGCCTTCTTGGTTCCTGCTATCAGCATTTTCTGGCAGCAAGGGAAGCCAGACTGGGGGCCAGGCTACTGTAGCCCATCTAGCCTTTGCTCTTTCTTCTTCCCTAGCTCCGGTTGTGACTGCTTCCTGTAGCTAGGACAGAACGGAGTGTGCTGACTTTCCAGCCTCATGCCTTGCATCTTGGGAAGCATCCGTGTGACCTGTTGACTCAAGTGGTTCTTGACCAGAGTTGCTCAGCGCAATCACTTGGGGAACATTTAGCACATATCAATTCCCAAGTCCCACTTCTGAGATTTTGGCTTAATGGGTCTGGGCTGGAGCCTAGACATTGGTATTTTTAAAAAGCTCCTTAGTGGTTATAATGTGCAGTTATAATTGTGAAGCAGCAGTTTAGGCAGATTATATCTTAAAGCATAATTTCATCTTAATATTCCCTACGCAAATAGCCCTTTCCCCCGGGACAGTCTGTGAAGCCTTTTGTAACTTCATTTTATGACTTTGTTATCGTTATAAAAATAATACAACTTAGGAGCCGGGTGGTGGTGGTGCACGCCTCTCGGGAGGCAAAGGCAGGTGGATCTCTGTGAGTTCGAGGCCAGCCTGGTCTACAAGAGCTAGTTCCAGGACAGGCTCCAAAGGTGAAGAGAGACTCTGTCTCGAAAAACCAAATAATAATAATAATAATAATAATAATAATAATAATAATAATAATAATAATAATACAATTTAGGAAAGGAGAAATGACTCCGCAGTTAAGAACACTTGCTTCTTTTTCAGAGGACCTGAGTTTGAGTCCTGCCACCCAAACTCTGTAACTCGCTGGTTGATGATGACACACGCCTTTAAACCCAGCATTTGGGAGGCAAAGTCAGGCAGATCTCTGAGTTCAGGGCCAGCCTGGCCTACAGAGTGATTTCTAAGCAGCTGTGGCTACACCAAAAAAACTGTATCTCAAAAAACCAAAAGGAGAAAGAAGAAAGGACCCTGTAACTCCAGTTTCAGGGGATCCAGCACCCTCTTCTGTCCTCCACAGGCACCAGGCATGCAAGCAGGACGTACATCAGGGATGGCACACAGACACACATGCAAGCCAAACACCCATACACATGAAATTAAGACTTTGAAATAATAATAATAAAAGTTCTTCATAAAGATATCCAGAGATTTAAAAATGGTTCTTTCATTCATGCTTTATTTTCACAGAAAGTACATTCATTCACTCGTTTGTTTGTTTGGTTGGTTGGTTATGGGTAGGATCTCGTGTAACTCAGGCTGGTCTCAAACTCAACTTGCAGACAAGGCTTGCCTTAAACTCCTGATCTGCCTGCCTCCACCTCTTAAATTCTGGGATCACAGACAAGCACCACCACACAGGGCTGGAGTTAGTGATGGGAAACACCTTTATCCTCTGTGTAGCCCATTTTCTTGCTAATAGCATCATCCTTCTGATTCGACCATGATTAAATCAAGCTTTTCTCCACGTCATTAGTTCAATCTGTGAATTCCTAAGTATTCGTTGCCAAGCCATGCAGTGGTGACCGGTTGCACTTGCAGTGATGTTTTGATAGTCAGACTTCCTTAGCTATGCGGTTCTTTCTTTTCATCTCTTTCTGAGGTGTGATCAAGGCCGTTCTGATGGTTGGTCCATCATTTCTCAGCTCCAGGCTTGCACTGTTGAAGCTGCGGTTATGCGGACTTTACCAGCCAGCTCGCTACCTGTCTGGCTCTGAGGACGGCAGGTAGCTGAAGAGACGCTGGAAGCGAGGAGAAAAGAGAAGCCTCTTGCTGCTTCGTGTTTGCATCTAACTTCTGCCAGAACGGCCCCCAAACAAGACAGCAGCCCAGCTGCAGCAGTGGCTTCCTGTTTTCAACTTCTTTGCACACTCCTAAAGCTAGCTCAGAGTAGTTCCCTTAGAAGACTAAGCGGAGGCTGGGCAGTACCTCAGACCAGCAATAAGTCTGCAAGGTCCTGAACTACAGCTGTAACCAGGCCACCCCTTCCTTAGGAATCCAGGTGTCTACCATACGAATTCATCCTCCTAGTTTCTCAATTCAGAGAGTGTCCACCTCCTTACGGCCCCAGGAGAGACAATATTTACCTCAGTTGTCAGCTCAGCATTTCTTCACTGACCCATTCTGTTTGGTCACTTTGGATGCCCGTGTAAGTAATTCCTGTGTTAAAGTCTCTATGTTAAAATAATTCGTGTATAGCTGGCCATTGTGACACACACCTGTTATCCCAGATTACTTAAAGGTTGAGACAGGAAGCTGACAAGTTTAAGGCTAGCCTGAGCTACATAGTGAAAGATCCAGTCTCAAATAATCTTTTTTTGTTTTTTGTTTTGTTTTGTTTTGTTTGTTTTTCGAGACAAGGTTTCTCTTCAACTTTGGAGCCTGTCCTGGAACTGGCTCTTGTAGACCAAGCTGGCCTTGAACTCACAGAGACCCACCTGCCTCTGCCTCCCAGATGCTGGGATTAAAGGCGTGTGCCACCACTGCCCAGCTCATTTCAAATAATTTTAAAGCAAAAAAAGGTCCAGAGATCAAGCTCAATAATAGTACTTGAATGAGGCGCTGGGTTCCATCACCAGCACCAAAGTGAACAAACAGTGAAATAATCAATGTTACTATCAATAATCAATAATCATACAATAATCAACAACTCTTTTGAAACATATATTGAAATCATAGTATTAAATTTTTTCTTAGTGTAGGTATTTGCAGAAAATGTAATTTAAAAAGAGATCTCAGCCCTGAAAAGTGAGATTTTTTTCCCTTCAGTAAACTATGTTTTCCCATGCCTTTATTAACAGTTTTTCTGAATATTATTTGGTGTCTAAATCTGTAGACAACCTTGGGTGTCTAAATCTGTAGACAACCTTCTTAGTTCTTTTTTTTTTCTTGTTCTTTCTTTTTCTTTCTTTTTTTTGAGACAGGGTTTCTCGGTAGCTTTGGAGCCTGTCTTGTAACTAGTTCTTGTAAACCAGGCTGGCCTTGAACTCACAGAGATCTGCCTGCCTCTGGCTCCCTGAGTGCTGGGATTAAAGGTGTGATCCACCACTGTCTGGCTTCGTTTGGTTTTTCTTGAGACTGTAATTCAACAGGTCTCAAAGTTGGGATCTTCTTGCCTCAGCCCCTCCAAGTTCTGGGATCACAACTGTACACTGACATTTACAACACTTTTTTTAATCTAAATAAATAAGTGATTTATGTATTTTATTAAAATGGAATTATTTGTGATTTTATGCTATTGGCTTGGGCCCCTTAATTTTTTTTTGAGGGTTCATTCATGTCAGATGCACCTCATTCCTTTCTCTGGGGAAGAATATTCCATTGCATTGGATGTCTCACATCTTGTTCAGTTGCTCATCAACTAATACATATTTTTGTGGTTTCTACCTTGTCTATTATTAACGATAAACATTTATGCACATGTTTTAGTACAGAGCACCTTTGTTCTTTGAGTATGTTTCTTTTCTTTGACTTCTTTGTTTGAGGTAGGGTTTCTCTGTGTAGCTCTGACTGTCCTAAAACTCACTAAGCAGACCAGGCTGCCCTCACACTCAGAGATCCGCCTGCCTCTGCCTCCCAAGTGCTTAGATTAAAGACATGTGCCACCACCACCTGGCTTCTTTGATTTCTTTTTTTTCTTTTCTTTTCTTTTCTTTTCTTTCCTTCCTTCCTTTATTCCTTCCTTCCTTTCTTTCTTTCTTTCTTTCTTTCTTTCATTTTGTTGTTGTTGTTGTTGTTGCTGTTGTTTGTTTGTTTTTTGAGACAGGGTTTCCCTGTGTAGCTATCCTGGAACTAGCTCTGGTAGACCAGGCCTCAAACTCATAGGGATTCACCTGCCTCTGCCTCCCAAGTGCTGGGATTAAAGGCGTGCACCACCACCGTCCGGCTAACATACCTCCTTTCTGCTGTTAAAAAATATTGCAATGAAAATTTTTAAGACTACATTTATTCCTGTATTTGAGGGGTAGGATGTGACTGAGAACTTATGGGAGTCGGTTTTCTTATTCCACCATGTGGGTTCTGGGGATCAAAATTAGGTCGTGTGGCTTGGTGACAAATACCTTTACATGCTGAATCATTTAACCAGCCCCAAGTAAAATATTTTTGAAAGCTGTGTTACTCATCTGGAACCAGTATATCTTCCCTTGAGATCTGCAGTTGGAGTCCTAGGTACAGTCCTAAGTAAAGCTGTGACCATCTTGACAGGAGGAAGCACGTTCTAAATAGAGACTAGAGACCCATCTCTCTCTCTCTCTCTCTCTCTCTCTCTCTCTCTCTCTCTCTCTCTCTCTCATATGATTGACAGAGTGATCCCCAAGAAATTGAAATTTCTCCAATAATCTCATGCTGGGGAAAAGGAAAGGCTGGAACCTTGGTACCAGCCAGAGGAGGAACTTGTTTCCCAGGAAGGGATTTCATGGTCTGGCATCTTGTCAGACTACCTTCAGGTTAGACCAGGAGCTGAGGCAATTCATTTGCTGGAACTGTTGATGTAAGCATACCATTTGCCCTCTATAAACCCGAACCTCCCGTCAGTACCTAGAGGATAGACTTAAGGGTCGCTGTTTCTCCTCTTTCAGATATGATGGCATTGAACGAATTTACTTTTTATGCTTCTCACTAGAACTTGTCTCTAAAGTTGGCGAATTGAGGGTGAGTGGTTGAACCTAGCTTGTTAGGGCTGCCAGGGCCCAGACTCATATCCTACAAATTCCAGTAATAGAGCCACCTCTCTTCAGCTTGAGGAAACCATGGCTATGGGGAATAAGAGTTTAGTCAGTATTAAGTTGAATTCTTGGGGAACAGTTTAGATTCTGATCACTCAGTAGAAATTCTCTGAACACTCTGCCCGTTCCTAGGCTGCCCAGACATGGGTCTGTTCCACTCCCATGGGCTTTGGTGTGTTCTGCCAACTAAGAGTTGCCTGGTAGATGTCAGGTTAGTGTGACATCTGCAGTGTTTCCTGCAGCACCCCTCATAGCATCTTGGTATGTTTGAGCCCGATTCTGATTCTAAAATAAATCAAGAGCTCGCAGACTGCCAAAGTACCGCTACCATAAGCTCCCCTCTCTTCCTGACAGCCTCACTTTGTCAGGATTTGTATGTTAGAGACTTGATTTATATCAAATTTATATTTCTAAATTGAAGAAATGCCTCATGTTTGTCATCGAATGGGCTGAGGTGATACTGAATATGGCACTCTTCGAGTTGAAACAGCCAGTGTCAGGTACAGGAGTTCTCCAACGTTCTGTTTCCAATCCTGAAGTCGCCCTACTGCTTCTTCCTATCCATGGCTGGTGTGGACCAAAGTGAGTTCCACTTTTTTTAAAAAGGATTTATTTATTTATTATGTATAGCATTCTGCCTGCATGCGTACCTGTACCCCAGAAGAGGGCACCAGATCTCATTATAGATGGTAGTGAGCCACCATGTAGTTTCTGGAATTGAACTCAGGACCTCTGGAAGAACAGTCAGTGCTCTTAACGGCTGAGCCATCCCTCCAGCCCCAACCAGTACTGTTATAATCGTGTGTGTCCTAGTACCCCTTGAAGAAGAGGTCACATGATTAAAGGAAAAGCCAGAGGGAACGTCCTGGGTATTAACATACAGGGATAGAGTGGGTCAGTCAGTTACTCTGGTTGCTGTGATGAAACACCATGGCTAGAAGGAAGGTTTTATTTTGTAGAAATAAAATAAGGAAGGAAGAGTTTATTTTGGCTTACATTCCCAGAGGAAGAGTCCATAATGGAGGGGGCAACAAGTAGGAGGAGCAGGAAGCTGAGAGATCACATCTCCATCACACACAGAAAGCAAAGAGCCAGCAGGAAGCAAGGTGAAGCTATAAACCCTTAAAGTTCATCCTCCGCCCAGTGATTTACCTCCTCCAACAAGACTGTACCTCCTAAAGGTTCTAGAGCTTCTCCCACCAGAACCACCAACTGGAGACCAAGTGTTCAAATACATGGGGGACATTTTTCAATGGTTTTCCTAACTTTTATTGTTTCATAGGGGTAGGTTCTATCTCCTCACATATGAGTGTTGTGAAACAACCTTTTTGTTCACTGTGAAGATGTGTTGTTCTCATTGGTTTAGTAAAGAGCTAAATGGTCAATAACTGGCAGGAGGAGGTTAGGCAGGATTTGCGGACAGGGGGAGAACTCTCTGGGATGAAGAAGGGCAGAGTAGCCAGCCAAACACAGGGAAGCAGAATGTGTACAAGATGAGGTTAAAAAAAAAACCATGCAGAGCATAAATTAATAGAAATAAATGTGTTAATTTAAATTATAAGAGCTAGTTAAAAGTTGGGCGGTGGTGGCACATGCCTCTAGTCCCAGCATTCGGGAGGAAGAAGCAGGCAGATCTCTGTGAGTTCAAGACCAGCCTGGTCTACAAGAGTTAGTTACAGGATAGGCCCCAAAGCTACAGAGAACCCCTGTCTTGAAAAACCAAAAATAGAAAGAAGGAGGAGGAGGAGGAGGAGGAGGAGGAAGAGGAGGAGGAGGAGGAGGAGGAGGAGGAGGAGAAGAAGAAGAAGAAGAAGAAGAAGAAGAAGAAGAAGAAGAAGAAGAAGAAGAAGAAGAAAAAGAAGAAGAAGAAGAAGACGATTTAGTTAAAAACAAGCCTATGTCACCAGCCAAGAATTCATAATTAATAATAAGTCTCTGTGTGGTTATTTGGGAGCTGACTGGAGAGACAGAATATTTCACCTTCATTTGAGCATAGCTTTCTTCAGCTTAAAACATAAATGATAGATCTTAGACACAGGAAATCTATGACCTTATTTAATATCTGACTAGGGCAGGAGCAAAAGTTGACCAAAAGTCCCCATAGTGTGGCAGATGTGCGACGCTTCTGTGACTTCTAGAGTCTAATTGCATACCATTGGGGTGATGCTCAGCTTGTGAGGAGGTGAGTCAGAGAGTCATATGCTGAGGCACTAAGTAGTTGATGTTTTCAAAGAAAAGCTACTGCTGCCACCTAGGTTTTGAACTATCAGGAATGGACATTTTCAAACGTTTGTCTTTAAACTAGAGATGCATTCCTACTAGAAAAACACGTATGTGATATTGAAAATTTTCTGGTTAAACAACAAGTTTAGATTCAGTATTTATGGTTTCCTGGGCATTGGGTGTGAAAATAGTGCTTCCTAGAAAGAGTTATCCATCCGTTTTCTCTCACTGGAATAAAACATCCAAGCTGGGTAATCTGTAAAGGAAGAAGCTTGTTTAGTTGTTTAGCTCACGGTGGGTGGCTTCACAACGGGAGAAGGTGGAAGAAGATGTCACATGTTATGAGAGATGGGTAGCAGGCAGTGAGGAGAAGCAGGCCTTACTCTTTTATAGTTTTTGAGACAGGGTCTTATGTAGCCCAAACTGTTTCCCAACTCCTTATGTAGCTTCAAATGACCTTGAAACCCTAACACTCCTGCCTCTACTTTTAGTAGTTAGGATTATAAACTATTATACTATGAGCTACCCACCATACCCAGTTTCTTTTTTCCTTTAATTGGTTAATCAACTTACTTTTTTTTTTTAACTTTTCAAAATATTTATTCCTTTTACAGTTTTGGGGGATTATTTTATTTTGTTTTGTTTTTTGTTTTTGTTTTTGTTGTTGTTGTTGTTTTTGTTTTTTGTTTTTTGAGACAGAATCTTCTACAGAGCTCTGGTTGTCCTGGAAATCATACATAGACCAGGCTGGCCTCAAATTCACAGAGATCTGCCTGCCTCTGTTGGTATCATAGTAACAGCTGCCTTTAATTCCAGCACTCAGGAGACAAAGGAAGGTTTATCTCAGTGAGTTCAAGACCAGTCTGTACGACTTAGTGAGTTTCAGGCCAGTCAGGACTACATAGTGAGATCCTATGTGGTGATCTGAAAGAAAATTGCCCCCATAAGGAACGACCCTATTAGAAAGTGTGTGGCCTTGTTGTAGTAGGTGTGACCTTGTTAGAGGAAGTGTGTCCCTGTAGGGGTGGGCTTTGAGGTCTCCTATGCTTAAGCTATGCCCAGTGACTCAATTGCTTCTGCTGCCTGTAGATCAAGATGTAGCATTCTTAGCTCCTTTTCCAGGACCATGTCTGCCTGCACCCCAAAAAGTCCAGTCATGATGATAATGAACTAAACCTCTGAAACTGTAAGCCACCCCTAGCTAATTGTTTTCTTCTATAAGAGTTGCCAAGAGCATGGTGTCTCTTCACAGCAATAAAAACCCTAACTAAGGCACTCTATCTCTAAAGAATTTTTAAATTATATTTATGTGTATGTGGGGGGGCACATGAATGTCATCATGTACATGTAGAGGTCAGAGGATAACAGTAGGGGATGGTTCTCTACCCTGTAGGTCTGACAGGCTTGGCAGCAGGCACCTTGAGCTGCTGAGTCATCTTGCTGGCCATTACCACGTTTTCAAACAGCTCTTGTTTTATACCAATTTTTCTTTGGGTTTCTTCTAATGACTTTTTTTCATTTTAGAGATAAAATTTATTTTCTTTTTAATATGACACAATAATTATATATATATTTGTGGGATACAATGTGATATGTTGAGACAGTCATGCACCATCTAAAGATCAAACTAAAGTTATTATCATATCTGTCACCTTAGATATGCCAGTTCTTTGTGATAATATTCAAATTCCTTCTGGATGTTTTGAAATATGCAATAGATATTATAACTACAGTCACCCCACTGCACTATAGAACAATAGAACTTATCCTTCTAACTATAATTTTCTTTAAAAAAACATTTCTTTTTCTATGTATTAATGTTTGCCTACAATGTATATATGTGTGCCACATGCATGCCTAGTGCCCATAGAGGTCAAAAGAGGGGTTCTGATCCCCTAGAACTGGAGCTATAGATGATTGTGGGCCACCATGTAGGTTCTGGGAATTGAACTTTGGGTCCTCTGCGAGAACAAGTGCTGTTAACCTCTGAACTTTCTACCAGCCCCTTCATTTTCTAACTATAAGCCAACCTCTTCCTACAGTGTTCTCTCCTAGCCTCTGGCAACAACTATTCTGCTCTGCTTCTGGGAGATAACTTGTTGTTGTTTCGAGTTTCCACATACGAGTGATCGTGCAGTTCTGCCTTTATCTGGCTTGCTTTCAGTGTGCCTCTTTTATATAAGAAGTTCACTTCTGCTCTTAAAACCCTTTAATGGCTCTGGGTATTGCTCACAAGAAGTCCAGAATCTCTACCATAGCCTTTACGATCCTTTATGATCTACTCCCTGATCTCTCTCCAATACCTTACCTCTCTCACCCTGACTTAAGCCACACTGGGTGTGCACTACTTGCCAAACACAGCAGAAACTCTTGCTTCAGAATAACCATGGGGTATTTCCTTGGCTGGAGCCCTGTTCTCCCCAGATTCACTATGAGGCTCATTCCTCAGTTCCTTAGAGTTCTGCTCAGATATACCTTGTCTAAAATACCTTCTCCAAACGCTCCTCCTTCGGTTGCACATCCATATTTACCTCTTCCTCTGTCATTCCATACCCGTTCATCTAATGGGTTCAACGTTTTAGTGCTGATCGCTGCCTGAAGTATTGTTGGTGTTTGCTGTTTCTGACACAGCGAAACGTACTTCTTCCTTTGTTGCACGCCATCTCCCAGACAGTACTGAATGCAGGATAACGGGGAATAAATGAATGACGAGTGAATGCATCCTAACTCTTTGGGCAAATAGCTTCGGTGGCATAGCGCGGTGCTGCAGGCCTCTGCCCCTTCGAGGCTGCCCCTTGCCTTGGCTTCTGTCTCACCACATAGCCACAGAGGAGAGCTGATCTGGGAAAGAGGGCCTGAGATGGGGAGAGACAAAGTCACAAACTGTCCCGGATGCTGCTTGAGGAGCGCAGGAGCTGAGACTAAGTCACCAAAATCAGTGAGGCAGGAGTAAAGCCAGGATTCCTGCTGGATGAGAGACTCATGGCAACTCCCCAACTCTGTTTCCTACAGAAGTCTGCAGCAAGGGTACGAGGACAGGCTGTGACTTCTTGCTCAGGCGGTGAAGTCAACCTTCTGACGCACACAGTGTTGAAGCTGCTGCCTGTCTGGCTGCCAGGAAACCAGCATCAGCGCAGACCTTCCTTTTTGAGTCCTCCATTCTACAGATGTTTACTGAGTAGGTGCTGTGTATCAAGCTCCACGTAAGGATTGTTTCAGAAGATGAAGCTTCCTGAGACAACACCCCGGGGAACCCCAGGAAGGGTATCTGTCAGCTCAGGGGCATTTCCAATCTTCCCCTCTCCTCTTTGGCAAAAACAGCTGCAGCAAAAAGTTGTTCTCTCTGTGCCCCACAGCAAGAGCACTGAGTAGAAACTGGAGAGTTGGCTCAATGGGTAAAGGCGCTTGCCGCCAACCCTGATGACCTGCGCTTGATCCGTGGAACCCGTGTGCTGAAAAGAAAGAACCAACTCCTACACGTTGTCCTCTCTCCTCCACGCATTCATGATCACACTCAGAAAAGCCAGCAAAACAAATGTCCTAAAAACACCTGGTTTGGGGCTGGAGAGATGGCTCAGAGGTTAAGAGCACTGGCTGCTCTTCTAAAGGTCATGAGTTCAATTCCTAGCAACCACATGGTGGTGCACAACCATCTGTAATGAGATCTGGTGCCCTCTTCTGGCCTGCAGGCAGGCATGCAGGCAGTATACTATATACACAATAAATAAATCTTTTTTAAAAAACGAAACAAAAACAAAACACCTGATCTGGAACTCACAGAGATCCACCTGCTCTGCCTCCTGAGTCCTGGGATTAAAGGCGGGCACTACCACTACCCATGGAGAATCTCTGTCTTCAAAAACTAAAACAAAAACCAAACAACAACAACAACAACATTTGAAAGAAAACTGAGTAGCCAGCTCCCTCTCCTTTCCTGAAATTTTTCTGGCCATCCTCATCTCTCCCAGCTTATCATCCGGCTTTCTTTTTGTGGACTAGGCTTTCCTGTCCAGTGGGGCCCACCTACTTCACTTCCCATCTTCCTGTGGGTTTATGGCTCTCAGAAGACTTCCCGGCCCTCTGTCTTTCATGTTTGTGGGTTGTTGATGCATTAACAAGCCCTCAAAAGGGCTAGAAGCCACTGTTTTCTTGACTCAAGAGGTTTCCTTTCCCACTGGCTCCCTTCTCTGCCCTCATTTCCTGTATGGGTATTGCTTTCCTTGTACTTATTTCCTTCTGTCTGTGTTTTACCCCAGGCACTGGGAAACCTCATAGCTGCTGATCTGAACTGAACGAGGCCACATTTTTCTAGCATCAATCCAGGAGGCATTTGTGAAATGCCTTTGTAGAAGGGTTTAGATTGGGATTGTTCCTGGGAAGTGTATGATACATTCTTTCTTCAGTCGCAACATGAGCAACAGGTGAGCAGAGAGCAGCTGGTCATCACTGTGCTCTAATACTGTCTGTCTGGGGGCAATTTCACATGTCCTTTGCCCATTCCAGACACCGTCAGATGAACGGCACTTAGCAGATGAATTCATTTAACTTGCCTATCTGGGACTCAAGAGCCATGCAAATTTGATTTGGGCAAATAATTTCTTTTATATTGCTTGAAAATATTTTTAGAATTATCAGAGAGATTTGAAGATTACAGGAAACCCTACACAGCATACCAATAGACAAACAGCAACCATGAATTCTATTTAACTGCACTGTCCAGTATGGCAGCCACTAGACCAGTAGTTCTCAACCTTCCTAATGCTGTGACACCTTAATACAGTTCTTTATGTTGTGGAGACCCACCCCACCATAAAATTATTTGTGTTGCTACTTCATAACTGTCATTTTGCTACTGTTATGAATCATAATGTAAACAGCTGCATTTTCTAATGGTCTTAGGGGTCACGACCCACACAGGTTGAGAATCACTGCACTAGACATTTGTGTCTAGTTAAATATTTTAATTAAAACTAAAAATGAAAAGAAATGACAAACAATGGCCACTATCGTTGGTTGTCTCTGAAAACTGGCTTGTGAGATCCTATTGCTGAAGATACCACATGCCATCATAAAACAATCAGGTTGGAACTGGAACAGGAGTGTCCTCCTTGTAACCTAGCCCTCCGTAGAGCTAGAAGATGCTATGCAGCATGCTGGAGAAGAATTGTTTTCAACAATCTTATTCAACTTCAGACCCTGCATGGAACAACACCAGTCTGCTAGAAAAGATGCATCCACCGGTGCTGTAGGGGCCAGTCTGCTATGGGGTAACCAATCTGCTCCACAGGAGGGAATTCACATCTTGTACTGTAAAACTTGCCGGGCGGTGGTGATGCACGCCTTTAATCCCAGCACCGGGAGGCAGAGGCAGGTGGATCTCTGTGAGTTCAAGGCCAAGCTGGCCTACAAGAGCTAGTTCCAGGACTGGTTCCAAAGCTACAGAGAAACCTTGTCTTGAAAAAAAAAAAACCTGGCACCATAGACCCTAATAAGGAAGTTAGTACTATATTTCACTAAATGGCTATGATGTGTTTGTCAGATTGCCTTCTAAAAAGTTAGGCAAAGCTTCATCCTGCAGTGGACATCAGTACTGCAGGGACCCATCACAGGTCAGAGTGCCGAGTGCAAATGACTCCTGGGTCATCTTCATCAGCTGTAAATGGATCTCCTCCAAGGCTCAAGGAACACTGAGAAGGAAAAGGCAGGACACGTAGAAGAGCAGAAAGAAAGCAGAGCGGTGTGAAATGCTGACTTCCAAACACGACACAGTTGTTGTAACTCTTGCACTCACGACAGTTGTGATTACCTGCACAAGTTCTGTCCAAAACTGAGCCCAGCCTCGTGTGGTGGTGCATGCTGGTAGAATTTGCTGAAGGGGGCAGAGGCAGGAGGATCACAAGTTCGAGGGCAGCCTGGGCTACACATTTTTCAATAAAAATCAATTAAAAAAAAAAGAAAAAAATCCTGGGTCCATCAGCCCATTAGCATCCTGCCGTGGAGCAGGAGAGAGCATCATGGGAACCCACTTTTCCTTGTGCATTGATATAAAAGTAGTGGTTGATAGGGGTAGGGAGAGACATTTTCTTTAGTAGTGCAGCATCTGGTAAGATGGCTCAGGCACCTGTAAACAAACCCTTACTAGCACTCTGTGAGCAGCCCTAATGAAGCTCACTTGGTCATTAAAAAAAAAAAAAAGGCGGCCGGGCAGTGGTGGCGAATGCCTTTAATCCCAGCACTTGGGAGGCAGAGGCAGGCAGATCTTTGTGAGTTTAAGGCCAGCCTGGTCTACAAGAGCTAGTTTCAGGACAGGCTCCAAAGCTACAAAGATACCCTGTCTCGAAAAACCAAAAAAAAAAAAAAAAAAAGGCACGAAGCTAAAAAGTGGACTAGTTGGGAAGGGAAAGGGGGTCCGTGGGGATGGGAAGGAGGACAAGAGGTGGTAGCAAAGATAAATGCGAATGAAACATCATAATTATAAAATATGAAACTATAATAATGAAACTCATTATTAGGTATAATTAATATATGCTGACAAAAATGCTTGGAAAAATACAATTTCTCAGTTGTGTGAACCATCTTTCAAGTGCTCTTCAGCCTTGTGTAGCTCCTGCTACTGCAACAGGATGCTCTGTACCGAACGACATTCTCATAGTAAATCCTTCCTCTCTGCACTGAGGACTTAGACCCGCTCCTGTCTACACCGACCTCATCCTTATCTACTGTAACATTCTCCCTGAGTTCTGCTTTCCCTGTTCTGGTTCCTCAGTCCGTGATGCCTGGCTTGGAATGCGCAGTACTTTTGATTGCTGTTTGTTTTGAGGCAGAATCTGTCTGTGCAGCGCCAGCTAACCTGGAACTCACCGTGTAGTCCGGGTTGAACTTTGTCAACCCTCTTGTTTCAGTCTCCAAAGTGTTGGGATTAAAGATCTGGGCCACCACTCCCAGGGGAAGCCTTTCTCCTTGTACCGATCTTCAGGAGTTATCTTTCTTTCCATCACGTCAATTCCAGGTCCTTAGAGCCCACACCAAGCACCTCCACCCATTGAGCCATCCCAGCACCCCGCGTACTTGATATATCTGTGCGCATGCTCATTTTGAAGAATGCTGACTTCCTATCTTTCTAGTGGCTTCAGGTTTATATTTTTAGCCCAGAATCTTCTTCTATTAGTTCTACACCAACAGTTGTAGAAAGTAAATACTAGGAGGTTGTACTAAATCCTCCATTTCTGGAAACCTGCCCTTTCATTGATACAGGTCTAGGATGGTGCCAGACAGACAGACAGACAGAGATTTGAGGTTCTGAGATGAATGTCTTTACTGTTCATCTTTTGGTTCTGACTCCCTTCGGCTGTGACAGTCACCAGCTCTTGAAGGGTGCTCAGAAACCTGCCTCTGCTCAGCTTAGAGTTCAGAGATGAACAGATGGAAAGAAAGCATGGTGTGTGTGTGTGTGTGCACGCGCACGTGCACACACACATGCGTTTTGGGGCAGGACACTCTGGAGAAGGGAATTTGATCTGCCAGGCATCCATCATGTACCTTCATGCCACATGCCACATGTCACATCTGGCACTGTGGTAACTTGTATTGGTCCTCATAGACAGGGGTGGAGTCAACCTCATGGTCTGTGTAGCCTTGAGCTTCCTGTCTGTGCTGAACCCTGTGTGCTATGCTGAGCTAGGCAGTTTGTTTCACCTTGGGATGAAGACACAGCCTACATTTACACTGTTTCTTGTCCCCGCCTTCACGTTGGTCCTGATAACCAGCCAGCCTCCACCGCTGCAGTATCTCAGCTGTGCTGACTACACACTGTCTCTTTCATCCTGGCTGTATCCCGTTGCCCCAGGCTGTGGTCAGGCTCCAGGATTTCACGCTGGATTGCCTCCCACACTATGCTGAGACCATTCGCACACTGTTTGGACTCTCACTCTGGGCTGAGCTGTCCCAACAAGCAGAAGCCTTCCTCACCCACTCTGACTCCCACATCCCCAGGCCAGATTGGCCTCCAGCAGGGATGCGCCCCCATTTTTACCTGGGCTTGAGCATCCTAGGACCAGTTACTGTTCTATTCAGGTATCTGTCTTTCATCCAAGTACCAACACCATTTTGAAGATTTTCACAGCTCGCTACTCATTTGTCTATTTGTTTGTTTGGTTTTGGTTTTTCAAGACAAGGTTTCCCTGTAGCTTTGAGCCTGTCCTGGCACTTGCTTTCGTAGACCAGGCTGGCCTCGAACTCACAGAGATCCCCCTGCTTCTCCCTCCCAGGGGCTGGGATTAAAAGCGTGTGCCACCCAGCTACAGCTCCCTACTCTTTTTTTTTTTTTTTTTTTTTTTGGTTTTTGGTTTTTTTGAGACAGTGTTTCTCTGTAGCTTTGGAGCCTGTCCTGGAACGAGCTCTTGTAGACCAGGCTGGCCTTGAACTCACAGAGATCTGCCTGCCTCTGACTCCTGAGTGCTGGAATTGAAGGTGTGCGCGCCACCACCGCCAGGCTATATCTAGATCCTGATTTTTGAGTTTTACTGTTTTTTTTTTAATTTATTTATTTATTATGTATACAACATTCTGTCTGCGTGTATGCCTGCAGGCCAGAAGAGAGCACCAGACCTCATTACAGATGGTTGTGAGCCACCATGTGGTTGCTGGGAATTGAACTCAGGACCTTTGGAAGAGCAGGCAATGCTCTTAACCACTGAGACATCTCTCCAGCCCGAGTTTTACCGTTTTTTTTTTGTTGTTGTTGTTGTTTTGAGACAGGGTTTTTCGGTGTAGCTCTGGCTGTCCTGAACTCACTCTCTAGACCAGGTTGGCCTCGAACTCACAGAGAGCCACCTGCCTCTGCCTCCCAAGTGTTGGGATTAAAGGCGTGCGCCACCACGCATTTATATGCCTGTCTTTACCTCCCTTTTTGTGTACCTCTGGGTGGTCTGAAATTGTTGCGTAGGTTGGGGTGGTCTTGAACTCACAGAGATCCACCTTCTGCCTCCTAGATACTGGGATTATAGAAATGCACCAACACAGCTGACGCATGTCCAGGTGAGTGTATGTGTGTCATCAAATGACTTTTAGACTGCACTGAGTCGAGAAAAGAAGAGAGAGGGCTATGTGCAATCCTAGCATGTATGAAGCCCTGGGTTTATCCCCAGAACTACATAAACGTGGCATGAAGGCCTGTGCTGGTCATCTCAGCACTCCAGAGCTGAAGGCAGGAGAATCATAAGTTCAAGGTCAGTCTCTGCTATATAGCAAGTTCTCCTGATATGGCCTGAGCTACAGGTGGTCCTGTCTGAAAAAGAAAGAAGGATAAAGCCATGGATCAGGGATTAAGATTGCTTGCTGCTCTTCTAGAGGACCTGAGTAACTTGGGCAGCTCACAACTGCTTATAACTTTAGCTCCAAGGAATCCAACACCCTCTGGCTTCTGGCTTCTGTGGGTCTCTCTCTCTCTCTCTCTCTCTCTCTCTCTCTCTCTCTCTCTTACACACACACACACACACACACACACACACACACACACACACACACAAAATGTCTTTGAAAAAGAGAGAAAGGGAGATAAAGCTATAAAGTTACTATCTGGGGTATTGATAAGGTTCTTTTGTCTGCTAAAGCGTGAAAAGGTAGGACAAATCTTGAGTATAACAGGTAGCAGCAGGGAAAATCTCAGACACAGCGGGCAGAACCAGCTGATAAAGAAAGACTTTCATTAGGGGTGAGGAAGCACACACACACACACACACACACACACACACACACACACACACAGCAAGGCATGCACAGAGAAACCCTTCTGCAGAGCAGCGGGTGTGGTATGTGAATCCAAACCATGGTCTGTCCTTGAGGGCTGGGAGTTTTAAGAGTCTGAGTTGTCTTTCTACCTAATATAGGAATGGCCAGTTTGAACAAAGAAAGGGAGGGTGATGGGCCCACAACTTTGGGGTTAACATGTCCTGATCTGACCTCGAACTTACCGGGCTAGCCCCCTGGTGGGAAGCCCTAGAGAAAAAGCCTGCCAAGCCTTCAGGCCTTTGTATCGAGTCAGGAGTATGAGCAAAAAACAAATGTTTGCCATCTTAGCTCCTCTCCCTATCTGTCTGCCTCTCAGAAACCTTCAAGCCCCTCATCCCTAAAAAGAAGGGAGCTTATTTCTTTATTTAGCACCCGATATTATGACTTTCTTTTTAAGTTTTTCATATTTATTTATTTTGCGTAGGGAAGCTTGTGTGGACACACACACCGCCGACTGCCTGTGAAGGTCAGAGGGCAACTCTGTGGAGCCAGTTCTCTTCCTCTACCATGGGGATTCTGGGAATCCAACTCAGGTGGTCTGATTGTCTCTGTGTCCCCTGTGCTGGGATTACTAGTGTTTGGTTTTGTATGTCTGTGTGTGAGAGTGTATGCACATGTGTGGGTAGCGTACGTATTGGTGAGCATGCCTGTATGTACTTGGAGGGCAGAAATGGGCGTCTTTATCTCTCCCGACCCATTCCTTTGAAGCAGTGTCTCTCCCTAAACCTGGAACTCATGACTTCTTGGCTAGGCTAAAAGCCTACAAGCTCTAGTGAGCCTCCTGTCTCAGTCCTCTTGATGTCTAGATTGTCACATAGGTACTGGGATTTGAACTCCAGCTGTTGCTCTCAACTGCTGAATCATCACCGCAGCCCCTATTCTGCTTTATCTTTTCTTTCCTTCTTGTTTCTTTCTTTCTTTCTTTCTTTCTTTCTTTCTTTCTTTCTTTCTTTCTTTCTTTCTTTCTTTCTTTCTTTCTTTTTAGGGGGGAGCACTCTCTCATAGCTGACCCAGAACTAATAAATAGCTAAAGATCTTGAATTTCAGATCTGTTTGCCTCTATTTCCCAAGTGCTATAATTACAGGTATTTATTTGTGCCCAGTGGCTCTTATCTCATTCTTGACTCTAACATTTATTATTATTATTTGTGCTTTTTTATTATTTTTAAAAATTAGTGATTTAAAAATCCATTTATTATTATTTATTTGTGTGTGTGTGTGTGTGTGTGTGTGTGTGTGTGATGAATGTGTGTGTAGGTCAGAAGACAACTTTGTAAAGTCAGTTCTCTTTTGTACCTGGGCTCTAGGGATCAAATTCAGATCCCCAGGTTTGTGGAGCAGGCACTTCACCTGCTGCGGCACCTCTCTGGCTCTAACATTCATTCTTATGAAAAATAATTTAAAATATCATATGGATGGGGTCACAAAATTCTTTAGCCTAGAGAAAATAGAAACAGTCAGATCAAGGTCACTAAACCCTTCTGACCTAGCACAGTCAGTGTGTGGACTCTCTGACACCAAAAGGATAGTAAAAGCCCCTCCCTGCTCACCAAAATTCTTACTGGGATAAAACATAGGTGACTGGTACCCAACCAATGTCTGTACTGTTCTTACAGCCCCATGTAACTATGGTAACTGTTTTCTCTAACATCATTCTTGTTCTTTTTTTTTCTTTTAAATTTTATTTCCTTCTTTGGCTAAGTTTGCTTTACTTATTTATTTGTTTATTTATATTTTACATACGAGTGATTCGCATATATACCTACATGCCAGAAGAGGGCAGCGGATCTCACGATAAATCTGATGTGAGCCACCATGTGATTGCTGGGAACTGATCAGGACCCTCTGGAAGAGCAACCAGTGCTCTGAACTCTGGCTAGGCTACCACTCAGTCTCTCAGGTACACCCTCAACTTCCTGCCCCTCCTTTTCCTCCTCCTTCTAATCTATAAATCCAAGATCCCTTGGGCAAATTTATAGAAGAGCACTTACTCTGAGTATCTTGGGTTCACGTTTTCTTCTCAGGCTACCAATATCATTTTGGCTTCAGCATACTCTCCTTTCACATACGCAGTGTGCCTCCACTTGCGTTTTAGGGTGATACTTTTGGTGACTATCAAGAATGGGATCTTCTTTTACCTGCGGGATTCGTGTTATCTCTGTGAAAAGAATTCAGATGAGATAAGCGTGCAGTGCCCTGCAAAAGGCGAGTTTATTATAGAGTACTTGGGGGCGGGCTGAGTGCAGACAGGGGCCACAGAGCCCACTATGTTGAAAACGGTCCAGGCAGGCCTTTGTGTGTTTTCTAAGTGGTGTCCAGTGCAAGCAGCCTTTGTTCTGTCCACACGATTGGCTGGCCGATCGGGATTTGAGTTTTAAGGAGCAAGGATTGGTAGGACTTTGATGTTTATCGATCAGAAAGATCTTCTGCCACGTAGTCATCTCATAAGATTTGTGGCTCCTGGAATCAGGTTTAGAAAGTTATCCATTAATAACCTTCTGAGAAGTTCAGGATGTCAGGTCTTCCTCCAGGGCCAGAGACGTGACTCAGGCCCAGTTCTTTTAAACCAGTTACTAAATCCTGTTCCTCCAGTCCTTTGTTTTTTAGGCTGCTGACTGTTAGGGAGGGGCCAACCTTAATGTTTTCCAAGAATAAAGACAAACTAGTTGCCTAGCCAGGGGTTCCCAAAGCGTCTCTGAAGTTCCCTGATGGCTCTCTTCAGACTCGGCCGGGATGTTGATGGGACTCCGTGGACCCATTTGTGCTGTCCTTCTCAGGGGTCATCCAGACATCAGGACTGGATCCCCTCGGGGTCTCAAGTCTCCCAGGTCTTTGAGTCAGACTGTGTTTTTTGTTTTTTCATTTGTCATGTCAGGGTTTCTCTGTGCAACAACCCTGGCTGTCCTGAAACTTGCTCTGTGAACCAGACTGGCCTCAAACTCACAGAGATCCACCTGTCTCTCCCTCCCAAGTGCGGGGAATAAAGGTGTGTGCCACTGCTGAATTTTTTTTTTTTTTGGTTTTTTGAGACAGGGTTTCTCTGTAGCTTTGGAGTCTTTCTTGGAACTAGCTCTTGTAGACCAGGCTGGCCTCAAACTCACAAAGATCTGTCTGCCTCTGCCTTCCAAGTGCTTGGGATTAAAGGTGTGTGCCACCACCACCCGGCCTCGAACTCATTTTTTGATTTTTCAAGACAGGATTTTTTTTTCTATAGCTTTGGAGCCTGTCCTGGAACTCACACAGTCTACCAGCCTGGCCTTGAACTCACAGAGACTGGCCTGCCTCTGCCTCCAGGTGCTGGGATTAAAGGTGCTTGCCACCTTTAATAGTAAGACTATTATTTTTGTTTTGTTTTTGTTTTTCAAGACAGGGTTTCTCTTTGTAGTCTTGGAACTCACTCTGTGTGGTTGGCTTCAAAACTCACTCACAGAGATCCACCTGCTTCTGCCTCCCGAGATTAAAGGCATGCATCACTACTGCCTGGCCCCATTAGAATTTTTTTCAGTGGAACTTTCAGCTCACCTTGAAGAAGCACAGTAAGTCTGCTCACCTGGACCCTGACCACAACGCTTACCTGGAAACTGGCTTCTGAGACCCGGGAAAGAATAAAATCAACTCTTAAGGCGAAGCAGCATGGAGGAGCAAGGATCACGAACCATGTACTCAGCCAGGCAATTGGCTTGAGTATGGGAACCACCACCTGAGCCATCCCTTTAAGAGATAACCTTCTGGAGGGGAGGGGAGAAAAATGTATAGCTCAATAAAAACAATTAAGCTGGATGGTGGTGACACACACCTTTAATTAAACACTTGCTTCCTTTGTTCGGGATGACCATGCTTTGAGACTATTGCCTCAGTGTTCTCTATCCTCAACATTACTGACCTCTCTCTCCACTCTATTTCCCTCTTGAGCATAAGCACTAGAAAGTGAATGAAGGGAATTAGCTACACCTTTATACCTTCCTGCCTTGACATGCTGCTTCTGTTCCCTAGCAATTCAGCCGTGAGAGGGTAAGATCAGTACTTTAATCCCCATGACCTCCATTTGATTCCTAGGCCTGGAGCCATGGCATTTTGGTGACCCAGATAGAATGCTGCGGCCTCCTCCTTTACCTTCCTTTTGAGAGCAAAAAACATAATCCGATGAGTAAAGAAATAAATGTGTGTGAATGCACTGGTGCGGAGCGGGTTGGGGGTGTGGGAGTGGAAGACAGGGTAGGATTGTAAACGCCTGTAATCCAACACTTAGGAAGCTGAAGCAGAGGTCACAACCGGCCTGGACTGGACTGCAAGGCGCTGTCTGAAAGCAAAAACAGGAACAAGCAAACAAGCAAACAAAACCTCCACAAAGCAACCCCTTTAGTCTCCAACAGGCAGTAGGAATTGAGGGTTTACAAGAGGCCTCTCCTTTTCTCGCTATTAATCCTTTAGGAGAAGTCGGAATGTCCGCTAGTGGAGACCAAACCCAGGCTGTGAAAGGCCCTCCCTGGCTGGAGACTCTGCTCCACCTTAAGCTTGCAGATGCCCAAGCAGGATGACAGCATAGCATCGTTGCTTCCATTTTGCATGTCTCCTTACCTCTGAGTCCTTTTTTTCTCCATGAATCTAGGATTCCAATAGCAACAGTGCGGATGTATAAGCAGCTTGAGACAAGGGTCAAAAATACCCCAAAGGCAATAGTAATTTTCTTATTAATGATGCCTAAGCCTGACCAGCCCGGAAATAATGATCAGCCAGAGGACAGCTTGACAGTTACCCATGGGTCTTGCTCTCCCCACTTCGGACCTTTCCCTGTACAATTTAGGGTCTGTGCAGTACCCTCAATGATAGTACTGAGGGCACTTGGTTTCCTTGTGTTACTGTGGAGGGCCGCAACCACATTCTCCATTACTTTAAGGGGCAGAGGTAGTTGACCTCTGTGACTTCAGGGTGTGGCAGTACACACCTTTAATCCCAATGCCTGGGAGGTGGAGGTACATTGACCTCTGAGACTTTAAGGGGCAGAGGTAGTTGACCTCTGTGACTTCAGGGTGTGGCAAGTACACACCTTTAATCCCAATGCCTGGGAGGCAGAGACAGATCTCTGTGGGTTCAAGGTGTTGTAGCACACACCTTTAATCCCAGCATTGGGGAGGCAGAGACAGTGGGACTATAATGCGCATGTGTTTGGTAACTTTCCACTGCTGCGTCCCTGCCTACTCCCGAGGTGTCATCTGGGTTGATGGGCAGCGAACCAATCCAAGAGTGACACGTCCGAAGCGAGGACTGTTTCCTATATAAGGGATGGGTTCCCCTCATTCTGGGTCTCTGCTTTGTAAGCTTATGCTCTCTCTCTCTCAAGACGCATTAAAGCTTTTCTGCAGAAGGATCCTAAGTGTCCCGCATCGTTCTTGCTGGCGAGATGGTAGTGTGGGATATCTGGTGCCGAAAACCCGAGACGCCGGGGGACCCTGACCACTGCTCGCACCGCCGGAGACCCCTTGGACACAAAGAGGATTCAGAACTGTAGGTCTGTATACTCAGAGAGGTATGACTATCCCTGGACTTTTTGATTTTGGGCTTGACTTGTCTCTGCCTTGGGAAGGTTTCATAGAGGCCTTGGTACTTCTTTTAGCAGTTCTCTTATTTTTTCTTTTGGGATCACTTTGGAATTGCTTAGATGAATCCTGTCAGGCGGTTGTTGCAGAAGGACGAAGTGTATTGGAGGAAGTCCAGGATAGCATGTCAGAAACTGAGCCCAGTGAGAGGTTGGGCACGCACAAGAAAAGGACAGTCCCAGATAAGAAAAAAGGACCCCCCAGTGGTTCTAAGAAAATAAGAATGGGGGAGAAGACTGACCTACAAGGTCAAAAGCTTTCTGATACCAACAACAAGAAAAAAGGAAAGAACAGCAGTTTATATCCTCTGCAGGAGCTCGAAGCTCTGCAAATTGAAAGTGACCATGAAAGTGAGCATGAGAACGAAAGTTCTGGCTCGGAAGAAGAGGTTGAAGAACTAGATACAGAGGAGGAGGCAGAATTATAAGAAGTGGCTAGATATGAGAGGGAAAGATATCCCCATAATGGGGCACGGTCTTCCAGCGGTAGGGCCATGAGAAGGTCATCCCGAACGGCCCATCTGCCTCCTTATGAGCCGCGTCCTCCCTCAACCGCCCCTCCAGCGCCTCCTTATGAGGAACGCCTTGGGTCAAAGACTTTTTCATTTATCCCTGACAAGGTCAAGAGAAAGTTGCACCTGGCCTTCCCCTTTTACGAAGGGGAGAACGGGCGGGTGCATGCACCTGTGGAGTACAACCAAATAAAAGAGTTAGCAGAATCAGTAGGAGGACACCTGACGAATGCAGGTTTGGCTGCAGCCATCATGCAGTCACAAAAACGCCCTTTTAAAGGGCCAGACAAAAGAGTTTGCTTTAAATGTGGGAAGCCAGGACATTTAAAAAAGGATTGTAGGTCATCAGAAAAGAAGAGAGAGCCTCCTACCCTTTGCTCGCGCTGTGGTAAAGGTTATCATAGGGCTGAGCTCTGCCGCTCCGTTAGTGATGTCCATGGCAAGATCCTCCCACCATTAGGAAACCCACAGACTGATGGTCCAAAAAACGGGATGATGGGCCCTCGGTCCCAGGGCCCCCAAAAATATGGGAACAAGTTCATCAGGGCAACGACCGAGGGACCCTCGGAGGCAGAACAAGAATGGACTTGCGTGCCTCCACCGACTTCCCATTGACGCCCCAAATGGGGGTACAGCCCGTCCCTGTGCAGCTGCCTGAGCCCCTACCCCTGGAAGCGTGGGCCTGTTTTTAGGGCGTGGTTCGCTTACCCTACAGGGACTGATTGTCCACCCAGGCCTTGTTGATAGTCAGCACACTGTTGAAATACAAGCCCTATGCTCTTGCCCTAATGGAGTTTTTTCCATCAGTAAAGGAGACAGGATAGCTCAGTTACTGCTTCTCCCAGCAGACATCCACCAGAGGCCGGAGAATAAATTAATGGGGTCAACAGGACAGGATTCGGCCTACTTGGTTGTTAGCCTTCAAGATCGACCCAAACTGCCCCTTTGGGTCAATGGTAAATGCTTCAAAGGCATTTTGGACACCGGCGCGGACAAAAGTATTATCTCATTGCGCTGGTGGCCCGTTACCGAGTCATCTCCTGCCCTACAGGGCTTGGGCTACAGTGCAAGCCCCACCATTAGCTCCACCAGATTAACCTGGAAAACAGACGAAGGGCAGTCAGGATATTTTACACCATATGTCCTCCCCCTGCCAGTCAACTTATGGGGAAGAGACGTGATGCAGGGTATGGGATTGACCTTATCTAATGAATATTCATCTCAGGTCCAAGATATAATGATAAGAATGGGCCATAGGCCAGGAAAGGACTTGGGTCGCTCCAAGCAAGGAATACGGGAGCCAATAAATCCTAAACCTATTATCAACAAACAGGGCCTGGGTTTTTCCTAGGTGCCACTGGGGCAGCACGGCCCATACCATGGAAAACAGAGACCCCAGTATGGGTTCCCCAGTGGCCACTTACCTCTGAAAAATTGGAAGCAGTGAATCAGCTAGTTAATGAGCAATTGGTTCTGGGACACATAGAACCATCCACCTCTCCGTGGAATACACCCATTTTTGTCATTAAAAAGAAATCAGGAAGATGGGGCTTGTTACATGACTTGAGAGCCATTAATGAACAAATGCACCTTTTTGGGCCTGTACAGCGAGGGCTCCCAGTGCTTTCAGTTTTACCCAAAAACTGGAGCCTGGTAATAATAGATATTAAGGATTTTTTTTTCTATTCCATTACATTTTGCTGATAGGCCTCGCTTTGCTTTTACTGTTCCTTCAATTAATCATATAGAGCCTGATAAACGCTTTCAATGGAAGGTTTTGCCTCAGGGTACGGCCAATAGTCCAATAATGTGTCAGATGTTTGTGCAGGAGGCTCTTGGACCACTTTGTGAACGTTTTCCACATCTGCTTGTGGTCCATTATATGGATGATGTACTCATGTGTCATGAGGACTTACAGGTCCTAAAGGAAGCCTACCCATTGCTCATTAAAAATTTACAGCTATGGGGCCTTCAAATAGCCGCTGAGAAGGTCCAGATTGCAGATACTGGCCAATTTTTAGGTTCTATTATTCTTCCTGAAAGGATCCTACCACAAAAAATAAAAATTTATAGGGACGATTTGCGAACATTAAATGATTTCCAAAAGTTGTTAGGAGATATTAATTGGCTGCGAACATTTTTAAAAATCCCCTCCGCTGATTTGAAGCCATTGTTTGATATCTTGGAAGGGGATACTCATATTACCTCCCCTCGGGCCTTGACGCCGACAGCAGAAGCAGTCTTATTACTAGTGGAAGAATCCATTAAGGAGGCACAGCTGTGCTGCATTGATGAAACTCAACCATTTGTTCTATGTGTGTTTAAAACAAGAAAGCTACCCACTGCTGTGTTATGGCAGGATGGACTGTTATTGTGGATCCATCCGCATGCTTCTCCTTACAAAAGTATTGATTGGTATCCAGCTGCTATAGCTCAAATTGCCCTTAAAGGCCTTAAAATGTCTGTTAGTCATTTTGGTAAGCATCCAGCAGTTATGATAGTTCCCTATACCTCCTTTCAGATACAAACTTTGGCCGCTGCCTCTAACGATTGGGCCGTTTTGGTTACCACCTTTTCAGGAAAAATTGATAATCAGTATCCCAAACATGCAGTTCTCTGCATGTCATCCCATTGTGTTTCCCCGAGTTACGTCTTCCGTCCCGCTAAAAAACGGAATGATGGTATATACAGATGGTTCCAAAAATGGTGTGGGAGCCTATGTTGTGGGTTCCAACATATATACAAAGAACTTTTCTGCCACCTCACCCCAGGTGGTGGAATGTATGGTGGTTTTAGAGGTTCTTCAAAGATTTCACTGTCCCCTTAATATTGTTTCTGATTCTGCCTATGTGGTTAACGCTGTTAAATTATTAGAGACCGCTGGAATTATAAAACCTACTAGTACAGTGGCAGCTCTTTTCCAGAGGATACAGGACTGTTTACTAAACAGGAGAGCTCCATTTTTCATCACACACATAAGAGCACATTCGGGGCTCCCAGGCCCCATGAGCTTGGGTAATGACCTGGCTGATCGCGCTACGCGGCTTGCTGTGGTAGCTCTCACCTTCCCGTTGCAGACCGCTAAAACCTTTCATGATAATTTTCATGTTACAGCTGAAACCCTGCGCAAACGTTTTTCACTTACCAGAAAAGAGGCTCGCGATTTTGTAACCCAATGTCACAATTGTTGCCAGTTTCTCCCTATCAGACACACTGGCGTGAACCCCAGAGGGATTGCGCCTTTGGAAATATGGCAGATGGACGTGACTCATCACTGCCTTTGGAAAACTTCTGTATGTGCATGTGTCAATTGACACATGCTCTGGCGTTATTCATGCCACACCACTTACAGGAGAAAAAACCTCTTATGTCATTCAACATTGCCTTGAGGCATGGAGTGCTTGGGGCAAGCCCGCATCTTTAAAAATGGATAATGGGCCTGCCTATACTTCTCAAAAGTTTAAACAATTTTGTGCACAGATGCAAGTCACAGACATTACAGGCCTGCCTCATTACCCCCAGGGGCAAGGCATTGTTGAGCGAGCACATCGCACACTCAAATCTTATCTACTTAAACAAAAAGGGGGAATAATGAAGGAGTTGCTCCCGACGCCAAGAGTGGCCATTGCCATGGCTCTGTTCACTATAAATTTTTTAAATTTGGATGATAATGGCCAGAATGCAGCAACACGACATTGTTCGGATCCGCAGCGGCCCAAGGCTTTGGTTAAATGAAAAGATGTGCTTTCTAATGAATGGAAAGGCCCGGATCCCATTCTATTGAGATCCAGGGGAGCTGTTTGTGTGTTCCCACAGGATCAGGAAAACCCATTTTGGGTGCCAGAGAGACTGACCCAAATGGTGAAAAGTGACCCACAACACGCAGACTTGCCTGAAGATTTGGCTTCTGTTCCTCCTGCCATTTTGCGGATGGATGACTACGGTTATGATGGAGCAGCGATGGGGGATACTCTCAGCCTTCCCGAAGCCGATACCAGTCAGCCATAGATTGGCGGTGTTTCCTCGTTTTTTTACAACCAATAAGACTCTGGGGCTTCCCTACCTTCCTAGAGATGATTTGATTGTTAGTTTAGGGGAGAATAAGTTGTTTGTTTGGCAGGGGGCCCTCTGTTTTGTTCTAAGTCATGCCAAGAACTCTTTTAGAGCATTTCTTTTTACACCAGCTGACAGCTTTAGAGGGCTCTAAAGAGGTGCTCCCAAGTGTTCTCTCTGGTCAAATGGGCATAGAACATATTCTTTGCTCTGTTTATTAAAGGTTATGTCCTAGCATCTATAATCTAATTTAAGTAAATGGTGTTTAGAAGGATTTAGATCTCCCATCCAAATCACTCTCCAAAGTGTAGCTTGCTGACTCTCTATCCAGCTGTTTTAAAACTCTTTATAAAGGAAATGTACCACTTTAAGGGAAATTCCATTTGTGAGGATGTTTTCCTCCCTGCCAAGTAAATCTCCAAATAGAGAATGATATTAACATAAAAATTCTTTTAAAATAAGTTTCATCCTTGACCATCTCATCTCGAATGGGCTTTTATTTATATTCTTCTTGGTCTCGGTGTTTAGGTTGTAGTTCAGGAAAGTCACTGAGAGTAGGCTGTGCCCTGTTCTAAGTAATTCCATATTGTTTAAAACAATGCCGTGCCTTAAGAAACTCTGGAACTGGTAATGGTGCATGCCTTTAATCCCAACACTCAGGAGGCAGAGGCAGGCGGATCTTTGTGAGTTCGAGCCCAGCCTGGTCTACAAAGCAAGTTCCAGGACAGCCAGGGCTACACAGAGAAATCCTGTCTCAGGAAAAAAAAAGTAAAACAGATCCAAGAGCATATTGAACACACAGACTAGGGAAGGGTGCAGCACCCTCATCCAGACCCCATAAAGAAGACCTCTAATGCTGTGATAGTGATGGCTCTTCCTGACTTCCCACTGACCACCTGGTGTGAGTGTGTTGCAAGGGACCCACAGGCAAAGAATCTGTGACTGTCCCAGGGTTTCACTTTGGCTTGATCCCTGCTGTTGATGGGGCCTCTTGGATTACAGTCTGCCTGTCCGTTCGACATCCATTAACCTGGACAAGGTCCTGACCTTAGTTCCTACAACTCACCTCTGCAGCTGGACTTAACTCTGCAGTTCGCTGCAAACCTGTGACCTGAAGCAGCTGGTTCTCTCTTAGCATTTCCAGCAGGCTTCTTACCTGGTTTTAATTGACCCCCACAAAGACCCTGTCATGTTTCTTCAACTTCCTTATCTCTCAGGTCTCTTTAGAAATCTCCTGAACCCCGACACGGTGTATTTAACCCCTTATGGCCATTCTGCACCACAGACATACTTATCTTCCTATATATGTGCATATATACACTTCTTTGCATACCTTAGGATGTGTGGTCTGTGAATTAAAATTAATTTTTAATCTCAGCACAGGAGATAGGGTCAGGCTCATCTCTAGGAGGTGGAGACTCACCTGTCTTATAGTGAGGTCCTGGCTAGCTAGGGCTACAGGGTGAGATCCTGCCTCAAAATAAAGTTCCAGGTGGTGGCTCATGCTTTTAATCCCAGCATTCTGGAGGCAGAAGCAGGTGGATCTCTGTGAGTTTGAGGTCAGCCTGGTGTACAGAGTAAGTTCCAGAACAGTTAGGGGCTGCACAGTGAAACCCTGTCTCAAAAAATAAGGGAAGGAAGGAAAGAAGGAAGGGAGGGAGGGAGGGAGAAAGGGAGGGAGGGAGGAAGGAAGGAAGGAAGGAAAGAAGGAAGGAAGGAAGGAAAGATAGAGAGACAACAGACTGGTGTAGAAAGGAGCAGCGGGCTGCGTTCTCACCCAGATCCTGGCTAGCTTACCCCCGAAATAATTACATGAAAACTGTATTCTTTTAAACATTGCCTGGTCCGGTATCTCCAGCCTCTTATTGGCTAACTCTCACATCTTGACTAATCCATATCTAATAATCTGTATGTCACCACAAGGTCGTGGCTTACCAGGAGGATTCTAGCCCACGTCCATCTTGGATAGGAGAAGCATGACATCTGCCTGCCTCTCCTTTCTTTCTCTCACAATTCTGTTCTGTCTTCCCCACCTACCTATGTTCTGACCTATCAGGCCAAGCAGTTTTCTTTATTAATTGACCAATGAAAGCAACAGATAGATAGAAGACCCTCCTACATCAGACTGGAATAAAGAAAATCATGTTTCCTCTGACCTGACTACTAAGGAAAGTGGGATTACTTGGAAAATTGCTGCCAATGAAACCACCATACTTTGTGAATTCATTGTTATTCATTGAACTGTAGAAAGAAACACATTCATCCACTGACACCGTGCACTCATGATGAAATTGTAAATTTTATACCTCAGCTTGTTAAAGAATCATTCATACCTTTAAAATGCAGAGTTGCTTAGCTACCAGATCACTTAAGCCATAAAACAATAGAATCAAAAGGGTGAGTACTCACAAGCGTTGCCTGTCGCTATTCAGGGCTTGGTCTCAACCTCACAACTGTAGTCTTGTTTCCTACATGGGACATGACCACCTGAAATGAGTCTCCCTAGTAACAAGGGACTTTAGTTCTTAACCCCTTAGAACTATCTGTTGATCATCAAATGCTTTGGAGAAAAATTTTGCGAAATGCTTGTACCCGATTAACCATTCATCTGCGTGTTAACTGGAGGGTGGAAATGAGAAAGTTTTTAAATGTCACAAGAACGAAGTCACAGGATTCTTTAGCCCAGGAGAAAATGTGAGATGTGAGATGTCAGGTTTCTGCAGCCTTCCTAAGCCATAAAGCTGCAAACACACACCAGGGAAAGCCTTTTCCCTTCCTACCGAGAGTAGATAGTGTGAGGACAGCCAGCCAGTCACTCTTCTGTGCTGAGGTGGTCTTCTTCCCATCCTTTTTGTTTTGTTTGTAAGACAGGGATCCCTGGCTGTCCTGGAAATTACTTTGTAGACCAGGCTGGCCTCGAACTCACAGATCCATCTGCCTCTGTTGGGATTAAAGGTGTGCGCCACCACCGCCACTCACCCTTCCTTCTTACTTGTATTAGTGTAAAAAACAAAATAAAACAAAAGTCCAGCCCCCACCAATACCATTTCAGGAGCACTTATTTTCAGAAGCCGGACTTTGTTTTCTTCTCAGGTGACCCTCTTCATTTTGGCTCCAATAAAGCCTTGTTCTGACACTTGCTGGGCCTCAATTCAACTTCTAGGATGACAAGTATGTCAGTCAACAATGGAGACTTTTGTGGACTCGCAAAATGTAGCTCAAACAATTTTCTTCAGTTACTTTCAAATTTTATTACTTGTATTGAATTCTAGCAAACCCTTTTCCTCTAGCTCCTGACATTTTTTCTTTCTTAATTTGTTACTGTCATAAACACACACGTGCACGCAAGCATGCAGGCATAGATATGTATTCTAAGACAGAGTCTTGCTATGTAGATAAGGCTGGTCTTGATCCTCCTATCTAAGCTCCTGAGTGCTGGGATTACAGGTACGTGATGCTATAACCAGATCTGCCTTTCTTTCCTTCTCCTCCTCCATTTCCTCCTCTGCATGTATGTTTGTGTGTGTGATGTGCATGAGTGTGCAGTGTGTGTGTGTGTGTGTGTGTGTGAGAGAGAGAGAGAGAGAGAGAGAGGGGTATGCTTTGCTGGGAATCTAGCCTAGAACTTCATCACCCTCTGTGTTAGATCTCGTAATGTGGTAAATAATTAGTTTAGGCATCTTTCCATTGGTGAGATAAACCTCCGTCATGATAAAATTAGAGGGTACACTGTGGAATTTTACTTTTAATGTTATGTTAAAAAATTATGTTTCAATGGGCGGTGATGGTTCATGCCTTTAATTCCAGCAGAGGCAGGTGGACCTCTGTGAGTTGGAAGTCAGCCTGACCTACAGAGCAAGTTCCAGGACAGACTCCAAACCACACAGAGAAACTCAAAAACAAAAACAAATCAAATCAAAACAAACAAACAAAAAAAAAAAAAACGAGAGAGAGAGAGAGAGAGAGAGAGAGAGAGAGAGAGAGAAGAAATTCTGTTTCTATGTTTATGAATGAGCTATGAGTGAGATTTTTGTGTTTGTGGTAAGGTCTCATGGAGCCCAGTCTTTGGATTAAGAAGATAAGAAGACAAGGAAGGTAACTTCGGTGAAGTGCGTCTCTGCAGCTGAGGGACTCCCCAGAGAAGACAAACAGCTAAGAACTTTCTTTCAGCAACATTTCACATTTGGAGGAATAAACCTCTCATCTGCAAGGCTGACCTCGATGACCCACCACAGCGTCCTGAATGGCAAGGAAACACGATAAGCTTCAAGAGGAGTGGGAAGACCAGAAGGCAGACTGAGGAAGACGAGGGGCTCTATTTGAAATATATGTGCTTGCAGATGGGCGTCAGTGGGCAGTTGAACTGTTAGGTCTGAAGCTCTAGGGTAGTGGTTCTTAGCCTTACTAACACTGAGATCCTTTAATTCGGTTTTTCATGCTGTTGTGACCTCCAACTATAAAATTATTTTGTTGCTACTTTGTTGTTGTAATTTTGCTATTGTTATGACTCATAATGTAAATATCTGATGTTTGACCCAGGGGTCGAGACCCACAGGCTGTGAATCTAGAGAGAGAACTCAAGGGCAGAAACAGATCTAGGGTTGGGGGGGAGGGGGAGACAGCTGGACAGACACGACCCATAATGGTGCAGTGGCAGTCAGAAGAATCAGTGGGAATTGGAATCAAGGGAAGATAATGTCTGAGTTGGCCATCAGGCAGGTCCTTTTCAAGGAACAAATAAATGAATGGGACAAGCAGGAACCTATAAGTTGAGGAATTAATTACCAGCCTGACCAGAGCTGGGTCCGGGTGGGTGAGGGTTCTGCTTACCGCTCCAGATGAGTGAACTCCAGGGAACGACACATGACATGGTGAAAGACTGATGGCAGGTGAGAAGCGCGATTGCCCAGGAATGGGTCTGGTCACATGGATGCATCCCATCTCTTACCTGCTCCCTCCTCCATCTGTCTGTTCCCTCCGGGTCCACTAGAGGGCAACATCTTACAGCCCTCTGTGGCCTCTGGGGCCAGTATTCACTCAGAAGCGATTTGTTCGAGGCCCTCTTGGTGGAGACCCAAGAGGATGCTGGAACTTCCGAGGGTGGGGGCGCCCTTCTTTCTCAAGACTTTCCGGTTGTTATAGGGACCTGCGTGGTAGGCAATGCTGTGTTGGGGAGTCGGGGAGAAACTGCCTTCTAAAGAGAGAAACACGGTTGGTTGGCAGCTAGTTCTTTCTGCCTGACAGGAAGATGGAAGGAGGGGGACAGAAAAATATGGAACCGTCTCAGTGCCTCGGAATGGGCAATCACTTTCTCAGGCTCTTTCTGGACTGAGGGGCACAGAGCTCAAGAGATGGGAGTTAAATGATCTGTATCCAGAATATCCTATTCTGTTCTAGTCTATTTATTTTTAGGCAAGGTTTCTCCTTGTAGCCCTGGCCAGCCTGGAACACATTGTGAAGATCAGGTTGGTCTTGAACTTACAGAGATCAACTGACTTACATCTGAGTCTTTTTAAAAAATTGATTCAAATATTCCAGGCTGGCTTGGAACTCGCAGTGTCCTTGAGCTTCTGATCCTCCTGCCTCTACCTCTCACATGCTGGAACTACAGGTGTTTGCCATTACTACTTTATGGTGTCCTGGGCCATTTAGTACAGGCCCACGCCGAGTGTTCAGGACATCCTTGAAAGAAGTTCACTCTTAGGTAGTGTCGAAAGCCCAACTCCTTTCCATGGGCTGCTCCATCCTGTCTCAACAGGTCATTCCTAAAGGGCCCTCTTTGTGAGTGGAGGTCAAGGAGAGATGTTTGAGTAGCCAGGATCGTTTTTTGAAGCACAGTGAGAGCTAGAAGGATTTCTTCGAGTGGAAGAGCATTGGGAGAATCTGGTTGGGAGATGGTGTATGAGGAAACTCCTAGAACGATGCACTGGACACCTTAGTGTACAGACTGACGGCATGACCGATCTGTAGTATGGTTAAGGAAGGTTTTTATTACAGTTTGAGAGAGAGAGAGAGAGAGAGAGAGAGAGAGAGAGAGAGAGAGAGAGACTGAGAGCAGAAGACAAAGAGAAAAGTCATATCAAAAATAGTAGGGTTATAAGGAGAATGAGTAGCTACAGGAGGGAAGCCCGTGGGCTGGAGGAGGTTAGGGTAGGAGTAGGAGGCGAGAGGGTTAGGACACCAGCATGGAGTCTGAAATGTATCAGGTACTTGTGTTACTGAGGGAGGCCAGCATGCTCTTTGGCATGCTAACAGACACCACAGTTAGCCATCTGTCCCTTTTGGAATGTGAGGGAATGGAGTTTCCTTAGGATCTGACACCTGCCTGTAGGCCTCGGCAGCAGCCTCTCCCTACCCCTACCATAGCTATACCCAGTAGTTTCACAGCTATGACTCACTCAGGGAAGGATCGTCTTGTTTGGGCTCAGAGAGCAGACCCCTGGTAAGGAGGTCTGAGGAGGAGTCCAGGGCCTTTAGGACAAGTCACTGGCTCCAACAGCACCTTGTCAACCTCTAAATTCTTTCCCCTGACCTCCAGATCTGAATGCTTTTAATGTAGCATACGGGATGTGCTTGGTGGCTGTAGGGAACGCCAGTGTGCTGTGGGGTGGCCACAGTGACTAGGGGACAGTCAGCTGAAGCTCCGGGCCGGATGGAGGTCACTAATATCCTGAACAATGAAGGCAAGCATGCTTTACAGAAGGGAAACCACTAAGGCCCACCTGAGCTAGTCCAGGCTGAAAGCCTGCCAGTCATTGAGTGACAGTTAGAGGGGCCGTGTGATATCCAGAGTCCAGGCACACAAGGGTCATTGTGGGTTGGGAGGTCCCAGATGCATAACAGTGTGCTTGCTCCTTCTTCTGAAGACACGTCATCCCTGGCCAGGAGGTGGCGGCGCACGCCTTTATTCCCAGCAGAGGCAGGTGGCTCTCTGTGAGTTTGAGGCCAGCCTGGTTGGTCTACAAGAACTAGTTCCAGGACAGGTTCCAAAGCTACAGAGAAACTCTGTCTGGAAAAACCAAAAACAAAACAAAACAAAACAAAACGAGACTCTTCATCATACTGCTACATGGTCATCCAAGGTCCAGTTATCTCGGTATCATTTTGGGGAGGAACTTGGAGGAACATTTCAAGGTCCTCACTGAGCTGTGTGTGGAGGCTGCTGTTATGGCTTTGACATGCTTACCCCCCGCTGTGCTTTGAGCTTCAGGGTCACTGCCAGTAAAGTAGACCGTGTTGGGTGAGCTCGTCTTTAGGACTCTGCCAGCTCTGTGGGGACTCAGCATGGGGCACAGTCATGATTCCTCTGTGTTGGGTTAATGTTTAGCCAGTGAACTGTAGATTTAGAAAAATGCATTTTAAAATAGTCTCTGCATGGCAAATTTTGGCCACTTCTTGATAGAGTCAAGGTTAGCTGCCAAAGATCTCTAGAAAAGTCATTGCTGGGATGGCTCTGGGGGGCTTCCCGCTGCACTCTGAGCACAGTGGCAGGTGACTGACAGGAAGGCCTACTCCAAGGGCAGTATAAAGCTTCTCTGGGGTCTTGGGTTCTGGGGGAGAGCCATGGAAAGAATGAACTTTCTGCTGCTCTACTTAGGGAAAGTGAGGCAAAGCTTGCTTTGCAGTTAACAGAAGGCGTCAGTGCAGCATTTGCACTGGCTGCTTTGCCTAGCTTTGTTTTTGGAGATTGGGCTTCAAGTGTACACCCAGTTGGCCTTGAATTCATCAAGTAGCTGAGGATGACCTTGAACTTTCGATCCTCCTGCTTTTACTTCCAAAATCTCAGGGTTACCTTTACTTGTGCTCCTTCCCCTGGGTTTTAAGTGATACTGGGGACTGAACCCAGACTTTGTGCAAAGACAGACAAGCGCCCTACTGAGATAAATCCTAACTTGCACAGACCTTTTGAAAAACTCTGTTGCTAACCGGGTGGTACGGCACATTCCTTTAATCCCAGCATTTGGGAGGCAGAGGCAGATGGACCTCTGTGAGTTCAAGGCCACCTATTCCTTTAATCCCAGCACTTGGGAGGCAGAGGCAGATGGACCTGTGTAAGTTCAAGGCCACCTGGTCTACAAGAGCTAGTTCCAGGACAGGCTTGGACAGGCTCCAAAGCTACAGAGAAACCCTGTTTTGTGGGGGAGGGGAACAACTAAAAACTCTGTTGCTAATCTTTAAAACACTTCAAAAATTACTTTACTTATTTATTTTATGTGCAACGACGTTTTGCCTGCATGGATGTCTGCGTGAAGGGGTCAGGTTCCCTGGAACTGGAGTTACAGGCAGGTGCGAGTTACCATGTGGGTGCTGGGAATTGGACCCGGGTCCTCTAGAAAAACAGCAGTCCTTAACCGCAGAGTCATCTCTCAAGTCCTCAAAACTTACTTCCAATTCTTTACTAGTGTGTGCGTGTGAACTTGCTTATACCAGAGTGTTAATGTGGACATCAGAGGACGCCGTGGGAGAGTCAGGTCTTTCCTTCCACCGCAGGGGTCCTGGGGATTGGACTCGGGCCTTCAGCCTTGGCTGCATGTGCTTTTACCATTGAGCCGTTTTGATGGCACAGTATGGTTTGTTGTTGTTGTTGTTATTTGTTTGTTTAGATTTATTTATATTACGTATGAGAATGCTTGTTTGCATGCATGTATATGCGACACATGGGTGCTTGATGTGGTGAAAGGCTAGACGAGAGTGTTGAATTGGAACTGAAGTTACAGACGGTTGTGTAACTTCCTCACTAGCTTGTAACTGAACCTGGGTCCTTCAAAGGAGCAGCAAGGGCTCTTAATCTCTGAGCCATTTCTGCAGCCCCACCATCTTCATTTTTAATTAAAAAAAATCGAAGCAAATATATATATCTAACATAATAACTGTTTTCAATGTAAGTTCAGTGTTTTTGTTCTTTGTTTTTCTTTTGAATTTCGCTGTTTTTGTTTTCCGGTTTGTCTCACAGCTCCAGGAATTGAACCCAGACTCACCCATGCTAGACAAAAGCTGACTCTTGAGCTTACAGGCCCAGACTGATTCCAGTGTACTTTTAAAAATTACATTCATAATATTGTACAACCATTAGCAGTAGCCAATGCTAGATTTTTTTTTATCACTCTCCTTCAAAGAAAATCTGTTAATCCATACCGTTTCAGTGGGTTTATCGACCCTAGAAACATTTTATAAACACAGCCATAAGACTATGGAGCCTTTTGTGGCTTACTTTCTGCTTGTTTGATTTCTTTTGATTTTTTGAAACAGGATCTTATGCAGTCCAGGCTGGCCTTGAACTAACTGTTCAAGGGTGCCCTTGAACTCCCAGCTTCACAAGTGTGTTACTCGTTTGTGCCACTGTACCTGGTTTTATGCAGTACTGGTAGTGGAGCCTGGAGCTCCATGCTCACTAGACAATGACTGTCTGCTGGGCTCCATTCTCTACACCGTGTCTGACTCTTTTCATTCAGGGCAATGAATTCAAAGTTCATTTGCGAAGTTGCATGTATGTGTATTTTATTCTTTTCATATATCAGTAACATTCCACTATACAGATATACTACATTTCATTTTTCCATTTATTTATTGTCTGATATAGATTTGAGCTGTTCCTCAGAATAATGCTATTATCCCAGGCCCAGTGGTACAGATCTGTCAACAGGTAGTCAGAAACAGGACTGCGGGTTTGGGGCTAGCCTGGGCTATGTAGTAGGAGTTTATCTCAAACCAAACAAAGGGACAACAACGGAAAGAACAGTGCTGCTGTGAGCATTCATGGGAAGCTCCCAGGCAAATGGACTTTCAGTTCTCATGACCTGAGTTGCCCCACGTTGTCCGTTGCGTCTGACGGTTCCCTGAAAGCCCATGTGCCAAGGTCTTGATTGGCAGCTTGGCATATTTAAGAGTTAGTTCCTATCGGGGGAAGCTAGGTCATCAGGGGTGTGCCCTCAAAAGCATTATTGAAACCTCCATCCCTTTCCCGTTGTCCTCTTCACAGAAGCCATTGTACAAGCCGCTGGCTCTTCTATGAACTTTCTGTTATGAGGGGATACCTTGTCAAAGCAATGGGCCCACCTGCCCGTGGGATGAAACCTCTACTAAACAACTACTGGATTCTTAGACTTTCCGTTGGTAGACAGCCAGTATTGAACTGGTGCGGGAGAATTGTCTGTATTCTGTCAATCATGTTTTAAATAAACGCTGATTGGCCAGGCAGGAGGTGTAGGTGGGAAACCCAGACAGGAAGTGGAAATGATGCCAGGAGAGCAGGAGAATTCTGGAGAGGAGGAAGTTGATTCCTCCCACTCCTGCCCAGATCACCAAAGCAGCAGGATGTGAGTTGCCCCACTGAAAAAGGTACTGAGCCACATGGCTAACATAGATCAGAAAAAAGGGTTAATCAAGATGTGAGCATTAGTTAATAAGAAGCCTGACCTAACGGGCCAATCAGCATTATAACTTACAAAGATCTCTTTTGTGATTTTTCTCTGGGACTAAACATCTGGGGGGCAGGGCGGGAAAGAAGCCCAAACAAGCAGTCCCCTCATGTTACATTGAACTAGCTGGACCGCAGCCTGTATGCTACTTTAATAAATCCTATACCCATGCCTCGGATGTAGCATGAGGGCCAGCTTGTTGGGGTTTTTGACAGATAACCCTCCTCCATCACTCGGAGACTACTCTTGCGACAGATGTAAAAGGCAGAAGCTCAGGAGCCATGGCAACAGAGGTCCAGGTATCTGATCAAGGCTTTACTGACACATTCATGAGATCCAAGTTGTCCGTGTGGCTAGCTTGAGCTAGACGAACCAGACAGGAAGCTGTTTGCTCGCTTTGGGAGTTAACATCTTTTTCTGAAATGCCAGTAAGTTCTTTTCTCCTTTCTGTAGCTAGCAAAGGTTCCATTACTCAGTATTTTTAAAGCAAAAGGGATGAAAAAAGGGATAAAAAGCTATACACACTATCCTGAAATAAATACTATTTACAGACCAAAGAAATTTAGTATTGTTAAACTGTTGTTGGAATCTAACAGAGTCACTGTATCTCGGGTAGACCTTAGAATGAATAGTCGTTTGCACTCTTTCTAGAGCAAGCAAGTAGATAGTTGTTTTCTAGAAGTTCTTTAATCTTGAAGAAATCATTGTGGAAAATTCTGTCATTTTTAGAGTTGATTTTGTAAAGCATCTTTACAGCCTACAAGACTTCAGTCACAGACACTTCTTGCACACATAAATCTTTTAGGTCACTGGGTATCGCAGACGGTACACAAGGAGGACTATGGGTACTGCAGATGGTACACAAGAAGGACTAAAGCAACAGGGGAATGATGCTTGCCTTCAGAAACTATGTAGATTAGATCAGGAGCTTTGGTGTGAGGAACTTGTTTACCCAAAAAGCAACTTTGTGCAGCAGTCAATAAATGTGCCTCGGTATGACTGTTCAAGGGTCAGTCCATCAGAGGCTGGACCTTCCTGCTGCCACGTAGGCCTAAAATTTTCATCTTGGAATAACCCCTTTCCTTGACCAACTCTTGCAACTTAGAACACCCGACATTGAGTATTATTTAACAATAATTATATGCATGTATATATAATATATCCCTTCAATCTTTTCTCTTTCTGGTGTGAATGCCAATCCCCTTTTCCCCAGTAGAACTAATGAGCGCTATCCAGAGAGTAAGGGAAATGACCACAGCGATGAAATGCTTACCTGGCTTCATATACTATCGAAATGTCTTTAAACTGTTAGTTAATTCTTCAAGGAGTTCTACAAGAGAGGCATCACTAAGTGATGGAGGAAAAAGTTCAGAGCTCTCGTTCAAGGTCACACACTTCGAGGCCATAGATTTGAGGTTTGAAGTCAGCAGTCTCATTTTTGAACGATGCTTTGCCAATTTATGTTTCAGTTGGCACACACAGCAGCAGGTTTTCCTTCCACAGTTTTATACATATCTAGTTTTGGTTGATTGACACTTCCCACCACCCCCTGGGAGTCGGAGAGATCTTTATGAAGTCTACCAGGAAGCAAGAGTCCCAATGCAGTCTCAAAGCCAATTGTCCAAAGCCTAGTCCGGAGAAGAACCAGGAGAATTGGGGAAGAAGCTGTGAGCTGGAGTTTGCTCCCTGGCAAGATGGAAGCAAGTGGCTAAGGATACAGGCTCTATATGTGATGTGACGGTGGAAGGGAGGTACTAGGGGCAAAGGGGTACAGTGGGCATGGGGGAGGGAGAGATGTGGGAAGAAAGGAAGACGCAGATGCTTGGCTGTCCTGATATTGAGGACACATCAAGCTGTCATGTTGCCTGTTGCTGTGGAACTGGGTAACAAGTTCTTTCTCTCCCTCCCTACCCTCCCTTCCTTTCTCTTCCTCCATCTCTCCCCCTCCTTCTTTTCTTTCCTCTCTCCTTCCCTCCTTCCCTCCCTCCGATTCCTTTTCTTTCCTTTTGCCCTTTCTCCCTTCCTTTTTTTTCCCTCCCTCCTACCTGCAATGCTGAGCAAGGACCCTCTTTCTTGAGTCACACCCCAGCCATCAGTAGAGATTTCAATAATTTCCTCTCCTGAACCTTTCCTGACCGACTCTCTGACCCATGGCTCCCACAGACTGTCTGTACTGAGACTCTAGCTGGTCTGGTGCTTGCTTGATCAGCTCCTTCTAGATCACACCCTGTGTCTTTGCCCTCTGGCTTGGACTCCCTCCAGCACTGTAATCATTAACGCCTTCGGGAAACCCACGGACAAAAGGGACCAGAGCCTGGACTCGTCACCAACCAGAGGCAGTGTCTGCTGAAGTCTGGAGATGGAGAGAAGCAAGGAGCAAGATGGCAGTGAGAAGCCCACAGGGCCAGAGCCTGACAGTGGGGCACCAGGACTGTCACTGAAGAGGGAGATTGGTCTGTGGAGTGCAGTTTCCATGACTGCTGGCTGTATGATTGGTTCTGGCATCTTCATGTCACCACAGGGGGTCTTGGTTTACATGGGTAGTCCTGGAGCCAGTCTTGTTGTCTGGGCCACTTGTGGCCTCCTGGCCATGCTGGGTGCCCTGTGCTATGCTGAACTGGGCAGTCTGGTTCCTGAATCTGGGGGAGACTATGCCTACATTTTACGAACCTTCGGCTCTTTGCCTGCCTTCCTGGTTATCTACACATTTGTACTGGTGGCCAGACCCGCTGCCATCACGGCTGTCTCTCTGAGTTTTGCTGAATATGCGCTGGCTCCCTTTTACCCAGGCTGCTCCTCATTCCCTCAGATCACGGTCAAGATTGTAGCTTCCTCTTGCATCCTGTTGCTGCTACTGATCAACTTCTGGAGCTCAAAGATATCCACGGTGGTGATGAACGTGTGCACAGCTGCCAAGGTGTTTTCATTGCTTATCATTGTAGTGGGTGGGGCTGTGGTGCTGGCCCAGGGCCGCAGTCGTGCAGAATTCTTGCCGTTTGCCTTCCACAACACAACACAGCAGGCAGGGCGCATTGGCATGGCTTTCTACCAGGGCCTGTGGTCCTTTGATGGCTGGAATAATGTCAACATGGTTGTAGAGGAGCTCAAGAACCCAAAGGTGAGTTGAGTGTGCTGCTCTAGGGGTGAACCTCTGAGCATCCGCAGCTCCAGGAAATGGGGTTTCAACTACTCAAATGACCGGGATCATGAGCGACCTGACAGGAATCAAGGCTCCCTTGCTGTACTCGGGACTGCGTGGCAGCCCATCTGCCTTGATGAGTTTATGGGATTTTATCAACAGCTTCTAACTAAAGCAGAGTACTTCATACTATCATACCCCATGGACTCATCTTTCTGCCCCTCGAGGTAGCCACCGACACTCCATGTTTTACAGGGGAAAACTGAAATTCACAAAAGGGGAATTACTCTGAATCCGTACTGCCAGCATTCTTATTGATTCTGCTGGCTACCTCCTGTCTTGTTCCCTCTAGAACACTGTAGTAGATACATGCTCATAGTTTCCAAAGTCTGGGTGCCACTTGAGGACATAGCTTACTTTGGCTTGGGAAACAATCCAGTCATGCCTTTTCACCCCAACCTGTGAACCTGGTCTGGATAATCAATGTGCGAGCTGATCTGAAGGGCCACACCAGACTCTGTTGTGGCATTTGAATCTTCAGTTATTAATACACTGGCTCTTTGCTATAAATGTATTTTCTGAGATGTTGTTTGTTTTCTTTTTCCCTTGTAGGAGTTTCAAATTCTCTCAGAATAGGAACTGCAAGTCTGCTGTCCCCACTGGGCTGGCTTAGGGGCATTCCAGCTTTCAGAGGCTTGGCAAAGGCTTGCCCTCACTGGAGGGCGGCTTGAGAAGAGAATGGCAGTTTAGAAACAAAAGAGGAGAGAGAGAGAGAGAGAGAGAGAGAGAGAGAGAGAGAGAGAGAGAGAGAGAGAGAGAGAGAATGTATGTTCAGAGTCCTAGGATCTCATCCTTATTTTTATTTTTCCTCTCTGAGACACTCTCATTGTAGCCCAGGTGGGCGTTGAGCTTGTGCTGTGGCTAAGAATGTCTTTGAACTTCTGATCCTCCTGTCCTCACCCCCTAAATGGTGGGATTACAGGAGTCATCGGCATGCCTGGTGGTTTTAATTTTTTGCATGTGATTTCATGTTCCTAAGTTTTTGTCTGTGAAAAGGGACTATCATAATAACTGCCCTGACTTCCTTCTTCATTTCTGAGATTTCACTGGTACATTCTTGGCACACGGCTTGGGAAGCTCTCAAGTAAATGGGTAAATGGGTAGCATGTACATATGGTTGCCTGGCAGCCGTAGAGCCCCCTTCTCAATCTAGACTGTGGGCTTTCAGCTAGGTCAAGAAAAGAGCAGGGCTCCAGAAGTTGGTCTCTGAAGTTGAAGACAAGCTCCCATAGTTGTGGTGGTTATCAGCAAAGTCTTTCAAGAAAGGGTCCAAGAGTTAAGATTTTAAAGCCCCCTATCCATTAGTACCTGTCACAACTACTTTTTTCTGTTATGGTAGCAGAAAAACTGTTATAGGTAAATAAAGGAACACAGTTGTGTTTCAACCAAACTTAATTGACAAAATCAGCCACGGGTTACAATTGGTCCACGGCTGTTGTTTGCTGACCTCTGCTGTTTTGTTGTGGGTTTCAAAGCAAAACCTAAGCCAGTCACCAGAATGCCAGCACCTGAAATTCTGCCCTAACTTGTTCTAAAAAGTATATTTATTTCATCCTCTCCTCACCTCCATCAGAGAAACTACAGAAGCGTTGTCAAACCAGGGTCAGCCATATATGCAGACTCCTTGGGATTTGAAGAATTCAGAGCCCTCAGAGTGAAGTCAGAAAATCTCACTGTTCTTGTAATACAATGGCCAGAAACGTACCAAGAACCCAACTCAGGGCTCTGCCGATGTCACAACTCATTGCTACTGGGAAAGTTGCCTGGGGAGAGGCCAAGTTCAAAAGCTTGATGGGTTCCTTGCCCTGTGAGGTTGAGTCATGCATACTGGGTGCTCACTGTGCGGAGGGCATCCCCATAAACCCTGTGGGAGTGAGAGTGCCTTGACTCCAGGTAGCCTTGCATGAGCCTAGGCAGAGCCGCATTCCAGCCCCTGGGTGGTAAAACCGTAGCTGCGGTATCCATTCTGTGGCCAAGGCTTTGAACTCAGAGTCTCACCCGTTTGCAGCGTGGTCCTCTTGGCAGCGTGACCAACTGACCAACAAAGCAGAGCGGTCAAACGCCTCCTGGGGGGGTGAGACTGGAGTCTCACCACAGCTCTGCAGAAGCAGTATGAACACGAACGTGGAGGCCTGAAAGAACAGAGCCGGCTGGTGGACGAGGGGACACAGGGGTGGGGTGGGGTGAGGGTGGGGGGTGGATGAGGACGTGTCTACACGGAGGCTGCTTGCCCAGAGCTGAGACAGGTCGAGGTGACAGCCCCAGTCCGTGTTCCCCTCCTCTCCTTTTCCTCTCCACATCTAAGAATTTCCATAAGCGGAGCTCAGCCCTGGCAGAAAGCTCTGGAAATTGTCTTTTCTTTAAAGCTGAAGAGGAAAAGTGCCGATACGATATTTTCATAGGGGCAAATAATTCTGCAGAGGTGACTAGTGAGGTCTTCGGCTTCCCTTCTCCTCTGGTTTCCTCTGCAAGAAAAATTCTCTGTCCTACCTTCCCACGCCATTTCCATGCCTCAAAGAGAGCCCAGGTGAGGCTCTCCTCATACTGGAAGATTTGGTGATGCCTCCACCGTTCCCCCTGCATCTCCACTGCTCTGTCTAGTATCTTAGGTCACTACCCACACATCTGCCTGATTGTGTGCCCATATCATGGGGATCACATTCTCATGGCGGAGGAACACAGGGCTTCCATTCCCCAGGGTGTGACACAGTGGCCCCGTGGACAGCGTAGTGCTGAAGGCCTAGAGAGGCCTCATGGGCTAACCTTTGTCCTCTTCTCCCTGACCCTGCAGCAGAACCTGGTATGGGCAGTGATGATTGCCATCCCCCTGGTCACCGTCCTGTACGTTCTGGTCAATATCAGTTACCTGCTGGTCATGTCACCCTCGGAGATCCTCTCCTCTGACGCCATGGCTGTGAGCTGGGGGTGAGTGAATCACGTGGTCTGTATTTTGCATTTAGGGATAGGGAAGGAGGTTGCTCTATGTCGAGCTGAACTTGCCTTTAAAAGCATTGTTTTGCCCGACAGTGGTGACGCATGCCTTTAATCCCAGTACTCGGGAGGCAGAGGCAGGTGGATCTCTGTGTACTGGTCTACAGAGCGAGTTCCAGGACAGGCTCCAAAGCTACACAGAAAAACCCTGTCTAGAAAACAAAACAAAACAAACAAGCAAATGCATTGTTTTTTTTTTCTACTTCCCAGGAGGCCTTGTGGCCCCTTTCCAAGTCACTGCTAGGAGTTCTTTTCCTTGATCCCTCTGTTGTTTTAGGAACCAGGTTCTGGGGTCCTGGGCCTGGCTGGTGCCCTTGGCTGTTGCACTGTCGACATTTGGTACTGTCAACGGGGCATTCTTCAGTGGCAGCCGTTTGTGCTATGCAGCTGCAAGGGAAGGTCACATGGTAAGAGGTGGGAACTGGGGTCAAGGTCGGTGGTGAGGGCTGCTGGGGAGGAGCTGGGAGACCTTTCATCTATGACTTCTCCTGCCCAAGCCTAGCACTGAGCCCAAGCCTGGACCTCCCCAATCAGATGCGGCCCTTTTTTCTTCTGAGAATGGGATACAGGCATTCTCTTCCTTTCCGATCTATTCTTGATCCAAGAATTTGATCAAGTTTCAGGACTGTCATGGTCCTGGATTATGTAGGGTAGAAGGAGTGACAAAGTCTATTTGTGAACAACAAGAGTACAGAGGCCACAGGGAAGAGGCCCCAAGTATACACAATGCCCCTTTCCCTCTGAGATTCTTTGATCCTGTTAGCTCTTACTATGATAATAATATTGAATAACAGACAACCCCCAACCCCCAGGGGCTTGCCGCATTTAACTGTTGCTCTTCGTGTTAGCTGTGACCCTGTTTGTTTGGGTCATTCTTATTTTGGAATGAGTCTGTTCCTCTTTCAGGGATCCAGGAGAAAGCAGAGATGGCTCCTGCGAGCCTTTCTTGATTAATTCAGAAATCGGGGTTTAAGATGTCAAACCAAACATATAATCACACTTAGAGCATTGGCTTGTCTTTTGTGCTCGTGTTTTATTGGATGAATCAAGTGACACAACCTAGCCCACATCAAGAGTTGAGAACTACATGCCTGATATAGAGGCAAAGAGAGGGAGACTGATTATTTGGAGGATAGTAATCCAGTGTATCACAGTAAGACAAGGAAACCTATTATGGAAGCCATGGTACTGATGATCATTAGATTGGGCACACTGGTGTCCAAAGCATGATAGGAGACAGAGGGCTTATTGTAGCTTGAACAGCCTCTCTCACGCTGCTGTCTTCCAGCCTCAACTTATGTCCATGATTCATGTGCATCGACTTACACCAGTTCCAGCCCTGGTCTTCACCACGGCTGTGGCTTTGGTCCTGGTCATTCCAGGAAATTTCAGCACCTTCGTGAACTTCTTGAGGTAAGTGAGCTATTCACAGGCTGGTATCTCTGTCCTAGACATCTCTGTATCTATGTACTCTTAGATGTACCAACTCACACTTATCTGCACATATAAAGGTGTGTGTTCTCTTCTGGAGAGTTCCTATGTGTCTGCGTGTGTGTGCATACATGTACATGCATGCACACACACAACACAAATACATGCATGCACACACTTAAATTTTCTCACCATAGCAATTAAAATACCTGACAAGAAACAACTGAAAGGAGGAAGGATTTATTTTGACACATGTAGGGTACAGACCAGCATGGCAGGGAGACATGGAAACTGGATTGCTTGGAGCCTGTGGTGAGAGGCGTGTGTAGCTGCTTGCTCACACCGTGTGTGTAGCTGCTTGCTCACACCTCAGTGGACCAGGAGCAAAGAAAGAACAGGAAGTCAGGTGTTATAAATCTCAAGACCTGCCCACTCACCCAGAAACCCATTTCTTTACTGAGCCTCCATCCCCTACATATCAGTAATCTCCCAGAACAGTAACTCCAAATGTTTAAATGTTTTAAATACATGAGCCTCTGGGGTAATAATATCTATCTATCTATCTATCTATCTATCTATCTATCTATCTATCTATCTATCTATCTATCATCTATTTATCATCTATCTATCTGCTTATCCATTTATCTATCTCTATCTATCTACCTATCATCTATCTATCTATCTCTCTATCTATCTACTGATCTTCTATCTGTCTACACAGGCACACACATACAGAAGTGCATCTGTGCCTTTTGAGCTCCATGTGCATATATATATATATATATATATATATATATATATATATATATATATATATACTTGTGTGTGATGCATTTCTGAAAGCCCAGGCTCAGAATCTCACATCTATACATATATTTTACCCATTCTCTCTGTTATGTCTCTAAAATTAGTTGTGGTTCTCCTCTCCCCACATTCAGTAAGACAGATGCTTCCCCATGAGATAGCCTAAGGCTTGTGCTACCGCTGTCAATTTTTTTCTTAATTCTGCTGCTAAGATGATGCTAAAGGACACTTAGGATAGGCTGGAGAGATGGCTCACTGGTTAAAAGCAATGGCTGCTCTTCCAGAGGACCTTAGGTTCCTAAATGGCAGCTTACAACTGTCTGTAACTCCAATTTCAAGGGATCTGATACCTTCACACAGACATACATGTGGGCAAAATATCAGTGCACATAAAAGTAAATATATGTTTTTAAAAGACATTTATTCATTATGCATTAATGCTGGGGAGACTCTTGGACTCAGCATGATTTTCCCCCCTCTGTCGTCTGTCTGGGCTTATGCTCTGGACTCTGTCTCCAAGCTGTTTAGGCACAGTGAGTGATTTCAGCACAGGAAGGGGATGTTCTGAGTCCCTTCTGATGTTCTTCTCAAGACAGAAATCACAGGCTGTTGTGATAGCCATTTGTCATTTTCTAAGCTCATTTGAAGCTGGGTCAACTCTTCAACTGCCAAACGAGCATAGTATCTGGGTGCAGAGAGAGTTCTAGTAACTTCTCAGGCATCACACGTTCCCTGCTCTGCTGTCTAATCTAGAAGAGGACATTCAGTACTTGGGGTGGTTCTTAGGAACACCACGTCACAAACAATGTTTTATTTTCATTGTTTTTCCCGTGAGAAAGATGGAAATCATTATATGGTGATAACAAAATCTAATCCATTGTGGATCTAGGCGGCAGGGTGTCTTCAGGTAGAGATTGGGGTGTATGACCAAGAATGTCTCAGTATAGCACAAGAATCTTGGGGTGATCTATTCAGTTAGGATCTAACACTTTGCAGTCTTGATTACTTCTAGAGATGGCTTCTTTTGGTCCTTGTTTGCCAGGTTAGATAGAATCTGTGTATGTATTCATGTGTATACATGAGGTGGATGTGTGTGTACATGTGTATATGCATGCATATGTGTATGTGGAGGCCAGGTGACCAAATTTGGAAGTCATTTCTTATGTCATTTACATTTTTAAAATTTATTCATTTTTATTTTATGTGCATTGGTATTTTGCCTGAATAGATGACTAGTTAGAGTTATAGACAGTTGATCGCTTCCATGTGGGTACTGGGAATTGAACCCAGGTCCTCTGGAAGAGCAGTAAGTGCTCTTAACCACGGAGCCATCTCTCTGGCCTGCCATTTACATTTCTTAATACAATGTCTTGTTAGGGTTTCTATGACTGTGATGAAACACCATGACCAAAAACAACATGGGGAAGAAAGGGTTTATTTGGCCTACACGTCTACATTGTAGTCCATCATTGAAGGAAGATAGGATATGAACTCAGACAAGTCAGGAACCTGGAGGCAGGAGCTAATGCAGAGGCCATGGAGGGGTGCTGCTCATTGCCTTGCTCTCCATGACTTGCTCAATTAGCTCTTACAGAACCCAGGACCACCAGCCAAGAGATGGCACCACCACAATAGGCTAGTGCTGATGGTCCCTCAACAATCACTAATTAGGAAAATGGCCTATAGCCAGTTCTTGTGGAAGCATTTTCTCCATTGATAGTCCCTCCTTTCAGCTTGATTCTAACTTGTATCAAATTGACATAAAACTAACCAGCACATACAGGGTCTCACTATGTAGCTCTGGCTCAACTAGAACATGCTATATAGACCAAGTTGGCCTAGAATTTATGGCAATATTTCTGCCCTTGCCTCTCAAGTGCAGAACTAGCCCAGTAGGCTAGGCTGGCTGGCCAGTGAACCCCAGAACCCACTTGTTCTGCCTATACAGTGCTGGGATTACAAGCCCATAGCACCACACCTAGCTTTTCCACATGGGTCCTGGGGGTTGAACTCAGGTCTTTGTGCTTGTGTGGCAAGCTCTTTACTGGACTAAGCTGTTTCACCAGACCTTCAGATGGAATTTTATCAACTAGCGGCAGTCACTCAAACTACAGACCTTGGAAAGGGCAGAGGCAAGGGCTGATTGGGGGTTTAGTGGCCTAAAGTAATGTCATCAGCCCTGAAGGAAAGATGGACTGGGGAAGAGCTCTGCTTCCAGTGAGCATAGGCCTCCTGGAGAATCCACTACACCCTCTTTTTTAAAAAAAGATTTTATTTTAAAAATTAATTCATCAGTTGACTGTTTTATACTTGATTTTAGTGCAAGGGCCAAGAAGCAATTATTCTTTGACAATTTCATACATATAAAAAATGCATTCTGGCCACACTCCCCCCTCTGCCCTCTCTTACTGACAACTTCATGTATGGTATGTATAAAACACACTCTGGTCACACTCATCCCTCTGCCCTCTCTTATCCCTCAGCCCCAAGCCCCATTCCTCCTCCTACCAAGTTCTTATCTCAATTTCATGTCTTGTTTTGTGACCCACAGGGTCATCTTTAGAAATTCTTGTTTTGTTTTTAAGATTTATTGACTTTATTTTACATGTACACATGTTTTGTCTGCATGTCTGTTTGTGTGCCAAGTTCATGCCTTGTTCTCCCAGAGGTTAGAAGAAGGAATCAGATCTCTCAGAGCCGCAGTTAGGGTTGTGAGGCACCATATGGGTGTTGGGAACCAAATCTGGGTCTTCTGTAAGAGCAGCAAGTGCTTTTAACCACTGAGCCACCTGTATAGCCCTTATCTCCCCTAAAGAAAATCAAATGCTCCTCCTTCTCTTTGAACATTTTGTCCTGGTCCAGGCAGGTTCCCTCAGAGAAGGCCTCCTATACATGTTTCATTTTTTTTCACCGCAGCTTCCTCTCCTGGCTCACTTCCGGAACCACCTTTGGCTGCCTCCTGTACTTGCGAATAAAGACAAAGAATCTTCCTCACACTTACAAGGTAGCCTTCAGGACAGTCCCTGGGCAAAGCCTAATGCAGTGGTTCTCAACTTTCCTAATGCCACGGCTCTTTAATACAGTTCCTCACATTGTGGTGACCTCTGACCACAGAATTATTTTTGTTGCTGCTTTGTAACTGTAATTTTTCTACTGTTATGAATAATAATGTAAACATCCGATATTCAGGGTATCTGAAATACAATCTTCGTGAAAAGGTTGTTCGACACCCCCCCCCCCCAACGGGGTCGAGATATACAGCTTAGAACCACTGGCCTAGACAAGGAATGTCAGCGGCTGCCACTGTCATTGTATTTGGCAGAACATTGCACAGTTTTGGAGGGTGGTAAGGGTTATTGGTCATTTCTCCTCTGGAGGGCCACAAGAAAGAAAGATAGAGCACAAATGCAGAGGCCACATAACACAGAGAGGCCAATGCTGGACCACAGCTCAGCTTCTTAAAGAGTCCCCATGTAGCCCAGTACATAGCTCTTGTGGCCCAGTCTGATATTCTAGCAGATATTGGGGGGGGACACTAGTGGCTCATGGCCATAACTGATAGGTAGGTAGGAAGGCATTACTCAGGGACACTCCTCCCTCATTGCAGTCTCAGGGGTCAAATAAACTCTTTGTGCCATCTGCAGGTTCCCACCTTCCTTCCTGCCATCATGCTCCTGGTGTCTCTCTACCTGGTGCTGGCCCCCGTTATCGACCACCCCCAGATGGAATTCCTGTACATCTTCTTCTTCCTGCTCAGTGGCTTCCTGGTGTATTTCCTGCTTTTCCGCTTCCAGTGTCAGTCCAAATGTGTGCAAGCTGCCACCATGCATCTCCAACTGCTCCTGGAAGTTGCTCCAACCACTACAGATCATTGACTGGATGGTCAGAGAGGTTCTGCACTGCCCTCTTTACTATTCCTACTGGCTCTCCGTAAACCAACTAAGTATAATTCTAGAAAGTACTGAGGGCTCTAGTGTGGTTACTTTGAGGTTTGGGGATATCTACCAGAACACTATCTCATTTCCCTAAAACCTATTCCTTTGACACAGGTACCACCTTGTTTCACAGAGGAACTCTCTGGTTACAAATAGACATTTAGTTGCTATTCGTAGCCTAAGTGGACAGCGTGGAATGAGTCCCTTCTCTGGGTTTCTGTCCTTGGGATTCTGTAGTCCTATTCGGCCTCTGACATTGCTTGAGCTGACATTGCGCATCTTGGGACTTGTATGGGCAGAGAAGTAGAGAAGGGCAGTGTGGCAAGAAGAGTGAAGATGATATATGATCAGATGTGCTTTTAAAAAAGATGTGGTGCCGGAGTGGGGCCAGGATCTGAAAGAGTCGTTTTGATTTGTCCTGGGGTCCAACTGCTACTTGATGGTATTTCCTGAGGTTTATGTCTTTCTTTCTCCACCCCCTTCTCTTTCTCTTTCTTTTTTTTTTTTATATTTTTCGAAGCTAGAGATTAATCCTAGGGCATCATGTATACTTAGGTAAGCACTGTATTGTTAATTTTTTCTGGGACAGCTGATACTATAAAATAAATTTCTCATTTTGCCTCCAGTGAGTTTGAATGGGTACATATGTCTTGCATCTAGACAAGATTTGTCTGTGGTGATTTTTAATAGTTTGTTAATTTGTATTTTACGCATATTGGTATTTTGTCTGCATGTATGTCTGTGTGAGGGTATCAGAACTCCTGGAACAGGAGGTATAGACAGTTGTAAGCTGCCATGTGGGTACTGGAAATTGAACCTGGGTCCTCTGGGAGAACAAACAGCCTGTGCTCTGAACCACTGAGCCATCTCTCCAGACCCTGTCTATGGTAATTCTTGTTTGGGAAGACTTCAGCTGTGGTTTGAAGCTGTCAATGTGCTTGACCAGCGCAATAAGCAGTAGATATATTGCTAGGAAGGAGAGGTTACTGACTTTGAGTAAAAGGAAAGAGAGATGAATTTCCAGGAAAAAGGACAGAGGGTTAGAACAGCTCCCAAGAAGGCTAATATAGATATAGGGACTAAATAGAAATGAGAGGACAGAGACACCTGGCTATCCTGGGAAGGAGGTGGGGGATGGAGAATGACCAGCGCCTAGAATGAGGTGGGAGTATAGCTCCTGAGGGCAACCGGGGCGGGGGGGGGGGGAGCGATTCAAAAGAAAGGGGAAGAGAACATCTTTTAGTTTCTCCTGAAAACTCATGTATGGTTTTAGTGTAACTTGCACACAGTCGTTACTTTTTCTGTTTCTCTGATAAAACACCATGGCCAAGGCAACTTATAGGCGGCTTTTATCTGGGCTTATGGAATAAGAGTGCATTACCACTATGGCAGGGAAGTGTGGCAGCAGGCAGGCATAGTATCTGCAACAAGGCCATACTTCCTACACCTACCCGAACAGCTCCACCAAGGGGACCTAGCATTCAAACATCTGAACCAATTGGGGACATTCTCATTCAAGTCACCCCATAAACTTGCTTCATGATAGACACGAATCAGAGAAGTTCCACAGTTCCATTTGGTTCTGACAGAGTCTGAGTTTGGTCCAACCGCTTCCCTCAGGTTTAAGGGTTCAGTTCCTCGTGACTACCATCACTTCAGACACCAGTGATTTAAGTACTGGGTCCCCATGCTACTTACATATCTATCCAGCATGACTTTGAAATTGAGCATTTCTACAGCTTCCCCCTTCAAACATAATAATTTGACAGAATGATTCACATGATTCAGAAAGCCACTTTATTTATTATTTGTATTATGAATTATACCCATATAAATTTATATACCAATATGAATTGAATATAAAATATTCAACTCAGAAACACTTAAACAGAAGAGATGTACAGTGCAAGGTCAGAGGATAGGAGTGCTGATTCCAAGACAGCTTCTGGTTCACTCTCTTTTGTTGTATAGCAGTTTCCTCTGGTTTGAAATATTCCATCCTGGAGGGAGGTTTGTTAGGACTCAGGAAGTTAACAAAACTTACAAGATACAGGAAGTCAGCAACTAACAAGTCTCAAGGAGCTCCTGAAATTCATGAGATTCACAAGGTTCCTCCTCAAGGTGGTCAGGCTTGCATACAAGCCCCTCTGTTTGCTAAGTCCTCTTGCTGGGTAAATAGATGTTTGTTTGTGTCTCCTCAGGAAAAGTCACCTAATGTCCTCTCCAGCACCTCCATATGCCTACCCAGAATCTTACTAAATCTTGTCATTCAGGAGTTTTTATAGAGGTGTCATTAGGTATGGAGTTATTGCTTGAATTCTATCTCTTCTGTCCACTTCCTAGGGGGAGTGGGTTGAATGTTCTAAACTTCTAACCATGCCCCATCCCTGAAGCGACCTACCTAGGGGCCTCAGTCACTTATCATCTTATTAACTTATAATAAAAACACTCAGCATTCTATTCACTACAAAGGTTTTAGGGACTTTGTACCAGCAATTGGGGACAAGCCTTTTTTTCTGATCTACCACAGTCCTCAATTATAAACTGTTGATGAACTCAGCTCCTGAACACAGTTCCGGAATGCAATTTCAGCATCCTTTCTTCCAAAGGATGATACCTGGTTGCAGAGAAAAGAAAGTTTCCAAAGAGGCTGGGTCCTACCCAGCTCCCCCTCTAAGCAGATGGTGGACTAGGCTAGAGAAACTAACCGTGTGATTGAAGGATGCTGAACTCATGAGGGAGGCTAGTGTGATGCCCCTACCACTTTACCTATGTACCTTGGCATTTCTCATTTATATGTTTGATTTAAGACAGGGTCACATCTAATCTAGACTAGCCTCAAATCTATATATAACCAAGTATTGGCAGAGACTGCTCATTCATTTTTGGCTTCCCATATGCAAAACAATCACACAGAAACTGTATTAATTAAAACACTGCTTGGCCAATCACTTAGGCACATTGCTAGCTAGTTCTTATATCGTAAATTAATTAATCTATTAATCTGTGCATTACCATAAGGTTGTGGCCCACTGGCAAGGTTCTGGTTAACTCCTGTGGGTGCCTTTCTCCTCTGGCGGCTACAGTGCATCTTCCTGACTCTACCTACTTTTTCCCAAGCATTCAGTTCAATTTTCCCGCCTAGCTCTATTCTGCCCTGCCTAGGCCCAAGCAACCTTGGTTTATTCTTTAACCAATAAAAGCAACACATATACAGAAGGACTTCCCACATCATCACCCATTTTCTGTCTAAATAAAAAAGGTTTTAACTTTAACACAATAAAATTACATATGCAAAATAGTTATCAAGCAAGAATTATAGTTACAATATTTATACATACTTTATCTTTTACCATAAGTAAGGAAAACTATAATTATAACTATCTATTCTTCAACTCTATCAAAGACTCCAGAAGGATATAATATTACCTAAGTAAACAGGAAGTTCATTATAAGCAGTTTTCAAAACTCCAGAAATGACAGAGACATTTTGCTACCTAGATGGTCACCCAAAGTTCTTCTGTAAAATTGGGGCATCCATCTTCAGCCTCTAGGCCCATAGTATCCAGCAGACTTTTCCATGAAGCAGGAAATTTCAAAGACAGTTCTGCCTATATTGGCTGTTTGTCAGTCACTGTCTTCTGTGTCCTGCAGAATGTCTGGCAGGCTCTTTCATGAAGCAGGAACCCTGAAACATTGTCTCACCTTTAGGCAAGCTTTGCAGTCATTTCTCTGCGGGTTCTGCATGTTTAGTTTATACAGCATACCATCAAGTAGTCTAGGCAAGAGCAGTTTCTTGCCCAAATGGCTAACAAACTCTATAAGGAGCTTCTTTGATGCCCATCTTCCTCTTGAAGTAGATTGGTGCTGCCAGGATCAGATGAGTCTCATTGTCATAAAAAGTCTAAGTTCTTAAAGCATTTTAAATGCCGTATTCTGTTCATCTTTGAAAGGTTTGAAGAATACCTATCTATCTGAAATATATCTTTGTACATTTAGAAAACCTAACTAATATGACTACAAACTTGACTATGATAAATGACTATCTATTCTGTATTTTTTAACTATACATTACATTTTTAGATGAGCTGTACAAACACAATACCTTAATCAAGAGCAGAAATATACATATAACAAAAATAACCTTAAATTTGTATCAACAGTCCAAGATCCATACCAATGCAAAGAATTCATCTCTATATCATATCCCCCTTTAAATGTAAACAAATATTTATAAACAATATTTGGGAATTTGGGCATAGTTCTCTCCGAATTGCTTCCTGCTTTTTGTTAGGCAAAGTATTGTTGGGGGGTTTATGGAGATCTTTCAGGGGATCTTGTTCCATCGAACCATATTAGTCTGGAAGGAATCCACAGTTTCTCATCCTCTATGGAAACAAAACCAGAACCTCTTTTCCAAAGCAACATATCTTTAGACCCAAACTTTGAATTCAAGATACCTTTAAAATATATATGTTGGTTTAGCTTAACAGCCTGCTGGTGTGGGAGAATTGTCTGTATTCTGTCAATCATGTATTTTAATAAAACGCTGATTGGCCAGGCAGGCAGTATAGACGGGAAAGCCAGACAGGAAGTAGGGGTGGAGCAAAGAGACTGGGAGTATTCTGGGAAGCAGGAAGCTTCCTCTGCCATTCCTGCCCAGACCACCGAAGAGGCAACATGTGAGCTGTCACACTGAGAAAGGTACTGAGCCATGTGGCTAACATAGATAATGATAATGGATTAATATAAATTACAAGGACTAATAAGAAACCTGACCTAATGGGCCAATCAGCTTTATAACTTATAGAGATCTCTGTGTGTAATTTTCTTTGGGGCTTGTGGGCTGTGGGGTGCCGGGTGGGACAGAAACCCCAACAAGCCGGCCCCTCATGCTACAGATAGAGCCCACGTGGATAACTGCATCCACAGAAAGCCTGAGAAAGTTTGGGAAAGAATAGAGTAAAGCATGTTTTCTTGGTAGCAGCAATTTCTCGTTTCTGCTCTGCTTGCTAGAGGCAAGCAAATGCTCTCATCTAAGAGAGACTTCCTGACTCAGCTTTAGCTGCAAAACTTTGTAGCTCATTAAGAGGTCCTGCCACGAAACACTTAAATGGTGTTGGTGAAAAGCTTTTCGGCTTTCAGCCATAGCAGGAAAAAAGCTGAGCTGCTGTTTTAAAATGCTGGCTTTCTGAATTGTCCTGGCAGGGCAAACTCTGACTCTTTCAGGCAGGCAGTCCAACTGAGTGTGGTCTGTGAGCAGAATGCTGCAGCTTGCTTGCTGGCAGGGACCTTGAAATGCCACAGAGTTGTGGCAATAAAAATGGCTCCAGCAGTACCTCTGCCATGAGCCTGGAAAGCTAAGGAATGGGCTATATCCAGCGGTCAAAGCCACGGCTCTCCATATTGCTTAGTAAATTAAAGGCTCATGTAGTCAGAAAAAGAGAGATATACAGTAAAGAGAGATTCAAAGAGGAAGAAAACCTCTAAATGTTTACAGGGTGTTAAAAATATATGCAGGATAAAAGTTAAAGTTCTTAAAGTAAAAAAAGAAAGAAGTTGGGTGTGGTGGTATATACCTTTAATCCCAACACTTGGGAGGCGGGAGGTACATTGACCTCTGTGACTTCAAGGGGCAGAGGTAGATTGACCTCTGTGACTTTAAGGTGTGGTAGTACACGCCTTTAATCCCAATGCCTGGGTGGCAGAGACAGACAGATCTCTGAGTTCAAGGTGTGGTAGCACACACCTATAATCCCAGCACTGGGGAGGCAGAGACAGACAGACCTCTGTGAGTTCAAGGACAGCCTGGTCTACACAGTTATTCCAGGACAAAGATATACAGAGAACCTGTCTCAAAAAATAAAAGTAAAAATAAAAGAAATAGAGGTTAAAATAAAGCCGCATAAAGATGGAAAATACACAGAGAATCTTGATACTGTATGCTATTATGCTCTCTTTGAATTGTTTGAATGCTGAGGAAGGAGCAACAGCTGCTAAAAAAACTTTTGTTTATAAATGCTGCTGAACTAACCCAAGATAGGTATTTTGAAAACACCTTGACTTCAAAACTGAAGTCAAAAGGTATGTTACTTTGGAGAAGAAATTTTGCTTTTGTTTCCACAGAAAATGAGAGGCTGTGAATTCATTCTGAGTTAAGAAAAATCAGGTTCATTAAAGGAAGACCACCTGAGAAATCTCCAATAGGAACAGATGGCCCAGATGACAGAATTCTTCATCCAGAACAGGTTCAAGACTGCTGCCTGAGATGATCAAGACTCACAGGATACTCCAGTCAGAACTTGATTATAACTCTAAATTTTCTTTAGGTCCCCATAAGATCATCAGCGCCCCAACCAGCAGGAAGTAGCCTGAAATACTTCGCCCACATTTCCAACAAATGGACTGTGGGTATTTTCCTTTGTTTAAAAAAAAAAGATAGAAATGGTGTGGGAGAATTGTCTGTATTCTGTCAATCATGTATTTTAATAAAACGCTGATTAGCCAGGCAGGCAGTATAGGCAGGAAAGCCAGACAGGAAGTAGGGGTGGAGCAAAGAGACTGGGAATATTCTGGGAAGCAGGAAGCTTCCTCTGCCATTCCTGCCCAGACCACCGAAGAGGCAACATGTGAGCTGTCACACTGAGAAAGGTACTGAGCCGTGTGGCTAACATAGATAATGATAATGGATTAATATAAGTTACAAGGACTAATAAGAAGCCTGACCTAATGGGCCAATCAGTTTATAATCTTATGGAGTCCTGTATGTGATTTTCTTTGGGATTTGCTGGTTGTGGGGTACTGGGTGGGACAGATACCCCAACAAACAGCCGGCCGTCATGTTACAGTCTGCATGATGAAATGTCCCTTTGTACTTAACTCATTCACAGTAAAAAAAATCAAAGAAAATACAATAATATACATAATTTAGACTCTTTGTGTATATTCCATCTTTACATGGTTCATTTTTCTTTTCTCCTTTAATCTATGACTGTCTATACTATGTTTCTTTAAAGACTTTCTTTTATTTTTCTAAAAGAAATTTACTTATTTTTGTAACTGTCTATATTCTTTTCCTTCTCTCTCCCAAGCCCATATACATCTGTCCAACACTGTGACCCCATTCAGAGGCCTTTTTCATCTGAATTTGTCTTTATTGTGTATCTAAAATCATTTTCTGTCCAGGAGCACTTCTGAAAATGCTAAGTGGTAGGGCTAGGACTAAAGTTGCTTTGCCTTTTGGCTCTGCCCAGTCCAACATGGCAGAGGGCCGTTCAGTGCCAGCTCTGTGAGCCATGCTTACAGCCCCATTTCCAGGCACACAGACAGTCTATGTTGCCATTAAGCAAGTTGTAGCACTCTGCTCACAAATCCCATTTAAGTGCTCAGCCTCCTGAAAGAGCCAGAGTTTGTGCTGGCAACATGGATCAGGAGGCCACCATTTCTTATGCTGAGTCAATAAGCCTTCTAACTTAAAGGAGACAGAGCACTCCTGCTTGCTGTCAGCAAACAGAGTTCATCCGGAAAAAAAAAATGCAGCTTCCAAGAAGCTACACTAAACTTTGTTCTTTACTATTTGGGATTTCTTTTCAAGCTCTTTAAGGTTTTATGTGGATGCAGTTGGCCCATGCTGACATGCCAATTTGTAGGTGGAGGCAGCTCATTCATTTCCTGGCTGTCCAGACCTGAAATAATCACACAGAAACTATATTAATTGCAATACGGTTTGGCCAATAGCTTAAGCATATTTCTAGCTAGCTCTTACATCTTAAATTAACCCATTGACAGATGGAAGTGAATGAGCAGTCTCTGCCAACAGCCAAAGGTGAACTTGAACTGATTCTCCTGCAAACCATTCCTGAGTGTTGGAATTGCAGAAGTACGCCACCTCACCAATTTATGCAGTGCTGGGGATCAAACACATTTGCATGCTAGGCATACATTCTATCAGCTGAGCCACATTTTAATCCCATTTGCATCCTTTGTAATAAACTGGTAAATACAAATAACTGTTTTCCTGGGCTCTGGAAGCCATTACAACAAATCCTCAAACAATAAGACAGGGATTGTGGAACTCTTGGTTTGTAGCCCATTTGGTCAAGAACCAGAGGCCCCTGTGGTTTGCAAGTGACACCTGACATGAGTGCAGCCCTTACTCATGACCGTGAGTCTCACAGGTTCCTGGGGCTATCAGCAGCACAGCTGGCCCTGAAACAGCACTGGTCACCTCATCCTCTCCGTCCTCCCTCACATATCTCTGATCTGTCAGCTGTCTCCTCTGACCTTCTCCTGGCACCACTCTGGCTCCTTCCTTTCTGCAGGGGCAGCCTCCATTTACCTCATAGAGAAGACTAACTGGTTCCGCAAACACACATAAAAGAAACTTTGTCTAGCTTTTGGATCTTTGTTCCTGCTTAGGCGTGGGTCAGAGAAGAAAAAAACCTGCTCAGCCTAGCCCTTGGGGGCACCAGTGTGCAAGAGGGAGTGAGACAAATATGCAGATACTACAAACAGGTTATGATTCTGAGATGTAACTCTGAGCTCACAGATAAACTGTACAGGCAGCATCTACTTTAAAATAGATGTAGATAGGGGCTGGAGAGATGGCTCAGCACTTAAGAGCACTGGCTGCTCTTCCAGAGGACCCAGGTTCAATTCCCATCACCCACATGGACGCCTAAAACTGTCTGAAGTTCCAGTTCCAGGAGATCACACACCATTATACAGACATGCAGGCAGGCAAAATGCTAATGCATAAAAAATAAAAATAAATCATTAAAAAAGAAAACTATAAGAAATAGATATAGATAGCCTATGGACTTTTCTAAGAGTCCTTAATGGGACTGGAGATATATTTCAGTGTGTAGAATACTTGTTTAACATGTATGAAGTCCTAGGTTTTATCTTTATCCACATAAGGAAGGCTTGGAGGTTCACACTAGTAATCTCTTACACTTTGGAGATAGAGACTGGGACTCAAAAATTTGAAGTCACCCTTGGTTATAAAGTAAATTCAGGGACAATCTAGGCTACATGAGACCCTGTCTCAAAAACAAAACAATAACAACAAAAAATGAAATGAACAAACAAAAAACTGAAATGAAGAACAAGTTTAAAAGTTCTTAGTGATTTATGATTCTGGGAGGCTTTTTGTATAATCCTTTTGTATCAGCATGATTTTAGTGAGGGTTCCTGTGGTGGTTTGAATGAGAATTGCCCCTGTGGGGCTATATATTTCAATACTAGATGCCCAGTTGGTGGAACTGTTTGGGAAGGACTAAGAGGTGTGGCCTTGCTGGAGGAGGTGTTTCACTGGAGGTGGACTTCGAGGTTTCAAAAGCCTATGCCAGGTCCAGTCTCACTCTCTCTGCTTCCAACATTTGGATCGGGATTCAAAGGCTCTTAGCTGTTGCTCCAGTGCAATGCCTGCTTGGGAGTGTGCATTTGCTCTGTAATTGTTCATTTTAGATGTCAACTTGCTTCGATCTAGGATATACATATATACATATATATACATATATAGACATACCTCTGGTCAGTGCTGTGAAAGTATTTCCTGGAATGAATAACTGAATGTAGATGAGGGCAGCTAGAGAGGGGAGCTTTTCCTGGCAGAGACCCAGGTTTGAAGATGTTGGAGAAAAAAAAGCAGTACCATTCTTTGCCTGCTCACCTATGCTCCCTGCTGGTGAGTGCATCTACTCTGTAGCTGCCACTGTCTTTGCTGACACCAGAATCCAGCTTCCTCAGCCTTTAAATGTGTACTGATGGCCAGGAACTTTCCAGGGATCCTCAAGGCTTTCAGAGCCAGATCGGGACTGCTGGGGTATTTGGCTTCACAGACTCGGGAGGAAGCTAATGGGTTTCCAGACTCTGCAAAATGCAGACTGCCGTGGCTGGACTTCCTAGCCTGGGCTGTGCATGCTAGTCCAGTGAATCTCCTTTTAATATGTATTCACTCTACTGGTCTGTTCCTCTAGAGTTTCTTGATGAATACAGCTTCTGCACAGTGCAGCCAAGGAGCAGTAAGATGATGTCTTTGGTTATCATTGTTTGGCAATGAGCTTCTGGGGAAGAGTCACATCTGTCAACTTCTGTCGTGCTTACACAGGACTCAGCAAGCTGCTTTTGAATCCCTGAAGGCATCAACTCTCACAAGGAAATTGGGCTGAGGGTAAATTGAGAGCTGTGAGTTTTTTGGTTTGTTTTTCTTTCCAGGCATTTCTTAGACTGGGGTTCCCAGGCGCTGGTAACAAAAAATAAGTGACACTTATGAAGTACCTGACCCACACCAGGCACAGTTCTTCATGGCCCTCAGTGTACTGAATCATTTAATTGTCACAGACAGGTACTGAGAGGTTAAGCACCTACTCAGTGTCACACAGTGGAGAGGGGGTAGAAGGAGAATTTGAATCAGACCATCTGGATCCAAAGCCTATGTCCCCAGCTACCAGGCTGTTTATCCCCAAAGCAACTAGAATTGAGAAAATGTCACCGATGTCTGATGTTGATGCTAATGGTAGTGACAGTAATGCCTTTGACAAAGACTACCACTCCATAGCGGTATCTTCCAAGCACACTGAGTCTCTCCTAGGAAAAATACCTTGTTTGTGTTGTGACAGTCCACCTCCCAGCTCTCCAGGCATGTACTTCTAGAAGAGACTTCACACAGCAGACTGCCCACTCCCCCAGTGTCTGCATGTGACCTCCTGCAGACCTGCAACTAACCTGAACAGTCCTGGGAGACAAGGGGAGCCAGGTGAAGCTGGCTCTGAGTTCACAAAGCAGATTGAGAGGGAAGACTCTGACTGACTCACAAGGAAAGGCCAGAATGAGAGAGGAACAAGCACGGGGAGCAAATGGCTGTACCTATCCTAGCCTATGTAATATCTGATTCCTCAGACTGGAAGAGCCCTAACTAAGATCCACTCACAGCCCCCAAATCCTTTCACAGGCCACTGCTTTCCGTACTGGCTGGAGTAGCAGGCAGGGTAAATAATGAGGATGAGGCTTCACATTAAGAAAAGATATTTCGGCTGGGTGGTGGTGGCGCACGCCTTTAATCCCAGCACTGGGGAGGCAGAGGCAGGTGGATCTCTGTGAGTTCGAGACCAGCCAGGACAGGCTCCAAAACTACAGAGAAACCTTGTCTTGAAAAACCAAAAAGAAAGAAAGAAAGAAAGAAAGAAAGAAAGAAAGAAAGAAAGAAAGAAAAAGAAGAAAAGAGCTTTCTAAACAGTAAGTAGTGACAGAGCTGGTGACATCATTTATGATGTCAGCTCCCAAAGAAACCCCCGGAGGAATGTCTAACTGAGGTGCCTATTAACATATCAAGGCCAGGCCGGCACCAGGCTCTTTCAGCCTAGCAAGTACCCATTACAGAGTCCTGGCTCCTCTCAGCACTTCTTGCCAGTCTGCCACCTACTCCAATCCACTCCAGTGACCCGCCTGACTTTGCCTCAGCATCTCTTTCCTGTATGACCCAGATGTTCGGGCCGTGCTCTCTCTTGTCCTGTTGGTTCTTCTCTCTGTTCTTGACTCCTGATCCCCTCTCTTGCCCCTCCCTCTTCTCGTACTCTCTTGCTCTGCCCCACCCCACCCCCTACCACTGCCTGGTCTGTTCACTCTGGGCTCTTCTATAGTGATGCATTTTATTATCTGTGCTTTAATAAATAAAGCTTGCCTGGAGATCAGAGGGCAAAGCAGCCATACTAGTCAGTCATGCAGGCCAGGGAGTGGTAGCACACACCTTTAATTTTAGGGCTCCAGAGACAGAGGCAGATGGAGCTCTGAGAGTTCAAAGCCACCCTGTGCTGCACAAGATTGAATCTGTCTAAAAGAGAAATGAAAAAAAATAATAATTTTTTAAAAAGAGTAAGAGAGAGAGAGAGAGAGAGAGAGAGAGAGAGAGAGAGAGAGAGAGAAATGAAACTCACACAAAGGTGATTCCAGCACTTGGGGTCCCATGCCTTTAATCCCAGCACTAGGGAGGTGGAGACAGGAGTGATATGGCTGGGAGGAGAGAGGAATATAAAGGGGAAGAGACAGGAACTCAGTGGAGTGTGGAATCTGAGTTTAGTGGAGAGCACTGCAGGATCTGCCCTTTGTTTGTCTGAGCCTTGGTAGAGGTAAAATCTCTCTAGTGGTTGACTGTTTTGCTTTTCTGATCTTTAGCTGGAACCCCGATATCTGTCTTTAGGTTTTTAAATCGTAATTAATAATAATAATAATAATAATAATAACAATAATAATAAATTTATTTACACTCTTCCGGATGCCTCTGACTGTTCTCTCTCTTAAATCTACAATAGAAACCTTTCCCCCAACCCTAGGATCAGTCACCTCCTCACTTTCATAGGTTGTTTCTCCCTTAGGCTAAGGTGTTGTCTCTCCTTCTACAGAGCTTGTGAGGGTCTCGTCACCCCATCTCCCTTGAGGCTCTGAACTGCTCTGTGCATCTACTTGTTTTTCCTAGCCTTGACTTGGAGCCTGAATGGAAGGGGGGAGGGCTGAGAAGACAGTCTCATGTACCCCAGTTTTCCCATTGCATAGTACCATGGAGCACAGGGAGGTCCCTGGGGACAGCTAGATGACATTAGCTGTAAGAGTAGGAGAAGCGACCAAGAGACCAGCAGGAGGAAGGACTAAGTGAACAGGCTGAAGGCCCCACCCATCCAGAGCCCCTTCCACACATGGCGCCTCCCACTTCTGCTGGGAAGCCCCTACTCCTGCCATTCAGATTCGGGGGTTCTCTGTCTGGTCTGGCTCCCAGATTGGGGAAGGAAGTGGTTATAGCTGTTGTTGCCTGGGGCTGCAGAACCCGAGACTCTACTGGTTTGGGAGCTGGTGAACTATCTAGAGGTTGCCAAACAAGTGTTCTTCTGGATCCTCCTTGGAGATCTTTAAACCCTGGCAAAGCGAGGAGGAAGCTGTGGCTAGAGGGAGCTTCCTGTTTGCTGACGGTGTCAGGGCTGGTCTGAGAGAGCTAGAGTGAGCGGTGCCATCTCCCACCCTCCCCTTAGGCTGACTCACGTGCCTACCCTGTCCTGGGTTAGAATGAAGCCCTCAGGCCCAGCAAGTGCTTATTTCAGCGCCTCTCCTTACTGGCCTGGGCTGCAGGTAGCATTTCCAAAACCACTCAGAAAGCAGTAACCTGCTCTGTTGGCACAGGCTGCCTGACCATACGACTTTGGTGTTACTCTGGTTCCCAGAGAATGAAGCTAAGAGTGCTGAGGTTAGGGAAAAAAGAAAAAAAAAAAAGCCTCAAGTACATGGATTAAAAAAATGAGGATTCTTGTTTGAAGTCAATTTCAGATAACGACAGGCAATTTATTTTTATTTTATGCACATTGCTTTCTTGCCATGGGTGTTAGGTCCCCTGGAACTGGAATTAAAGACAGTTGTGAGCTGCCATGTGGGTGTTGGAAATTGAACTCAGGTCCTCTGGAAGAACAACCAGTGCTCTTAACCACTGAAAACATCTCTCCAGCCCCCATTTTTAAATTTTATTTATTCATTTTTTGACAGGCAATTTTTAAAAGGGAGAAACGGCTTCTTTCGGCTCACAGTTTGAGGGTACAGTCCGTCACGATGGGAAGTTGAGGTATCTGAAGCCCGAGGCAGCTGGTCTCATTTCAACCATAGTCAGGAAGCAGAGAGATGAATTATGGGTTTAGTTCACTTTCTTCCTTTAAAAAACAAAACAAAGCAAGCAAGCAAACAAGTAGAAAACCTGTCTGAGACCAATTAGTGCTATAGGAATGTCCATGGTTTTGGAGCCCATCAGTGAACTAAGGATAATTTGAAACATGATTCCCTTCCCCAGCAGCCTTCAAGAGTTTCTCAGCTAGGGGTGGAGCCTCGGGAGCTGACAACCACGTTTTTAGTATTAGAATATCCTCAGTTTTATCTTGGGAATCCTAAAGGGGCAGAAGCCCAGAGGAGGTGAAGACACCCATGATGTGACCCAATGATAGTTGGTGCAGGATTGCAGCTCCTCAGACAAGGACAGCCTGCCAACCTCGAAACACGGCCACTGTACACTTGTCTAGGTCTTGAGGGTGGGGTGGCAGCGAGGATGGGATTCAACTCATCACAGAAGAAAGTGGACTCTCCAAAGCGGTGACTGACAAGCCTGGTCACACTCGGTAGCAGCAGCTGGGGTTGCTTAGTTTGTGTCGTGGAACTGATTAGGTCATGGAATGTGTAGGTATTTGGTCAAGGTGTATTCATGAGGGTGTTTAGACTCTGTAGACAGAGTGCATGAATGTGTGTGTGCAGGTGTGTGTGCGCAAGAGAGACAGAAACAGACACATAGACACACACACACACACACACACACACACACACACAGATTGGTTAATCAAGCTAGACTTGGGTGTAACCGTCAAGCTGACCTGCTCTCTGGAGCAAGTAGACACTTGCTGTCATGGCCCACGAACTCATGTTTGAACACTTGGTCATTAGCTGGTGGCATTCTTTTGAGGTGTTATGGAGCCTTTTGGACATGGGGCCTAGCTGGCAGACACAGGGATGCAGGGGAGAAGCTAAAGGGTTCTAGTCCAGACTCTGCTCAGTCTCACTTTTCCTGCTTCCGGGTCAGCCACCTAGTAAGCTGCTTCACACTCCTTGAACGGTCGCTGTTCCTGCCACCGTGAATACCGCCATGCTCGTCCTACCTTGCTCCCCGCACCATGCTCCCTCAACCGTGTTCGCCCCACCATGAATCCGTGACTTAAAGGAAATCCTTCTTCCCCTAAATTGCAGCTGTGAGGAAGTCTGTCCAGCAATGGGAAGAGAAACGAACCCAAAGCATACGTCGGCCTCACAGAGAAGTCATGAGGATGGGATGAGAAAATGTTTACTTAGCTTCTGATGCCTCAGCACGCGGGGCGGGTACTAAAAGTGTAATCTCCTCTCCTTCTGGCTGCTGCTGACATCAGGAGTCATGTGCTACACGAGGATGAGAACGGCTGACTGGACTGTCGGGGCCCTTATACCAGTCCTGTAAAGGCTTCACAGCAGGATGTGGCTGGGGCCTGAGGCACTTCTACCGCTTGAGTCATGTGACCCAGGAGATCTTCCGGTAATGGGAAAGGATGCTTACATATGGAGACTTTGGCCAGTCACTTGGGACAATGCCCTCTGTAGTAGAGAATGGAAAGTCTTTGAAAATTGATTCCTGGCATTTGTCTGGGCCTGAAGATCAGCAGCATATTTGAGCCTGTGGGACGAAGGGACTACTCAACTGTAGCTACCCCTTTGCAGAGTGAGCCCCATCAGAAATATCAGGGGCTGAAGCCAAGCAGCTCCAACAGCCAGGCCTGACAGGTCAGAAGAGGCATATCTGGCGCTAAGTCAGAGCGGGATGAAGGGCTGTTCGAGGTAGACCAGAAAGCCCATTGCCCCTTTCAGTTCGCGTCCTCTGCTGAAGGGAAGGAGGCTCTGAAGTATAGCTGAAGGAGAACAAGCCCTTGCTACTCTCAGAGTATGTTCACTTGGCAGGAGGGTGCAAGCAAGAGGGATGACAGCTGAGCCACTGCCTCTAAACAGGAGTGGAAAGGAAACGGCTTCTCATCCATTTGGTTCTCATGTCTGCGCTGTTTTCACTCATTTGTTCCCTCGCTCAGAAAGCACCCATGGTTTGTGCCTGACTCCCTAGTCCCCCCTCCTCCCCCGCCTTCTTGAATAGAACCCAACTCGTATTCAAGTCTGTTTAACGACCCTTTCTTTCAGCCTCTATCTAAAATACTTACATCTCATTCATCTTAAAAGGAAACCAAACTCTCCAGTCACCCTCTGTGTATTACCATTTTTTTCTTTCAAGTCAGACCTTAAGTGCGTCAGCACAAGCTTGTCTCCATTTTTCTCTTCCCCGGCCCTTCTCATCGATCCGGCCTCCATGCCTGGCTTTTTCTCCACGGCTCTGCCTCCTAAAGATGGAGTCTGCCCCATCTCTCAGCATCCCTCACAGCTGCCAGCTAGCAGCAAATCACACTCACTAGCGGCGAAAGTCTCTCTCGCACCCCTTCTTCCTTGTGTCACAGTGTTCCTCGGGCCCACTCCTTGCAAGACAACAAATGGTTTATTAGGAGTATAAGTCTCAGCATCCCACATGCTGTGTTACTCTCCCAGAGCAACGGGGCCTAAACGCACAAACCAAATAGCTTAAGCCACAGAAATTAATTTTCCTCAAAGCCCTGGGGGCTGTAAGTTCAAAACCAAGGTGCTGCTGGAGTTGGCTTCTGTCTGCAGCTGACTTCTCTCTGCAGCCACACATGGACTTTCTCACCATGCCCTCATGCACCCTTCGACATGTGTGCCTCTCTCTCTATTCTTTCCTGTTGATAACACCAGTCCTTGTGATCTAGGGCCCCATCCCGTGACCTCATTTGAGTTCCCTCATAAGGGCCCTGTCCTGGTGAGTGTATGTCAACTTGACACAAGCTGGAGTCATCTGAAAGGAGGGGACTTCAGTTGAGAAAATGCCTCCATAAGATCAAGGCAGTAGGGCATTTTCTTAATTAGTGATTGGTGGGGGAGACCTAAATCTACTGTGGGTCGTTCCATCCTCTATGAGTTTGAGGCCAGACTGATCTACAAAATGAGTTCCAGGACAGTCAGGGCTGTTACACAGAGAAACTTCTCTCTCAGAAAATCAAGAAAGAAAAATAAGATCATGATATCTGAAAATCTTTTTGCTTATGTTAAACAAAGTGAGACAGAAATGTTTTCTCCCATATGTGGAAACTAGATTCATAATTATGTATATTTGTGTATATACATCACACACACACATATACACAGGTGTGTGTGTGTGTAACTTGAAGAGTAAAAGGTATTTGTCTTAGTTGCTTTTCTATTGTTGTGAAGAGACATCATGAATACAGTAACTTATAAAAGGATATATTTAGTTAGGGGCTTGCTTACAGTTTCAGAGGGTCAGTCCATGATCATCACGGTAGGGAGAATGGCAGTAGCCAGGGATCATGGTATCAGGCAGACAGGGGTGGCACTGGAGAGGTAGCTGAGAACTCATATCTTAGCTGAGAGTTGGGGTAGTGGGATTTGTGTGGGGTCTCAGGTTTCAAAAGGTCTGTCCCCAGTGACACACCACCTCTGACTAGGCCACATCTCCTAATCCTTCCCAAACAGTTCACACCAACTGGGAGCTAAGCACTCAAGTATATGAGCCTCTGAGAGCCATTCTCATCCAAACCATGACAGCCTTCATTAAAGGAGGGGGAACTAGAGAGGGCAATTGAATGTAAGAGATTAGGACGCAGAAGGTGGGCTGAATTGTGAGAAGAAAATGGACCAGCTAAAGTGGAGTGTGATGGGGAGAACAAGTGAGAACAAAGGACAATGGCACATGGATAGAAGGGTACCATGATGAAACCTATTATTTTGCACATTAACCTCAATTTAATTTTTAAAAAGAGGGTTGAAAGATTTCAGTCCATTTGCAACCGACTCTTTGCTGCTCCTTCCGAACACTAAAGAGCTGTCCAATTATCTTCTCTGTAATCCCAGGTGGCTCCTGTGTTAGCCAACAGAATTCAGTGGAAGTGAAGCTATAGGAAACCTGGGTCCCAACCTCCGGCATCCTTACGGCGTCACTTCATTCTCTTGGGATCTTGCGTTAAGAGCACCAAGTTAAGGAGTTGGCTTAGCGTTTCGAAGAGTGAAAGGCCACGTTAAGGGTGATCAAGATGACTTTGAACAAATTGCAGACGTGAGAATGAGATTCCTCTAGGCCTTCTGGCCCTGTCAGCATTCCAGTTAACAGGAGTCATTCAAGAGAACCAAGAGATCTCATCAGGGAAGCTGACAGGATTTGGGAGGATAAATCTCTGCTAGATGTAGCATGAATTCTAATTGATCTTAATAATTAAAAACCCAGAATCAGATTTCTTAATGCTGAAGATCAGAGAAGCAGAGAGGCCAACCATTAAAGAGTACTTACCTCTATCAATGTTCAGATCAAAGGGGCAATCCTGTCCTCAGACTACCTTCTTAGACTACGTTCTCAGATAGACTGCTTCCCCAGACTGCTTCAGATTGACTTGAGCTCCTGTCTCCTCCTGCCTTATATTCCTCTCTCCGCTCAGTCATATCACTCCTGTCTCAACCTCCCTAATGCTGGGGTTGAAGGCGTGGGATCCCACGTGTTGGGATCACTTTTGTGTTAGCTCTGTTTCTCTTTTAGACTGGATCAGTTTCGTGTGGGCTTGAACTCCCAGAGCTCTGTCTGCCTCTGTCTCCCTGGTGCTGGGATTAAAAGGTGTGTGCCACCACTGCCTGGTCTCCATAGCTAGCTAGTTGGCTAGCTCTGTGCCCTGATCTTCAGGCGAGCTTTATCTGTAACAGCACAAACAAAACATCACCATAGCTAGATGATTGTCATCCAGAAGACTCCATGGATGGTTGGTCCTGATTTCCGTGTGCCCAATCTCCTTTCGCTCTTTGAACCGCAGCTCTTCTTCCTCATTGTCACACTGAGTGTCAACCACCAAACTTAGAAATAACCACTGTTTCTAGTCACAGACACAAAGAACAAGACAGCCAGAACCAATGATTTTCAGCAAGGTCTCTGTGTGACTCTGATCGAGTCTGGATATAAAGACATCTTCAGGGACTGCTTTTCTGCCGAAGCTGACCACATTTGCTTCCCTGTATGAATCTCCCAAGTCAGAAGCCGGAGCATCTTATACTCTCTGGGGTGACTGCAACTTCTACACCTGAAATGCAACCCAGGATTTCTGTTAGAGAAAAGGCTCTCTCTAATGATGCAGGTAAGAAAGCTGGACATCCCTCTACATGTCCTTATACTGACCCATCCAAGTGTAGCATCAGCCACAGCAGCACTCTGTGTGTGGTCAAAAAACTTGCAAAAGGGAAAAAAAATCCAAATGCTACAAAAGAGGACAGAAAAGTATTTACCAAAAGGAACACTTAATCCAGGTAAAATGAATGAACAAGAGTCTCCTGGATTCATGTGAATAAACTTCAAAACCATCATCCCACATACTATCAGGAGGCTGAAGTCACGTAAAGTGTACTGTTCATGTGGAAGTTCAAAACACCGTCAGGGGTTTAAGATGTGCTTATTTTAGTGGCTGCATGTGCACAGGATTACCAAATAACACAGTTGAGGGAGAGGGTGTTGGGGGAAGCAGGACTGAGGAGGGATACACCAGAATTTTGAATGTACTTCAGTGATTTGAGAAAAGCAGAGAAAAATTCAATAATTGCAAAACTAGATGGCAGACCTTACTTTCACATTCTAAAAATAAAAAATTAAAAAACATGTTAAGTTCTCCTTTCTCTTTTCCTGATCAAATATCTTTTCTGTAGTTTGATTTCATCCTGGTAATGGCAGGCTTAGTTTTATTTTATGTTGATTAATTATCTGTCTGTCTGCCCACGATTACAGGCGTGGGTCGCCACACCCAGCAGACAATGAAGTTTTAAACTGGGGAGCTTGACAGTGCCTCTCGGACTTTAACATCTGGATTGTCTGGAGATCTTGTTAAAATCTGCATTCTGGTTTTGTAGATCCAGAGATAGGTTAGGGCCTGAAATTCTGCCTTGCCAATGCTTCTGGGACAAGTGAAAGTAGCTGGCTCTTGGACCATACTTTGCCTGGGGCTCACTGAATCCCTTTCAGCTCCAGCTGGTTCCAGGTGTGCCCTTGAGTCCCACTGACAACGGCCTCAGGTATTCTAGAGGGAAGGGAACAGAAGGGCCGAGGCCTGTGGGAACAGCAGGACTTCAGACAGTGGCCCCACCTCCTGGATAGAGACAGAACTAGCATCTAGCCCTCCCCTGCTCTGGAACCCCTCCCATGTAACCCAGGAACAGGGGCCTGAACTATACACAGAGAGGGAGAGAGAGAGGGAGGGAGGGAGCAATATTGAGAATATTTAAGTGGTCAGTAAGGCCAAAACCTGCACGTTAGAAGGATGGCGATTCAGTGTATTTTTTTTTTTTTTAATTTGGCTCCAAACCTGCAGAGCAACAGGCTAAACACTGAGGCAGACTTTCTGTGTTACAGTCTTAGGTTACTGGCCTCTTCTTTTTAGGGGAACCTTGGTTGCTTCTATGAAGGCCTTGTGTGTCTGATTTACTCTAAGATTGCAGTTTTTAATGTTAATCCTATATTTTAAGAAAATACTCTCTCGGGGAGCAGGAGGAGAACTTGAGGGAACAGGATGGTTGAAATGCGGAAAGGACAGAGGGAGAACAAGGAAAGAGATATCTTGGTTGAGGGAGTCATTATGGGATTAGCAAGAAACCTGGCACTAGAGAATTCACCACCAGGAATCCACAAGGATGGCCCTGGCTAAGACTCTAAGAAATTGTTGGAGAGGGTGTCTGAATTGACTTTGTCCTGTAGTCAGATTGATGACTAACCTTCATCCAGGAACTGATGGAAGCAGAAACAGAGACCCACAGCAAAGCACTGGGCTGAGCTCCCAAAGTCCAGTTGAAGAGAAGGAGAAGCGATAATATGAGCAAAGGTGTCAAGACCATGAAGGGGACACCCACTGAAACAGCTTACCAGAGCTAACGGGAACTCACCAACTCTGGCCTGACAGTGAGGAATCAGCATAGGACCAAACTAGGCCCTCTGAATGTGGGTGACTGTCGTTTGACTGGGGTAGATTGTGGAGCCACTGGCAGTGAGACCAAAATTTATCCCTACTGCTTGTACTGGATTTTTGGAACCCATTGTCTTTGGAGGGATACCTTACTCAGCCTAGATACAGTGGAGAAGCCCTGCCTCAAAGTCATGCACTAGACTTTGTTGACTTCCCATGGGAAGTCTTACCCTCTCTGAGGAGTGGATGGGGGTCAGAGGGAGGAAGGTGGAAGGAGCAGGAGGAAGGGAGGGAGTGGGAACTGGGATTGCTATGTAAAATGAAAAAATACAGTTTTTTTAAAAAAATAATTTAAAAAAGAAAGGAAAGAAAATGGTCTCTCAGCAACATTTATAGGAGTGCTTGATGGAATGTCTGGGCATCACATTCTAGTCAAGGGAACTTACAAAAATCTCTCTCACAGTCTCTACAAGAATTCTTGGAATGTTGAGGACAGTGAGCATTGATTAGCAGTGTTTCACGAGACCTGTGGCAACCCACTTCTGTGTGGGAACTGCATCGGTGAGGAGAGAATTCTCTTGAAGAGCTCCCATGGAGAACACTTTCCTTGTACCTGACTGATGATGGCCGCAGACTTGCCTCCCAGGCCTTCCTTTGCTGGCTTGTTTCCGTGCTGTGCTCTGAAGTAAGTCACACCATGGAGTCTTCTGAGTGCTGTCGCTGGATTATTGATTGATTAGGGGCAATCTCCAAGAGACCTGCTTACCTTCTGTTGCCCTGATCTGGACGTGGGCAGCCTCCAGTCTCAGTAACTGTCTCTCCCTGACTCCTATACACCGCAGCTCCCTACCTCTTATCCAGTCATACATCCGTATCCAAATCTGCTTTTCCGTCTCATGTCCTCATGTCTCCATGTCGCAAACACCTTTCTCTTTTTCCCTTGGCTGGGCTAACTTCCATGAAATCAAGTCTCGGCAGGTTTTGTTATCCAGGGCTGTGGAACAGGCCACCCCCAAACCTTGTGACTTACGACGGCAGCAGCTCACCCCTTCTCCTATCTACATGGGTTGTTGAGTCAGGCAGCTTCTTCTGCTTTCCACAGGCTTGGCCAGGAGTTTAGGGTGGAAATTTCTAGTGGTCCCACCCACGTGCAGGTGCCAGACCGGCTATTAGCTCCGCTGAGGCCAATAGCTACATTCACAGTGCTCTTCCATATGGGGCTTCTAAGTGCGATTGGTTAGTTTTCTTTAGAGCATGGTGGTTGGGTTCCAGGGCAAATTATTTCTAAAGAGCAAGCCCAACACACCAAGCAGCCGCTTGCATCAGTCATGTTGACATCCCACTGAGGTAAGCGAGAGCCATGGCCAAGCTCAGAATCAGCATGGGAGGAGTCTACACAAAGAGATTAGAGCTGAAGGAGGGATTCACCGGAGGCCACCAAAATGCGAGGAGGGGGTCATTTGCTTAAGCCTTCCCAGACTTTTATTTTTAATACCCCTTCCTGTACTTAGCCCATCAGTGTGAGGCAGAAAGTATAGTTCCAAGGGTTATCTGGCCTGGAGCTCCTCTGAGGGCAGACACCCTCTCTCCATCTTCCCTCTCTCCTTCCTACACCATGCTAGAAGGATTCGTGATGGAACTGGAGCCGCTGTTGCCACCTCTTTCCTGTTTGCCCTATCCCTACCCCACTGAGACTTTGGAAGTCGAATAGCCACTTACATTGTCCCCCTACCCCTTACAGTATGGCAGTCTGGTCCCATAAATCGGTTCCTGGCTGACAGGAAGCATCTAATAGCCATTGGTGGGACAAATAAAGGAGCAACTGAGTGAACTTCTAGAGAATCATGGAGGTCTTTAAGCCATAAGTACATTATATTCTTTCTCTTTGTTTGTGACAGGGTCTCACTCTGTAGCCTTGGCTGGTTTGAAAGGTACTATATAGACCAAGATGTCCTCACAATGATCCAACTGCCTCTGCCCCCGGGATGATAAGGTTATAGATGTGTTCCACTACATCCTGGGTTTTAGTAAATATATATAGTTTTATATACATATATAAAACCCAGGATGTAATGTATACATATATTTATACATATATACGTATATACATGTCTATATGTGTATGTGTGTATATATGTATGTGTGTGATTTTATAAATATATATGATTTTATAAATATAAATATATATTTATGATTTAATGTCTCTATCTGTATTCTATTTGTATATGCACCTGCATGCCAGAAAAGGGCATCAGATCCCATTATAGATGGTTGTGATTCACTATATGGTTGTTGGGAACTGAACTCAGGACCTCTGGAAGGACTACCAATGCTCTTAACTGCTAAGCCATCTCTCCGATCTTTCTTTCTTTCATTTTAAAATTTTTAACCTTTATTGTTATTTTGTGTATGAGTGGCCTTGGAGGTCAGAAGAGGCTGTCTTGGGACTGGAGTTACAGACAGTTGTGAGCTACTATATGGGTGATGTGAATTGAACTTAGGGCCTCTGGAAGAACAGCCAGTGCTCCTAACCACAGAACCATCCTGCCAGCCCCCTCAGTTTCTTTCTTAAATGTACACTGTGATTGAGTCGAGCAGAAAACACACCTTCCCTAGTGGAAGCTAGTCCACCAGAGTTGTCATCAGGAGGCTTTCCTGGCCTCTCTTTTCTGACTGGTCCCCTAGGAAACCATATTATGCAGCTTTGCGTGTTTTGGGCAGAAAAGGACAAGGTGCACCCCACAAATGTGTTCTCTGCCTCCCAGATTCTGGGGTTCTGGGCAGTCTTCTAATACAGGCTCAGTCAGCCTGTATAAATAGTCACAGACACATCTTCAGGGGTAACTAACACGCTGGAGTGTGGCAATCTATTGTGAACTCAGCTCCTCCCTATTGCAAAATTCTGACCTCATCAGGAACAGCAGAAGTGAGTCATTCCTGTGTAAAGGCTCCGATTACATCATTTGCTTTTTAAGAACTTAAAAAAAGGGGAAGAGAGAAAAAACAAAACACGAAACTTAGTGTTCTGTTCTGTGTTCCTCTCTGGGGGCCTAGGGGCAAGGCTCTTCATTCCGCGTGTAGGCACCCTGTCAGCTATGGAACAACTTCTTACCTCAGACCCCTTCCAGCTTCTTCACTTTGTCTGCCATGTAAAAATCTCCGTTAAAGGAAGGTCCGACCTGGTGGTTGTCTGGTGCTAAATGGTCAACCCCAAAAACCTTAAACACAAATAACAAGTAACCTGAACAGGTTATACTTAAAAATATATTTGTATATACAGACACACATGTAAGAACAATTAATGGGGGAAAAAAGAGGCCATGAATTTGAAAGAGAGCAAGGAGAGGTATATGGCAGGGTTTGGAGGGAGGAAAGGAAAAAGAGAAATGATGTAATTATATTATAATATCAAAACTAAAACTGGGTAGTGGTGGTGCACACCTTTAATCACAGCAATTGGGAGGCCGAGGTAGGCTGATGGCTGGCAGGCCCCCTTGGTCTACAGAACGAGTTCCAGGACAGCCAGGGTTACACAGAGAAACTCTGTCTCAAGCAAACAAAGAAACAAGCAGAAAGTCCGGGTTAATAAAACTAAATAAAAAATTTCTTTGCCTTTTGTTTTATAAGAGATTCTTCCTTGTCATTCCCAAGCTTTTGCTGATTATGATTAGGAACAGTGGGACACACTGGTGTGAACCTGGTCAGCTGCCAGTTCTCTCCTTCTGTCTTCCTAGGTTTCCACGATCCGTGCAACTCAGGTCCTCGGGTCTGTAGAGCAAGCACCTTCACCTGCTCTTGTTTTTGTCTCCCTCAAAGGACTGCCACTATTATTTTCAGGAGGCCAACCCCGCCCCCACTTGGTCTTAGTAAAGTCATTTCTCCAGCTTAGGATTCAAACTGGCTCCTTTGAAATCACCCTGGTCCACCTGCGCTTTTATTGGCTGGCCCCCGGTTTGTTTTGACCTTCTGGGTTTCTAAGCTTGGTTATAGCGCACTTCCTAGTCATCCATTGTCGGTACCACGGCGTACCGACACAGCCGGGCTCTGGCGGGACACCTGGATTTGAGTTTTACAGCTTCTCTTCCTTTTACAAGTGGGGAAACCTGCAAAGATCTACAACAAATGACTAGTTCGAGGCTGCAGACCCAGGAAGTGGCAAGGCTAAAAGTGGCTCTTGGCTTTCTGCACAAGACTCCTTCTTTTATGCTACTGTGCGGACCAATCACGTTCCTGTAGCTTTGGCCGAAGCTCTAAACGTTTGCGCAATTGCAGCTGAGGCCACCGAACCTACAAGCATCTGCTGAGGTGGGTTTTGTAATGATGGTGCTTGGGCAATGGCAAGTCCCGTGACTTTCTTTCCTGTCTGCCCTCTCAGTCCTCAGGGGCGAAGCTCACACAGCTCTCATCTGGCAAACGTCACCCTTGGAAAGAGGAACGCGAAGCCTGCTTCTGCCTATGGCTGTTTCTCCTGCCCTATCAAACTGCTTTGGTTGGAAACTTTCTCTGCACAAATCTGCCCAGCCAACGTTTCAGGTGCTCCCTTTGGCACATCATCCCAACCCAAAGGAAAAACCATCTGTCAGGGACCGCTTCAAATGTTTTATCTACTGTCCATTTTTTATTTACGTACCTATAATATCACCCACGGCTGTGTGTCTATTTCTATTTTCTAATGCCTTAGTTGATGGTTTTGCCTTCATCTCCTCTTACCTCCCAACCCCTGACTTGGTCAATCTATGTTTACTGAATCAAATGAGTTCATGGAGGACTTCCTGGGAACAATCTACATCCAAAGTTTAGGGTTCCCCCCCTAAAATTTAGCTTGGATAAGGATTAGGCTATGGTAGTCTCTCTTCAAACACACACACACACACACACACACACACACACACACACACAGAGACACACACACACACACACTGAAAGACTATATGCCACTGTGTTTAATGGCAAAGGGGAAATGTCCCTCTACCCCCTTAAGGTTTGCCGAAATGCACACCACCACACAGCTCCGAAAAGGAAAAGCGTATGGATTTATCTCCTGGGCATGGGGTGCACTGGAGCGTGAGTCCTCATCACTTCAGTAAGGTTTGGAGGTCTGTAAACCTTCATGAGCAGGGAAGGAGATAGATCAGTTGGGACAACAGAAAGGACAAGAAATACTGAATTGCTAACTTTGGAAAGGAAAATAGGTGAAAGTGCAAAAACAGACAAATGACCCGAACTATCCAGACTAGGGGGAGAGGAGAAATTAAAAGGATGGGGTGGGGGTGGGGTGGGCCAGAGATGGCTTGGAGGTTAACTGCTAACCTCTGAAGGGCTAACTGCTCTTCCAGAGGACCCAGGTTCGATTTCCAGGACCCACATGGTGGCTCACAAATGTCTGTTAACTATGCATGTGGTGCACTGACACACACACACACACACACACACACACACACACACAGGTTAAATACACACATACATAAAATTAATAATAAAAATAAAATTTAAAAAAGGATGGGAGGGGAGAGCATGCTTTTAAATGCAGCCTCTTAGAATGCTGAGAAGGGAAGCTTTTGAATTTGAGGCCAGCCCGGGTGACATAACAGACCCTGTTTCCAGACAGGGACATACCCAAGTTGGCAGAATTCTTGCCTAGCACACACATGCCCTGGGTTTGATCCCCAGCACCTCTTAAAACTGGATGTAGCAAGTTTAGGATCAGCCTAGACTACTTGGGATCCTGCTGGAAAGAAAAACAAAAAGAATCTTGTTTCACTTTTTAAAATATACATTGGGGGGACTGGAGAGATGGCTCAACAGTTAAGAGCGCTTGTTCAGAGGACCCGGGGTTCAATTCCCAGCACCACCATGGTGATTCACAACCCTCCATAACTCCAGTTTCAGGTGATTTGATGCCCTCTTCTAACCTCCATGGTTACATGGTGTATAAACACACTTGCAGGGAAAAACACTCATATACAGAAAATAAAATAAATAAATCTAAAACACAATACACACCCCTCCACTCCCCACCTCTCCCAACCCCCCACCCCACCCTTACCCCCAGCTGCCACTGCCACCACCGGGTAAACAGTAAGTAAATGTGGGAGAGACTCTCCAGTCTCCTAGGTGGCAGAGTCCCTGCAGGAGTCTGAATTCAATAATGAGTTTGGGACAAATTAAAGAAAAGTCTACAGGTAGAAGCAGGAAGACCCCAGACAAACTAACTGGACGGCTTGAGGTGGTGTCTGCAGAAGTCAAGCCGCCACCTAACTTTCCCGAGAACGCCGTCCCATGGGGAAAGCACAATGCGAACCACATGCAGGCTTTTCTACCCCAAGCTGTCACATTAAACATGGAAAAGGGTAAAAATAACTTACAGAAAGTGCTCGAATATCTTTACTATTAAATCTTAAGTCTTTACAACTATCTCCACTCTGCCCAGTGTATTGTCACTTGGACACACAATTTATGCAGTAATTGTTGATGAGTTTTCTTACATAGTCTTCTAAGTCTTCAGATGTCATGGTTTATTTATTTTTTAAAATATTTATTTATTTATTATATATACAATATTCTGTCTGTGTGTATGCCTGCAGGCCAGAAGAGGGCACCAGACCTCATTACAGATGGTTGTGAGCTACCATGTGGTTGCTGGGAATTGAACTCAGGACCTTTGGAAGAGCAGGCAATGCTCTTAACCACTGAGCCATCTCTCCAGCCCCCTGTCATGGTTTATTTAATAATCACAGCACATCTCCACTTGGTTACTAAATTTTTGTTGAAAATAATCTGTTTTTAGAGTGCATAAAACTTCCAGATGAAAACTAGATTCCCTTCCCCAGTGTTTTACAAACACACCTAAATCAAATACCAGGGTTGGCTTTTTCTGTTTGTTTTTTCATTTTCCTTTTGTTAAAAAGAATATTTGTTTTCATTTTATGTGTGTGGATTTTTTGCTTACATTTATGATATGTGTGCCTGGTACCTGAGGAGGCCAGAAGAGAGTGTCAGATTCTACAGAACTGGAGTTACAAATGGTTGTGAGCCACCAAGTGGGTGCTGGGAATTGAACCTGGGTCCTCTAGAATAGCAGCCATCTTTCCAGCCCCCTTATTTTTTTTTTACCTTTTTTTTCTTTTTTCAACTAACATTGTTGACTTTCTTGATAAAAAAAAAACACTGCACTTTAAAAAACATTTTCCCATTTTATTTTGTATGTGCATTGGTGTTTTGCCTATATGAATGGCTGTGTGAGGGCGTTGGATCCCCTGGAACTGGAGTTACAGACAGTTATGAACAGTCATGTGGGTGCTGGGAATTGAACCCTGGCCTTTTGGAAAAGCAGCCAACGTTCTTAACCACTGAGCCACCCCTCCAGTCCTATTTATTGACATATTTGTGTGTGTGCGCGTTCAAGAGCACCTGTGGAAGTCAGCAGACAACTTTAGGGCGTTGCCTGTTTCCTTCCAGCGTATGGGTCGTCGTAGGAATTGAACTCAGGGTCTCAGTCTCGGCAGGAGGTGTGTTAAAAGCCAAGCCATTTCTCTGCCTCCCCCAACCCTGTACAGAGTGCCCTGTGTCCCAGAATGGCCACGAAGTTGTTCTGTAGTCAAGGATGACCTTGACCTCCTAACTCCCTTGCTTCCACTCCCTTCACCAGTCTTGGAATTACAAGCAAACCCCACAAGGCCCAGTTTATTTGATTCTGGGCTCAAACGCAGGGCTTCTGGCAGGTTAGGCAAACAAATGTATACCTCAGTCCTTCAAATATCAGTTTTATTTTTTTTTTTTTTTAGTTAAAATTAAACACTAGAACCTTTGTTCCTTCATGACAAAGGGGACGTTTTAAGTACTCATAATTTTGGAACGGCCCTCCCCCCCACCCTGCATTTGCCTTTAATCTATTTCCCTGACCCTGGGTTAGACCCTGAGGGAAGTCAGACCAAAGGTCATTGTCCAAGTTCCTAGGTTTAATAGTCAAACTATATCGGTTGTCTGAGGAGTTCTGTGTATTCTCTTTTGAAACCCAGAGTCAAACTAGGTCTTAAGAGACAAAGAAGTGTATTGTAGCTGTATATTGTTCCTAGCTATGGAACACTCCCATTCTCTCTCGGTCTCTGTTTCTCTCTCACACATACACTCACACACACTTAAACACACACACTAAAGGTAAAAAAACACTCAGGAGGCAGAGGCTAGCCTGGTCTACAGGGTGAGTTCCAGGACAGCCAGGGCTACAACGAAACCCTGCATTGAAAAACAAAAACAAACAAACAAAATCTGAAAAAAAATTCTTGTGAGACAGTTTTTTAGAGTTTTATATCTTGTGAAGGATTTTAAAATAAAAATATTCACAAAATGCCAATTATAAAATTTTGTTTTTCATAATTTGTTTTTTAAAAGAAAAGGTTATAGGCCAGTTGATGGTGGCGCACGCTTTTAACCCTAGCACGTGGGAGGCAGAGACACAACCAGGGGAATCTTTGTGAGGTCAAGGCCAGCTTGGTTTACAGAGTGAGTAGAAAAGGATACACAGAGAAATCCTGTCTCGAAAAACCAAAACTAAAACAAAAAAACCCCAAAAAAACAAAAAAAGGAAGGAAAAAAGGGTAATGGGGAGTGCCACCAGGTGGCGCTAAAATCTAATCAAAATTCCAAATTCCAGTCTCTGGTTTATTCTAGAGGGGTGTGATTTACAGAAGACCCGGGGGTGAGGGGTGGAGGTCGGGGTGGGGGTGGAGGTGAAGTGGGAGGGGAAACGACACAGTATCAACAGCAAAACCCACCGAACAAAGGGCAAATAAATTAGGTTGCAACCTAGAAATGGATTAATTCCCTCCTTCTGTTTGAAAGATAATTTCTGCTCTCACACTGGTATGGGAATGTTATCCCATCATACAGTGAATCTATATATGTTATTAAAAATTTGAAAAGGAGTTCACTTGTAGAAGAATTCAATTAGTTGTTGCCTTGCAGTGGAAGTGCATTTTGAAGGGAGGAGGTGGGAGCGGGGAGATTATAAAACCCATCACCTAGTTCGGAAAGTTTATCCAATATCCTATCTATCTCTGAAGCAGCCAGTCCTGGCAGCGGGCAAAGTGTTGTGGGTGAGAGAGAATCCCATGAAGAAGTCGCTGCAGAAAGAGATTTTTCTCCTTATTTACTCTGGCTTAATTTTCCCACTTCATTTTTTTTTTTGCAATTGTTTCAATACGGAGTTTTGAGCTCAGAACACCCTGTATAATATGTCTGGAAATCAGGAAAGGAAATGAGTGGACTTCCTACTGTTTCTTAAGTCTTTGTATTTAAGTCTTTTAACGAACCACATGGTGCAAGCTCTGTTTTACATTCTCTTAATATTTGAAGTTTAAGGACATAGCCAAGATTCCCAAGCTATATTAAGACCAAGGAAAGCAATGTTCACAACACAGCCATAAAAAGTTTTGACTAAAAGGAGAACAATATATGTAAATATAATTTTTCAGTAACAGGAGTGTTTGTGTGTGTGTGACTTTCTAAATCAATGACCAACTAAACTTTTTGACAGCTCCATAGACCTAAAAGAATAAAGCAAATAAAACCAAAAGACTAATCTGGGGTAAAGAAAACCCAGGCCTTTCGGTCTTTGGATACATTGTCCTCTCTGAGATGGGCTCCAGTGACACTAATAGAACATTTATATATTATAATTGTAACCTTGATTATATCTGTGCAACTACACAGAAACTGTAACATTGGAATTGGATGTGAAAACACACTGGTTGACTATATGAGTTTGGCCAGATTATAGCAGAATCTGGTGTTGAGGTAAGAACGAAAAGTTCCACTCTGAGAAACTGTGTTAGCTCTCCACATTCATTTACCCCTCCTCTCTTTAGGCTCACTTTATTGCTCAGGGTTGACTCCTCCCAGACCCTCCTGCATGCCCGGACTCCTACAGGTGGGCAGGCCTACTGTTGCACCCACCATTTATTGATTCTTGCAAAGGGCCAGGCATGGTGCTAGGTCTTCAAGAGGCTAAGGATGAGAGGAGATACTGGTCTTCAGACAGCTCACAGGGAGGGAGATAAGGAAATGGGGTAACACCTTCATCATGACGTGGTGGCTCATTTCCTCTACCCGGGATGTCGCTTTCTTAGTCCAACCCTCCACGAGGGACCCCAACTTGAATCTCAACTACCTTTCAAGAGCAGCTGTATTATAGTAAGCCATTCGCTTTCCCTTTTCGCTATGTCCAAACAGTTTCTCTTTTTTTGGGGGGGGGGGGGAAGGCCCTCCTTGACTCCCTGGCTGCTTTTTACCACTTCTCTTTCTTACAATGGACTGACTTAGATCCTTTAAGATAGGACGTGCCACTTCCTGCAGGATGGGGTGACAAATGAATTAAGGCTTGGTATGATATATCTAGACATTCTCTCCACCTCACAGTAACCGTGTGCCACCTGCAAGGCCCCCGTGAGGCTACACCTCCACTTTTCCAGCTTCAAGCTTTTCATTTGCTTGAGCTGTTGGAGCAAATGGGTTTGCTCGCAGCAGCCTATTGCGGGCAGTTGTCCGGCTTCAGGATTCGAATCAGACGTGGAAGGTGCCTCTCCAAGCTGAATGATTCCTTCTCGGCGGAGTGGCTTGCATCTCTCTCCCCTGTTCCCGTCGTCCTAAGACTGTGCAACTCCTAGATTCCTCCCCTAATCTTCTTCACCGGGAGACCTAAGTGCAGGCCTTGAAGAGAAGAGCCTGGAGGGGACTCACCCAGGCCCACCCAATTTACTGTCAGCCTCTCATTGTGAAAAGACTGCCTCGGGGCGAGTACTAGGGTGCGGCCCAGAGCGGAAGAGGGGTTTGTCACCTAAAGAAAGTAAGTAAGAAAGAAAGAAAACCCGTGGCTAGGGACAAAGTGTGCATAGGAGTCTGTTTATGTAAAAACAAAACCACGTTAAAGGCGCCGCCCTCCCCTGCCCCCCCCCCCCCGCCCCATGTGTTTGATCACCGGCACGGAGTTTGCTCGGAAGCAAGGTAAATCTGAAACCGTGGGAGTACCCAACGCCCCTCAAAAGTGAGGCTCGTCTTGGGACTGCCCGTCCAGACCCGGAGGGCTCCAGGTTGCCTGCTCCACCGCCTCGCGCTCAGAGAGGCTGCGGCGAAGCCGGGGACCAGGCGGCCACATAGGTTCTGTGGGGAAGGCCGCCGCGCAGACTCCACAGGCACCGCCTCTCCCAGCCCGGCGGACAGGGCCGTCAATCATGCTCGCCCGGACCCGCCTTCGGACTGCAGCGGGCGGCCAATCGGAGCCAAGCTCCGCAGCGATGAGCTCAACCCGATGGCTTCCCATTGGGTGGCTATATTAAGAAAGTGGCCGGACTCTTTAAATAGCGGGCGCTAGGGCCGCAGCCCGCATCTGCCACCGCAGTCCAGCTGTCTTCGTCTGCGCCGTTCCGTGTTCCTTAGGTCTGGAGGTATTCTCTCCGGGAGGGAAGCTAGGCCGAGTCCGCAGCACCAGCCATCGCCTTGCACAAAGCAACCCAACTCCGGGACAGCCGAGGACCGCAGTATCGCCCGGCAGCAGCAGTGCGGCGACACGCTCTGCGCGCCTTATGCCCCCGCGCCCCTGCCGCGGCAAAGAGAGAGCCCCGAGAGATCGCACCGCCGCGGGGTCCCGGTGCAGCTAGCGAGCATAGCCCGCTGCGCGCGGCCGCGGGTGAGCAGAGAGCGGCAAGCAGGGAGCGGGACGGCGGCGAGGCGCTCGCGGGCCCCTCCTGCTGCCCGCACCCGGTGAGCTCATGGCGGCCATCCGCAAGAAGCTAGTGGTGGTGGGCGACGGCGCGTGCGGCAAGACGTGCCTGCTGATCGTGTTCAGTAAGGACGAGTTCCCCGAGGTGTATGTGCCTACCGTGTTCGAGAACTATGTGGCGGACATCGAGGTGGACGGCAAGCAGGTGGAGTTGGCGCTGTGGGACACAGCGGGCCAGGAGGACTACGATCGTTTACGGCCGCTCTCTTATCCGGACACAGACGTCATCCTTATGTGCTTCTCGGTGGACAGCCCGGACTCTCTGGAGAACATCCCCGAGAAGTGGGTGCCCGAGGTAAAGCACTTCTGCCCCAATGTGCCAATCATCCTGGTGGCCAACAAGAAAGACCTGCGCAGCGATGAGCATGTACGCACGGAGCTGGCCCGAATGAAGCAGGAGCCAGTGCGCACGGATGATGGCCGCGCCATGGCGGTGCGCATCCAAGCCTATGACTACCTCGAGTGCTCGGCCAAGACCAAGGAGGGCGTGCGCGAGGTCTTCGAGACGGCCACACGCGCCGCGCTGCAGAAGCGCTACGGCTCCCAGAATGGTTGCATCAACTGCTGCAAGGTGCTATGAGGGCCGCGCCCTGCCTCCCGCCCCTGCCAGCGTGGCTCCCCCTCCTCGGCCCGGTCGCCCATGAGCCGGGAGAAAGGGAGACCCACGCCCCGCAAGGACACCACCAGACTGCCTGGCATCTGCTGGTGACTCTGGCTGATCACGCTGAGAATTAGCGTGGGCACCGAGCTCCCCCTTCCCAGTGTCTGTGTGTGTCCAGTCCAGCTGTGTGGCACAGGCCTGGGCGCCCTGCTGAGTGCCAAGGGGTTCCTGAGCATCCTTTCTAAAGAGTCAGGCCTCAAAGTGTGGTTGTGTGTATGTACGACTCCCTACACTCCCCACCCAACTTTTGCCCCACCCTTGCCTCTGGTTTCACCAGGGTCACACAGAGTGGACGAACACCAACAGATGTTCAGCTTGTAACCAGCGAGCCACTCCTGTCCCTCCATGTCTGTAACATAGACCCCTGGAACCACGGGAGGGAAGGGCTGGGGAAGGTGATGAGGGGGTGTTACATAAATGCAGATTTTATTTTCGGAGGCAGAATGGTGTTGTTTCGTGGTGGTGAGTGGTGTGACCAGGGCGCAAGAGCAACTCCTTTCCCAGGCTGGATCAGGCGCCCGCCCATCCGAGCATGAACTGGACTTGGCCATCTTTCCACATCATGGGAAGACATTTGCAACTGACTTGGGGTTGTGAGGAAGCGGCTTCCAGACACAGAGTCTCCTGGGCCAACCCCCAGCGAACCTCCTTTCCAGCCACCTGAAGAGGATCCAGGGTGTGCTGCGGGGGTCACCTTTGCCATAAGCGAACTTTGTGCCTGTCCCACAAGTGAACGTTGTTCAGTCCAAGAACCTATTGTTACTGAATTTATTTAAAGGCTGAAGCTTTTTCTTTTTGTTATTGTTGTTGATGAAAAGAATTCTTTGCACAATTGTTTCATTGTTTGACACTCAGTGCGCTTGTCATTTGCATACGACAGCATTCTGACCACACTTGTATGCTGTAACCTCATCTACTTCTGATTTTTTAAAAAAAAAAACTATGATGACTTTAAAATAAGATTAAAAAACACTAACTTGTTTTCTTGAAAAAAGTGTCAACACTGTTTTGTGATTTTTATTTGTGTAGCTTATGCACACTGTTTGGAAGGCAACGTTTCAGTCTATTTAAACCTTCCCCTCCCCGGAAGACCGTCTTCAGCTATGTAAAATTTTCTCTACATTCTGTGTGCAGAGCAGAGAAAAGCCTCCCTCTATGCCCTTTCCCTCTCCCCTATCCTGCCCAGTGGTACTTCTACTAAATTGTCTTGGGTTTTTTTTGTTTGTTTATTTTATTTTTTAAATAAACTGATAAATGACAAAGTGGTGAGCTTACGATGTTTACATAAAAGTTCTATAAGCTGTGTATACAGTTTTTTATGTAAAATATTAAAAGACTATGATGACATTTATAAATGGCTCTTGTGGCTTAATAGTGTCATTAAAAATATCCGAATTTGGGGTAAGGGAAGAATTCTCAGACCCTTTCAGGCAGTGAATCCACTGTCGCCTTTTAGGTGATTGGGTGACCCAGAGGGGCCAGGATGTTCCTGTCACAGTCCCACAGGAGGTTAAGCCTATTACTCAGACATCCAGAGTATATTAATAATTGTGAATTTAGTCCCATTAGGTGAGGCCTAAAGTCTTGGTTTGGCTTCCTCTATAGGTCTTTAGAAACTATCTTTAACGTATTCTGGGGTGTTGTTTCTCTTTGACAACAATGGGGAAATGTTGTCATTTGTGAATGTTAAATGTGGATTTTTTAAAAAATGTCTTCAGGAGGTGTGGTTAATCATGTGTGGATCAGGCTGGGATCTTAAAGAGGTGGGAAATAGACCCTCGCCTCCCATCTCTCACCCTCCCCCACCCACCCCCTTCCCATCTAAGCTGGGATCTCTGGGGAGGGGAAGCTTTTGAGTGGGATTGCAGGGAGAGAGTTAAAATAAGGAACTGGCTCTTTATTATTACACAGCTTTTACCTGAATGCTTCCAGAAGGGTCCCATAAATGCCTTATTCTAAGGACCAGTTCCTGGCCCTGTAGACAGAAGGCTGTGTGTTTGAGCAGTCAGGATTTAATGTTGGGGAAGTCCGGGTTTGAGAGTCAACGTTGAGACCCCCCCCTCCCCAATTTCAGACAGGCTTCCTTCTTCGGTGTACCTAGCTAGACAGGCTGGTTTGTTCTTAGGAGACGGCATTAAAACTCTGCTCTAGACAGGAGGGCTCAAACTGCCTCTCACAGGCGCCCAGGGAAGGGTGCCAACCTCTCCCTGTCTGCTTCAGAGGCATTTTTTTTTTTTTTTGTGTTTGGAATCATGGCTTTCTGGGTTCCTAGAGCAGGGTTGCTGCACTCTCCACCCCCTCCGCCTCCACCCTGGGGCCAGGGCCCGGGAAGGGTGGGGAAGGCTCCTTTGAAGTTGCTTGCATCAAAGCTGAAGCTTCTGTTTCCCTGGCTTCCCTCAGACTCTCAAGCACTTTTGTGAGCTCAGAAAAACCTGTCTGTGGTGACCTTTCACCCAGTTAAGCATTCGAGCTCTGCGGAATGAGGCCCATAGGCCAACAGCGGGGGATGTTTGGGCTCCCCCGGGAGTATGAAGGCTGGATCCATCCAGGGTGACTGCTTCTATGAGCATTAATTTAACGTCTCTCACCTTTATGCCACAGTCCGTTTCTTTTCATTTTAGAGGCCAATCTTTCCACTGAAAGAGTGTTTACTTGCATATCCCAGAGCCCTTTGGTACCAGGGAGTGCAGGACTCTTGTTGGGGAAGCGCTCAGGCTTGGTTGGGCCAAATGCCCAGAACTCAGCTTTGCAGCCAGACATCCCACCCGAAAGCCTGGAGACCAAACGTCCTGAAAAGGGCCACTTTGGATTTCCTGCCAGCACAGATCTGCCCTGATACCTAAAACTCTTTTTCATTTTTTCACGTTTAGGGGAAGGACCAACACGCAGATGATGCCCAGCAGCCCCGGGTTGCACTTGCTTTAAGGTGCAGGGCACTTACTATAATATTCCTGCCAGACAGAACTCACTCTTTTTGTTACACCAGGACCCAACTGGAAAATATAAAGATGAATTGCTGTAGGCTGGAAAATCAATTAGGAAAAAAAAAAGAGGTAAAACATCTGGTGTTATTTTAAGGATATGAAAATTCATTTTGCACATTTAAAATCAATGTGTTGCGTTCATCTAACTGCCGGTTGAACTGTTTTGAGGAAAACAGTGGGGGGAGCTTCCTGCATCCGGGACACGGGCGTTTTACAGCAAGGGGCCTTGTCTAGAATTCCTCTTTCATTTTCATCTTAATTCAATCTGGATTGGAAGGTCTTTTCCACATGTGTTTTAGTAGACTTAAAATGATTTTTTTTTTAAATTTAAGCGTGACAGGAATCATATGGTGTGCTGGTTAAAACACAGATTGCTGCTAATGGTAGCCTCAGAGGTTCTGATCCAGTGGGTCTGAGTGGGGGGGTCTGAGAACTGGGGTTTCAGATAAGGTCCTAAGTGACAGTGATGCTGCAGGGTTGGAGAGAAGGCTTTGAGGATGAGTGGCTTAGACTAAGGGGTGTGCTTGTCATGGTAGAGAGTGGGGAAGGGGCTTCCATATTAAGTGGGGCAAATTCTGCAGCCTTCTGGTATGTCTTGAATGACGTTCTTACCCGGGAGCCACGGAAGGGAACAGAACTTCTATTTATTCTATACTAGCATCTACTGATGGGGACCACAAGAACAATGGGATACCATCCTTACCCTTCAGGAAATAGGTCACAGTTTCTGGCTGAGGCAATGGCAGGGAGGCCCTCACCTGGCCTGAGCATCCTCTGATGGAGGTACCAGGTAAGGGGAGGAGAGGGGCTGGGGCTGCAGTTCCTACAATTGTTTTGAACATTGGGAAAGATGTCATGCGTGAAGACATTTGAGTAGAGTCTTAAAGTGGGAGTGGGTGAAGTGTAGGCGGAAGAAATAGATTGAGGGTGGGAAGGTGGACAACTGGGCCCTTAACACTTTGATGAGGTGGACAGTTTTTTTTTTTTATTACTAGTAAGACTTGACCTCTCTGGGGTGACTGCTTTATGTAGCCCTCTGGCATATATTTCTTCAACCAAGCCCCTACTCTCCCCTCCCATCTATAGCTCAAGGTGCTTCTAGTAGGCTGGGCGAGAAGGTGCTTGCTAATTATTTCAATGTTTTCTCTGTGCCTTGCAAGAATGTGCTGCAGGCATAGGTTAGCTTGGGGGGGTGGGGATGTACTCCTGGGAAACACACATTGGGTTTACTAAATCAGTGACCACACTAAAGGACCTTGTGCCTCAGTTTCTTGGATTTTTACCACATTCCTTGGTTTATCATCTGGCCGTCTGACTAGAGAATGAACCTGGCTACTCAGCCTGTGTCCTCAACTCTCAACAGCCCACATATGAGGTAAGAGTCTAGAGGACTCAATTCATTCTTTCCTATTTATCCATGCTACTACCCCCACTCCTTAAGACAGGGTTTTATTGTAGCCTAGGCTAGCCTTGAACCCACTATAAAGTAGAGATCACCTTGAACTTCTGATCCTCTCCTGACTTTGCCTTTTGAGTGCCGGGATTACAGGTATGCACATACTACCATGCCCTGTTTGTGTGGTGTTTGAACCCGGGGCGTGATGCATGCTAGGTGAGCACCCTATCAACTGAGCTACAGAAAAGGTCCACCTTGTTTATTCTTGTAGTCAACAGAATATTTGTCCTTAGCTGACTGACTATGGGCTAATAACGCTCTTGGCACTCATCTCTTCTCTCATGAAGAATATTCCATCTAGTATTACGTCTAAGCAAGTAATAATAATGGTAATATTAGCCAGGACTGATTGAATACACACAGAGGATTATTCCTAGCACTTTGTTTTGTGATTTTGTTTAATTCTTGAATTAATATCTATGATTACATAGCAAATTATTCCAAACTCAGTGTCTTAAAAAACCGTTTATTGCCTCAGAGTTTCCAGAAGTCAAGAATGGAGGCGCAGTTCAGCTCTGGTTTTTTGGATGAAGCTTTTCCAAAAGGCAGAAGCCAAGTGTGCTCATGATCACAGAAGTGCTAGAGATTGGAACCCAAGCTGGGGCAAAGGAACTCTCAGGGTCCAGGTTCTGACTGGTGCCTTGGAGGGAGGAAACAATGATCCAGCTGAGGATGGATGAGAGGAGGTTGATTACAAGACCATAAACTTGTCTGCTTGTTTGCCACAGTGTGCCTGATGCCCTGTGCTTGACAAGAACTGGACCTCAGCAAATAGTAGTTGAAGGAATAAAGCAAGAACAAACATTTATGAAACTCAAGCTTCTAAATGATAATGGTCAGGGTTTGGAATAGCTCTGTGGGCAGCGAAGGGGAGATGAGTTAAAAATACCTGGGCTATGTGTAGGATTTTTGGGTCCAGTGATTAAGAAAAATCTTCTTAAAAAACAACCAAAAAAAAAAAAAACCAAAAAAAAACCTGGGCGGTGGTGGCACACGCCTTTAATCCCAGCACTCGGGAGACAGAGGCAGGTGGATCTCTGTGAGTTCAAAGCCAACCTGGTCTACAGAGTGAGTTCCGGGATTATCAAGACTACACAGAGAAAGCCTGTCTTGAAACCACCCTCCCCACAAAAAGAACCTATATAAAAACAAAACAAAACAAAACAAAAAAACCATACATAGCAGTGTGGGCTTGTAATCCTAACACTGGAGATGTGGAAAACAAGAGGATTTGGGGGCTCCCTCGCTAGTCAGCTTCGCTACTTGGTAAGCTCTGGTCAGTGAGATACACTATCTCAGAAAACAAGATTAAAGGCGTGCACTACCACCATCTGTTCATAGGTTCTGAGGCCTCTTGATTGTACTGAAAGCACTTTACCCACTGTCAGTCTTCTTAGCCCCAGCATCACCATCACCATCACTATCACCACCATCACCACCATCACCACCATCATCACCACCATCATCACCACCACCATCACCATCACCACCACCACCATCATCACCACGATCACCACCACCACCATCACCACCATCACCAACACCAACACCACCATCACCATCATCACCACCATTATCACCACCACCATCACCACCACCACCACCACTACCACCATCACCACCAGCAGCAACTGCATCACTACTCCAACTGCTACTCTTACTGTGCTGGAGATTGAACCCTGGGGCCCCTGCTCGTGAAGCTTGTGCTCTACAACTGAACTGCATCTACAGCCTAAACCAGTTCTCTGATAGGACCAGGCTGTGCACACCGACAATACCAAGGGAGAAAAGGCCTTCTTCTCTACCCCACCTCTAGCAAAAGCGCATGATGTGCTCCAACCAGGGAGGTCTCTGGGGGAAAGGGGCCCATGCATTTTCAGGGTTGAGAGCCACCCCCACAGGGATGCCTGGGTGGCTGGATGTGCTCAGTTGTACGTTTCAGAGAAAGGTAGCTTGGTTAGAAGCTTGACAGAACTAGCCTGTCTTTCCATTTCAGAAGTCACCGACTGAAACCGCAGGCCTGGGGAAGCAAGCTTCTGGCTTTAAAGACTGTTATCTCTGCTTGACAACTGTGAGTTGAGTGTGTTTGCTTCAGCTCTGAAAAGGTAGGAAACAAACGGTACCAGAAGCCAGTTCTTGCTACTGATGGATTCCATTTTGCTCCAGAGCTTATTCGACCTTTGGATAAACAACGAAAACCTTCCAGAAGCACCTCAAAGGGATGCAAGAACACATTTGCTATTTTAAAAGCAGAAATGTTTTAAGTGGAACTCTGACAGTGTAAGAAAGTATTATTTATATGAGTGCTAAAAAGGGGGGGGCACTTATAAAATATACACTCTCCAGTAATGGCCAAATATGGAAGGCTCGGATATGCGATCACATACCCGGGCAGATGCTGTAAATGAGGAGGGCCACTAGTGCCCTGTCCTTTACATTGTGCATTCATGGAATCACAGATTTCTCCCAAGGATGTCTTAGAATTGTAGGCCAAATGGAGACCCAGATGAAGTAAACAAGACACCGTGAATGTAAGCTAGCTGGCCTCGGTTCTCTCTGGGTTTAGTAGTGCCGCGGCTGTAACGTTATGAGCGACGATAGATGTTGCACCGTTTGCAGATGGTTACCTGACAACTCGGATAGAATCAATAAAGACAAAATGCAATGGATGTAGAAGCAATTCGAAGAGGATAGGGGCAATAGTGACATAGCGACCAAAAGTAAACAAAGGACATTCAGAATGAGCCGCAGGACCATGAGTGGGCTGCCGAGGAGGCCTGAGGCAGCAGTGGCCCCGGGTCATAGGCACACATCTCCGTTTCCCACCATCTCTGCTATCTTTGTGTATCTCTTTCATTCTCAACTGATGATGGAACTGATGATGGAAGAGGTCTAAGTTCTTCGACTTTGCTGCAGGCCTCAAGTGAAAGGCAGAAGAGTGGAGTGGGGGCAAGGGGTGTCTCCCTTCCTCTTTAATCATGTGGACCCCACTCTGTGTGTGTGTGTGTGTGTGTGTGTGTGTGTGTGTGTGTGTGTGCAGGTGTGTGGGCCTTTGCACACCAGTGGGAAAAGAGGCCTGAAGAGGATGCTGGGTATCATGTATCTCTACCTCTTTCCACTTTATTTGTGGGACGTGGGTTCTTTCTCTGACCCTGCAGCGTCAGAGACCCTGTTTAGGATTCCCTCCGGGCTGGGTTTACAGGTGTGTGGAGCCATGCCTGACTCCTCACGTGGGCTCTAGGACGAGAACTCCGGTTCTCCTGCACTCTGCTCTGCCGAGCCACCTCCCCACCCTCAAGGGCCAATTATGTTTATACATTACTGCCTCAGCCTCTTTATTTGTGAAATAATTTTAAAGATTAAACATGACTGAGCCAGGTAATTGGCACATTGCCTAGTTTGTTCTAAGTTATCTCAGTAGCTTAGCCTCAAAGTGGAAATTTTGCTGAATATGTGAGAGAAACATTAAGAAAAATCTTGTTTATAGGAGACCTTTCCTTTTTATTTTTATTTGATTTTCATTTTATTGAAAATATTTTCTCCCTCACGGGTTATTGTTTCTCATTCCTCTGCTCCTCCTAGTTCCTCCTCCTCCCATCTGGATCCACTCCCTTCAGGCTCTCTGCCTTTGATCCCAGCACACTCAGGAGGCAGAGGCAGGAGGAGCTCTAAATTCAAGGCTAGCTTGGTCTACAGAGAGAGTTCAGGACAGGCTCCAAAAGCTACAACTACACAGAGAAACCCTGTCTCAAAAAACCCAAGAAAGAAAAAAAAAAGAAACAGACTTCTAAGGTATACTAAAAAATTTTAACAAAATGAAATATAGTAAGATACATCGGAGCTGTATAGAAGACCCTCTCAACCATAATATCTCCGGAGAATTGTATGGTACCCACTGTCTTGCAACCTCAGCATCTGGTGCAGGAGTTAGCGCATCTAAGCTGCTCAGTTACTACTTGGTCACAGAATCTTTCCTCCACTTCAGGGGGCCTTTGGTAACCCGGAGACCCTGAGAGTTACATAGATGAACTTGGCAGCTTATGCAGGGACGTCAGTGTCTGTTGATCGGGTTCCAGAAGAAGTGGTAGAGGTAATGGAGGTCTTCCCACACGCAGTAGAAGGGTCTGGGACCAGCAGGTTTTCTTCCTAAGAGCACAAAGCCCCTGAGTGCTCAGCAGAGGCTGAAGTGGCCTGGTTCCAGGCTAAGGAGTGAGGCTGCCAGGGCACAAAGCTTGCAGAGGCACACTGGCCAGCTCCACCTGGATGGCACAGGCATCAAAGGAAAGGGCGGTGGTAACTTGCCCAGGTGAAGTGGGTACTGACTGGTAAAGATATTGACCAGTCTGAAGAAATCCAGAAATATATGCTATAGAGATTGAGCTGCTCGTCCTGTGTGAGCGAGGCGCGGAAGTACACAGCTCAGGACATAGGGGTTACATCTGTACACTGAGAGAGCTAGCCTCTGCTTTGCAGCCCAGGGAAATCCTCAGTCAGAAGGCAGGAGGCTTGGTCATTTGACCACCGTGTCTGTGAGTGTCAGAGCCCAGGGCTCCACTTGTACTGGGGAGCTCACCAAACCCAAAGCAAAAGAGCTTGCTAATCCTTTTAAGACAGGGCTGACTTGTTTGTCTAGCACGAAGGGAGAAGCCAAGCTTCGTTAGACTACAGGAGTGGACAGAGTGAAGAAAAGCCCTTTATACATGGTTTTGGTTTTAACTTTCTGGTCAAGGCGAATTGAAAAAAAGTGAGCACGCGCGTGCGCACACACACACACACACACACACACACACACACGGTGGAAATTCTGGCACAAAGCAAATCCCTTCAAGGTCACTCTGGCCACAATTTCAGTTTTTTTCAGAAAACTGCCCTTGATCTGACATGGCAATGGTTGACCTTGATTGAGGTCGGGCCATGTTTTGGAGAAGGCCAGTCACCAGCGAGATTTTTGGCTGTTTCTAGTTTACTTTCAAGTCTTTTGTTGTTGTTGTTGTTGTTTGTTTGTTTTGTTTTATTTGCGTTTTTTTTTCCCCTAAGTGACTTTGAGATAGAATGCCAACTCAATTCAGCTGTGCCAGATTCTAAATTCTAAGGTGTCTGGGGCCAGATTTGGGGTCTCTGCCCTCATGAGGTGGTGTGGTTGTCTGCAGAGGGCAGTCACTCGGTCACTCCCAGCCTTTGGAAGCACCACATGTGATTTCAGGCTTCAGCTGGCAACAGGTGTCTGGGAAGGCTGTCTTAGCTGGGTTCTGACTCATCCTCTTCAAACCACACTGTGATTGGTCAGGCGTCTCCTGCACTAGGCCAAGGATCAAATTGCTATTCGAGTTTAAAGAGGCAGAACTGGAACTGGATAGATACCAGGTTTTCTCTTGGACGTGGTGACTGAGACCACCCAACTCTGGTGGCCCAGAGGCAGAGGCCAGCTGGAGGCCACCAAGAATGGGCTCAGGCCCTAGTGAAACAATGTGGGTAGCTCCCTCCTCCTAATGGCAGACATGTTAGGATCTACCCATGAGATTTGGTTCGGATTCTACCTGGACTCTGACACTCTGGTAGGTAGGATGACTCCGGCTGTCTGTTGCAAGTCTGGTGACCTGTTCAAATGTGTGTAGACAGTGAAGAATACTAGGTTTTGTTATCACACTGAATGTGATAGGTGGGCTCAGGCCTTGAGGCCAGGGGCTGCTGTGAGCTCTCCTACAGGGGATTCCCTCTGCTCTTTCTAGACAGTGTGAGGCTTTCAGAAGTAAAGCACATCTTGGTGTAGCTCATCCTGATGGCTTTCTTCTGCTCCGATGGAAGAGGAAGGCCAACAGATACCTCCTCTCACCCATTTCCTAACGTGAAGGCTCTTGTCTTTTTCTATGGCTCTCCTAACTCGCATCCTTTGTAGCAAAGCTTGCAGGGAACTCTGACTTTCCTGGTTAGTTTACATGCATGTGTTGAACACACTACACCAGGGCTATGTTCAGGAGGACAGCAGGGATCCCTACCAACCTCCTCCATGCCTGGAATCTGTAACAGATTCTCCTGAATTTCTGGGGTCTTAAACACAATAAGGGCTATTATACTAAGAATCTTGTATGATTGTTTTTCTTGGAAATAAATGTAATATTTAGAGGCTAGGATTCTCTCCGTAGGTAGTAGTTGCTTCCCTGGGCTTTGGGAGCCTGGGAGGGGCAAGTTTCTGCTGTTTCAGAACTTGGGACAACTGTCAATCAATTCCCGTGGCAACCTTCTCTTGACCTTTCAAGACTGCAGTGAGTTGGCCCAGTTTCTGGGACTAATTGTGCAATACGACAGCCTGGGTAAGCAAAAAGGCTTCTAGTTCTGGGGGGTCTAAGATTAAGCGGTACATTTGATGACGGTTTCCTAGTCCCAAAAGGGCATGGGACATCACATGACAAGAGAAAGGAGAACATACGTGTATGTATGTCTCTCTCTCTCTCTCTCTCTGTGTGTGTGTGTGTGTGTGTGTATGTATGCCTTTGAGTTTTTCTCTCACAAAGCCACTGGTAAGTCAGTCATTATTCTAATGACATTATCTAATCCTATTGACCAGCCAGAGACCCCTAAGCATCATAGTAGTTGCAAGTTCCTACCTTATTAATACCTGACAATGACTATTCAATTTAAAAACAACCCTTGAGAAGGATGGAAGGAAGATGCTCTAGTCACATGGCTATAAGTACCATGAAGGTGTGTCTTAGTTCATGGCTGCATCCAGTGGCGTTTGAATGTTTCTTTTGAAACAGAAGAGCTTTAGTTTCTGTCTGCCTTGTCCTCCTCTTTTCTTCTCCCCACCCCCTTTCTCCTTCACAGGTAGAAGTTGTGCTTATGATTAACCTGTCCTCAAACCGTGAAGGCAAACTCTGCAGGGAATACTTACACTTACCCCACCTAGGCATGTGACCAGACGGCTGCTCTCTTAGCTTGCTCAGTGCTGACGCTGCCTTCGCATTTGTCATAGTTTTTGGTCTGTTTGCCTTTTTGTGTGTGTTTTCACATTGCGTGGAGTCAGGGAACTGTTTCTCTTGCTCTATTTACTGAAGGGGACACTGTAATCCACAGCATGGAGGAATCTTTGGTTCCCACTTGGCAAACTGATTTGTTACGTGGGGCAGTTGGGTGCATCCCAAGGACTCCTGGGCCTGTCTCGGAATTCATGACGGTGTCACCTCTTTTCTGCCTAGCCCTAATCTGCATCTGCCACCCAACTTGAAGTAACCTTGGGAAGTGGAGAGAAACCAGCCAGCAAATTCAGTTCTCAGGCCCTTGTTCTGCTGCCGTTGCCAGCCCAGGGGAGGTAGGGGCTCTTTCTGTCAGTAGACTTGGTAAACAGTGGCCTCACTAGTGGTTCTCATAGGAGCTTTTTGCCTTGACCCCTTGAGGAATTTGGGGGATTGCCCTGGCTTGAAGAACACTAAGTCACACCTTTGCAGCTTCTTTTACGGATGGCAATCAATTTCTATCTCTTTGGAGCCAACCCTGAGTATATTCTTATATTAACGTGAGTTTGTTGACAACCATGCCATCTTGTCAAGGTGGGAATGACTTTTCTGTTCTTAGAATTTAAGGACCTTGATCTTGGTGGGCTGGGAACCTGGTTGTCTCTCTCAGAGAGACAAGAGTTTGCGCATCAGTGGGAGCCCTGGTGCTGGAGTCTGGAAGGAGAATGTCTTTCTGTATGTATGCAATCTGTGGCTTTTGGACTACCTATGACCCAGGATGGTTGTGAATGTGACCCAGCACATGCATGTCACTGAGGCTGGACACCCCTGAGCAAATATATCTGTTCTGTGCCTGGTGTGATGGGATGACCCCTGGTAGAGTCTCAGTCCTGAGGAAAGCCACCCAGTGGGACCACGGGTCGGGGGCTGGGTTCAAGGAAAGGATCTTTATGAGCTATATGCTCTGCCCGGTCTTGATGGCCATGGTTTCTTGCTTCTCTACAGTGAAGCTTAGGTGAATTCTTTACATCAAGAATTATTTGAGCCCGACAGTAGTAGCACATGCCTTTAGTCCCAACACTTGGGAGGCAGAGAATCACTGAGTTTGAGGCCAGCCTGGTTTACAGAGTCAGTTCCAGGATAGGCAGGGCTACACAGAAAAACCTTGTCTCAGGAGAAAAAAAGAATTATTTGAAAGGCTGTGTCTGTGGGTTTCCTGGTGTACTTCAGGAGGAGGTCAGAGAATGGTCACACACAGGTCATTCTTCTATGTCATTCTTCGCTGAACTCTTTCTTCTGAGATAGAGATCTGCCCTCTCTCAGAGGATAAGAGTATATCAGATTTTTAAAGGTGGCCTAGAATAATTCTTAGTCTTTTGCTGTGAGACAGTGGTTCTACCCTGTAAAGATTTGTTTCTTATACTGGTTTAATAATTGCTAATTGGACAGTAGTCAGGTAGGAACTATAGGTGGGGCAACGAGAATTCTGGAAAGAGGGAAGTTTCAGTCTGTAGTCATCACCCAGACAGAGAGGAAGCCAGACACAGAGCAAGCAAGATGTGACTGCCTCACAGAAAATGGTACCAAGCATGTGGCTAAAACAGAAAGAATAATGGGCTAATATAAGTTATAATAGTTAATAAGAAACCTGAGCTACTAGGCCAATTAGTTTATAATTAACGTAGACCTCTGTGTGTCTATTTGGGACTAAATGGATGTGAGACATGGTGGGATAGAAACCCCAGTCAACAGTCTTTACAAATGCTTCTTGGAAAACTAAAAGTGAGTAATCAAGTCATGATTTTTCCCCCTGTACAATACAACTGGTTTTATTTTTAACATATTGCCACAAGTGGCAGAGACGCCCAAAGTCATTCAGTCTGAGCTTCCTATTTAAAAGATAGAAAACTGAGGCTAAAGAGAATGGGTGGCTGTCTGGGATCACAGGGAGCCATAAGAACAAAATTAAAAGTTCTGTCCCCTTCTTTCTGTGCCCTGCTCTCTCCAACACAAAGGCCTTAAGGCATTCTAGTTATTAACTAATTCATGAGAGTCAAGGCTCTGACGAGTGAGCGGAACAGGGCTTGTCACTTGCTCAGAATGTTAGATGTGGGATCTTGGTCGTTTTTACTCCATTTTACCACTCAGTTTTCATCAGCTCTTTACTGAATCTTATGCCAGGCTCTGAGCTCAGCACTGTGAATAGTAAGTAGATATGATTTCTGTCCTCAAGAGCAATGAGAGAGGAGAGAGAGAGAGAGAGACCCAAATAACAACCCCTTTGTTGTGCCTCCTAAGAGATCACTGGCTCCAGCATTAACACCTCCTGCTAGAACAGTGTTTGAGAGCTCTGGTCCTTGGGTTTTGAAAGTCTGTAGAGCAATCCCTGCATCCCAGCAGGCAGGGTGTCCTTCTCTGCTTTATTTCAAACCAGAGCTCATGGCTGACAGCTGATTCAGTGGGACCTGAACATTCTGTCTTGCTGGCTCATAGAGGAATCTAAGCCAAGGTTAGACGCTAACAACTGTGTTCTCTCTCTCTCTCTCTCTCTCTCTCTCTCTCTCTCTCTCTCTCTCTCGTGTGTGTGTCTGTCTATCTCTCTGTCTCTTGTCTGTCTCTCTGTCCCTCTCTCTCTGTCTCTATTTGTCTCTGTGTGTGTATCTCTTTCTGTGTCTGTCTCTCTGTCCCTCTGTCTGTCTGTGTGTCTCTCTGTGTCTGTCTCCCTGTCTGTCTCTCTGTCCCTCTCTCTGTGTCTCTCCATCTCTGTTTCTATTTCTCTCTCTCTCTCTCTCTCTCTCTCTCTCTCTCTCTCTCTCTCTCTCTCTGTCTCTCTCCCCCCTCTATCTCTGGAAACACTGAATACCAATTCCAAATTATATTGTCCTTATTTATCAGACGAGGAAACTAGCACCTAGAACAGTTTAACCACCTGGTTAAATTGTGAATCCAGGCAACGAGTGAACTTTTCAAACCAATTAAACTTGTCGATTTAGGCGCCAGAGCACAGGAAGAGGTTTCCCTATGCTGCTGGTCCTATGACAAGATATCTTGGAAAGAAATCAAGTTGGCTGCGATCTCGCTTTGCCACAGACTTTCACTAAGTCACAGCGATTAATGGTTGCTTCCGAGTGACTGGAAGTCAAACCAGATTGTCCCAAATGCCAGTTGCTCCTGCTCCCTTTGATAAAAGGCTGAGCCCCTGTGGTTGAGGCGGAGCCAGGTGGTAGGCAGGCCTGTGCTGCACCAGTCCCAGCCCCAGGAACTCCCAGAAGCCCCAGGAAGTCTTCAGAGGCCATAGCCCTACCCCAAGATGCTTTGGGTTAAGCATGGAAGTATTGTTCTCCCTTCAAAGCCCAGGATAAAAGCTGCTCATGAATGCCCTCGATGCCCTGAAAGAGCATGCGCCTTTGATGCCTGTGAGGACCCTCCCTGGCTGGATGAGTAGCTCAGCCCTTGCCTGGTCTCAGAACCCAGGCCTTCTGGTGTGGGTGAGACCTCAGAGTTCACTGATCCCACCTCGCCTAAAGACCATGTATTTCCTGGTGTACTTCCACCCAGTCCTGTTCATAATTCTCAAAAATTACAAAAGCTCTTTCCCCACTTTGAATGGGACCACACATTGTCAGAACACCCCCTGGGCCCTGTCTAGGGCTCCCAGCTCTGTCATCTGAGGCCTCAGTCTGCCCTCTGTTGACTTGGGCCCCTGGAGAAGTTTGAGTCTACTGTGGGATAGGCTTCAAACCAGCTCTCCACGTCAGTATCTGTCTATCTTCCCATGTGTGGTTCTGAAGGTTCTGAAACCCTTCCCCCCCCACCCCGCCAGTTACAGGGGTTCCCAAATGGGCAAATTGGAGTGCAAAGGCAGCCCCCTAAACTCGAGCTGCTGACTGCCTAAAGAGGGAAATGGGGTTCTTATCTCCCTGGCCTCATGAGAGTCTGTCTGGTCAACATTGAACTTGGAAACCATGAAATGTTTTGAGTTTGTTCTCGGTTGCCTTGGAAACTCATTATCTGTAAATCGTCTTCCTGCAGGCTCATGACTCGTGACCTACCACCCTAGAACGGGGCCTGATTTAATTCTTTGACTCCTGTCTCAATATAAACATCGTTGAGGTCAAGAATTTTCTAGATAATTTGGAAATGGCCACAGAGGACAAAGCAGCAGACTCCCTGCTGAGCTGGATTTTTGGGGGGAGTGAGTGTGCCTGATGCCAAGCGAGCCTGGGGACATTACCCATACGGCAGTCAGTCACATAAGCTGAGCAGCGGATATAAGCAGAGATCTGCAGGCTGCTCTATAGCTCGCCACCAGCCTTTAGTTTTGTGACTTGGTAAGAGGCAGAGGACCCTGGGGGCCGGCTGCAGCTGGGATAGCTTGTAGGGCAGAGCTGACCCTGAAGCCTCAGAGGTGACCTCGGGAGGACTGAGTGCTATTTCCCTGGATGGCTTCTTAATGAACCAGGCCCACGGCCCTTCCCTTTCATACACTCAGATACACTTAATATTCAGTGGAGTGACCCAGCAGAGAGGAGTCTTGCATTCCCCGCCTAACTGGATGAGCAAACCCACCAGGGGTTATTCAGAGCACAGTGAAAAGAGCTCCGAGGATGTGGCCTGATCTAAAACATCCGGGGAGAATAATAGACACTCCTGCTAGGTCTTTGGAGATGAAGGGGTGGGCATTAGGGTGAGTGTGTGGCTCTGTAAGGGGTCTGACTATCTATCCCTTAGGCACCAACAAGAATACAGTTCTAATACAGGAGGAAGAACAGGGGCTGGGGAGCTGGCAGGCTATGTTCAGTTAAAAACATTGTTTACTTCTGCTCAGTAAAAGTTGGGATTCCTGATGAATGTTTGTGCTTAACTCGTGTGTGTGTGTGTGTGCGCGCATGTGTGTGCGTGTGTACGTGTGTGTGTGTGTGTGTGTGTGTGTGTGTATGCACAAGTGCATGCTCATGCTCAAAAATGTTTGAGCCGATGGCTTGGTTGGAGAGGAGTCTGGTTTTACCCTGCACTTGAGTAGGAAGGATACCTAGGAAAGGACCAGACTTTAGTGTGCCAAATCCCGAGCCCAATTTCAGTGATTCTACTGAACCCCTGTGCCTGCCCCTGCCCCAAGACCAATGGTGGTATTGGGCTTAACTCCCATAACAGAATCCAACTATGAAACAAACAGCCAAGGATTAGGAGAGGCTCCCTGCTGTCTAACTGGGAAGTGAACAGGAACAGGTAGCTCATTGTTGAGCCAGACCCTATCTCAGAAGATGACTTGGGGTTTCCCTACAGCACACAGAGAGGTTTGTGCCGAAGCAGTGGCCAACAAGGCTGCCGTGAGGGGAATGTTGCACACGAAGGTAAGCTTTGCTCAGCTTTGCTCTGTGGGGGAGGGACAGGGCAAGGCCCTGCCCCAGTTTGGGACTGTCGTAACTCGGTCCCTGAATGGAGGCGTGCGAGGAGAATTTTTAAGTGTTTGTGGGAAAACTCCAAGAAAACAAGACAAGGGGTCTTGTGACCTCGGTTTCTTCCAAATCACAGAACTGTTCTTGGAATTCACTTTCACACCCCTCCCAGGTGTCGTGCATAAGAATGAGCTTACTTCAGATTACTCATTATAGCTGGCTATGGCTGTTTGTTTATGTGACTGTATGGAAAAACCCGTTTTTGCCACATATGATTTGCCTGCTACGCGCAGCTTGTCCTTGGTGACCGGACATTTGCTCAGGTGACTCCTCTTAGCCCTCCGTGTATAAACTGTCTGATGCTGTGAATAAAGCTGGCTACTTCGAGAAACTTTAGTGTGCCTCATTTATAGGCTCCATTCTCCTAGGTCCCACCGCCTCTAGAGCAGAGACCTGATCTGTCTTAGAGACAGCTGTCCTGACTTGTGCTCCAAGCTTGGACTACGTTTAGTCCAAGGCTGTACGCAGTGAAAGATGAAGCCTTCAAGATTACTTTATGAGGTACGGTAGATAGTCTGTTGCAGTTCTTGGCCAGCCTCAGATGGGCCAAACGTAAGTAGGGGCGAAGATAAAAGGATTCCAATCTCTATTCCCTAACGAGCATGACAAACTCCTAGAACTAGCTAGGGCTGGCACACAATAAATCCTGGCTGAATGGATAATGAGTCAACGTCACTGCTGGAGTAAAGAGCCTGAAAACCCCCAGACTTTGAGCACACACGTGTGTGAGACTGAAAGTTGCAGGGGAAAGTTACCTGTCATTACTAAACACGATGGGAAAACATGAGTTTTGTCACAGCGGAAGACACTAGTTACAACGTGACCTTTGCATGTTGACTCAGATCTGTTCTACTTGCTAGTAAGCAGTGACCATTCCACTGGGAATACTTTTCAAAACTCAAATTGTAATGTTTTTAGTTTTTTTAAATGTGTTTACATGAGAATATAAGTGTTTGACTTCACAATTCTCTTTGGGTTTGTGGAGGGCAAGACAGTTTCAGCATATTCCCATTTTACAGCTGGGGATGTTGAGGATGAATGTCCCCCCCACCAAATACACAAAGCTGAGACAGAAATGACTAGAGATTTTATGCCTTTCTAGTACCCCAAGCCAGGGGAACTTGAATCATCAAAGTGTGTAATTTTCCTTTTGTTCCACCCAATGAGAGGTGGCTCTCAATCTGGACTGCATGGAAATGCTATTATAAGCCAGATGCAGGCTCTGAATGGCTATGCAATTACCAGGACAAGGGTATAATTTGGGGAGTGCAGCCTGGGTGGGCTTTACTTATGATAAACTTGGCTATTATCAGACAAGATCATGTGTTTGAAGCAAGCGAAGGTGATTCGGGTTGCAAGCACTGTCTGGCCGAGGCAGGCTGTAGCCTTCATCTCTTGGAGGTGCTCAGTGGAGTTCAGTGTCTCCAGCCCATTGCTGTGAATTCAGAATAAAAAGCAAGAGAAATACACACAGGTATAGCGACCCTGGTAGTGGCCTCCTTAACTCCATCACTTGGGTTCTGGGCAGTGTTCCATCCCATGTGTGAAGCCTGGGCTAAGCCTTCCCCCTCTATTTGGAGTACCATCAATCAATTGCCAGACCTGATGGGCCTGCTGTGCCCTGGGGATGGATGGCTACTTCTTCTCTGGTGTTCACCAAGGCAGTTGGAGCTTTTGGTTCAGTTTCCTCACCTGGAGACTTGTTGCGGGTCAATATGCTCCTGGGCTAGGCTGGACGCTGGTGTACAGTGAACACCTATTCTCTGCCCCACGTGATCTGATCTATTCTTCAAACCAGCACATGAGGAAGGTAGTCTTACTCATATTTAACAGAGGGAACTGTATATACATGAAGGGATTTAATTTAATTTCCTGTGAAGAGGAAAAGAGCGTGGCCCTTGACATTCCAAAGCAGCCTTCGCCATAGCTAGCCTGTGTTTGCTTCCCGATCCGACTGTCCTCAGAAGAGCAATTGAGAAGGTGGGATGAAGCGAGGCCCACACCCTGAGTGTAGCCAGACATCTCTCTGTGGCTAAAATGTGTGACTACTACCATCTATAGCTTTATCCTTAGAACTGACTTTCCTTGCAGATACAATTTACGGAGACGCTCGGTCACAGAATTGTCGCAACTTGCTTACGGCATCCAGTCTAAGCAGACTGCCAAGCGCCCCAGTCAGACCTAAATCTCGTCCCAAGACTGTCTGGTACTCTCTCTTGCTGAGATACCCCCGGTATGTTCTTTGCAACAGAGAGTAAGGAACTCAAACCCATCAGATATGTTCCTGGGGCACTCTGGGAAGGCCCCACGGTTGATCGATGAGTTTAAACCTCAGAATCATCTTTCTTCAATCCCAGAGCCTGCATTTTAGGAGTTCCTATCTAGGAGAGTGAAACGTTCTCAGCACTGTAAAGAGTTCCAGCCCCTACAGTGTGCTCCCCTGAAGGGCGGGTTGAAGTTCCGAGAGCCACTCCTGACAGCCCTGATGGCAGTAGTGCACTCTGAACCTCCCATATGCTAAGAAGTCACCCCAGCCAACGACCCTTTCTACTTGCTGACCATTTAAAAGAAGAGATGAAGCTAGAATCCAGCACCTCTCACTGTCCCGTGGTCACACCCCCAGACAAGCCAGTATGTTTGGTAGGTAATGCCCACAGCCTGTAAAGTGACTGTCTCATCCATTTCTGTTGTTCTACCCTCTTGGTGCCTGGCACACAAGGCTGCCGTGTGCTCCACTGGCGAAGACAGTTAAAATTCCGTTCCCAGCATTGTTCTTTGTTCTTGATAATGTCTTTAAACAGTGTCTTTTAGCCCAATAAGCTTGAGGTTAAAGGAGGCTGCTAGCTGCTCTAACAGACATGCTGGGGCCCAACAGTCTATACACCTGATGGTTTTGGACGCAGACTCTGATCTAACTCCCATCTACAGGCATCCAGCACCAATGCCAGAGAAGCATTCTGCCTCTGCAGCTGCTAAGATAGCAACAATTACTATGGGCACTCAGCATCAGTGCCACTTATGAAAGATTGTGCTGTGCCAAGGACATTTTTATACTTATTTAATTCTCACTTTAAAAATGCTCTAAAGGACGGGGGATGTAGTGTAATTGGTAGAGTTCTTGCCTAGCATGCACAAAACCCTGGCTTTGATCCCTGGAACATATAAAACTTGGCATAGTGTCGCACACTTTGAATCCTCATTCTTGGGAAGTGGATGCAGGAGGATAAGAAGGTCAAGGTCATCCTTGGCTACATAGTGAGTTAGAGGCCAGCCTGGGCTACATGATACCCTGTCACCAGCCAACCAACAAACAAATAGTACTATAAGGCAAACAGTATTGTTATTATTTTATAAATGAAGGTCCAAGAAGCTTGATACTAATCTGAGCTGACACAGTTTGTAGTTGACAAGCCCCAGAGTTAAAGTTTGGATTCAGATCTGTCTCCCTCTCTACTGAATCTCTCTCCAGCTCTGAACCTTGGGGATCCTATCTGTATGGAATGCCTACACAGATGTGATGGCTATGCTGTGCCACGACCCCCCACCAAGGCCAGAAGGACTTCTTTGCCTGGTTGCAGTAACTGCTACTGACAGACTCTCTAAGAACAGCTGCCTAAAGCTATTCTCTTTCTCAGGAACAACATACAGACATTTGATTAGGGCAGATATATTTATCGGAGGAAATACAAAGGACTAGCCCTTTCTCTAGCTGGGGACCACGCTGAACGCACATCCCTGTTTCCCAGCTCCCTATGGGGCCAGCTGGGCTTAGCGATGGTGCTCCCTCTGGCCATCCAATCCACCCAGCTCCACCCCCTGCCTGGCCCCAAGGGTCATCTTAGAATCTCTTTAGGAATTTTCCTATATACTATCCTCTCTCGTGGTCTGCTTTCTGGGGAACCCCACCTGCAAGAAGGATGTTTTGCAAGATTAGCTTGCGGGAGGTGAGCTTTGAAGATTTGTCCACTGACTTCTGTACAAAAGTGCAGTGTCTGGAGAGGTGCACGTTCTCAGCAGGGGGACAGGCAATCTTGTGTTCTTGGCCTTTGCTACAAAAGTCAAGCTGAATATATGTGTGTGTGTGATATTCATACACACACACACACACACACACACACACACACACACACACAGCCTCCTCCTCCTCAGGCTGGAGGACCTGACAGTCTGAGTTTATGTTTAAGGAAGTGAAGGACGTCAACACTCACAGTTTGACCTCCAAAAGAAATCATTCACGATGCCTGAACTTGAGCAAACAACCTGGGCATTCTGATTCCATTCCCTGAGTCTACCAAGTCATTGTTTATTTAGTTTTACTCTATACCAGTCCCTGTGCTAGCAGGCAGGAAGACAGAGATGAATGAAATCATTTCTGGTTTTGAGGCTCTTGACATAAACCCATCAGAATAAAGTACACAGTGATGGTCATTTGCAGTGACTCATTGAAAGTGTTGAGGAAAAAGAAAAAGAAAAAAAAACCCAGCACACATGATATTTCCATGCCTTATTCAATAAAAATGATGACTAGGTGGATATGAAATATTGTCACCCAATGGGCATTGGCTCAATAGGTAAATGCTTGGGGCACAAACATGAGGACCTCACTCGGTCCTTGGCACCCATGTAGAACCCAGGCGTGGGTAGTGACATGCACTTTGGGGAAAGCAGAGCCAAGCAGATCCCCGGGCCTCACTGGCCATCGAGTGGAGCCAAATCAGCGAACTTCCTAGTGAGAGACGCTGTCTCCAAAAACAAGGCGGACAGCTCTTGAGAGTCGATAATTAAGGTTGACCTCTGGCATTCCCATGAGTGTGCATACATGCACACCTGCATGTTACAGGCCTGCCTGCCTGTGCCTCACATGGGGCAACACTGTCAACCAAAGTTATCGTGAAAAGAAACACACATTGAAATTAGCTACGGTGAGAAGAAACACGCTTGAGAAATGAGCTGCTTTCTCGCCAGTGTTATTAGTCTTTGCCCACTCTCCCCTGAACACTGCAGCCTCGAAGGGGTCTTCCACTCTTCAGACCTGTGCTGAGGGCTCTGAAGGAATGAGGAAGGATTAGGTGTCGTGTCCTGAAGGTGTCCTGTTGGATGAGGGACCTGCTTGCCCTCCTGATGTGATTTTATAGAGTAAGAGTTAAGAACAAGAAGCTTCCTTCAATTCTTTACCAGCATTCCTCAAAAAAATGCCAAACAACTTTTATTCAGCTACTTGGGTGGGGGGGGCAGATGTAGCATTTTTCACTGGTAAGCATAAATTAAGCCAACTTCTTCTTTTTATGGAAAGCAATACATCAAAAGGGAGGGAGGAAAAAAGAGTCTTTTGTGGCCCATCTTGGTTCTCTGGGAACAGTATAACCTGGCCTTGATCCCAAAAAGGAGTAGGAAGCTATTTTTCATACTGAGTTCAGTTCGGTTTTTAGAAAGACTGAATTATGGTCCACTTGCCTGTAAGTTTACCTCTCTCTCTCTCTCTCTCTCTCTCTCTCTCTCTCTCTCTCTCTCTCTGTGTGTGTGTGTGTGTGTGTGTGTGTGTGTTTTCTGTGTGGCACATGTCTAGCTGGCTCTTATAAACTTTTAAGTCTAAAGCAGACTTGGGGTGTCAAGGCTGAAATCCTGAGGGAACAGCAGGCCAGAGAAGAGGCTGACCCTGGGAGAAATGTACTTACAAGGGGCATGGGGGTATCAGCAGTACTCCAATTCGTTCCTGTGAAAAAAGAGACACAGCGATGCCCAGGCGACTCCATGCTTTCCTTGTTGCATGCTACTAGCGGTGCGGCTGCATGTGTTGGGGAGTGGGTAGGGCTCTGAACAGAATTGTTCCCATCCTCTGTTTGCTGTTTCAACGAAACTCAGATGGTGGCGCACACCTTTAATCCCAGCACTTGAGAGGAAGAGACAGGGGGATATCTGTGAGTTCAAGGCCAGCCTGGTCTACAGAATGAGTTTTGGGAGAGCCTGAGCTACACAGAGAAACCCTGTCTGGGGGTGGGGAGGAAATAGCCGTCACAACAAAAGCCTACCTCGGAACACAACATCCCGACTGTGTGTGCCGGAGGCTGGTTCCCACTCCTTTCTGAGGAGGTCTCCTACATGGGTGTCTGGGTCCAACCCCAGACCAGGGGTGTTCACTCTTTTCTGGTTCATTTTTTTTCTCTTGTTCTTCCCTTTCTAAGACAACCCAGAGTTCCCATTGCCTACAAGGCCTCTCCTTCTCTCTTGGCATATTCTTCTGAGAACGCCCACTAGCCTGGGGTGGGAGGACTTTAAATCAGTATTCCACTGCTGAAGAGTCAGAGAGAGAGAGAGAGAGAGAGAGAGAGAGAGAGAGAGAGAGAGAGAGAGAGAGAGAGAGCTTGCTGTAAGTGGCTATTTCAGCTGCTGTCCTGGGGCCTAGCTCAAGCTGAGGATCTCATCATTTCTGCCTCTGCTGGTCCCAGAGCCTAGCCTGGGAAGATGGGCCATGGCAGGCAGGCAGGCAGGCAGGCAGGCAGAAGTCAGAGAGAAGATGCTGAGTTATCCTGAGATGCTCCTCCAGAATCCCCTGGGGGTTCATCATGAGGGTAGCAGCAGCTGAGGAAGCAAGCCTTCCAAGGGCCAGACTCCGTGGCTCAGTGCATGTACACATGCACGTGGGATTCCAGCTGAGAGCCATGATGATTGAGATGAGGTCAAAGGGTAGGATCCTACAGTGGGGTTAGTTTCCTTATTAAAAGAGGAAGAGGCCCCATAAGGTCCAGCAGTCTGCAAGCTGGGGAGAGAGTCCTCATAGAACCTGATCTGGACTTCTAGTCTCTAAAAAAAGCTACGGCTTTTATTTTTTAAATCACACAACCTGTGGCTGGAGAGATGGTACAGTGGTTAAGAGCCCTGACTGCTCCATCTAGAGGACCCGAGTTCAATTCTTAGCACCCTCACGGTGCTCACAACAGTCTGTAAATCCAGACCCAGAGGATCTGGTACCCTCTCCTGGTCACTGAAGGCATAGGGCATGTGCTACACATACAGACACGCTACAGACACATGGGCGAAACACTCATGACATAAAATAAATAGTTTAAAGCACAGAGTCTGTGACCTTTCAGTCTAGACCTAACCTTAGGTTATGTTTCTGTCACCCTGGTTCCAGGTGTAATCGACAGTGGTAGCTCGAGAGGCCAGTTACAAGGAGATGGGGCATGGGGAGGAGCCAGGTGTTGGGCCCACCAGATGGGGCTAATGCAGGTAGACAGAGTCTGAATAGGACCAGACCCTTGTCTGGTTGCCCTGGCTTCCTTTCTTCCTTCCACCTGGGTTGAGCGGGACAGGTAATTTTCTCAGACATTCTTCCTAAGAGGAGGACACAGTGCTTTCTAGTCCAGACGTGTAGTTCAGCGCTCTGCTATGTAATTAAGCTGGGCTGCGGAGGTCCTGGCACTCAGCTCTGTCTGTGGTAAGGCCGCCCAGGTCTGCCATGCAGCTGCCTGGCCTCCCTCAGGGCTGAGGAGAGTTTATTCACCTAGCTTCACTCCTAGGGAGCTGATCTGTAGGGAGAAACATCCACTAGGTACAAAGAGTGGGGGGAGAGACCCTCCTCAGGGCCTTTGCCTGGAGCGTTTCCCGGTCCAGATTCTCCTCCTTAGGCAACTGAATTTCTGTTGAGGAAACCTCACAGTTCAAGGGCTCGACTTCAGGGTCTCTCCTGTGGACCACAGAGGGTTTGGCTCCAAATGGCACTGGAGCATCTACTTGGTCTTTAGCGTGGAGTGATGGAAGGGAGCACTTCCTGGCAAGGTCACCCAATACGGAGTCTGCGATTGGGTGGATGCTGGGTAATGGTATAGCCTTCAGGGAAGATGGTATGGTCTCTTAGGCCTGAGTGTAGCTGGGAAGCCCTGTAAACACCCCCACATATAGTGTATGTGTATATTTATGTGTGAGTATATACATAACATTGATGTTAAGTATCTTCCTCTGTCACTTTATTTCTTATGGAGGCAAGTTCTCTCACTGAACCTGGAGGGCATTGGTTCAGCAGTACTAGTTGGCCAGCAAGCCCTCAGGGGTCGGAGCTCCTGTCTTTACCTCCCCCAGCACTGGAATTATGGGCACATGCCATCACACCTGACTTTTTACATAGGATTGGGGATCTTAAAAAAGTTCTTGATGCTTGTGTAAGCCAGTACTTTACCAACTAAATCATATCCTCAGCTCTAACTCTCTCTCTCTCTCTCTCTCTCTCTCTCTCTCTCACACACACACACACACACACACACACACACACACACACACCTTGGCTATCCTGGAGCTCTCTGTAGACCAGGCTGGCCTCAAACTCACAGAGATTCGCCTGTCTCTGCTCCCAAGTGCTGGGATTCAGGGCGTTCGCCACCACTGTCCGGCTCGGTGTCTCCTTTTTTAAGGGATGCTGCAAGAGTGACTTTTTTACTTCTAGCCTGTGGCCTCTTGGAGCAGCTGAAAGAGGAATAAGAAAGGGACAGAGAACAGGAAGAAAAGAGGGTCACATGGGAGGCACATTATATGGAATGAGAATGGTGGCACTTGGGGTGAATCTAACCCGAACCAGAGCTCAGAATGCCTGGCATCCTAGGTCTGTGGTTCTGATGTGCAAGTTTGGGTGGCTGCCCTATTTTCTTGTACTTTTAAAGAAAAGACATTTGAAACTGCAAATAGATAGGGGAGGAACTATGGTCCACAAGAGAGGGCATCTCTCTTACCTGGTTCTGACCCTTTGTGGACTCAGGCTTCCCCATAAGCACCTACGTCTTCCTCTTGTTGGCTGCTGTTGGGAGTCTACCCAAGGTATCTGCAGCCTGGCAGAAGGCAGGAGCTTGACCAGATCCAAGAGCCTGGGCCTCCAAGCCGCAGGTCATGCATAGGCAGATTTGGCTGTGTTTAAAAATGCTTGACACAGTTTTTTTATAGTCGTGTATCCCAAGTCACCCGTCTTAGAGCTCGTCCCTCAGAAGCCCACTGAAACTCACCCTCACACCAATGTTTTATACAGAATGTGGGCCTGAAGGAATGACTCAGGCCTTCGGCCTCAGGTTGCACCTCAGAATAGAGGCACCTTGGTCCTGAGATTCCTAGGCAGGATGCAGGTTTGAAACTACTGAGCCTGGAGTACTTTGTAGTGATTGACCCTCTTCTGTGCCACAGGCACCTCTTAGATGTCCAGCTTGTCTACTTCCAGGCATATGAGGCAGACTACTCTGATAGCTCGGGGTGTGTTTTGTTTGTTTGTTTTTGGGGTTTTCGAGACAGGATTTCTCTGTGTAACAGCCCTAGTTGTTCTTGAACTCACTTTGTAGACCAGGCTGGCCTCGAACTCACAGAGATCTGCCTGCCTCTGCCTCCCAAGGACTGGGATTAAAGACGTGCACCATCACTGTTGACTGAGCACCATTTTGTCCTGCCTGGTCCTGCAGTTGTTCAGTCCCAAAGAATCACACAGAGGTCTATATTAGTTATAAACTGATTGGCCCATTAGCTCAGGCTTCTTATTAACTAATCCTTATAATTTACATTAGCCCATAATTCTTGTCTGAGTTAGCCATGTGGCTTGGTACTTTTTTCGGCGAGGCAGTCACATCTTGCTTCCTCTGAGGCTGGGTCACGACTGCGGACTTAAACTTCCCTCTTCCAAGAATTCTTGTTGCCCCGCCTCTACTTCCTGCCTGGCTACTGACCAATCAGCGTTTTATTAAAAATAATACAAGTGACAGGGTACAGACCATTGTCCCACAGCACATCACACCCAGTCTGGTGTTTATATGCACCTCAAAGCTAGACTCTGTTAGCCAAAGACATCAGCCTGCCATGGGGTATCTAGGAAGAGAGCCGTCATGGGTTCCACAGACCCAGGCACGCGGTTCCAACTGTGGGTTATAACTGTCCCCTTAACTCTCCCCTGCATCTCTGATGGCCTTAGAAACACTTCTAAAATGTAAAAGTGGTAGCTTGGAGGGAGAAGGAGCCCAGGGCAGTTTGGAAAGAACTCTTCATTGAAAATGCTGCATGCAGCCAGTCTTGCAGCCTGTGGTTTAAGTAAACCTGGGGGTATCCCATTCTCTCTGAGATTGGATACCCTGGGGAACAGGGCTGGCCTCTGCTCTGTAGGCTCTCACGAGCTTTTGCTTCTCCCGTCTCTTTCCTCCCGTGTCCCTTTCCCTTCGATCTGAGCAGGACTCCTGTGCTACAGTTTGAGCTGCATCGCTTACTACTTTCTCTGAAGATGAAACTCATCAGCCACGGGGGAATGGATTATTACGTCTCTTTCTCTTTGTTGAAGTACTTCCCAATCTATCTAGTAAAAGAAAGAAGAAAAAAAAAAAGCACCATCAGGCTCTTTAATAAATGGACTTTAATCAAGGGAATTATCAATGTGATTCATCCTCCCTCAGGGCAGATATGCAATCTATCTTTCAGCAAAGGGCTGGATGTCTTAATGTGCAGGGCCTTGGAACAATGGCCATTAATCCCATCTGTCCCTGTGAGAAGGAAGTAGCATTTGATGTTAGTGCCCAGGGCTCTGACCCCATTAGGAATTTCTGCACTGGAGTCCCCATAATGCTGACATCTTAACTAAAATGGAGTAAGGGAAGAGTGGCACACACTGCCCCAGGGGCTAAGCTGAGCCGGGCCCTAGTGACCCCTCCTGCTAGTGGAGACGGCCGAGGCTGCCAGGCACGGGAGCTGTGGGTCTGCTCAACCCCTCCACTGCCGTTCTCACTTGTACCTCTGGGCTTCAGCCCTGATGCTGCAAGGAAGAGGAGGATGCTCCTAAGCATGGGGTGGGGGTGGTGACACAGCCTCTTAGGGAGCGAGATCATATTCACCCAAATAGGCCCAATGCACCTGGCCCCATGGTACCTACCACCCTATGAACTGGGCTGGCAGGATGGACTTGAATCTACCTTTCTTCCGTCCCATGGGGGAACAGTTACATTGCTCTTTCTCAGTCCAATGGGAAGGAAGAACTGATTCCCTCCCGCTCTTTAGATTGTCACAGCCCCAGCCCTTTACCTGGGCCAGGCCTGGGTAAGCAGACCCTGTATGCTCAGACTTTACCTACAGCCCACAGCAGCATCTCCAACCCCACCCCCAGCTCAACCAACCCCTGTTCTGCCTTGGACCCTGCTTGCTGCACACCAGGGGCCAGGGGCCTGGAGGGGCTGCCATGGCACTGTTAGCAGTTGAGTTATTCCCAGAATCACAGAACCCCTTAGAAAAAAGTTAGACCTGTTTGGCAACTTAATACAGTCTCAGAACCAGAAAATTAGAGTTTAGTCAAACCTCAAGTTGGGAAAGAATTTATGTATCCACTTTCTTTCCTACAAAGCACCCATACACATATCTCAGTTTCTTTATCTTGGTCTCCTTGCACAGACACATACCTTCAGGAGAAATAGTCTCATGGCCTTTCCTGCCATTACTGGATCCCTAGGAGACCCATACACATTGAAGCCATGGAAGGACTGGGTGGCATGAAATATGATATATCACATTTCTGGGTTGAGGCAGTGGGATGACCCTATGTTGTTCCCAATGTCCTCTTTCCCCTTTACCAATGATTTCCCTCTTTTTTTGGGTGCATACTCGTGTGTGTGTGTGTGTGAGAGAGAGAGAGAGAGAGAGAAAGAGAGAGAGAGAGAGAGAGTGAGTGTTCTTTCTGCTTGTTTGTATGTGTACCATGTGTGTGCCTGGTACTCAAAAGGATGGGGTCAAGTCCGCTGGAACTAGAGTTGCGGATGGTTGTGAGCCACTATGTGGATGCTAGTCCTAGGTCATCTGTAAGAGCAACAAGTACTCTCAACCATGGAACCGTCTTTCTTACGTCCGGATCCAGACAACCTGACCCATCAGGAACTGCAAGGGGTTCTCAACTCTAGAGAGAGAGATACCCAAGCTCCACAGATTTTGCCTGAGCAAGAGAGAAACTTACAAAGTCAAGGGCTGCTTTGTAAAGTAGCCTAGTCCAGCTTGTCCTGGTGGTTTCCAGTTTGTGTACTGGTCCTGTGGGGTGGGATTTCTCCAAGACAGATGCTGCTCAGGTCCCTGTTGAGCAGCTGTGACTGAGAAAGTTAATGTTCCCTGTAACTCAAGCTGACTTCCTCATACTCCCCTCCTCAGTAGGGGAGGTTCATCCCGGGACACTGCTGTTGCCTGTGAATTCATGACTCTCAAACCTCCAGTGTATCTGGATTGGCTAGGGGAGTTGTATCAACAGTGGTAGTCTCTGTCTCGGTAGATGTTATGGACCGAAGGTATCCCCTAAATTCCGATGTTGAAATCTTAAGCACCAACAAGGTGTTATTACCAGGAAGGGCCTTCGATGAAGTCACAAAGGCAGAGTCCCCCTGGATACAATTAGTAGCCTTACAAAAGTGCCCACGGAGAGCTCTACTGCCCTAGTTTTGGTGAAATCAGCCGTCTACAGCCTTGAAAAGTGTTCATACCAAACCAACCATGTAATGCTCTGGTGTCCACTTCTAGACTTGGGAACAGTCAGCAAGGAATAGGTTTCTGTTGTTTATGAGCTGTGCAGTTTAGTACAGCTTGGTTATAGAACCAAAATTGAACTAAGCAGTTTAGAGCAGGACCTGAAAATTTACGTTTTCAGCAAGTTCCGGGGTGAAGGGCAGGGTGCTGCCACGGGTACTCTGGGGACCAACAACTGCTCTGTACATTCCGCTAGATCTCTCCAGGAGCCTGCTAGCCTGAGCTGTGCATGAACACAGAGGCACGCTGCGCTGCTCAGGTCCATGATCAGACCCTCTGCTTCGAACCCCCACATCAAGCTGGGCTAGCTTGGGTCTGGCTTTGACCCATTCATGAACTGTGAGTCACCTTTGGCCCCACCCAGGGAAGGTCCCAGTGTTAAAGACGTTCAGTGAGTGCTTATTGAGTGCCTGGGTAGCTGGAACAGGAAGAATGTCTCATCACCACCACAGGAATCTCTGTTCTTCAGGGAGGTGCCTGGGTCGCTCACGCTGCCCACCCTGCAGGCAGCAAGGCCAGGGTTGGCTCCCAAGCATGGTAGGACTGGGGGTAGGTCACATCCTGCCCTGAGAAGAACTTGATATGCGAAGACCCCATGTGTGTGAGGTACTCTGAGTGTGTCTGTAAAGAGCAGGTTGGCAAGTCTGTGCCTGTAGTTGGATCTGCGGTGACTCCTTCTTCATACAGGCCAGTCCCGATTCCTGGGAAGGATTGTGCTGTCTCGGGTTTTGCAAACACAGACGGGATTGCTCACGCTTGACTAGACTGCATCGTGGATGGCAGGTCTTTGGCTTCCGAGGACCTTGTGAGCCAGGTCTCAAGCATTTCATCCAGAAATGACAGCCTCCCATTTCAGCATGCTGCCTCTGAATCCCAGGCCTGCAGGACCCACAGGAGTAGAGTGGTCCACATGGTGACCCATTGTTCATCCTTGCAGTCTTCAGAGATACTGGGCGGGCACTTACCAAGTAGGCACAGCTGGAGAAGTCTGTCAACGTGAGCACTTCTAGTCATTAGAATGGAAGCCACCAGGCCCAGCTTGGGGTATCATGCCCTATGTTCCAGAGGAAGCCATCACTGATGCATATCTGTGAGGCCTTAACCATCCTCCTCCAAGCCCGAGCCCCATCTCCTGCCTTTCTTCTTCTATTTACAAAGTAAATATATATATATATATATGTGTGTGTGTGTGTGTGTGTAGAATCTTGTCATATCAATCAAAATAAATAGTAATCCTTTAATAATTTCTAATAGGTCATGTTCATATTGATTTTATTTGTATGATACTAGAGATTAGAACTAGGGCCTCACACATGCCAATTATGTGAGCTTCATCCCATACTTTTTAATTTTTAAACATTCTTTACTTATTTTTATTTGTGTATATGTATGTGTGCCTATGTGAATTTATGTGAGCATGCTACTCCCTTTGATGGGTGTGGGACCTGCCCTTACGTTCCTGTGAATCTCGTCTCTGGTAGCATCTTCTTGTCAGCCCCCACCAGTTCAGTGGCTGTCCTCAGCCATTAAACTACTGTGGTAGCAGCTATGACCTTGTCATGAGCCCTCCCCCTTGATACCCTGCTCATGTTTGCCCATCTCTTGGAGTTGACCTTCTGATCTCTGGCTTAGGGGATGTTCTGCAGAATATCCTAACTTGGGCTCATGGTGAGAAGCCAAGTAGCTCTGGAGGATCTTGTTAAGCCGTGGTGTAATTAAGAGATGGTATTTCCCCTCTCAGATGGGCTAAAATTAATTTAAAAGTTGATGAGATCCTGGATTGTCAAGGCTTCAGAGAGATGATCTCCACTTTCTGGGAAGAATGCGGACTACTGGTCAACCTTCTGAAAAGTAAACTGGCAACATGACTGCTATTGAAAATGTGTGTCTTACAGCAGATTGTGGTGATTTATGCCTGTAATTCCAGTACCTGGAAGGCTGAGGCAGGAGGATTTTTGTGAGTTTAAGACAAGTCCAGGCTATATTGTAAGACCTTGTTTTAAAAACAAGGATAAAAATCTTACTTCTTTTTGTTTATTCTTATGGACATACATTATTGAATCTCTACTGTGTGCAGACTATCCTAGGTGTTGAGGAAATTGTAGAGATAAGGTACATGTTTTTGTGAAAAATTGCATTTTAGAGGGAAAAGCAGACAATAAATAAGTGTACAGATGCTGTAATTTATAAGTGTCATGAATAAAAATAAGACAGGTTAAGGAGGTAAAGTGTAGGATACATTGTGATCCTTGCTATCCCCTCTTTCATTGCTGATGTTTATGTATGTGTATATTCATATACATGCACACACATATTTCATTAAGAGCAAGAACTTGTATATACCTGAGATAGCCTTACAACAAAATGAGAATGCCCAGGAACTGTCCATCTATAAACGGCTGATCACCTATTGAATGAAGCAGCACCACTGTGCTAACAAGGAAGGGGCTTAGGCAGATGCTAAACCAACACAAGATATCTTAGAATAATATATTTGGTAGAATATGCTGGGCTGGGGGCACAGGTTTGTCATTTCAGTTACTCAGGAGGCTGGGGCAGAAAGATTGAGAATTTGAGGCCTACCTGGGCTACAGAGTGAGTTCAAAGCCAGATTGGGAAACTGAAGGAGACACTGAAAAGTAAAATAAGGGCTGTGGGGCTAGAGAAATGGTTCAGCAGTTAAGAACACTCACTGACTGCTCTTCCAGTAGATCTGTATTCAGTTCCCACATGGTAGCTCACAGCTGTCTATAACTCCAGTTCCAGGGAACCTGACACCCTCATACAGACACACATGCAAGCAAAACACAAATGCACAAAAATAAAAATTTTTCTTAAGAGATTAAAAAAGTGCTGTGATAAAAGAATAAGTGTTCTTGTACACTGTAAAAATTTGTCACTCTAATTGGTTTAATAAAATGCTGATTGGTAGAGGCAGGCAACCAAACTAAGGATTCTGGGAAGAGGAAGGGTGGAATGAAAGAGTCATGGAAAACGCACAGGAGCAAGATGAGACTACTGTACTGAGAAAAGGTACCAAGTCACGTGACTAAACATAGATAAGAATTATGGGTTAATTAAGTATAAGAGCTAGCTAGTAATAAGCCTGAGCTATTGGCTGAACATTTATAAATTAAGACTCTGTGTGGTAATTTGGGAAGCAGCAACTGGGTATTTGGGAACAAGCAAGTGGGAGAGAAATGTCTGATTATAAATAAGGGCTAGGAATGTAGCTTCATGGTAGACCACTTGCCTAGCACATCCCGTGTGAGACCCTGGGTTCAATCCCCAGCATTGTGTGTGTGTGTAGATTCACAGAGGTGAACACTTCAATATATTTGCAGATGCATAGAGAAAAATAAAAAAAAAGATCAATGAATGGTAGTATCAATTGTAGGAGAAGAGGCTGTAAAATAGACTCACTTTCCCATCAAAACCCTTCTAACTAATGTCCTTATCACCTGAACGCTTCTCCTCCTCTTCCCTTTCACTTGCCCTGTTAAGCCCTTCAAAGGCATCTTATTGCTCCAAGGGAGACAGTCTAACTTTGAGGTATTTCACTCAGCATTTCACAATAATGTCTCTTGTCCTTCATCTTTTACCATTGCCCTGCCCCCATAAACATGTCTGACTTTATTTAATTCCTTAGAAACACCTAATAATCTTGATGAGGGACTTGGGTTTTTTTGTTTTGTTTTGTTTTGTTTTTTTACCTGAAATCTCCACCCCTCTTCCCCAACCATCTGGAATTCCAGGCATCCAAACCATTCCATGACAAGAACAATCTCAAAGCTCAGAAAAAATGTAGGGGTCTTTTCAGGGAAGAAAACTGCATTGATACTTCATTGGGTAGGTCAATTGTTGACTGACGTTTCTGTCCTACCCGGTCCCACAGTTGTTTAGTCCCAAAGAAACACACAGAGGTCTATATAAATTATAAACTGATTTGCCCATTAGTTCAGGCTTTTTATTAACTCTTATAACTTATTTTAGCCTATTATTCTTGTCTATGTTAGCCACGTGACTCGGTACCTTATTTGGCGAGGAAGTCACATCTTGCTTTCTCTGCATCTGGGTCACGAATGCAGAATGAAACTTCCTTCTTCCCAGAATTCTCATTGCTCTGTCTCTACTTCCTGCCTGGTCACCCTGCCTGTACTTTCTGACTGGGTACCGGCCAATCAATTTTTTTTTTAATTAAAATACGATTGACAGGGTACAAACCATTGTCCCACAGCAGCCACTGATATATCCCTCATTTTTTGCTTATGTGTTTTCTGAGGGGAAGCCTAATAGCTTTTATCAGTCTCAAAAGTTAAGGATAAATTCTCTTCAGTGGCTGAAGTATATATATATACTGCTGTAAAATATACCTGTAATCCAAACAAATTCTGGGTCAAAGGAATGATTACCAGCCTAGGAGTCAGATTTAATTTTACCACCACAGCCAGCTACAGAATCTCATAAAAGGGGCCTAAGCTCCCTGGACTTCAGTCTCTGTCTTAGTGTTCTATTACTGCGAAGAGACACCATAACCAAGGCAACTCTTATGACGGAAAACATTTCATTGGGGCTGGCTTACAGTTCAGAGGCTTAGTCTGTTATTGCCATGGTGGAGAGCATGGCAGCATGCAGGCAGACATAGTGTTGGGGATGTAGTTGGGAGTTCTACATCCATATCAGCAGGCGGGGGGGGGGGGGAGAGAGAGAGAGAGAGAGAGAGAGAGAGAGAGAGAGAGAGAGAGAGAGAGACACTCTGGTCTTGGCCTGGGCTTTTGAAACCTCAATGCCCACCCCCAGTGACACACTTCCTCTTCCAAAAAGGTCATGTCTCCTAATCCTTCTAAATAGTGTCAGTCCCTGGTGACTGAGTATTCAAATCTATGAGCCTATAGGGGCCATTCTCATTCAAACCACCACAGTGTCCTTCCTTATAAGACAGTCAAGATGGCACTAGTTCCCCAAAGGACAGTGATAGGACTGGTCCCCAGTGATGCATGGGGGGCTTCCATGAGAACCATTTTCTGAACTTCTAATGCAGAGAAACTGCTAAGGCGTTACTCAGCTAATGCTGGAACCAGATATGAAAGTCAGATCAAAGAAAGACCTGACTTCTCTTTTTCAAATACCACTAGCATGTATCTGTGTATCCCAAGGGTTAAATAAAAACCCACATTTAAAAAAAAGGGGGGGGCTGGAGAGATGGCTCAGTGGTTAAGAGCATTGCCTGCTCTTCCAAAGGTCCTGAGTTCAATTCCCGGCAACCACATGGTGGCTCACAACCATCTGTAATGAGGTGCCTTCTTCTGGCCTACAGAATATTGTATACATAATAAATAAATAAATATTTAAAAAAACAAAAACAAAAACAAAACAACAACAACAAAAAGGGCTGGAGAGTGGCTCAGCAGTTAAGAATACTGGCTGCTCTTCCAGAGGTCCTGAGTTCAATTCCCAGCAACCACATGGTGACTCACAACTATCTGTAGTAAAATCTGGTGCCCTCTTCTGGCCTGTAGGCACTCATGCAGACAGAACACTGTATACATATTTTTTTTAAAAAATAAAATAAAATAAAAACCCACATACCTCCCAGGGTCGGCAACACACACTTCAGGCTGTAACCCAGTTGCAGCCTTAGCTTTGGAACCTTGGTGGAGAATGTGAACTGGATACTTGGGATCATCTAATTGATTCTCAGATGCAGCTTTGGGTTCTGAGGAGGAAACAGGAATGAAACGATCACTTCCTCCCAAAATCCAAAACTCTCGGGAGTCTCTTTGGCCCCAAATCCCAGAGATGAAAGTCAAGAAGGGACAGGGAGCCAGGGACCTGATTCTCCCTAACTGATGCTGGACCAGAGAAGGGTGAAGCAGCAGCTGCTGGACCAGTGATGGTTGCAACAGGGAAGGTGATAATTACACCTTCACCATCGGGACAGGAACCAAAGACAGACTTAAGCAGTGAGCCAAAAGTCACAGAACTGCAGAGCAACAAGGTCAGGATTTTTTTAAAAGATTTATTTTATTTATTATGCATACAGTGTTCTGTCTGCATGTATGCCTGCAGGTCAGAAGAAGGCACCAGATCTCATTACAGATGACCATGAACCACTGTGTGGTTGCTGGGAATTGAACTAAGGACCTTTAGGAAGAGCAGGCACCGAGCCATCTCTCCAGCCCAAGATCAGGATTTGAATCTTCCACTGCTACAAAGCTCTTTCCTCTTCTCACTCTAGTCCTTTGACTTTCATGCCTTTCATTTGTTTGTGAACCGATGAGTTTAATTAGTTATTTATAAAAGGATGATGAGCAATGTGCAGGCAGCTACACCACTAAAGGAAGTGTCTCTCCGAGGAGTAAGGCTTTCAAGCCCCCTCTCCATGTCTAATCTTCTTGTTCTAGTACTAATCCTAACCCTTTCCTTCACATTTTGCTGATGAGGAAACTGAGGCACAAAGGTCTAACTGGGCCAAAGTCACAGCTGTAAAGGGACAGAATCAGGATCCAGTTCTAACCATCTTCAGAGTCTGAGCTCTTGGGTTCTATATATTGACTCACCTAAAGCCAGTGAACGCGCATTATGCTTCCTACACATTGGGGATTGCTATCCATACTTTGCATATATTAATATACCAAACAGGAACTTTTCTGAGGCAACCTTTAAGAGGTGAGAACTATGTGTGTCCATTTTACCCAATAAAGAGACTAGACACAGGAAAATCAAACCACCTACCTGAAGTCGCCCAGCATTTGAACAGTGGAAGTGAAATTTGGACCTTCAGACTCCAGTGTCTGTACTCTAAGACACCGTTCTGTGTCAGCAGCTAAACCCTAAGATTACAACGGTCTTAACGAGATCTTCTGTTCTAGAACGGAGCTATGAGGATGGTCATGGGGCATTTGGAGCAAGAACATCTGGTAATCTCTGACTTCTAGACCTCTGCTGCCTGGTGACCCACTGTGCTGGGTAGACACAGTAATTCATGACTGTGGTTGAAAAACTGACCATTCTGCTTGAGCAGGCGAGATGCTACAAGTGTGTGTGGACTAAGTTAAAGAATGTGATGGTGTAGAGGGGTAAAGGACTGGAAGCTGTTCTCCCTCCTCCTCCTCCTTCTTCTCATCCTCCTCCTTTCTCCCCCACTCTCACCTCTTGTTTTTTTTTGGGGGGGGTTGTTTGTTTGTTTTTGAGACAGGATTTCTCTGTAGCTTTTGGAGCCTATCCTGGAACTAGCTCTTGTAGACCAGGCTGGTCTCAAACCCACAGAGATCCACCTGCCTCTGCCTCCTGAGTGCTGGGATTAAAGGTGTGTGCCACCGCTGCCTGGCCCCTCACCTCTTGTTTTAAGAGATAGAGTCTCATATATACTTAGTAGTCTATGTAGTTGAGGCTGACCTTGAACTTTATCTACTTATTACTTATTTTACACTTGTTTATTGTGTGTTTGTGTGTCAAGGCATGCAAGTGGTGGGACAAAGCAGTCAGCTCTTCTCTTCTAGCATGTAAGTCCTGGGGACTGAATTCAGGTCATCAGGCTAGTACCACTGAGCCGTCTTGCTGTCCTCTGACCTGGAACTTCTGATCCTTCTGAGCCACCTCACTGGCTCTGCCCTCCCTCTGTCTCTTGTGTCCCATTCTTTCTCCCTCCTTAGGACAAAGGTCAGTCCCAGTACCTTCTCTTGTGTCTCTGCACCCAGTACAGGTCTGGTCTGCGGTTTTAGGTCTCATTATGAAACAGAATGAAGCTGGGACCCCAAGCACTGCTCTCAAGACACCTTGAAAACTTGGCGGCGGCGGTGCATGCTTTTAATCCCAGCATTTGGGAGGCAGAGGCAGGTGGATCTACAGACCCAGCTCCAGGACAGTCAGACCTACACAAAGAAACCCTGTCTTCAAAAACAAAACAAAACAGTGTGAAGCTCTGGGGGGCCTGAAGTGGTGGCTGGCTGAGAAGCAGGCTGCTGCCAGGCAACTCTGTGAGCTCATTTTGTGGCTTCGCTGGAAGCACATCAAATACTTGGCACTAGGGCTTCCCTCCCCCGGAGACCAGAATGCAAGTTCTTGCTCTGAAATGTGACATAGTGCCTGTCACTTGCTGTGCAGGGACATCGATACACCAAGAACCCCTTTTCCTGATGTTGGGAAGTGCATACATTTTAACTCTGGTGGAAGGCAGGCCAGTGGATGGGTATCTAGGGACGACCAGATGACCAGTGTGTATGAGATAGCAGGGCACATAGGAACAGCTTCCTTCTGCACTCCATCTGTGGGTGGGGCAGGAGGGATGGGGTGGGGGAGGGGTGGGGATGGGGTGGGGGATGGGGTGAGGGAGGGGTGAGGGATGGGGTGGGGGAAGGTGGGGGGGGAGGGGTGGGAGATAGGTTCCTGGGGACATTCCTCAGTCAGGCCTGGCACAGCGACAAAGGCAGCAGCTGTAGAGCACCAGGGTGGGTCCGTGGTGGCCTCTTCTGATCCCTCCAGCCATAGCACTGGCTGTGGTCGAATTGGGCATCCAGTCCTCCCCATAGGGAGGCTTAGGCAAGTGGAGCGGAGAGCATGATTTAAGGGCATGCAGAATGACAGAGACAAAAGTGCTGAGGTGGCCTGGTGTTGAGGGGAATAAAAACAGAACACAGTCATTATTTTGATGTATTTTTCTGTTTCTGTAGCTTCAAGCCGAACTCCTTCCTAAAGGAAGAGCCACAGGAATTTGGGTCCTGTAGGGAACATGGTGAGTGGATCCTGAGGAACGGAGGCAGGTTCTGAGCTGGCTAGGGCAGGAGCAGGAAGAAGGTGGAGGCAGTGGATGGAGTTAGTGCTTGCATAAAGCTCACAAAATTTGGGCAAAGTGATATGCCTCCAGCTGTTATTTCTCTATTAGGAATTAAATGGGTTAAATGGGTTTCTCTGCACTTGGGGAACATGGAAGATACGCTCCATCATGGTGACAAGGCGTCGAGCAGAAAGTGTCCCCTGGATGGAAGCAATGCTGAGGATCAGGGATGACGGAGCGCCCACATTGTGAGCCCCTGCAGAGCCCTGATAGCCGGCTGGAGGCCTCACAGAGCTCCACTGCTCCCATCAGGGCCCTTTCTAAGATCAGCAGCCATGGGCACTCCTGAGACCTGTACTGGTTCCAGTGCTTGAGCCTCGGGAGCAGAATGCTTCCTATCTCTCTGCACCTTTCTCCCTAAGTCCCGATGTCTCTGGTCTGTGTGTTTAGAGAGAGGTGGGGTGGGGATAGAGAATAAAGGGCAGACACACAGTACTCAGTCTCCCCTGACAAGTGGCCAGAATTCCTATGGCTGAATAGAAGGAATTTCTCATTTCCTTCCTTGCTACAAAATCAAGCATTAAGCTAAATCTCTAAAGGCTGCCCTGGAGAGCAGGCCCTCAGTGGGAAACGAGAGGACCTGGTTACAGTTGTGACCCTACCATCTACAGATCACTTGCCACAGGGAAGGGGTGGTGTTGGTGCCTTAATCTGCATGTGTGTGTGTGTGTGTGTGTGTGTGTGTGTGTGTGTGACTTAGTTCTTTTTTGTCCCCGCTGAGATGTGATTTACACACATTCACTGCCCCAAGGACATTGGGTTGAAGTGGGCTGAGTGGCAATGACTGGAGCAGTAGGAACTGAGGGCCGGAGGTAAAGGACAGAGGAGGAAAAGGAGGGCAATGCCAACCTACGGAGGGCGGGGTGGAAGTCACAGAGCTAGTACATTTGTGCTTTTGGGTCTGCCATGTACACTCCGCTGGGTCTATCCAGGGAAGGAGAGGAAGCCGGAAGGTGCAGAGGGAGAAAGTCCAAGTTCCTGGAGTCAGGGTGCTCTGAACAGCCATCAAGATTCTGGTGGGAGGGGGTGGAATTGAGAGAAAAATGGGTTCAAATGAGTTCAAGATGCTTAGATGCTAGTTTGTGGGCAACAAGCTAGACTCACTGCTCTGGGGAGAAAGATGTTTTGGTTGTGTGAGTAGAGTCCCCACTGTTGTTATTTATAAAAAGGTGGGTCCCGAGACTGGTGCCACAAGGGGTGGCGGGGGTGGGAGCGCACTCCAGGCCTCGGTGGGTCCCTTTGGCAGGTGGGAGTCAGAAACACCCTGCAGAGAGAGCCAGGGTCTAGAGTTTATTTAGTGGGTTATGGAGGGGGGAAGAAAAGAGAGAGAGGCAGCTTCTAGAAGAAGGGCAGAGAGAGAGAGAGAGAGAGAGAGAGAGAGAGAGAGAGAGAGAGAGCGCACCAGTGTGATCACAGGCTGCAGAGGAAGCAGAGATCTGATTGCCTCAGTGGAAGTGGGAGGGAGGTTGGGAGGAAGCGGAGCTTGTCTCTTAAAGGAACAGGGTACCTAGGTGACAGACCAGGCCTGCAGATTACAACACCTGACTTTATACACTTAATAAAAATGAAATGCATTTCTCTCTCTCTCTCTCTCTCTCTCTCTCTCTCTCTCTCTCTCTCTCTCTCTGTGTTGCAGGAGGTAATTTTGTGTCACTGCATGCATGTAGAATTTAGAGGACAATTTTCTAGATTTTGTTGTCACATTCCACTTTGTTAAGGCAGGTTCTCTCTAGCTCCTGAGCTGCCTCCTTTAGATTACTGGCCCATGAGCTTCCACGTTATTCTGCCGTCTTTGCCTCTCATCTCCCTACAGGAGCAAGAGCTAGGATTGCCGATGTGCACTATGGCGTCTGGCTTTATCTGGGGACTACAGGGATTGAGATCTGGTCCTCAGATTAGCTAGGCTAAGCCATGCCCACCACCCTGCCCCATAGACACATTTGCAAAGGGTGATACAGTAACAGATAACAGAAAGAGGATCCATAGAAATCCCCTAGAAGGAAAGAAAGTGTCCAGCTCTCCAAGGGACTTTGCTCAGTGTTCCAGGGAGTCTAGCTCTCCAGGCAGGGTGCTACACATGGGAAATGCCCTCCCAGCAGGGAGGATGAACCATGCTTCACTGAATGCACCAAATACTCACAAACACACCTCAGCCTCCCACAGCAGCTTGAGCACCAAGCACACTGCTACTTCCGGTGTTACGACAGACCTCAGACTGAGTATTTGTACAACTGAGTTTCCCACCTGCTTACAGTGGAGGTTTTATTTTTGTTGCGGATTCTATCTGCTTCTTCACCACTTAACAACTAAAACTGGGGCATCGTTTTTTGCTGTACTTGTCACCTCAACAAAGCATCTAACACAGCTGAACTTCAGGGGGGTCTGTTCTCTGTTCTTCACACAAGATTGTTAAACAAATACATACTTTTTTTTTCCTCCTGGAAGAAATAGTCCTTCCCCCGTTACTGCTTTGGTTAGCATATTTTAATGGACTTTATTGTGACATTTTTATACATGAACATAAATGTATTCCAACCCTATTTACTTCTCCTTTTGTCGCTCTCTCTCATCCCTCCTATGCCTGCCCATCCCCTTCCTCTTCCCCAACCAGCTCCCATCTACTTTCTTATTTTGGTGACCCAGTGAATTCTATTTTCCCTCCCTTCCTTTCTTTTCTTCTCCCCCCTCACTTCCCAAGGCCTCATCACTTAAAAGAATTTTAGTTTCAATTCGATTCTCCAAATCTAGCTCGGCTTTTTAGCTTTACTAGTCCCTCGCCCCTGTACCCCAAGACTCAGTTTCTCACTGAACAAGGAGGCCTACTGGGCAAAGGGCTCTTGCAAACCCTCCAAGTGCTGGCTGGCTCTGGCTTCTGCAGAGTCCGAGACACTTCCGCCTCCTGGCGACAGCCTCCCTGCCCCCACCCTGAGTCCTCTGCTGCCCTTTGCTGCCATCACTGGTTAAACTCAGGATAGTTCTCACAACAGCCGCCTCCCAGGAGGCCGACGGGGCTTCTGTGCCGGGAAAGCTTGTCCTGGGTTAGCCCTGATTATTGCCAGACTCTCCGGGTAAACCAAGAGCCTAGCTGAGGGCGCCTACCTTACTACACCAGAAAAGAGCGGACTTGCGACCCAGGATTAGACCAACCAGCTGAGGCTGGCGAATAACGAGGCATTAATTCTTTGTTAGTGGAAACCAATTAAATGCTGCTTGGGTAGAGTGGGAGCCAAGCTGCCTGTGTTCTGTTCGCAGCAACTGAACAAGCTGTCCTTGCCTGTAAGGCTGAGGCTTCTGGGGGCAGGTGGGTGGCTAAATAAGAGTTTTAAACACACTCTACAGTGTAGCACAAATCCCTAAGTCTCAAGTTCCCAAAGAGAGGACAAGACACAAATCCTCCTAGTTACATCTCATTCAGGGCTCTACGGTTAGCTGTCCAGAGCAGGCAGGTCTGAGAAGGCAAGATCACAGGACCAGGTTCAGCTCTGTAGACCTTGGCCACCACAAAGTCTCCAGACTCCAAACCGGGCATGTGTTTGTCTGCCTACAGAACACACATAGTTGGGCAGGTTCTTTTCGTTTTGTTTTGGAACCCAGTCCCTGACATGGCAACTCCTGGCGGGCTTTGGGGTCTGGGTTGAGACTGCCTGCACAGATCTGGCCGCTTTGTGTGCTTCTTGACATTGGTTGGGAGTTGGGCTTAGAGAGGAGGTTGATGGTCCAGGAGTGAGCAAGAGGTAGGCCTCAGCCTGGGCTCATGACAGAGGTTCTTGGGTGTGTATGATGCACAGAGGAGTTCTGCCCGGTTAGGGATGGACGGGGGTCTCCTTGACTCATGAACCTTATCAATGTTTAACACTCTTGCACTGCAAAAGACCCTGTGGAAGCCTGGTGAGCCTATAATTCCAGAACTCAGAGACCTGAAGTAGGAGAATTACCATGAGTTCCAGGTCAGCCTGGGCTACAGAGTAAGAACATATATTTTAAAGGGAGGAGGCAGGCCTTTGCTGAGGGAGGTCAAAGCAGACGCTGGAAGAAAGTATTTACAGGTCACAGGTGTAACCGAGGAACAGAATCTAGAAATGAGTCTCACGTCCGGAGGTTAAAAGTAAGTGACTAACACGCAAACAATCCCGTTGTAAAATGGGTAAAAGGCACACCGGAGGAGACCCGGAGATAGGAGGTGAGAGTGTGAAAAGATGCCCACCATTAGCCTTCCAGGGCGATACATATTAAAGAGACAAGAGGAATGTTATCACCTGCCTGTGGGAATGACTAAAATGGTACAGAGTGATCTCAGGGCTAAACAGGGTGGTGGTGGAGCACGCTTTTCATCCCAGCACTTGGGAGGCAGAGACAGGCAGATTTCAAGTTCAAGGCCAGCCTGATCTACTGAGTGAGTTCCAGGACAGCCAAGATTATACAGAGAGCCCCTGTCTCAAAAAGAAAGAAAGAAAGAAAGAAAGAAAGAAAGAAAGAAAGAAAGAAAGAAAGAAAGAAAGAAAGAAAGAAAGGAAGAAAGAAAAAAAGAAAGAAAGAAAGAAAGAAAGAAAGAAAGAAAGAAAGAAAGAAAGAAAGAGAAAAAAGAAAACAACAAAGCAAAAATCTCAGGGCTAGAAATGGTAGCTGGTTCCTGGCCAGGGCTGTTCAAGTCAGGACTGGGAGGACTCAGTCCCCACCAAGGACTCATCCAGTGTTCACTGCCTGCAGCCGCCAGTCTTAACCACTAACTAACAACCGCCATCCATGGTGTGGAGCCGGCCAGGGTCAGGCTGCTTTTGGCCCAGTTAGGAAGTCAAGCCCCAATCCACTCCTCTGGACAGTTCAGGACAAACTGTGACTAAAATCAATTATTTTGAACTTCTAAGTCTGGAAACTTAGTTCAGGGTTTTTAAGGGAATCAAAGAGACTGCTTTCTTTCCTCTGTGTGTGCCATTTGTGAAATAAACCAGGCAATTTGAAACAGATAAAAAGTTTTAAGGGATTAATCTTCTAAAGTGTTTTCGGCTCAATGTAATAAGAGCAGTTGCTATTTATGTGTTTGGCTCCGTGCCAGGCCCCATGCCAAGAACTTTTTGTGAAACATTTAGTTGAATTTTTGCAACCTTAAATGTTAGGTTATTCCTTCTATTGCATGGATGAGAGAACAGGTTCACAAAGGTTACACGACTTGTCGGAGAAAATCTAGAAAACGGTCTGATGATGAGACAACAGTCACAGTCAGACCCTCATCCACTGGTTTCCCAACAGAGTGAGTGTCGCTTCTTGACTCACACAGTGAAGCGCCAGGGTCACCAGTATTAATTCATAGCCGGGTTATTGCCAGAACCTCACATCTCAGTGACACTATTCCACTGGTCAGAACCTACTTGTATGTACTTCACTAAATGCAAAGGATGGTGGGAAACGTGGTCCTACTGTGTGCCTGGAAAACAGGAAATGGTTAACACATAGTAGCACCTCTCCCCAAAGGAACATTACACACACACACACACACACACACACACACACACACACACACACACTTATCTCATCTTGTGAGAGTAGGGATGAGGTGTGTCGTGATAGGCATGTGGCAGTCAGAGGAGAATTTCTAAGGCTTGGTTTTCTCCTTCTGCTAGGTGGGTCTGAGTCCACCTCTGCCCAAGGCTAGCCAAGTGCACTCAAGTTCAGCTGAACAGAGGCCTCCACAGCCCAGACTTCTGGCTGCTGCCTTTCTGGCCTCTGCCTTTCTGACCCGCCAAGGCAGCCCATCTTGTAGACAACTCACAAGCTCCAAAACAGCAGGAATTTGCACTGATTCAATTAAGCAATTAGCCTCGGAGCTGCAGGAGACGCCTGGACTAACTCCCTTTACAGACAGCAGGATGGCACGCAGCCTTGCATCCCTGATTTCGGCTCTTCCACAGGCAGCCAGGACCCCACCCACTGCTGTGGCTGCCTCTTTGGGACAATGTGTGACAGAAATGCTGATCTGCCTTGGAGGAATGTACATTTTACCCTCATCCCAAGAAGGAAGGTCAATATGAAACCATCTGCAGCAGTGGCACGGTGCCCCCTAAGAGCAGTCAGCGGGCACAGAGAGTCCCGGGGAGCATACATTCCCCATTGTAAGGGAGAAAACTCAGTCCACAGATTTTCATGTAGATGGGCACCAGCCTCTTCCTGGGGACATAGGAAAGCCTTAGCCATTCAGGAAACTTCTCTGTGCTCTCTTGTTCTGACAGAAACTGAAGCAGTGAAATGTGAGACTCCATTGAGAGATTCTCAGCAGAGTAGGGCCTTGCCCTGATGCAGTGTGAGGCAAAGAAAGGCTCCTTGAGGGCTCACTTTTGTTCTAAAGCGGTCTTTCTCAACCTGCGGTGGAGACCTTTTTTGGGGGCCGAGCAACCCTTTCCTAAGACCTAAGACCATCAGAAGTACCAGATATTTACATTATGACTCATAACAGTAACAAAACTGCGTTTATGAAGTAGCAAAAAAATAAATAAATTTTATGGCTGGGGGTCACCACAGCATGAGGAACTGTATTAAAGGGCCGCAGCATCAGGGAGGTTGAGAACCCCTGTTCTAGAGACTGAGGTGCCCTCTGCTGTTCCCCTTCCCCAGGTCACATGGCACACAGGGTCCTGTCCCGAGTCCCATCAACATCCCGTAAGTCAGACCCTCTCGATGGCAAGGCCAGGAAGGCAGGTTCCGAACCCTTTCCTCATAGGTCACCTGACAGTTGGGGCAGAGGAGAGGTAAACAGACGTCAGAGACACACGGATGCTTGGGATTGTCTTTCACTCGCAGATACGGACTGGGCTGGGCAGAAGAAATCCCGAGTGAAAGTATCTTTGGGTCTTCTCTGTCTGGACTACTTGAGAGAGATGAAAAGGTACCCGTCTCCCAGGAGGGCACCAGTGGGGTCTCTCCATCTTGAAACTGCCCAGTTTGGGGGATCCTGAGCTTCTTCTGGGTCCTGCTGAGAGCAGAGGTTCTGCAAGCTGCTTGGGGACAAGCCTCTAAAGTACCAAGCCACACTAATGGGACAGAGAGCACACAAAGGCAGCTGGCCTGGTAAGCACAAAAGTACTTTACAACGCAAAGACTGATTCATCCCAGCAAGTATTGACTAAGCAGCTGCTGCCTGCCCAGTATTGGGGTTTGTGGGGTGGTGAGACCGGGGAGAGACAAAATGCCGGTACATCCCTGCAAGGAGTGAGAAGGTGGCAGAAGTGAGTCCAGAAGAACAGAGGTCAAGAGCGACAGAAATGGCAAAAGGGGAGTCTTCTTGACTCATGAAGGCTCTGCTGATGGTCACTAGCAGGCAAAGCAGCCAGCACAGCTCCAGGTCATGGGACCCTTTCTTGAACTTAGTTAAGTGGATCTAGGTCTTTCTGCTCGGTTGCTAAGGCCAGTCCTGCCAGGAGGCAGAGGACTGTGGGAAATGACTGTAGGGTCCTTCCACCCTAGGGTATCTGTGTTCTAAAATACAAACAGCCTCAAACACCCCCTGGTCCTCTACCTTAGCAATGGTCCCTTCATCTTCCTTGGACAAGGAGCTCTTGGAAGAATCTGGGGCTCACTTCTTAGATAGCTGAAAATAATACAAAGAGGATTTCTATTTTGGAAGGTAACACTTACATAAGGTGGAACCTTTCAAAATGTTCAATTGGATCCTATTTAAGGAACTATCAAAGAACCCCACAGGCAGAGAGCTGGGAGGAGGCTGCTCTGTCCTCCTGGCCTCTGTGGGTTGCCATGGTTTGCACAGCTGCCCCTACATCTGCTTAGATGGTCATCTCATTGTGAGTGGGCACCACAGCTAGCCCTGTAGATGTGGGGAGCCTGTTCTGGGCCACTGCCTGCCTCTGGCTGGCTGAGTCAGGATGCCCACTGGACCTTGCCTGGGTGCCCCAGAGTCAGTGCAGGAACCATCAGGAGGTTTTGATTTTGGGGTTTTGACCCCTGCGTCATGTACTCTGTGCTTCATCTTTGCACCATGGTTTTTTGAGAACAGTGAGTGCCTGTGTGGAGAAGTGGGGAGGAATTGTTCGGACTTTGTTAAATACCTGCATACTTCCATTTGCCAGACCTACCTTGAACTTTCAGAAGGAAAAAGAAGGAATAAAGAAGAAAATGCCACATTTCATGTCTTCCTCACACTAACTGGAAGTAGAATTTGAAAAGCCATCTCCACTCTCCTTTGAGGGACTAGGCCTTGATCCCCTGGAGGGTGACTCTGACCTCCTCAGCTCCGAGAACAAGAGAAAACAGCCAAAGGGCAGCCCTCCTCTCCAACCTGGTAGGAGAATCTAAAGGGACCCTGGTCCTTCTTCAGAAGGGGCCTTCATCATAGTCAACCTTCTCCCCACAGCTTCTGGGACATCACCCACCCAGTAAAGTCAAAACCACATGGAAGACTCCAGAAGTTCCTTGCCTTCTCAGTACCATGGTCAGTGAAGTTTATTGCATCTTCTTTCACGGTCCCCCATGAGCAGATCTGACAAAGGCTGAAGAGATGGTGTCTTCAAATGTCTGAGCAATTCTTCTGTTTTGTTTTTTGTGTTTTGGATGATGACGAGCATCCGAATGCTGCATGCCAACCCTGCAATGGTTAAATAGCTGCAGAAAACGTTTGGAACGCTCACTTTGGACTCGGAAAATTACTACACTTAGGACTATTCTTTATTATCTCTATTTTTTGTTTTGTTTTGTTTTTGAGACAAAGTTTCTCTGTGTAACAGCTCTGGTTGTCCTGGAACTTACTCTGTAGACCAGGCTGGCCTCGAACTCCCAGAGATCTGCCTGTCTCTGCCTCCTGTGCACTGGGATTACAGGTGTGTGCCACCATTGCCCGGTTGAGGGTACCTTTTTCTATCCATCACCCATTGAGTATCTTCTGCTTCATTACTGAGCAGCCTTTGTTTGAAGATTTTGAAAAAAGCTTTCCACACAGATGAGGGGGTGTGAATCCAATATAGGGATTGTCCATGCAGAGGTACATGGGAGCCCCTGGGGATGTGACAGTTAATGTCAATCTTCAGGGGATAAGGGGTAAGCATAGTCATAGGGATTACCAGGGGCATAAGGGTACACGGTACTGGGTCCTGGAAGCCATGCCAAGCACAAGTGGAAATTCTTAAAGTGTTTTAAGGAGAAAATGAAGACTCAGAGTCTTCATTTGGCAGAGTACAGGTTCAGTCTGCACGAAGTTCAATTCCCAGCACCGCATAGACATTTGAGTGATAACACATACTCGCAATCTCAGCGTTTAAGAGGTAGAGACAGAAGGATCATGAATTCAAGGTCATCCTTAGCAACAGAAAGAGTTTGAGGTCAGCTGGGATATATGAGATTCAGTATCCAAGAAGAAACATTTTTTTTTTAAAGGGGCAGATGAGCTTCTGCAGCTAACATCTCACATGTGAGAACTCACCTATAGCAGAATCCTTGGTCCAAGGATGTAAAGACTTTTGCTCCAAAGCTATGATTTCCTGCTGGCCAATTTGAATGCCTTTTAATCCCAATGGGGACAGTGCCTGCCACACTCTGTGCCCCTGAAGCAGATGCTGAAGACATAGGGCCCTACCTGTTGCTCCCACACACATCATCTTGGCAAAGGGGTGCCTGAAGGTAATCCAAGATAAAAGCAGAACCGTGGGGTAGCAGGGAGAGCTAGACCCACTCTCAAGCCACGGAGTTGATTTGGTCGAGGGGTTAGGCTGAGTTTGGAATTGGCCAGTTAGACAGCAAGCATGGGGGAGAAGAGAAAGAGAAAAGTGGTCCGTGACATTCGAGAAGGGGCTTGCCCCAGCCCCACCTCAGTGTGTGGCGACAACCTGGGCGTCTTCCTTTGTGATTGTCAGCCAAACCTTGCACTGCCAGAGAAATCACCTGCATTAGCCCATAGTTCACACAGCTCCTGCCGTGTGTCATTCCAGAGGCTGGAGCTGGTGCCAATTTGTGCCTTCTGGGGTCTGGCACCGATGTGGTTCCAGACAGGGCTTCTGATATAAGCTGGCTGGGCAACTAGATGGGAAGAGCTCTTTCCTTCTCTGCCTGAGCCCTGGGTTCCTAAAACCCTTGGGGCCAAAGACACAGGCAAGAAGTGTGTGGTTGGAAGTCCTTGCAGCTTCATGTAACCCTGACCAGGCGCTCACTACTTTTCTCAGGCTCACAGCCACTGAGATGCCGACCCTCTTGTCTTGTTTTCTTTTCCATCCCTTCTGCCAGAACCTTCTAATGTCTCACCAGAAATAAACCCTTCTGTTCCCTTCTCCTAACCCCTTTTTCATTTGAGACCCTGGACCCTGAATGAAGCTCAGGTCTAATCAGGCCTAGTCAAAGCCCGAGCCTGTACACTGAAGCTCTGTCCTGGGAGAACGAAGATCCTACCGGAGCTCTGTAGCCAAGGCTTCTGCAAGACTTGGAATCCACTTAGGTGGGCCATTATCCCCACTCCAGTACCAAGCCTGACATTAGTGACTGGCTCCCCTTCAAGTCGGGCAGTCTTCTTCAGAAGCAGACAGCACAGGACATCTGAGTGACAGAGCCTTTGAGATCAAAGCCGCTCCTGTCTTTTGGAGGGGAGAAGAGGAAGATCATATTTCAAAAGAATTCAGAGAGGAAGGGATTAATCCATTTGCTGACATCGGACCTTTCATTCTGGTCCAGAGATTCCCTGTCCTTCCTGGTGAAGCTGATTCTGTAGCATAAAGACAGCTTAGTTCTCAGTTAAACCCCGAAGAGTTTTATTCAGTCAAACCCTAAGCAGGATGAGATGACATACGAAAAGACTACTCCATGTTCTCTCCATGACCGCTGATCAGCCACCCAGCAGTGATGCTGTGACCAACTGGCTTCCTATTCTAAGTGGAGCCAAGTCTGGCTTCTCCTATTACCTGGGGGAAGAACTCAAGGTCAGATTCTCACCCTCATCTACTCTCCGAGAGTCAAGAGTCAGCTGCTGACTCCACGCAGAGGATGCTGTGGCCTGGAACAATACAAGGAGCACATTGAGAAAACAGCAGACAGAAAATCTACAGTAGAGATAGCAAGAGGGCAGGATGTATGGAAAGAAGAGCCTTCTGCATTGGGTACCTTTGATGGCTCTGCCACCTAAGGACCTGTGTGACCGTGGGAAGATTCCTTCACTTCTCTGAGTCAGTTCTCTATCAACTTTATAGCTATATAGGTCATTCAATGAGCATGTAAAATATGTCAGGCTCCTTCCTTATAATATTTAGCCCTTTTAACAACTTGGTTGTGTAAACATTATTCGTATTTTAAGCACAGAAAAAAAAAAAAACTAAAGTTTGGGGAGATTACCAAACTTTCCAAAGATCAGCAGACAAGATTATGGGGACAAGATTTCAATGGGATACCACATGATTCCAAAGATGGTGTGTGTGTGTGTGTGTGTGTGTGTGTGTGTGTGTGTGTGTAAGGTGAATAGCAGCCCTTAAGAAGACCTAAGTCCCACACCCTAAGAATGTGAAACCTAGCAAACCAGAACTTGTACATGCTGGTAGAGTTCTTGAGATGAGCTCACTCAGAGTCACCCACTACGAGGACAGAGACAGAGGGAAAGAGGCCAGGGACATGGAGTCCTGTGAAGACAGAGTCTCAACACCTTGTTTGCACTTCTGCTCTCCAGAACTGTGAAAAGATGGATGACTATTGTGTGAGCCATTTGTGGGGGCAGTCTTCAGCTGCTGCTTGAACGGGGAGCAATGGGCTCAGCTGCGTTGTAGCGCTGGCCTTTGGTCCTAGGAGACTTACATGCTGGAACAGCAGCAGCGGAAAAAGGATGTCATGATGGTCAGATCCTCCCAGGCTGGATCGCCCTGTTCACCCTGGTCCTGGTTAGCGCATCCAAGTGGCCTGAAGCCACCTCCCTTGGGAAGCCACTCTGAAAAAACAGTGTGAGATTCCCATAGACTAGGGATGGGGTGGGGGACAAATCTGCCTCAGCAGGAGCAGAAAGCTCTCTCCCTTCCTTCTGGCAGCTGCTCTGCCACATATTTGTGCTGTGCGGGGTGCCACCCAGGCTCGCCCCCTGTTCCCATCCCAGGCCAATTGGGCCAGGGGAACAGGTACAAAGAACCTTTGGTGAAAGTGCAGGGCTGGGAGTCAGTCCCCGGCTCCTCTATATGGAGTTGGTCACTTACCCTGTCTGGGCTGGGTCTTGAGTTTATCCTTTTGCAGACTGAACACAGTCGTGTCTGCTTAACAGGGGCCTTGAGAACACTGTGGAATGATGTGGGGAATGATAAGATATGTTCACTGCTTTTGCTGTGTCCACGCAGGCACACCCCTTGAACGTCTTTGGAGGGACAGACAGACAAATGGGTACTGCTGGGCTCCTTATTAACAAGTCCTCAATGTTTCCTGTTAGGGTCCTGAACGCATCTTTCTGGGAGGCGGTGCAGCATCCATGACACTCCTTCTCAAAGCCTTCTGGGTATGATGGAAAAGTACAAGAGCTAGGACATACCCAACATCAAGAGAAAAAAAATAACCGAGAAACCTGGAGGCTAAAGAAGAACCAAGTGTGGGGACAGTTACAGGGCTAACAGTAGGCGAAGGGAGGAAGGCAAGGGAGACCTCAGAAGTGGGACTTCGGAAAAAGGGGATCCTGGGATTGTGGTCACGGTAACCACAGTGGAAGTCCTAATGCAGAACACAGATAGTCCGTGAGTCCATCTGGGACCCCTAAAATCTGTGTGTGAAAGATTCTGTTCCGGGAAGGAGACTGTTTCACACTGGATAGGCTGTGAGCTCAGGGACTCTGAGTCCAGGATCCATAGCAGCCTGGCGCTATTCTGGATATAGCCATCACAGATACCAACAGGACAGTATTTTAAATATACTTTTTGTACTGGTTGTTTGCCAAGAGGAGCAAGGAGCTGTCACAGACTCCCAAGAGACATACGGCCAGGGCAGGAGCCGGGCAAGAGCCAGGCAGGAGGGCAGGGTCAGCAACAATTTCTGATAATTTTAGCCTCAGGGAGCAGAGGCCATTGTCTTGGTTTAAATAAGCCCACCCCAGGGAGGTCCTTTCAGGGACAGGAAGGCCAGCAGAGGTGTGGTAGCTCAGGGGACAACGGTCTCCGGGCCTTTCTCTGCCAGGAAGGAGCAGCCCAGGTCCAAAGAGCAGAAAGACAATCCAAACTGCACCCCCAAAGAGGCCCAGAGAACTGCTTTCTGATGGGGAAGGGACAGGGGACAGGTCCCGGGAACGGAAGTGTTGAGAACATGGCCAGGGTTAGGAGCATAGGTCCAGCTGGAATCAGTTGTCAGTCCACCCACTTGGGGACTTTCCACAGGACAAACAAATGCTCCCCATCCAAGACAGGGGTCAAAGACCTTCAGGACACAGAGAATCTTCTGTTTCCCTGACACTCTACCAACCCTACTGTGTGACCTTGAAGGGGCTGGAGGTGCCAACTCCAGACAGTGTTTTCCTGGGGAGGGGGTACTACCGGGCTCTGAGTGTTGAGAGTTGAGAGCGTGCCCCGGCAGGAGTCTGGGACAAGATCCAGAACTGGAGTTTGGATCCAGCCAGCCTGGCTCCAGTATCCATTCTCTTCCAGACAGGGGTGACCTTATGGGACACTCTTAGGGGATGGCCCTCGTCGCCAGGGGCTCCCCCTTGCTCCTCAAGCCTGACACCTGGACAGTTAGGATATTGTTAAAACAAAGCCCGGAGGTTTTATGTGGATCTATGTCCTGATAAGGTCTCACAATGCTTTTGATGAAGGCTGATATTCTGGGCCAGAGAAACCCAGGGTCACCATTTGCCGGGTGACCTCAGCCGGCTACTTCAAGTACTTGAGGTTTGTTTTTCCCACTTGTTAAAAATGATAGTATCCGTTTCTAAAGTTGCCAGGAGAGTCACATGAAATATGTTTGGAAAGCTATTGCAACAACCTCTCATTGGTAGATTTTTCTAAAAATATAGCTCTCATTCTAATATACTAATGTCTCTTGTTCCTCTGTTATTGGAGACAAATGTATTTAACTGGTGTCTCTGTGTGTGTGTGTGCGCGCGCATGTTCCTCGATACCTCTGAACCCTAAACACATGATTTGGTCGGTCTGTTAAAAGGGAACAAGCCCTTTATGCATTCATCTGGTTACTTTGAAGGGTGGTAACAAATACACTCCACTAAATGTCAAATCCAGATTGAAAAAGGGTAGGGTTCTTCCAAGATTGTACATCCAGCTAGAGACAGGGAGAGAGTGTGAGATCTTTTTTTATAAATTATTGCTATATCTATTATTATTATTATTATTGTTATTTTGTGCATGCATGTAGGTTTGTATGAGGGTGTCAGACATCTTGGAACCGGAGCTACAGGCAGGTGTGAATTGCCACGTGAGTGCCTGGAACCGAACCCAGGTCCTTTGGAAGAGCAGCAGTGAGCCATCTCCCCAGCCCAAGTGTGAGATCGTAAATGGAGGTGTCCTGGAATTTTATAGGAAAGAGGCTCTGAGCTCTATTCCTAGCACCGCTTAAACTGGGCATGGTGGCACATTCCTGTAATTCCAGCATTGGAGAACTGGAGATAAGAGAGGCATAAGTTCAAAGTCATCCTAGGCTATATAGTGATATTGAGATGAGTCTGGAATGCTGAAACACTAAGAAAAATCTATCATGGTACTATGGTACTGATGGTACTGGTAGTCCTAGGCACTCTGAGTTACTGTGTGAGGGGCTTTGAGAAGCATCTTTAGGCTGCTGGATTTGGTCTGGTAGGATGGAGATCCTGCCCCAGGCCTGACATGGGAGCTGGACAGAGCCCTTGCATTCATCAGGAGACTGCTGGGGGACATACTCCTTTTTCTAGGACAGAGGCCCAGGTCTGGGGTCAAATGTTGCATTTTGACCTCAAGTCTGACCTCAGCTTAGCCGCACAGATTTCAGGAATTAGCTCATTTGGCCTGAGGAAACGTGCCCACAGCATTTAAGATTCTGAATTTTTAGTTCATGTTGTGTTATGTCCCCGTTTCCCTGTCTTATCAATAGAGTAGTAATAGTTAGCCGGCTTTCCTTGGCTTATGCAAAAGACACAGTTCCAAGCTCATCGCATGGATTAACTCCCTTAAGCTTCTCAGTGACTGACTGTTCCTTATTGTGGTGGTTTGAATGAAATGGCCCACATAGGCCCAGAGGGAGAGACACTATTAGGTGTGACATCATTGGAGGAAGCTTGTCATTGGGGGTGGGGCTTTGAGGTTTCAGATGCTCAAACCAGGCCCAGGGACATTCTCTCTTCCTGCTGCTTGTGGATCAAGATGTAGAACTCTCAGCTACCCCTCCAGAACCATGTCTGCCTGCATGCTGCCATACTTCCCACCATAATGATAATGGACTAAACCTCTTAATCTGTAAGAGAGCCCCAAGTAAATGTTTTCCTTTATAAGAGTTGCTGTGGTCATGGTGTCTCTTGACAGAAATAGGAATTCTAACTTAAATTCGTATCTACCTGTTTTCCAGTGAAGGAAACTGCTACAGGAAGTTCAATGGGTCACACAAGAACACTTAGCTAGGAAGTGTTAGTACCTGGGTCCAAATCCACCCTTGGGCTCTGGGTGAATGTTTGTCATGCCAGACTCTGTGGTGGGGGGAGTCAGTGGATAGACTCCTCCCAATGACCTTATACACTGGTGTCATTGTTTTCATCCCCACTGTACCCTTGGGGAAACTGAGGCTGAGGGAAGGGTTTTCATATCCACCTATAGTTACACAGCTAAGTAGCATCAGTGAGAGCCAATGTACTTCATCATCTTGCACTAGGCTGCCATTTCTCTGTTGCCCACTGGCCTCCTGTTAGAGGCATTTCAGGGCATTAATGTCCCCATGAGCTTCACTTCCATCTTCTTCATGTAGCCCCTAAAATGGTTTAGACATTTCCTTCTCTTTCTTCCAAGCTCCTGCATACAGGACCATCAGAAAGAAAAACAGCACCTGGACAATAGAAAGACAAACATCTGTCTTGTCATTAGAGGACAGGCCACCAGGCCTAGGCCCTCGAGTCCTGTGGAGAGGAGCTAAGACAGCTAACCAACTGAACTAAGGAAAGTACACTTTCTGCATCCTTCCCACAGAACTCCTAGGGCGGCCTGGGTCTACGCTTTGGACTGCAACCCTCGCCTCACCTGGGGACACCTTGGACTAGACAGCTTGACTTGACACTTCTCGGGGTCACACTGCACCTTCTTGGTACAGAAGATACCCTTGGCCTGAATCCACAGAACTCACTCTGTAATGTCCCTGAGGTGAAGGTGAGCAGGAAGCACCCAGGGCCCTGCCTCGAGGCTGTGAGCACATCTGCGAGTCTTGCCTGCTGATAAGCACACAGGCCTGACAGTATTCTTTCAAAGTATGTTCCAAGAACTAAGGCATCGTTACACCAGGGCTTCTGTAGTCGAATAAGTTTGAGAAACACCATCCACCATGGTCCACCCTTAGAGAGGCACACCAAAGTCAACATGTGCTTGGAGAAGCTCCACGCTAAAGGCCCACATTCGGTTTTGTTTCACCTAGTACCGCCCATATATGCTCACCCATAGAATGTCTTAGAAAGTCTTCTATAGAGGGAGTGTCCAGAAACTCTGGCCTCTTCTGTTCTGTGCCCTCCTCACTGGAGTCACACCCAAGGCAAACCACTGCGGATACCAGAGCCCCCTATCTTCCTGCCACCCCTGGGTCCCACGATGTGGTTTGTGCAGCGCTCTAAGCAGAGGGCAGGCTCTGGACTAGCCTATTCCCTCGGCAGCACTGCGAGCCCTTTCTCTGAACCCCACAGAAGAGATGGCTGTGCTCCAAAACAGCAGTGCAGGCCTGGGGTGGGGGTGGGGTGGGGGTCCCACCTGCCAACAGAATCAGGAGTCTGAGAAGGGACATTTGTAACCAAGGTATCTGAGACGGCTTCTTGGAGGAGGTCGCTGGGAAGCTAGACCTGATGACCTGACAGAACTGTATGGAATAAGGGCTGGTCACTGTAGCATGATTAAAAACCCAGAGACAGAAATTGGGTTCAACCCTGAAAACCAGAAAAGCAAAGCAGTCAAGCCACTAGAGAAGTCTTACCTCTACCAAGGTTGGACGACGAGGCAAACTAAGTAGACTAAGCCTCTCTCTCCTCTCATTTTTTATTCTCTCTAGTGCTGGGATAAGAGCATGTGACTCCCTAGTACTGGGATTAAAGATGTGAGCCACCACCACCTGGATTTGTTTCTGCATTGATTTTGTGACCTTGAACTCACAGAGGTCCTTCTGCCTCAGTCTTCCAAATTCTGGGATTAAAGGAGCGTGCCACCATTGCCTGACCTCTGGTGGCTTTAGCTTTGCCGCTGGTCTTCAAGCAAGATTCCTTTATCAACACATACAACTGAGATGCCCCTACAAATAACGTGTGACTACAGGCAGCCTGGCCTGGCAGCATGGGGGCCGTGCGGATATGGGGAAAGTAGAGAGGGCACGGTGTCTCTCTGTGACTGGAGACTCTACACAGTTCACTGGAGAGAGCAAAAGCCTTCTGGTTAGGCAGCTCTGCTTCCAGAAGGCAAGGAAAGATGAGACATATCCTGTCTGCCCTCAGTCTACCAGGGGCCATCAGTGATCTCATTGCAGTATCCCTGACAACCGTGCAGCCTTTTATAGCCTTTTCTACTTGAAGAGGTCTGAGGGGGTGCTCTTTTGTGTGCCCCCTGACACTCCAGTGACAGCTTAGTCCTGCACACTGGAACCTGCCCATTGCTGACAGAGCTGTGGTGGGGACAAAAACTGACCTCTGAGGCTTCAAGTTCTCTAGAACTGTTTATTTATTTATTTTCCTTTCTAGCAATACTTATCAAGCATTTGTCTGTTCTAGGTGCTATGCTAGATGTTGGGGACCCAGAATGTCCTATCCCCCAGAGAATCCTACAAGTGTTAAGTCTTAGGAAGGCATCGCTCTTGTCGTCTGTCCCCCCAAAACTTCTAGATGTCATGAATAAGAAGCTTGGGGATGCCAGGCGGTAGTGGCAGAAACCTTTAATCCCAGCACTCAAGAGGCAGAGGCAGGAGGATCTCTGTGAGTTCAAGGCCAGCCTGGTCTGCAAGAGTTAGTTCTAGGACAGGCTCCAAAAGCTAAAAAGATGCTTATGGGGGGAGGTTACTGTGTCATGAGGCAAAACCGTATGTTTCCCAAAGACAAGGGTCAAAGCACCACGGAGCAATCCCAGGGTTGGGTACCTCTTGGGGAGAGAAGGCATGCAGAGACCTGAAAGATGGCCCGGCAGAGGAAGAGCCATCCAGACGCACTGTGTAGCAACCACAAGAGTCTGCGGCTGCCCTGGAGAACTGCAGGTCACACCTGAAAGCACTGGGTTCAGATCTTGCAGTGTTGCTACTCGGCCACTTTGGAGGGTCTGAACTGTACCTGAGGACTCTTAGAGGGAAGGGACTTAATGAGGTGTACGTCACTAGGAAGTGCTTTAGCTTGGGGGCAGGCACAGGGCAGGGCACATGTAGCCCAAGATGGCTTCAAACTATTTATTTATTTGTTTGTTTGTTTATTTGTTTATTTATTTTTGAGACAGGGTTTTTCTGTGTAGCCCTGACTGTCCTAGAACTTGCTCTTTAAACCAGGCTGGACTCAAACTCAGAGATGCCCCTGCCTCTGCCTCCTGAGTGCTGGGATTAAAGGTGTGCATCACCACCGCCAGGCAGCTTCAGACTTAATAACTAGCCGGGATCATCTGAACTTCTGATTCTCTTGCTCCCACCACTCCTGCGTTTAGATTCCAGGCAGATGCCACCACATCTGGTTTGCTACGGTGCTGGGGAGTAAATCTACAGCTCTGTGTATACAAGGTGAGTAGTCTACCATCTGAGCTACGCTCCCAGCCCCATGAAAACTCCCTCACAGTATGGCTAGAGTGTGGAGCCCAGCGAGGCAAGTATTGCCAGACTATGTAGACTTCCCCCGTTGGCTGGGGCCTAGCACAGCTGGAGACCATTTGGCTCCATGAGATGGAGCAGACTGCTGATGTGGGCGGAGGCTGTGGGTTTATCGCCAGAATGATTCCTTACCAGAACTGCTTCTTACACTGGAGTGAGCGACCTGCGTAGAGATCTTGCCCAACCTTTTGTTCGTGTTTTGTATTGCTTCGTGTTCAGAAGAGGGAAAAGAAAAAAAAGCAAAAATAGAAATACACCCTCCTCCGGCCCATGCCAGGTGGAGGGTTTTGTTCCTTTTATTTTTGAGTGGTGGGGACAAAGAAGGATGGACCTGGGAGAAGCAGACACCCTTAGGGGTTTGCTACAGGGATGCCCAGGCTTTGGAATGGCCTCTTGTACCCACCAGGGGATCTGAGAGCCCTGAATGCCAGAGCTGGGGAAAAGCCTCCCCTCTCCCTTGCCTCTCTAGAATAAGGGGAACATCCCTAAAGGTAGTTTTGCTGATGCCGGTTGGACAGCAAGCTCTAGATATATAACCTGAGGCAGACCAGGCCTTCAGAGACCGTGAGGCAGTGGAATACAGTGGCATATTGCCTGGTGGCTGAGAAGGAACACTAAGGCCTGGTACCCACTCATGCAAGGCGGGGCTCCTATGGTAGTTTGAATGTGGTTGGCCCCCAAAAACTCATAGAGAGTGGCACGATTAGAAGGTGTGGCTTTGTTGAAGTGGATGTGGCCTTGTTGGAGGAAGTGTGTCACTGTGGGGGCAGGCTTGGAGGTTCCCTAAGCGCAGGATATTGCCCAGTGTCTCGGTTGACTTCCTGTTGCCTGCAAGAGGCAGGACTCTCGGCTACTATGCAAGCACCACGTCTATTTGCACACAGCCATGCTCCCTGCCTTGACGATAATGAATGGAACCTCTGAAACTATAAGCGACCCACCACAATTAAATGTGTTCTTTATAAGAGTTGCCATGGTCATGGTGTCTCTTCACACAGCAATAGAAGCCCTAACTAAGACAGCTCACTCCTATGTCTTTCTGGTTTCGGCTTTCTCAGCTGCAAAGAGCATCTGCCTTTTAACAAGGGCCCAGAGAATCGCCCATGTAGCTCTTCAGGCTCACACACAGGCCTGCAGAAAGTGAGCAATCAACTTCTCCACCTGGACCGGGGCTGAAGCGTGGGACCCTGGAAGGTGAGGGCTTTGTTGGTAGGCTGGGCTCCAGGCTATGTGCCACCCATACCTCCCCAGAAATGGCAAGAAACAGCGACTCTTACACTTTGGTGGCTTCAGGATTTCAGATGGGTCCCATGGGCCCATGGAACCTGAGAGGCGTTAACAAATCCCAGAGGGAAGGACCAACCGTCCAGGGTTGGGCTGGAATCCCCAGATCTGCCTCCTCCATTTCTCGGCATTTTGGCTTCCTCGTTGGTAGGACGGGAATGCTAGCCCTGACCCCATGGACTGAGGCAAGGGAAGGATAAATGAGAGGATCGAGGGCCTTGTTTACACTGCTCATCACTACATCCCTGGTGCTTAGTCGGCCTCCAGTAAATGTTTGTTGAACAAATCATGCTAGCAAAGTACACATTTGAGTGACAGGCATAGAATCCAAAGTGGGCAGTCGACGCGATGTCAACGCCCACTATCAGCCTGGAGCTGTGTGCGCATTGTCCTCAGTGTGGTTATAGACTGGGCTGTTCCGCACACTTGAGAAGATAGGGTCACTGCCCAGCCCTGGCCCAGCTTCTCAGAAAGGGACATCCCTTCTGTGTGACCATGCGCTGCTCTCTGAAGCTGCCTGGCCAGGAGCCTCCATTGTCTGTCCTGCGAATGCTAAGACACCCTGTGAAAGGAAGTAGGACTTCTGGGCGCCCGAGAGGTCACCCACCTCCGCCCTGCCCTGCTTTGTATTGTCCTTCTAGCCCAGGACAGTGTTTGGTTCCCACCTCCTGACTCCTCTCAGCGCCAGCATGCCTGGTCTCACCCACTTTCCTTCTCCCCCTCTGGCTGGGGACCACAGTTCTCTTTGTGCATCTGCTTCTTGGCTTTCCTTGACACCCACGCCATCTCCCATAAGGCCCAGCTGCTGGTTAGGGAATGCTCAGGCCCACTCCTGACTCCGGCTGGCCACTCTGTGGTGTCAGAGCGATGGTCAGATGTCTGCCACTCGCTCCATACTGGCTGCTTCGGAAATAGCTCCAAGCCCACTGCTAGCAGCAGCCATCTGCAGCATGTGTTCAATGAGTGCTTCCCACGGTCAGGCAGTGAGGAACTGTGGGTCACTGGAAGCACAGAGTCCAGGCTTGGACTCTTGCTCTTGGGTTACTGTTTGGATGGGGTAACCAACCAACTACCCCTGAGAAACTGAGTCCTGTCCATAAGACTGAAGCGTGTCCTAGCTGTTTCCGTGCTTGAACCACTCCTGCCTGGGAAGGGATGGGCTGTAGAAGTAGTCTCTTGCAGATCAAGGGTATTGGGGGAACGGGGAGGCAGGGTCAGTGAATCCAGTTGGAGGAGGTCACCTAGGAGCACAGCATTTATGGGGTACCTAGTGTACGCAGGGGACAAAGCAGGCTGGCTGCACTCATTCCTGTTGCGTCTGCCCTCCCCCACTTTGGCAAGGATAGCATGATTTGGTTTATCTTAATTGTGAAACTGGTCTGACTGAGAAATACCTAGGAGGTTAATGTAGCGCTGTTGCTGCGATAAAATGCCTTAACCAAAGACCACATGAGGAGAAAAGGTCGATTTCATCTCACAGTTCCAGAAAACAGCTCAACACGATGGGAAATCACGGCAGAGACCTGAGGCAGAGGATGGAAATGGAGCAAGAGCCCTGCTTCCTGGCTTGCTCCCCCTGGTTGGTTCAGCTCAGCCTTTGTTATACAACCCAGGTTCGCCTAGGAACAGTGCCTCCCACAGTGGGCTGGGTCCTTTTCACAGACATGGTCATAGGCCAGTCGGATCTGGGAATTATTCAGTAGAGGTTCCTTCTTCCCAGGTGATGATTGATCGATTGATCGAGCATGCCGGTGAGAGTATGGGTACAGCCATATTATGTTACTTACGTGTGGAGGTGAGAGGATAACTTCTGGGGAGTCGGTGCTCTCCTTCCACGTTGTTTTGGGGCAGGGTCTCTTGTTTCTGCCCTGTGTTGTGCACGCTTGCAAGATGCATATGTGAACTTCTCGCCACAGGATTACAGGTGTGTGTCACTGCATCAGGCTTTCTATAAGGGCTCCAGGGAACCGAACTCAGGTTACCAGGTTTGTTTGTGACAAACCCTTTTACATACTGGCCCTACTTATTTCTGCATTTTAAAAATGGGGGAAGTGAGGCCAGATGGTGCATGGTTAATTCCTTTAATGCCAGCACTCAGGAGGCAGGGGCAGGAGGATCTCTAAGTTCGAGGCCAACCTGGTCTACAGAGCAAGTTTCAGGACAGCCAGGGCTACACAGTGAAATCCTGTCTCAAAAACACAAAAACAAAAACAAACAAAAAAGAAAAACAGGGGGAGGGCAGGGAAGAAGTAAGTGTGAAAAAGGGTAGGACATCTGTTTTGGGTTATATAGCAGCAATATATAGGCAGGTCTGGGTTTCCAAAGCTAGTGCTCTGAACCACTGAGACGCCTCGCTCAGGATGAAGCTTTAGATAGACAGGAGGTAAAAGCTGTGGCCCCAAAGTAAAGGCTACCTAGGGTCTCCCTGAGGATGGCACTCGGGAGATGGACTGTGATACTTGTCTCCCCTGTCTGAGGCAGAAGAGGCAGCAAGCAGCTCAAGGCCAGTTCAACTTTCTTCACCGGTGTTCCCACTGTCCATCACAGGGGCTGCTCAGCCAAACCAGCCTCAAGGGGACCTGGCCTGGCTGGGAGGAACCCTAGACAGTCAAGCACTCCTAGTGAAGATGACAGCCTTGTATGCAGACATGCACACAATATAAGGCGGAAGTCCTGGGGTGGAGGAGGACTTTGCAGGGTTGGAGGAAAGCTTCATGGCAGATCAGATAGTAAGTGCAACCTCTGCTAAGATTGAGCAAGAACAACCTAGGTTCCCCTTCACTCTTAACCTGTCCAAATAGCTTGAGGGGGAGGGGGTGAGCCAGGCACAGAGGGCTAATAGGCTGACTGGAGGAGGCCTGACCTACAATGAGACACAGGCAGTAGGGTGGGGGAGGAACAGACGACAGGAAGAAGGCTGGCCAGACATTGGGAGCCAGGACTTGAGGGCCTGGTAGCAGCTGCGGCGAGCAGCAAGCATGTCCAGTTGGAGGGCATCAGTGTCTAGACAGGTGGCTGGAGTCCAGTGACAGGACTCTGGCAATGGGCAGTTGGGTCCCACATGCCCTGAATCTGTGGCATGGAAGACCTTGCAGATGGTAGTCCAAAGGGCTGCTATTGTGGGGGCGGGAGGCCAGGCACAATGATATCTCAGGCACAGCATGAGACCTTGGCACACAGACCTGCCATGATGGCTGTTATCTATTCAATATGTCCTTGGCTGTTGGGGCCAGCCTGCTGAGGAGGGCAACCCAAAGCCAGGACGGTAGCAGTGACACAATGCCATGTAGAGGCTACAGACCACGGCTGAGGCTGGTAAGGGGAGTGCCTGCCCCTAAGCCCTACAGCCTCCAGGAAGAAAAGGCTCAAAGCTGGTGCTTTGGACCAGTGCCAGAGCTATCTGTCAGGGACTATGTTGAAAGAGGAGTCTCTACCTTCATTAGAATGCCTAAGTGAAGGATTAGGGGGATGATCAGATAGAGAAGGGATGCCTTGCAGGCTTGAGTCCGATCCCCCAAATTCATGTGAAACAAACCTGGCATGGTGGCACATGTGAGCCAGAGCTGAAAAGGAAGAAGCAGTTGTTAGATTTCCGGGGTTCACTAGTCAGCCCCCCTAGTCTACTTGGAGACAGAACTCTAGGCCAGTGAGAGACTGTTTCCAAAACGAAACAACTTCACTAAAACCAAATTCCAAACCAATAAACAGAGGCCCCAAACAAATGAATTCAAGGTGGTTGGCATCTGAGAAAGGATGAGAAATGAGGCAAAGGGTGCCTTCTAGCCTCCTCTCTCTCTCTCTCTCTCTTTTTCTCTCTCTCTCTCTCTCACACACACACACGTAACCAGAACAGTTCCTAGAGACACAGGGGTCAGATGAAATTTCTATGGTTCTTTACCTTAGAGATCACTCGTTCTGCTCTTAGTGCAGTGTGAACGCCCAGGCGGGATTCCTGCTGACAGTTGAGCAATGTGATATCTTAGACTGATTCTGGCCAGAAACGAGCCCTTTCTCTTGGTCAAAAGGTGGAGGTGATAAACCCTCCAAATCTCTTAAAGGGACCTGGAAAGGAGAGGAAGGTAGAGCCATTGCTTAATGAGCACAGAGTTTCTGTGGGGACGATGCAACCGCTTTGGAGATGGTGGCGCTGGTTGCACAACATTAGAGCTGCAGAGGAATGCCACCGAATTAGTAACAAAAGGTCAAAACAGCAAAGATGTGTCTTCTAGCCCCTCACCCCTTTTTGGTGGCTATGCATGTACATTTTATGCTATATACACTGTACTTTATATAATGAAACAGGGAGACAGAGATTGTAGCCAGTTGCCTAGCAGGCATGAAAAAGCCTCGGGTTCGAGTCCTAGCTCCCTATAAACTGGGCATAAGTGACTTCTGCCTGTGATTCCAACACTCAGGACACTGAGTCAGGAGGATCAGAATTTCAAGGTCAACCGTGGCTACATTAAAAGTTTGGGACCAGATTGGGCTGTAAGAGATTCTGGAGCGAGAGAGGGGGTAGGGAGAGAGAAGAAGAATTGCCAAGGTCATGAGACATGGGGAAGGACTGAGAATGGGGTAAGAGCTGATCACTAAGTACCAAGTGGAAACTGAGTTGGATCCCAAGCGCGGAAGGAGCCTGGAGCACGCAGCCTGCAGCTGAGGCGACGGTGTCACTCCAGTGTTAATCTCTCGTTTTGCCAAATGTGCCTGGTTATGTAAGATAGTTGCATTAGCAGAAGGTGGGTGAAGGATACCCGGGAACTCTCTGTGTTCTTTCCAACTTTTGTGCAAATCAAAGACAAAGGGAAGCGCGGCTTGCCAAGGAGAACTGGGGACGGCCTTAGCACGTGTATCTCTGCTCTGCCTGGGGCTGGCTCTCAGTCTCTGAGTGAGATTAGACCCTAGCTTCGGGGCGCCCAGTCCCTGATGGAAAGACAAAAGTTTGGTGAGGTGGGGTATTGGAGCATGGGTTGAGGATAGGAGAGCAGAGCCGTGGGGGGCGGGGCGGCTCTGGCTTGGTCTGTGTTTTTCCCCTCTGGTTCGAAGGATCTCTGTGCTCCAAACCAGGGTTCCAATCATTCTTGTGAATGTGAAGTATACCAAGAGGCCAAAGTTGTGAATCTAGCTGGGCCTCTCACACAGCCCCAACACACTGAACACATAGGACTGGTAGCCCTGTTGCTACCTAGTCCATCTGGAGACACGTGCCAGGGCTCTGCTGCTGCTAAGAAATGATCCCAAGTGCCTCAAAAACTTCTCCAGACTCATCACTGGGTGACTGGGGTTCTAACCGTGGCCTCCACCCTTCTGGAGGCCTGCTGTATGACTGTTCTTTGTTCACACCCTTCATGCCCACCAGCTTGCCCTGCTGCATCAGCCCCAACATTCCAGTCTTCGCCCAGGCCTTTGCATACATCCACTTATTCTTGACCCGGGTCCGATCTCATAACTTGCAGCAGAGAGGGAGGCTATCCTAGTTCAAGATTTCCTGGGGATGGCTTCAGACACCTCCAGAGAACAGTCACCAGCTTGTCAATGTGGCCAGTCTGCACTGGTCGGCCCGTGTTGAGGGAGGTGGAGAGTAAAGCCACACCCAAGAGGCTGGGGATTAAGTGAAATCAAACAGTACCCCCCTGGCTGGCTGTCCCCTATCACAGCACCTCTCCTTGTTTCTTAGCCATCTGGACTTCCATTTCTTCTGTGCTTCTACTCAGGGCCTCTTTCACCAAGAGTGAAAACCTGGGCACAGAGGTGAGCATCTGAGATGTGCTTTTTCAGCTCAAAGCGGCCATGCAACCGACACAGACCTCAGCTCTTCAGGTAGCTGCGGTCAGAGGTCTCTGCAGTAGAAACCACAGGAAGGAGGATCAAGGGAAGCGAGCATTTAGTGAGCATTGATTGCCTGGCAGGCTGAAGGACAGGTAATTGGTTCCTGAGTCTAATACTCTGTTGTTTTTAGGCAAGGTCTCGTTTTGCAGCCCGGTATGCCTTTGAATGCCTGATCCTCCTGCCTCAGCCTCCCGAGTGCTGGAATCACAAGGAGGTACCACCATGCCTGGATCCTTAAATATCCTCAAATCTCACCTGCAGTTGCAAAGTGTTCCCAGCCCTCCTATACCCCTCAAGTCAAGAGACCGGGCTGGGAACTGGGAAGGAATGAACTGCCTAAATGCATCAGGGAGTCAAACACATGTGGTGTGGACCCCGGATTCTCCCTTCTTTTCTCTGTGCTGGAACATGAGAGGCATGTGATGAATCTAACCCTCCAGGCTGGGTCACTGTCCATGCTGAGGGACATTCTGAGCTTCAAGAAGGTCAGGTGACAAGACCAAAGACACAATTAATGGTGTCATGCGAAGGCTATGCGGTTAGATGGCCACTGGGCAGGGCTTGGCCCAGGAGAAGGCGAAGCAGAGCATCATGCTTGGAATTGTGTTCTTACACTCTATAATGTGGGTCCCTTGCTTGCTGCATAGTCTTTGGAGATCGTATGTGTCCACAACCACGGGGTACAGAGCTATCCTCTTCCTAACGCTCTTACACGCTATTCCATGGGTTCCTTGCTTGCTGTATAGTCCTTGGAGAGGTCCTATGTGTCCTGAAAGAAGCCTGAAGATACACTCTACTTTGCCTCCTGTATCTCTCCATCCTTTCAGGCCCTTTCATAATCGTTCCTAAGCCATCACACCTCCAAGACTCTCCCTAGACTCAGTCTTCCTCACCACAGTGGCCATTTCTTTCTTTTCTTTCTTTTTTTTTTCCTTTTTTGGTTTTTTGAGACAAGGTTTCTCTGTATCTTTGGAGCTCTTGTAGACCAGGCTGGCCTCGAACTCACAGAGATCTGCCTGCCTCTGCCTCCCGTGTGAATTAAAGGCATGCGCCACCACTGCCCGGCTTCATGACCATTTCTTACCTCGAGGCAGCAGCACCCAATAGCCTTAGGAGCTAGTCCCTTCTGTCAGAAGGATGCCTGCTCTGCTGCCATCATTGACTCTACCACAAGCTCTTAGAGAGTCCCATGGTCTCCACATTCTTTGGTTCCCACCACAGGTGGCATAAATGGGCTCTGAATTTGAGACAGAATAAGCAGCAGGGGTGAGGGCATGCTTTCATGAGAGTCCTGAACCTAAACAAACGAGACTCATGTAGGAAGTCCCAGGTAGAGTCCAGGCAGCAGAGGACACCTCTGCTCTCTCTGATCTAGGTCAGAGAGGCACATCTCTAGGGCCCGTGCACTGCACACTTCTGGGTACAGCTTCTGTTCTGAGCTGCAGTCTCCAAGGCCAGAGAGGAGGGTATGTCCAGAACATTCTGTGACTGGAAGCGATGGGTGCTGGGTATGATTGCACAAAAATGACCAATGTGTCTCTAGTAAAACACAGAGTGACCAAAAAAAGCCTAACTCCCCCATTGACCTCAGAAATCCCAGTGATGAGCTGACCGGCTTGCCCTTGGGAACAGCCTTCTGGCAGTGCACGGTGGGGAGGGGGTTGGGTGGAGTATTTCAACTTGCTTCCAGGGGAAGCAAGCAGGGTTTTCTCCAGGCTGGGGGCAACCTCCAGGGTCTCAGGTTAGTGTGGAACCTGAAATCCCAGACATCTCCCACATGAAGTTCCCTTCTTGCTCCAGAGCCCTTCCCCAGAGTGCTGGTCTCTAACTATGTGCCTTTCCCATCTCAAGCAACTTTACCAACCTTCCTCGGATGGTGTCTTCCTGCTGCCCCAGCCCTAATTTCTTGTCTTAGTTCTCGGAGAGGCATGACCAGAGCGCTGCTACTATTGCCTGTTCATTAGGTACGGGTTCAGGGTGAGGAGGACCTAGGGCCTGTAAGATTGGCAGTGTTTGGCACAGAGCCGGGTATGCAGGAGCTATGACTATGGCCAGGAATGTGGGGCAAAGGCCTAAGCAAGTGGACAAAGGACTACAAATGGCAAAAGACGGGCCTGGCTGGCTTCCTGGAAGAAAGGGCATTTGACACGAGAAGGGTGGTTAAGACAGCTGAGGCTGTCACTCAGCAGCACTTGTCCAGCACGAGGGAGGCTCCACTCACACCCACAGCACTGGGATAAGGGGTTGGAGAGAAAGAGGAGCCAGGCTAGGCAATGTCCTTGGAGGAAGAACTGGCTATAGAGATGGGTGGGTGAATCCAAAACCGACTTGAAAAGAACCCAGTTCCTTGGAAGAGAATGAGGCCAGTGAGGCCGTTGTATAATGATGCATGTGAAAGTGCCCAGCCCCACGTGGGAGCTCAAGTCATGCTCGCTTGTGACTGAGTCTAGAAACAAATTGGCATACAGTTTTAGAGGACCCGTTTCGTTGTTTTTTTTGAGCACCTGTGAAGACAGGGACTTCTGCACCTGGCTGAAGCTTGCAAGCAACGCTTTGGGAAGAGATGGATATCATTACATACCTTCTTCTCCAGTGGGCAACTGGGCCTGCCTTGTGCATGGCATGGGAGAGACCACTAGCCAAGTCTAGAGAGCCCCCAGGCAAACCCCTGTCCATAGTGGAGACTGTGCCCAAGGTTGTAACCAAGTCTAGAGAGCTCCCAGACAAACTTGTCCATAGTGGAGACTGTGCCCAAAGTTGCGTTCTTTGGGACCCTCCAATGTCTCCTCTAGTCTTCCTGACAAGGATTCCTCCCAAACCTCACAGAAGGCTCCATAGAGCCCACATGGGCAGCAGAAGGAATAATTTACCCTGGTTACATGCACATCTGTTTATTCTTTTCTCGGAGTTAATTATTCAACCAGGGCCTCCTGCCACAAGCCAGAGACATCAAAGTGTCCTGGGATGCTCGCTCCCGCATGTGCAGTTCTTTCGCCGTCCCTGGGAACTAGGCCAACCAGGGCTCAGCTTTGGTTCACAAGTACCTTCCAAGCAGAAGAGCACACCGAGGTCTCCTAGTCTGCTTCCCGCTGCTGTGATAATCATCAAGGCCAAAAACAACTTGGGGAGAAATGGGATTATTTTATTTTACAACTTGCAGTCCATCATGAAAAGACATCTGGACAGAAACTCAAGGCAGGAATCCGGAGGCAGGAACTGAAGCAGAGACCATGGAGGAAGGCTGCATACTGGCTTGCTCCCTACAGCCTGCTCAGCTTGCTTTTTTATACAACCCAGGATCACCTGCCCAAGCGTGGCACCACCCACAGTGGGCTGGCCCATTCTATATCAATCGTTAATCAAGAAAATGCCCCACAGATTTGCATACAGACCGATGCTACGGAGGCATTTTCTTAATTGAGGTTCCTTCTAAATTTGCTGACCAGTCTGGCTTCAAACTCACAATCCTCCTACCTTAGCTTCCTGGATGCAGGAATTATAGGTGTGGAGCACATACCCTAATAGCAAGTATTTGTCAAAGGAAAAATGAAGCAAACACATATGAACTGGAGCTGGAGAAAAGGGGCCACTGTGGAGGTGGATGGCTGAGCTAAGTAGAAGGGGCCACGGAAGCGTCGCACAAGCATAGGCCCACTCTGGGGACAGTAGGCCACAGGCTTGAGGCCAGACAAAGTGTGTGAGCCCAGTGACTGAGCCAAACAGAGGGGAGCATTCATCAGCAAGAGGCAGGGCTGGGGAGGAGTTAGAGAGGGAACCCTGGCCAGGCGGTGATGGTGCACAGGCCTTTAATCCCAGCACTCGGGAGGCAGAGGCAGGCGGATCTCTGTGAGTTCGAGGCCAACCTGGTCTACAAGAGCTAGTTCCAGGACAGGCTCCAAAGCTACAGAGAAGAGTACAGAGAGAGAGAGAGAGAGAGAGAGAGAGAGAGAGAGAGAGAGAGAGAGAGAAAGAAAGAAAGAAGAGGAAACCCTGAGCCAGAGGGAGCCCACAGGAGGAGCCCACAGAAGGAGGAAGGGTAAGGAAACCTGAACCTTTGGCCCTCAGTGACCAGTGAGCAGGAGTGAGAAGGGCAGGAGAGGGGCCGCTATCTACTTATGGCCTGTATGAAAAAGCGCTGTCACTGTCATGGGATAGTTCAGCCATGCAAGGCCACGTGGGCCCTGAGAGGGCCCTGAGTCAGCAGCTCTTTGCAGTTCCACAGAAAATGGTTAGTCTCTGGGCCTGGATGCAGGCAGAGACTCAAGTGCCCATGCAGGCATTTAATACGGTTCCGCGCTGTGCTGCCAGCAGCTAGTTCAGGGACCCACACCTCTCCAAGCTGTCTTCACTCTGACCCCAGGAGAGCAAGTTTCACAGAGACACAGTGTAGTGGGTACTGACAGCCCTTCTAGCCCTGGGCAGGTGGCTGATGACACACGGAGTAGAGGAGACGAAACCTGGTTGTGGACTTTCTGGGGAAGGGAACTCTGAACCGTGACACAGGCCCACGATTTGCATGCGTATATTTACCAGTGTCTGAGACAGTCCAGCACAGCTAAGCTTCTTTCTCCTTGCCAATGCTACTTTGCCAAAGCCCCTGGCTTGCCGAGACACCCTTCACATGGCCAGACCTCAGTTCCGCTTCTGTTTGCTCCCTCCAACCCTAATGTGTCTAACACTGCACTCAAAGCACCTTCCCTGTGCACGTCCTGGGCACAGACATCCTCCAGACACTGTCTAGCTCTTGAAGAGTCAGGTCTGACACAAAGGCCAGGTCTCCAGGCCTTCCAGGTGGCATCGTTGGCCTGACCCTGTCAAGGACAAAGATACATTCATGCCCAGGCAGAGAGACTGGCATGCTCATGTTCACGCTCTATAAAATCTGTTTTGAAATTGGTGTCCAGTGTGAAAAAAGCTAAGTTGAACTCTGCTTTTTCTTTCCTTTTTATTTATTAATTGACACTGGGTTTTAAAGCCGGGGCTTTGTGCATTCTAAGCAAAGGTTCTATCACTAAATTATTCCCTCAGTCCCCTTGAGACTCATGCTTGTAGGGTGCTGAGAGTACTCGCCCCTGACTCAGTGGCCTCTGAGAGGATCCCTTAAGTCTAGGACAGAGGAATGGACAATGAAGCCTGCTAAGGACTCTGGAACCAGGTTTCATCAGTAGCCCTTATGGGGTCTGTGTTGGGCACGATGCCAAGGAAGGCATAGGGAAAGATCACACGGGAGGTGAGGGCAGGCAGCCCCATGCTGTTCCTAGGTCCTTGATGAAATGGGGCCTCATCTCACAAGGCCAGAGAAGATCAGTCACTGAGTGGGGGCCTTGTTTGTGCATTGAACACAGAGATAATGCAGAAGTGGAGAAGATCTTCTAGACAGTGGTTCTTAACCTTCCTTATGATGAGACCTGTTAATACAGTTCCTCATTCTGTGGTGACCCTCCAAGCATAAAATTAATTCTTGTTCCTCAATAATCGTAATTTTGCTACTGTTAGGAGTCGTAATGTAAATATCTGCGATGCAGGATATCTGAAATGTGACTCCCATGAGAGGGCTGTTTAAAAACCCCAAGGGATTGTGATCCATAGGTTGAGCAGAGGTTGGGGCTGAGAAAACAACAGCAGAGGAAGGAAGAGCTGGGCCCAGGAGCTGAAGGGAGCACTTGATCTGATCCACGAGGACCATTTTCCCCACATCGACTGAGCATCTCCTGAACTTATAGCCAGCAGTCAGAAGATTTCGGAATCTCAGCCTGTAGTATGCCCAGCCAGAGGTTAAAACCTCCTGGAGAAGACAAGAAGTGAAGGTTTGAGGGGCAGCCGCTGGACTCAGACGAGACAGTTCTCATAGTGGTGTAGGCTAACTGCCCTCATTTCTCATGTGATGGGAACATTTTTCATGGAATGACTCTCTAGGGATTCTCCCCTGTACTGTTGGCTTTACTTCTGGAGAGCCTCAAGAAAGCAGTAGAACATAATAGCCCTAGGGGTTCACTCTGAGTTCCAGCGTGCCTTAAGATCCTTAGTTTCCTCAAAATAGCAAGATCTTATTCTTGTTGTTTGAGACAAAGTCTTACTACTGTGTACTCAGGCTGACCTGGGAACTCTCAATCCTCCTGCCTCAGCATCCTGTGCAATAGATTACAGGCATGCACCACGGCACACCATTCATTGTAGGAAGATCTAATAATATACTGCCAGTTGCTGCAAGGATTATCAGTGCTATATGCAAAGGGCTAGATGCATGAATGTGCATAGAACAAGGAGCTATTAATATTATGACAGCTGGCAGCTGCAGCCACCTCCTCCTCCTCTTCAGTGGTCTTGGCTTTACCTCTGAGAGGATTGTGCCCACCTTGGCAAGGGTTGTATGCAGGCAATCTTCCCAAGATTCAGGACATCCCAGGAGATACCCTGGACATAAGGAAATCACATGGCTTCTCTAATCCTGCATCCTACACTTTTTACATGGCCTCTGAAGGGAGCCGCTGATATAGACAGCTGGTCCTGCAGCGTTGCCTCTCACAGGAGTGATTAGCTGTGTCATGCATCCATTTGTAATGAAATAGAAACGTTTTGATTTCTCTGGGAAGCCGGATTTTCTCCCAAATCCTTGCTGCTTTCATCCTTGGACATGAAACAGCCCATTCTAATCTCATACCAGGCAGCCATTATAGAGAGCCCATGAAATCTGATCACCTACTTGTCTCCCCACCCCTACTCCCGCGGCAGCTTTGATGGCTGGGAGGGAGCCAGTTATTCTCTGCCTGCTGCTAATAGCTCTATGCATTATTGAAAAGCTGTGTTTGCAGGAGCAGACTCATCAGGGAGGCATCCCTGGTGAAGGTTTAGATTCAGCTTCTCCCCTGCTCCTCACTGTGGAGTTTTGGGGTCGGGAAGAGCTACTAGAAAGATGCACCTGCAGTTAGGAGAGGTGGCTTAGCAGTTAGGAGCACTGGCTGCTTTTCCAGAAGATCCAGGTTCGATCCCCAGCATCAGCATGGGAGCTTATAACCATGTGTGACTCTAGTTCCAGGGGTTCTGACACCTATGACCTCCCTGAGCACCAGGCAAAAACATGATGTATAGACGTGCAGACAGAACTGCCATACACATACAAATGAAATGAGAGTAAAAATTAAAAATAAATGCCAGGAATGGTGGTGCATATCTTTAATCCCAGCACTCAGGAGTCAGAGGCAGGCAGATCTTTATGAGTTCAAGACCAGCCTGGCCTATATAATGAGTTCCAGGATAGTCAGAGCTACACAGGGAGACCTTGTCTCAACAAACAAACAAGGTAGGAAGAAGGAAAGAGGAATCCGATAATGCCATCTGTGCAACTTGCTACATTCTTATCAGACTCTTAGCAGATGGCAGGTGATAAGAGATGAGAAGATAAGATGAGGGGCCTGGAGAGCTGGCTCAGCCTCAGTGTGGTGGCTCACAACCATCTGTAACTACAATTTCAGAGAATCCAACACTCTCTCCTGGCTTCTACGGGCACCAGGTATGCATGTGATGCATAAACATACATGTAGGCAAAACACACTTACATATACATTTTTAAATTTTAACAAGGAGGAGAAGAAGAAGATGAAAGATGGGAATGATAGCTTGGCTGATAAAGGTACCTGCCACTGATGCTGACAACCTGGGCTTGTAGCAGCGAAGGGAAAAACTGACTTTCACAAACTGTCCTCCACATGTATGCTGTGGAGTGTGCACGCGCGCACGCACACACACACACACACACACACACACACACACACACACACAATAAATATAATGCACAATGAAATAAAACACTTCTAAAAATAAAAGAGGTGAAACCAGTAATTCTCAGTTTTCTCAATTGTCCTAGACCCAAACGAACAGCGGCCTGAAAGCCTCCTCAGAGGGGATGGGCTCTTGAAGACGTGCTGTTCACTCTCCCGAGACATCCCTCACTCCATGACAGTGAGGCTGAGGTGGGCAGTGTTTGCATAACCCCCTGAGCGGAATTCTGATACCATGCTTTGGAGGTAAGAAGAGGGCTGGGACTTAGTTATCCCCGAGAATTCTCTGGGAATGCCAAGGAATATTGACATGGCTTGCCCATCTTTACTGTTTGAACTGAACAACCTGATCCAAATGCTTTCATTTGTCTTTTAAAAATGGCATCTAACCTGGAGAGGTGACTCAGTGCTTAAAAGCACTTCTTGTTTTTGAAGAGGACCTGGGTTCAATTCCCATCCCCCACATGGCGGCTCACAAACATCTACACCTGCAGTTCCGGGGAATCCAATGCCCTCTTCTGGCCTGACGGCCCCAGGTATGCATGGGGCACATGTACATAAGATCAGGCAAAATATGATATATACAAAAAGATAACAATAGATAAACCTTAAAAAAACTAAAATAAAAAATTAGTATTCAAATAGCTACAGTGGGCCATGTACCGAGTGAAGCATTTTAGACCTGATCACGAGAGAGGACAGAAATCAAGACAACCCCAATGACCTTGCCCCTTGTACTCATGGACTTACACAACTGTCTCTCCCACTCAAGAGTGCTGACCTGTGTGGTCAGTAGAATATTCTATGGGACTAGAGAGATGACTCTGAGGTTAAGACCATGTACTGTTCTTCCAGAGGACCCAGATTAGGGTCTTAGCTCTCCTGTAGGATGGCTCACGACTGCCATGACTCCAGCTCCAAGAGATCTAATGCCTTCTTTTGCCTTCCATGGGCAGGCAGGCAGGCAGGCATGCACGCATGCACGCGCACACACGCACACACACACATTCCCAAATGATGCATCCCAGGGTGAGGGGTGGGAGTAGCAGGTGGGCTAATGTCCATGTCTTCCATGAGTTTCTCAGCCTGGTAGACAATTAGATATTGGTCAGATATCACAGCAATAGTATAAATATTTTATAAATGCCTCTATTAGGAGAAAGGGACCTAGACAGAGCAGTGAGGGAAGGCTCTGGGAAAGCCACATTTGACCCGATGACAGAGCAGGGATTATTAAAGAGGGTGGGAAGGTGGCAAGAGAATTTAGGTCAAGGAACAGCTCAGGAAGGGAGTGAGCTCTGGAGACCAAGAGCTAGAGAGTGTGGAGTGAGAGGTATCTAGGCGGATGTGGAATTTACTGATGCACAATTAGTAAAAATTCAGAGAGAGAAATGGGGTTCAACCTAAAGATCTGAAAAGCAAAGCAGCCAGCCACTGGCTCTTACCTCGACCTCAGTCCGAAAGGGCAATCCTTCCTCCAGGAATCTCAGAGTGAGACTGTGTCTGAGAGCTGTCTCCTCCCATTTTATAATCCTCTCCAGGGCTGGGATTAAAGGCATGCACCACCCAGTTTCTGTGGCAACTAGTGTGGCCATAAGATTAAAAGGTGTGTGTCACCACTGCCTGGTCTGCAAGGCTGACCAATGGGACTGTTTTACTCTCTGATCTTCAGACAAGTTTTATTTCCTAAAATACAAATGAAATGCCGCTACAACTTACGGGCTTGTTATTCAGCCTACGCACAGCGGGAGCCTCTGCTTCATAACTTTAAGCAAATGAGTAACATGCTAAGGTCTGCGTTTTCAAGGCTTCCTTCGGTTCCTGTGGAGCATGGTTTGGAGATGCGAGGCCCAATGCAGGTTGGTGGCAGAAGCTCAAGAGAGAGAGGTATGGGGTGTTTAGAAAAAGTATCAGAGGGGACAGATTGAGGTATAGGGGACTACCCTGATGACACATGGTGTAGGGAAAGAAAGTGTTCCATCCAGATGACCTCTAGGGCACAATGCCATGATGGTTGGGGTCAAACCAGTGCAGACCCCAGAAGAAATGCACGCAATGGGCCATGATGAACTTGACACGTAGCCCAAGTAATGTTCAAGCCCTGGCTCTGAGCATGGTTCTGTTCCATCATAATCTATGATCTGATATATAGCCTGTAGCCGTCCCCTATTTATTACGCCCTAGCCTTACATGCTCTGTACTTGGAGGCAGGGCCTGGGAGAGATGACTATGTTTAGAAGAAACCATGAAGCTAGGACCCTCACCATGGGGATGCAGTGCTTGTGCAAAAAGACTTGGAAGAAGGTTGTAGTTCGAGGTCTGTCTGTTTTTGTATGTGGGGCACAGCAAGAAAGCAGCCAGGAAACATGTTTTGTATTGGGTTGCCCTGACATGAAGGGAGAAGCTTCCAGACCATGTGAAATACATTTCTGTTGTCTAAGCTTCCCATTGTACAGTCATAAACAGAGACTGAGCCCCATTCTAGGGAGGCCATGGAACCCACTACAGGAGACATCCTCGGAAGAGCTGGCGTGCTCCTTTCCTCACAAGAGGCAGGTCCATGAGTTCGAAATCTAGGTTAGAACAGAGGTCCCTAGGGAGTCTTGAAAATGTCTTTGGAAGTTCTGAGGCTAGAAACTATTTATATAAGATTGCTAAAACAAAACAAACAAAAAACCCAGATGTGATAGCACACATCTGTCATCCCAACACTTGGCTCAGAAGTTCATTGTTGTCCCTGGCCAGCCTAGGTTACATGAGACCTTGTCTCCAAACAAACAAACAGAACACAACACAAAAACTAAGATATTCTCTGCCTATTTTTCACTCTCATTCATTCAGATAATAAAATGGAATGTTCTAGAATCCAAGGGGCTTGAGGTATTGGAGTGGACTAAAGGGGAAGCAGCCATCAGCATCCATTCACTGAAACTATTGCTCACACTGTCTACGTTTGTTTGAGTAAATACCTCTTCATAAACATAGTTTACTCATATTAACATATAGTGGTCATGTTACTGTTTTAAATAAGTTATTAAGTAATTTGAAATATGCCCAGCTTCAATTGCCAACATGGTAAATATTGAGAACTACAATCTATTAAAATAAGAGATCTTAGGAACCTGTTCACAGAGGCACACACCTGTAATTCAAACCACCCCCCCCCCCCCCGGAGGTGGAGGCAGGAGGGTCAGGCGTTCAAGGTCATTTAGCTACACAGTTTAAGGTAAGCCTGAGTTACAGGAGAGCTTCTTTCTCTGTCTTCCCCAGAAATCTTAGGAGTTTTCATTTATTTGAGGGAGAGTTTTGTCGCTGTGAGTTTGTGTGTGTGTGTGTGTGTGTGTGTGTGTTACTATCTGACTCTATAGCCTAGACTGGTATAGAACTCACTGTGTAGCCCAGGATATCCTCAACTTTACTGTAATCTTCCTGCCTCACGTACTAGAATTATAGGAATGAGACACCGTGTTGTTAATATGTTTTCAAATTCTCCCTTTCCAAAGCCCTTAAAAGAAAGAATTCAAATATTTGCCAAATGACTCAATGAACAATAAGCTCTGGGCTCCAAATGGCACCAGGGACATTGCTTTCAGAGTCCAGAGGTCCTGACTTGGGATTAGGAAGTCGTCTCTAGAGTTGGGGGTTGAACCCAGAACCTCACACATCCTGAAGTTGTGCTTCACAGCTGAGTGGCCCCACCTCCCGCATTCCCAGGCCCTTCTCCACCGCAGGCCTCGCATGGGAGGCAGTTCTAAATGCCCCAGTCAACTCTCTGAAGCTTTCTCTGAACCGCAACACAGAAAACCCGGCAGGGCCTGAACACATTCCACACTTCACAACTGTCACACATCCACAATCATCCGAGAAGGAACCAGAGAGAAGCCTCATATTAGACAGCTCTCCAGAGACAGGGAAGATGATCTAGAAACACCCAGTTTCCCCAAGGTCTAAATCCCAGGCCCGCAGTGAATGGGGAGCTGGTATTAGGCCTTTAAGGACTGTGGTTTTGCCACACTTTCTCTTGTCTGCCATGTGGTGGTGACAGCAGGGGAAAGATGCCCCCCATCCCTGCCACCTGTGGTAAGTGAGGGACCTGATGCTGCAGCACTCAGGAGAGTGGACCCCGCACCTAGCCTGGACAGCACAACAGAGCTGACCCTATTGACAGGTGAACAGGGGAAACCCGGCCCCACCCCTCATTTGCCATAAGCATGGATGGGCGAGAGATGCCACCCCTACCCTGCCCATCAAAGCCTGGGGCAGGTGAGAGAATGGACCCTGAGGTCATACAAGCAGGAGAGCTGTCCCTAGCCCTCATTAGCTGTTGCACATGGGAGAGTGACCCCTACACCACTCTTGGGCAACACAGTAGAGTGAGCCCTAAAGGTGTAGGTGTGGGAGAACCGGCCCGGAGGACCGGCCCCGCCCCTTGTTCATCACTGCAAGGGGTGAATGAGCCAGTGCAATGCTGGAGAGCTCACCGTTGTGGTGAAGATGGGGGAGAGAGGACAGGCTGGCCAACCCTGGCTTAGGAGTTTGCCCACCTCAATATCTGTTGGAGAATGTGAAGGGTCCAGTCTGGTACAATCTCCACAACACAGGACAAAAACAGAATATCCAAGAAGAGTCCCAGTGAGGGCTCAGCACCAATAGTGTAGTAGACACCAGAGGCCTCAAACCAGACTAATGACTCCTTGCAATGAACACTTGTAAGTAGAGATATTTGGGGAAAAAGGGTTTACTGGGTGACTCACTGTGTCCACTACAACTTTCATAACGAGACTGATTTTTCCTTTTTGTTTTTCCTTTTCTTTTCCTTTTTGTTCCTTAAATTTTATTTTATTTTATTTTTGAGGGGCGGGGGGTTGCAAGGGCAGAGGGCAGATACGAAGGGACGAGGAAATGAATGGGATGTGTGCTTTGAAAGACACAGAGAATATAAAAAGAAGTTAGAAAGAAAGACTCTGGCTCAAGGGCAGTTTTCCGGGTTTCCTCTGGCTGCTCTCTGCTCCCCCAGTTGTGGTTATTGGTCAGGCTGTCTGGAAGCTACAGGACAGTGGGAATGCCCTGTCAGCAGCTAAGACTTTGCTGGGCTGAGACAGCATAGGAGTGGCCATCTACAGTCCAGCACAGGAAAACCTTTCTGCTTAGCTGGTCTGCCCTGCAGCTGTCTAGAAAAGGAAAAAAAAAAAAAAAGTGAGCCGGGGGACCAGAGCCCTGGATGATGGATGGGGCTGCATGTGGCTTTCTTTTGCTCCTATGGATTTTTCCAACGGGGGAAGGAGAGGCTTTATCTCTCATTTTTAAATTGATTTTAATGCTGCTCAGTCAGGCTAGATCATATCTTAGCGTCCCCACGGCCTATGGGCCTATGAGGAATGGGTTGAGGAAGGGCCTGAATGTTAATGAGGGCTCAAGAGAAGCCAGAGGAGGCATGCAGGCCCTCATGGGCTTCGGTGGCCTCTGCAGTCCAGCCTTGAACTGGCCTGTCGCCAAGGGCTAATATGTGCCTTTCAGAGGTGGTGTAGATATGGGGATAAGGTAGTTTGGTCCTCCGATGTGGAACTGGTGCAGAGGGCTGAAAATGTGGGGTTGTAATTACCGTCTGAAGGACCTCAAACGAGTACAGGTTTGGGGCTTGGATGGGTCAGAGTCACGTGACCGTACTGAAATGTATGAGGCGGCTAACACACCAACGGGAAGGTCTAATACAGTTAGCAGTTTTGTGGTTCCCAGCCCCAGATTCTTTGGGGTAGCGCATCACAGATGTGAGCAATGAAGGACACTGCTTTCTTCATGAGACGGGAAGCCCAAAGAGATAGAACTGGCGCTCCACAATCCCCATCATGGGCATGCTACAGTGACCTAAGGACCTTGCATAGACTCCTCTTCTCAAATACTTCACTATTTGCCACCCTGGGCACCAAGCCTTTCCCATGAAGACGGCTGAGGAGCAGAGCGTTTATGTAAACCACAGCAGGCAGGACTGCAGGGAGCAGATGCCGGATCCACTCACTCTTTGCCCAGTCCCCTCAGCACCGCCTCTGCTTCCTCTTCAGGGGCCTTTGCGGTTCTCTGCCACACTGTCAGCACCTGGAAGCCAGGCTGCTCTCTTCCCAGCCCCCACCTCAAGCCTCATTGGACTCTGCCTCTACCTGAACTTGCATCAGAAGTGAAGCGTCTCAGTCCTCTGCTTTCAAACTGGGAAACTGGCATTGTCTGGAAAATCAGAAAAAAAAAAAAGTGGAGTGGACTGAGCACTCAGAGGCTGATGTAGCCCACCTCGGGGATGGTACACTCCTATACTGGCCCCATCCAGTTTTCTTGAGTGAGAAGAGCCAGTGGGTATGCCACAGATTGGAGAGGAGGACCTAGAACTGGGCACTGGGATACCCTTGAAGGTGGTGAGTTTGAGATGTGGCGGGAAAGGAAGTTTCATTTCATAAAGCAGAAACATTCTACTTCTGACGGATTTCTGCTGGCTCCATCCTCATCACACCTCCAGTGTAGCTCTGCCGGACTCAGTAGAGCATCCTGAGGCCTCACAAACCCAGATGGCTTGTAGATGAGTGAGTGGGGCATCTGTCTTTCCTGGTTTCTCAGTCCCTCTCTCTTCCTTGACATTCAGTAAGGAGAGCTGGTTCTGTTTCTCACACAGACTCACACAGGTCAAGGACAGATTTTGCTTCTTTCTTTTTCTTAATAGAGACAGTGTTACTCTGTAGCTTTGGAGCCTGTCCTGGAACTAGCTCTTGTAGACCTGGTTGGCCTCGAACTCACAGAGATCCGCCTGCCTCTGCCTCCCGAGTGCTGGGATTAAAGGCATGCGCCACCACTGCTTGGCTCCAGGAACAGATTTTCCAATGTGTACCAACTCTGAAATACCTCCAGATACCATTACCTCTAATTGGTGCACACACATACAAATGGGGTTAAAGCCAGGGTCACTAAAACACACGCCAATAAACACATTGTCAAAGATTGGTGAGTAGAAGATGGTTTAAGATCCTTCCTACCTTCTTGGGTTTGAGAATACTGGTGGAGGACATGCGGTCCCTCGCCCTGAGATGAAGGACAGTTTAACATTCACAGAAGTCTCAACGGCCACAGTACCAGCACTCCGTTGCCAGTGCTAACTCCCACACAATGATGTCAAGAGGGTTGGATGACAACTGACTGACCATATACGGGAGGCACCAGAGTACACTATAAAGCCGGAAGCAGGCCTGTACTTCACTTAGGAGAGAGACAACTGAATCTACCAAGGCCATCCATTAGACAACGTCCTTGAGAACAGCTCAGTGCTTGCTTCATAAGATCTGTAAAAAATAAAAAAATAATGAAAATGCAAGTGATTTATGGAGAGCTATCTAACATCTAGGTTTACTCTGACACACACTTCCAGTGTATACTCATGTAGCGTGTGAACACACCCAAGGTCTGTATAGAAACACCCATGTTTCGATTCCTACTCCCTGAAGGGAGCCTGAGATCTGTTTCCTGGAAGCTAAGATGCTATCGTTGAACTGCTTGGTATGTTACAAAGATACTTCAGGGTTGCACCTTGCAGATGAAGGCCATTGTCTTTCAACCAGAGCCACTCTTTCTTTTAACTTTTTATAGGACCCTTGATGGTGAGCACAAGGCTCCTTGGCCTGACTTTCTGTGGAGGGTCTTCACCGCTGACCTCTCCTGGGACCACCCCCCCACCTTCAGGCTGCCATTTCTGGGCTCTTCTCTAGCTACCAGTTCAGTGTGCAGTCAGTACCTCTCCTCGTCCATGTGTGCTGTGTTCTGAGATCCCTGGTGGATGCCTTGAAGCCATCGATAGTACTGTACCCTAAAAAGGCTGTTTCTCCCCTACATATGCATTCCTGTGATAAAATTAAATGATTAAATTAGACAGCATAAGTGATTAACAGCAATTACTAGGAAGGAGATGGATTGCTGTGATAGAATTTTATTTAGCAATTATGAAGTCTTTCTTGAATTTCTTATTTAATATTTTCGGACTGTAGTTGTACAGTAATTGAGGCCTGGAAGTAAAACTTCAGATAAGGGGATCCCTGTAGTCCTCTTCATTTTCAGAAAGACATTATAGAGAAGGTGTGTGTGTGTGTGTGTGTGTGTGTGTGTGTGTGTGTAGTCCTGGCTGTCCTGGAACTCACTCTGTAGACCAGACTGGCCTCAAACTCACAGAGATCCACCTGCACCTGCTTCCCAGGTGCTGGGGTTAAAGGTGCGCACCACCATGGCTCTGCTCTGGAGGCGTTTTTACAGTGTAGTTTTGTAACTCAATTGTGAGGTTTTTAAGCAAGAACTTTGTAGATGGCAACGTTGTCTCTCAACGTCAAAAGGTTGGATGTGCCTGGGGAAACAACTACCTGAGCTCCAGGGGCCTATTCTGACCCTCTTGAAGATTCTCTTATCTCTGTTCTGTCCATTTGGTGCCTCAGTGTCTTGTTTCTCGTCCATACATAACCTATCTTATTGGGCTTCTTTGGAGATGGGGCATAGTTCAGTGGTCTTGGCTCAGGCAGTGGGCAGCAACGATTCTCTGCCACCCAGTACCCCTTTTTAGAAACCTGAGTGAGGGGTAGGTCAGTCAGTGGGGTAAGGGATTGTGAAGAGTCCTACCTTTGAAGAGAAGGAAAATCTACAAGGGGCAGGAAAGACACACGGGCAAATAGCATGGGGCTGGTGTTTTGTAGTGACGTACCCTGGAACAGTCACTGGACGTGTCCTCTGGAGACAGGCTTGTAGGAGGAAAGGGCTTCTTTGCTGGGAAGCCCCTGGCCATTTTAGCAGCCGGCAGTTCAGGTCCACAGAGGGGGCTGACTCGAGATGTTATGAGTGGAGTAAGTGGGGGGTGGCGTGTCCAGGTGTGTCCTGGGAGTCACAGTGGGGCTTCCTAGGCGCAGATGCAGATCTGAAGGTATCCTGGGGTCTTGGAGTGTAAGGCAGAGTGGAAAGGGTCAGAGTCCGTAGATGTCTGCTCCATCGTCATCGGGGATGGAACTAGAACAGAACTGGAGAGGAGCCGTGTAGAAAGGACTCTTATTACAAGCTTGGAGCTGTGTTAGCTGATCTTTTTTGTTGATGTGGGAACTGGGTCAGGAGTGGGAACGGCCACTCTCTCACCACATCTTACCCCTGTGTTCCTTCCAGAAGATCAGTGATCTAAAAGCCTCCTTCCCCAGGACCCACCCTTATATATAAGTTATAAGAGTTAGTAAGAAGTCTGAGCTACTAGACCAATTGGTTTATAAGTAATGCAGATCTCTATGTGATTTCTTCGGGACTTCTGCGGGAGTCAGGCAGGACAGAAACCTCAGTCAACATTATTTAGCATACCCTCATTCTTTGTTACCCTCTCAGTTCTGCCACTCAAGGCCCCAAGGGCAGGCATCTGTCTGGTTCATCTCAGTTCCCAGTACACAGTTCAGGGAACGCACAGAGCAGGTACTGGGCACACATTTGCAGAATGAACAGCTGGGTCAAGAGAGGTAAATCTATGGGCCCTGGCCTGAGAATGTTGTGGAGTTAGTCATGAGCTCACCTGGGCCCTGGGCTAGATGTCCAGCACCTCAAAAGCCAGGTAGAATGGTGCTTGTCTCTAATCTCAGCACTTGGAAGGTAGGAAGGGGATCTGAAGTTCAAAATCATCTTTGGCTACACAGCCAGCCTGGACTGTGAGACTGTCTACACCCCTCCCCCCAAAGAAGCGAGCTTCATGACACGTGGTCTGAGCACAGTAGAGCACAAGAGGTACTTATTGGAATAGAGAGAAAAAAAAAATCCCAAGACATATCTATGATGTCCCATGCCACCATTGGCTTCCCATGTATTATGCATACATACATGTACAAGAGCATCCTTCCAGGACACTCTGAGGAGATCCTGCTCTGTAACAGTCAACCAGTCTCACCCAGCACATCAAGTACCTCACTCTGCACGCAAACTCCCCGGACTTCCGCTGTGGCACCGTGATGTAAGAAGAACTAGATGTATTTTTGTCTCGTTACCTGGCACACAGTTCAGAAAACCTTTAGTATCTCCAGAGTGATAGAACGTCTTTGTACACTAATGACATGACAGGTCACTGCTCCCTAGACAGAGTCAGGGTGGAAGCCATCACCAGCCAAGACTCTAGTGACGGAGGACTGACCCCAAGCTCTGGGGAAGATAGAGGAGCTGAAGGTCGAGTTGATCTCTGATGGGTAAGGATTTAACCAGTTATACCACCTACCAAAGCCTCCAAGGGACCCAGATGAACCAGATTCAGGAGGCTTCCAGATTACCAATCACAGGGAAGTATAGGGTGGAGTGGGGATGCATGACCAGAGAAGAAGTAGCAGCTCCCCACCTGGTGCTCAGTTGGTCACAATTGGACATCTATATCTCACCTCTCCAAGGCTCAGGGAGGGACCACTGTGGGAGTGGGGAGCAAGGATTGTAAGAACCAGAGACTGGGGAGCACTGGAGAGAAGCAGGGCCTTCTGGACACATTAGGACTGCTACCCTCAGGAGCTCACGGCACCTGTGGTCACCTGTATGCGACGAGTACACGATTAGCCAACATTCTACACGAGCCCATGCCTGTCACTGAGCAGCAATTGACACTGGTTGCTTCTAGGGGCGGGAAGGAATAGCTTCAGGAAGGTTGAGCATGCTCGAGTGGATGCCCCCCCCCCCCACATGAGCACAAACAGGACTTGATGAATTATAAAAATTAAAGGATGTGAAGGGGGAAGGGGCAAGGAGGTGAGGGTGGATCTGGGAGGAGTAAAGGAAAAGTAGAGGCTTGATATGATTAAAATACATTGTATGAAATTTTACATATATATGTGTATACACACACACACACACATATTTAAGATGTTTCCTATTTCCGATCTTGCCTTATTCATCTCTCTCATCTGGTCTTTCATTTGAATCCTTCATTTATTCTCTATAATAAATGAGCACACCTAAGTGAAATGTTTCCCCAAGTTCTGTAAGCTATTTTAGCAAATTAATTGAACACGGAGCAGGAACCGGGAGAATCCCTGATTTATACTTCATTGGAGAAAGGGCATGCTATCAGCCTAGGGCTTACGATTGGCACCTGGAGTGGGGGAGGAGTCCTGGGACTGAGCCCTCAGCCTGTGGGGTGAATAGACACTATCTGCAGGTAGAAGGCACGGGAACTGACTTGAGTTAGAGGACACCCCGCTGCTACCCCCTGAGAATGGCTTAGTGTGTGGGTAGAAGTTCATGGGCTGTTGGACGCACCCTGATGAATGATGTGTGAGTGAGAACAGGAAGACACCTTTTCTGTCTTTGACACCCACCCTTCCCCCATTCGCTCCCTGGTGAGCACACAGCAGTTCCAGATCAGCAACTCAGCTTTCCCACATCTTTGTCAGCTGTAGCATTAAGGAATCAACCTGGAAGGTGCCAGAGCTTCCTAAAAATATCCCAAAGGCCTCGGTGCAGAACTGCAAAGGGAAGCAGGAAGTGCACAGCCCCAGGGAGCCTGCCTGGACTCTGGGCCATCCCCACACCCACATATAACACCCCCGCTCCCCCACCTACACTTGTTTGCAAGTGCAAACAGACTCCATCCCATACCTAAGCCCTCCAGAGAGCATCTCCAGTGCACCCATACACTGAGGCCCAGAAGGGGATCAGATGGGGAAACTGAGACCCAGAATGAGGTCAGCCAAGACAGCCTGGATACCACTAAAGGGCTCTCTAGAGTGCTGTTCTGTGGTCAGAGGCAGACAGACTGAGGACGGAGGCATTCCTCTGGACCCTGGGGTGGAATGTTGTACCTCCTCCCCCCATGTCATTTGAGATTTCTCCTATTTCTTTAATGAAAGAATTTGATTTATTCTTTGAGAATGCCGTACATGTACATAATGTACTTTAACCATAGCCACCCCCATTTTCCCCAGGAGTAGCCATCCCTTTGATGAGAGCTTCATGGTGGGTGCTTGACACGCAGTGTTGTTTGGGACGGAAGAGGGAGGCGATGGGTGGTTGATCTTTCTAGCTGACTAATGAAGGGTTTCCAGGACTTGCCCAAAGTCTCAAGCTAGAAGTTAGCTCCTGGGGGTTCCCTGTGGGGTCTCCAAGCTCCTGAGGCTGGATGTGTTTGTTCCCAGTGCAGGGAGTCTCTGGCTGTAGTCACCAGCTGACTTAGCCCTTGCTGACTGCTGACCACAAGTCCTCTAAGGGCTCTCCCTCTGGGGTAGTGGAGACTGCTTTCTGACAACTGCTAACATACCCCTTCCTCTCTGTCCCCCCACCACATGGAGCAGCTCTGAGAGCCATAGACTGTAGCAGGCTTTCTTTTCGGCCACCCCCCAGCTCCCAAATAAAGAAATGGAGACCTAATGTTAGTTTTGAATGCTAGGCCTTAGCTTATGCTTGTCCCACTAGCTCTGATAACTTAATCTAACCTGTTTCTCTTCATTTATATTTTGCCTTGGAGCTTTTCACCTCTATTCTGTAATGGTCTGACCTGTCCCTTTAAGAGGCAAGCTCCACCCACTCCCTCCCCAGTCTGCCAAGGCAAACAGACCTTCCTTCTGCTTCCAGCCTGCAAGCGCTCTTCCTTTCATCTCTCTTCTGAAGAAGTAGCTTCTGCCATGACTCCTCTCCTCTTACCCCCACCCCCTGCCTCTCTTTGCTCTTTCCCTTCTCCCCTTCCCCCTTTCCCTTTCCCATCCATAATCCACTAAATAAATACCCACTTTCTCTACATGGTGTGCTTATCCATCTCTGTCTCTCACCTTCTGCGGCTCCTCGTGGGACCAGCTGACTTCTGACCTCACCGCCATTTAGAGCAGGTTGTAGTCAGCAACTGATGCTTAGATGCACCTGCCAGCCAAGTGGAAACTAGGAACAGAAGTTAAAAATTTATGTACTTGGCGCGCCACCGCCCCTTCCTTCTTCCTCGGCGCTACCTGCGAGGTGGCTGCCATCTCCTTTGCGGCATCATGGCTGCCCTCCGACCTCTGGTGAAGCCCAAGATCGTCAAAAAGAGGACCAAGAAGTTCATCTGGCACCAGTCAGATCGATATGTCAAGATTAAGCGAAACTGGCGGAAACCCAGAGGTATTGACAACAGGGTGCGTAGACGATTCAAGGGCCAGATCCTGATGCCCAACATTGGTTACGGGAGCAACAAGAAAACCAAGCACTTGCTGCCTAGCGGCTTCCGGAAGTTTCTGGTCCACAACGTCAAGGAGCTGGAGGTGCTGCTGATGTGCAACAAATCTTACTGTGCTGAAATTGCTCACAATGTTTCCTCCAAGAACCGAAAAGCCATCGTAGAAAGAGCAGCACAGCTGGCCTTCAGCGTCACCAGTCCCAACGCCAGGCTGCGCGTAAAGAGAATGAGTAGATGGCTTGCGTGCGTGTTTTATTTGTGTTTAAATAAAACCACAAAAACTGCCGAAAAAAAATAAATTTATGTACTTAAAGAGAATTTATATTGTAGAAAAAGAACAGATAACAGGTATCTGTAAATAGAAGGAATAGACTTATACCTTTGAGTCCTAGCAAAAATTACAGATTTTGGTTAAAAGCATTTATATTTTTCTGCTGTCCAGAGAACGATGTATGGTTTGGACAGAGATGCTTTTGGCCTGATGAGAAACACCTTTAGTTTATATTTAAATGGCAACTAGAATAAATCTAAAATCTTGAGCTTGTGACCCAAACAGTAAAGAGTTAAGCTTATTAGAACTATGCCTTAGAGGGGGGAAGAAATTAGAAACATTTTCTATATCTTAACCTGTATTTACATCTTAGTCATTTCTTTTAGACCCTCAAAGCTTATAAACTTTTATATCCTCAGACCTTAAAACATTTTTTAAAGAGACCTAGTAGCTTTAGAATGAGCTAACAAACTGGCTGTAGCTTTGTGGAAGGATCCAGATACCTTTTGCTACAAAACTGACATTAAAACTGCCCTAGCCATTAACAGTATCAGAGATCCCAGAAGGATAAATAAAGCATATATGAGTATAGACCAAGTAGTTTCCAAATCTATTAAAATTGACAGGGACCAAAGTCCATATACAGGTAGTCATACCCAGTCCTCCATAGCATTGGAGGCAGAATTATCCAGAACAGCAGTCTTGCAGTCTTAGCCAGGCCCATAAGGTATTTTTTTTTCCTACAGAAGAGGGGGACATGGAAAAGACTGACTTTATTTTTTGTTTGTTTGTTTTTTGGGACAGGGTTTCTCTGTAGCTTTCGAGCCTGTCCTGGAACTAGCTCTTGTAGACCAGGCTGGCCTTGAACTCACAGAGATTCACCTGCCTCTGCCTCCCGAGTGCTGGAATTAAAGGCGTGTGCCACTACCGCCAGGCGACTGACTTTATTTTGTCTGGGCAAAAGTGGTGCAATCTTTCTCCAAAGTCCTGCTGTTTGTCCACAGTCTGGACCGGGTCCTGGTAGCAGATGTGGCACTGGGGCATCTCGCCCAGTGGCCAGCATCATCGTAATTCAGGTGGAGACATCATGGTGTCCCATAATCTTCTTTGGAGACCTTGGGTTATTGCTAGGATCTTGGAGTCTCTGTCTAATATAATAAGCTTTTTAATCATTATTTTAAATGCCATATTCTGCAGATATCTGCAGTATGAGGGCTGCCTAGTTATGTCTGATTAGACAAACTTTGTTTCTAGTTACTTGTTTTAAGTTGTTTTAAGTTTGACTTTGAAAACATATACAAGGAGGCTGGAGAGATGGCTCAGTGGTTAAGAGCACTGACTGTTCTTCTTGAGGACCCAGGTTCGATTCCCAGCACCCACATGGCAGCTCACAACTGTCTGAAAATCCAGTTCCAGGGGATCTGACACCTTCACATCATTGCACATAAAATAAAGTTAAATAAACCAGAAAAAAAGAAAACACATACAAGGATCTAAATAAGGCTTATTCCTGATTAATTATATCAGTACTTTAAGGATGACTGGCTAACTTCTGTTTCCTAACAGTCTATAATAAGTTAGCAGCTTTCACAAGACTAGAACTCCACACTCTGTAATAATTTTGAATTAAAGCTAATAAAGAAACTGAATTAGTCATTCCGAAGGTAAACACAGAACACGTTTGTATCTAGCTGTTAATTCTGTCTCCCGCTAAGGCAAAGAAAAAAGGGTCCCAAGGTGAAATGGGAACAGGAGGGAGTCTAAGAGCTAGCATTGCCCTAGGGTAAACTGAGATTCAGGTCTATTTTCCTGCTGGTCTATAGACCCCATTTTGGTAGGTGTGTACCAGGTTGCCCTAGGAAAGCAACCCTGGGCCCGACATTTTTACCCCTTCACAAGTGCCGATGATAGGACTCATCTCAGGGGGTGCTCAGGGGGTGATACTGGGACCTCAATGCCATCAGTCACAGTATTGACCCATTCTCGAATTAACCAAGGAGACCAGTTGAACAAGTTTTTATGTCATCCAGCTTTTGCATGAGAATTCTGTTCTCTATCATTAACAAGGCCATTGAATCTCTAACTACCCTGGAGTCATTGACATAAAGACAACATTCTTTCCCCAGAAAAGGAGATCCAAACCCTTTAGTATCAATCATATATTTATGACTCAGTTTATCCAAATACCTTAAACCCAACAAAGTTAGCAAAGACAAGGAGACTAAACATACATTTTTAAGCCTGGATAGACCTTGAACAAGGAAATACATTTTTTAAACCATTAGTTAACATTTTGAATATTTTGACCTTTTAATATAGTTTCCCATGTTATAGTGATCCTCCCACTACAGAATTTTTCCTGTTATCTTACAACTGCAGTTTTGCCTATGTTGTGAATCACAATCCAAACATTTGACATGCAGGTGGTCCTAGACTACCCCTGAACAACAACCTCCAAAAGATTGAGATTCATAGACTTGGATGCTGTTCCAAGCCCTCTATAAAACTGCTTAGGTCATTGTCTTTTGCATCACAATAAATGAACATTTCCATTTCTGCTTAGCTTTTGGTGCTTATGGCTCTGACCTTAATTTTTAGTCTCTTATTTTCAGTTCAAACATTAACAATATAAAACATTTTATAAGCACAGATGTCCCACAGCCTCATAAATTTATTTTAAAACATTTTTAAACAATTAAAATCTCTTAAATGTTTTCCTGAAAAATCAAAGACAAAGTAGTTCTTTGGTCCCACCCTCGACAGCACATACATAGCCTATCTTTTAGATCTCAGCCTGTTCCATTTCACTGTAGCTGGTGCTTCTGGTGGCTCTCACCTGGCACTGGCATTTCTAAAACTGTTAAGAACCATTGTTGCAACTGCACATTTTTTGGCACTCTAGTCCTGCCATACATTTGTAAACCTCAACTGTTTTATATGATCCCTTTATGTCTTTATAACCATTATCACCTGGGTGACTCTCAATTTAACAAAGCCTAGCTGGCAGAGCTAGGTACATTTTTGAGTATAAAAACATAGAGGTGTAGTTTTAATACTTTAATACATAATATAGAAATATTATATATAAATATATAATATATAAATATATATTTTTTTAAAAAAATATTTTTTAAACCTTGTTTTTAGAAAGGGACATGAGTCGTCATGCACAAATCTATCCCAATCCAAACTATCTTGGAGATTTGTTAGGCCCACTCCACTCCACATGGGCCTAACAAATCTTAAGATGGCAGTGAAATCATGTGGCATCCATTTTTTTTTAACCCTAGCAAAATGGCAACCCAAAATTTAAAATGGAATCATGCCTTATGGTTTCTTTAAAATTACCCATGCATAGATTTTAAGTTATTAATTTCTAGTGTTACTAGTTAACTTTTAACTAGTTTTATATAAATTTTAACAGATTTTTGATTGTATTTGACAAAATAAACTTAAAAATCTGAAGCTACAGAATGTTCACATAAACAAGACAGTTTTCACATTATCTATACCAAAAAAAAAAAATCATCTGAATTTCTGTTAACTAAAATTCAGTAACCAGAGCTCAGAGATAAATTATGAAGTCAGGCCCGTAAATGTGGCCACAGCAGTGATGGGTGGCAGAGACAGCAAAAATAGCCAGGCCACTTCTGTCTCAGCTCTGTGCTCGAAAGAAAACTTACATAGACAAACTTTTTAGCAAAATAAGCATATTCAGTATTTGCATGTATGAGAAACCACAGCAAACATAATTCACATCCCCTTTTGACTTTTTATAATTTTTATATACCTTTAATCTGTTTTTTCTCTCTTTATTTTTTTAGTCTCCTGCTTTTTCCCTCACTTTACAGACAACGTACCAAAGTCTTTTTTTTTGTTTTTCAGATAACATAAAAACTCTTACTAAAATCTTTCTTGTGGTTTCCCTCAGTGGTGTATAATATATTGCGTAGCTACAATATTTTAAACAAGAACAGAAACACACACATATCATAACAAAAATAACTTTAAATTTACATCATATGGTATGGGAGGTCCTTCTGTCTATGTGTTGCTTTTATTGGTTAATGAATAAAGAAGCTGGGCTGGCCTATATCATGGGAGAAGGAAGGCAGAGCCAGAGAGAAGCTATGGACTTGCTGAAGACAGACTCTGGGAACTTTACCTGGTAAGCTACAGCCACATGACAATATATAGATTAATAGAAATGGGTTAAATTAATATATAAGAGTTAGCCAATAAGAAGCTAGGGCTAATGGTTCAAGCAGTGATTTAATTATTACAGTTTCTGTGTGATTATTTTGGGTCTAAGCTAGCCAGGCATCCAGGAACCAACAAGCACCCTTCCTTACTACAATCATATAAAATTCTGTACCAGCATGAAACATCTGAAACAAACAGTAGTTTTTTTTAATATACCAACCCACAATAAGTTGTAACCAGCCCCTATAAATGATGACAGATATTTATAACGCATTGTTTCTGAATGATCAAAGCAGCTCTGGTGGAGGGACGTCTGGCTGTACTGTGACAACATGGCCATCGCAGTAACACGCGGAGCCAAACCTTGGTCAAGAAGTTGAGACACGCAGCCCCCAAGGTGGGCGGAGGGAACTCGTCCATCAGCATGGGGGGGGGGGGTGATTGTTAACCTCTCCAGATGATAAGCTTGTCCCGGATCCCCCAAGCCCACTGGGACTACCACCCGTAGAGCCTTCAACCGGCCCATAAGTTTTCTGTGTTTTGCTTCATGTCTCATGTCTGTGTCTCATGTCTTTCTGCAAGCAGGCCCAGGACCCATAAGAGCCTGTAGATGATCTAGGTGGACACACAAAAAGATCACAGGTGGGGTGCCTGGAGGAGATGTCCCCAGGGTCCTTCTGCAGAAAGGGTGGTTCCCTCTGGTTTCTGTAGGGAAACACAGGTAGCGGTCTCAGTTCTGTAGAGAGACATGCGGGATGCGCCTCTCAGTTTGGAAGGTAGACGGGCAGGTCGCACCTGCAAAACAGCTTAAAGCTGTTGGCTTTGGTTTGGTTTGGCGCCAAGAGGATTTGTCTGTTCCTTGACCTGTGTGTCTGTGTGTTGTTGTTTTTTTGCCTTTTTGTCCTGACTTAGACCGACGCTGACGATATGGGATGGACTCAAATCACGACTTCTTTGACTTTGATACTGGGATCGCTTACAGGACTTTCCTAAAACGGATAAGACAAATAACCTTTACCAGCTACCGTAAACATTTCATGCAAAGAAATCAGCCTTGGCCCCAAGCACAAGGCAGCATGTTTGTATGGATGGGTGGCTGGGCTACTCAGCCTTGTTGTTACAATGTAGCAAGGTTGCCTGCCACAGCTGTGGGGGGGGGGGCTGATGTGCGCCAATAGAATTTCAAACACTGAACAGAGACTCTGGGGTTAACTGCTGTGGCTGGCTCCTACAAGAAACACACTGGGAAGAGGAACTACCGAGGAGGTTCGATGATGCCGCAAATTCATATCAAGGTACTGACGTGAGATTTGGGTTTAAACGGATGCAAGAAGTAAGCGTAAGTCTTGGTCAAGGTAGCAGGAAACTGGAGGCTAGAGATCAGCATGTGAACAAAGCCAGTTGATAGAGAAAGGCAAGAAGATATTCCCTACTCTGGCTTCAGACGGTAAATGAACACACCCGAGTAAAGTTATAACATGCATACTTGAGCAGGACATGGTGGTACACACCTTTAATCCCAGCACAGCCAGGATTATGTAGAGAGATCCCAGTTGTTGCAAAAAGGAAAAAAAAAAAGTCAAAAGTGGAAGAAGCAGGTGCTAAGTAAACGTCCTATAAAAGGTCAGGTACCTCATGACCCCGTGTTTATGGGCTTTTTCCTCGGTTCACTAGCCCACCTCAATCTTGGGAGTACTTTCCTTTTCTTAATGAACTCTATCTCTATGTCTGGCTTTGTGTCCCTGATCCACTCCTCTGTCATGGGGGGGGGGGCACAGGAACCTGGATACTTCTGCAGGAGCCCTGGAACGTAAATCCTGTACACAACCAAGGCGTGGCACCGCCCATCAACGGCGTACACTTGGACTCTTGGTCTGTCCTCTAGGGTGGTGTGACAGGTAAGAACTTGTAAATTCTCTTCCTGGGAGACCCGTTCTCCCTCTGACTGGTACCAAGATTTCAGGCTTGCCCTTCCCTGCTGCTCAAGTTCCTGGGGGCCCATCCTTTCAACAATCTGATAGCCGAAAGTGAGCCACAGGTGTCTCTCTTTAGGGTAGCGTGGCTCTTCCAGGACCGCCATAAAACCAGGACCGCCATAAAAGAAGTTAATGGTTTAGCAACCGGCAAGGATTTAAAACCGGTGGGATTTAAGCCAACACGGCTGACCCTGGGTTCAAGTTCTTTTCCAGGACCACGTGCTGATTCTTGGGGTGGAAGACACATGCTGGAGGATCATTAGCTTTGTCCTGAACCTCCCAGTTAGAGGGCTCTATGCCTGCAGGGTAACCAGAGGACAGGGGCCCCAGGGACCCTGTGCTCCCCCACCCCCTATTACAGCCCCAGATGGTCAGTTAGACTAGACAGGAAGAAGGCACCAAGGGGCTGGCAGCCAAACAAAGGGGTCTGTGGGTCAGTCAGATACTTCCTCTGCCTCACAAAGCCCTCTCCCTCCCCCAGACTCATACCTCAGCCTTCAGGACCCCAAAGAATGCCTGGAATGTAATGGAGCCAGACAGCCCCTAGGCTCCTGAGGATGGAGGAGAGACCCGCTTTTGTGCAAGCAAGTCTGACCACAGCCTAGAAAGGTCACTCCTTGACCTATAGTCCCCCTTCTTACACCATCTCCAGGGAGTGGCTGGATTGCCTCGTTTCACAGGATCCCCAGCGTCTCTTGCTTGCCTCTATTTTGCAACAGCTTTCAGAGAAGTGGGGTGTTCCAGCTGATGATAGCCCCCCCCCCCGTCCACCACCCCACAAGGGTCCACATCCAGCCTTCCCTGAATCCATGCCTGTCTCGGAGCCCACAGGCCACATGGCTCCCAGGAGTTCACTTGAATAACCAGCTCCTCACTTTTTATTGGCTCCTCTAGGCTCCACTGGACCCTGGACCCTTCAACATTGTTGGGTGTCCCAAGTGTCCTCAGCAGCGGGGCTCTGTCATAACATATGTGAATCCCATTATGTCAGGAGATGGACCATAAACCTGAAGCCTAAGACAGCAGTGAGGAGCACTGAGAAGGGGGTGGGGGTGGGGGTGGGGGGGGCTGGATTCAGTCAGGGCTGAGGTCTACGAATGAGTCCTTGATGGTGGTACGATGTGAGGTTTTTATTCCCAGTCTATGGAAGGTGGCAAGCAGCAGATGTAGAAACACTGCTCGTTCTGGGAGCGACAAGATCAGCAGAGTCAGAAAGAGAAACCCTGAGAGCCAATGTCGGTCGAATGGAGAGCGACAGTGAGCAGGGGGGATAAAGCCAGGGCAACCTGGACTTCTTGCTAGTGTGCAGGTTAGTGAAATGGGCAAGGAGGAGGGAGGAGTCTGGATGGCAGTATAACCATCCTGGAAGGAAGGAAGACATTCTAGAGTGATGGTTCTCAGCCCACCTAATGATGTGACTCTTCAATACAGTTCCTCATGCTGTTCCACCCCCATAGAATTATTTTTGTTGTTACTTCATAACTGCAATTTTGCTACCCTTATAAATTTTAATGTAAGCATCTGTGTTTTCCAATGGTCTTAGGTGACCCCTGTAAAAAGGTCTTTTGACCGCCCCCCCACAAGGGATCTCAACCTATAGGTTGAGAACTGCTGTTTTAGAGACACTTCCTTCTCTTCCTTTGGCTATCAGACTATTGAAATAAAGGTCCTTAAAAGAAATTGGAAGCCTGGTACCTCTTCCCATGGTGGCCATACTGAATATATCGGCTTTTCGCTATCCCTTGTCTGCTTAATGAGTTTGTTGAGGACACGCAGGCAAGCCTGCCTTGTTAAGGCCATTAGGAGCAGGCTCTCTAAGGACCTCAGCCAGAGGCTCCTGGCTCAGTCAGGCACCTCTGCCAGTTCCCAGCAGTGACCCCTTTGAAGATGCAGGACCTAGGCTGGGCAGCTGTCACTGCTGCTTCATACTCACTGCGCAGGAAGGGGGACCAGGATGGAGAGCAGAAGACACAATGATTTTCTTAAAATAATAAGGGGGAGGCTAGCTGAGACGGTTCTCCCCACTCAGTGCCCCCAGGTCAGGATTGGTGCCTGGTCAGAACACTCTTTGCCTCTGTAGAGTGGTCCTTGGTTTTATTTATACCAATCTGGCCTGTGACTTAAGGCGCTCGTTGGTTGGAGACTCTTGGGGGTCACTGGAGTCTGAGGTTCATATCGGGTACCAATGGAGCTGGTGGTCAGAATGGTTTGGTCAGTGGGGTTGGCGATGAGAATGGTCCCAGGTCGGCTCACTCTGAAAAGCCAGAGAAACATGTTCAGCTTGCCTGTGACTCACGCTTCCTTTCAAGAAAACTGTTTTTTCCTTCAAAAATCGCAGACTTCCACCGTCAGACAATAGCGTGTTCTCAGGAAGTCGTGCATTTTGTTTTTCTGTAGAAGACACTGGGGGTTGGTTTGTTTCAGGGTAATTTACTGGAATTGGACCTGCAGGCTACCCTATCTCTCAGACCAGGCTGATGCCCAAATAAGGCCCCCAAATCTGGCAAACAGATATACAGGGACCCCCAACTTAGTTATATATATATATATATTTGGTCTAAGTATGTACTTTACAATATCTAGAACATACTTAGACTGGGGTAAATTTTAATTTTAATCTATAATTTACTCGGTAATCCTTCCCTGACCTGAAGTCCACAAACAGCCAACCATACTGGGTAGCCATTCCTGGCCCTCTGCCTCCTAATGTCACTGTCTGAAGCCACCACAGAACCCAGTGAGTCTCCTAATCATTGGTCCCTCTCTTTCTATGCCCTTACACTTGGGTCTCAAGTTCAAGGTCAGGCCTGAGGCTGGTCCAGCTCTGTCTATGTCTTACGTCAAAGGCCAGGCCTCTTTTAAGCTCCTCAGCCCTAAACACTGCTTTGCCTTCCTCCTGTCACCCCCTCTCCACTTTTAGGAATTTGAACTCAGGACCTGCAGCTCTTCATCCCACTCATCTGACAGGTGCACTCTGGGTACCTGCCTTGGGCATGGCCACACATGGCCCTGAGTGTCTAAGGATGCAGAAGAGCCTCTGTTGTGGCTCAGCAGGATAGGAGAGAGGTGGTGATGCCCAATACTCACCCCGCGGAACTCTCAGGTCTGTTGTGGAGAGCTTTGGGGTTACCCATGCCGGAAGAGCCCGGGTGGCTTCCTGCCCTGCAAGATCTGAACTGAAATTCCAGAGGTAAGGTTCTCCCAGGAAAAACCTTGGGAGAAAAAAAAATAGGGCTTCACAAAGGTGTGTGGTGGGCATGGATGATCTGAGGCTTGGGAACAAGCACCTCTCTTACGGATGGGTGGCAGTGCCTGAGTCCCAGGGCCACTATACTCTTGTAGACTTCCGGAGCATGGCTCCCTGTGGCCCAGGACCTGAGCTGCTCTCCCTTCCTGCTGAGCACTCCCCATAGTGTTTGCTTTTGTCTGTTTTCCTGTGCCAGAGCCATCCCAGCTTGATTACCCTGTTTCCTTTCAGGGTCATAATGCCAAATTGGAGTTGGCACCATGGTTTAGAATGCAGGCTTGAGAGCTGCCGGGCTGCCTGCTCGGTCCTGGGGGAAGCCAGCAGTGAAGACCATCTCCTGTCTGTCTCCTTCCCTTGAGCCCTTTTGGACCTGGCAGAGCCTGGCCTGCCCATAACATGTCTGTGACCCTGCTCTGGGCACGTGGATAGAAAGTTTTGTAAGGGTGGTACGGTCCTAATCCTTCCTTGAAGGGCGAGACCAACCCTGCAGTAGATCTAGGACCTTCTGATGTAAATCTCGTTGAGTTCTTTCCAGGCTTGGTTGCTTTCTTCTAGTTCAGAGCAGCAAGATTTATATAAGACAAATGACAAGACCCTCCCATAACCCACCTGAGCCCATGTTTTGATTCCATCCCTTACTAGCTATAACAAATAGATCAGGTGACTTAAACTCACTGAACTCTTGTGTCTTCAGCTGGAAAATGGTTAGAATGATTGAGGATTCAGGGCGATAATACAGGGTTGTCATGATTTCAACCCTCCCTCCCTCCCTCCCTCCCTCTCTTTTTAACAGAATCTTGAGTCTGGGTTGACTCTCAGCCTGTCTCACTAAGTCTTTCAGGGCGCGTGTGGACAGGCATGGGTAAGTAATCATGACTCTATGGTTGTAATCCTGTGGTTGGCACTTCAAATGTCTCCTTGCCTGGCTCCAAGGGAGCAGAGAAGCTAGGACAGTTCAACTCTGACTTGACAGTCCCTCCAGTCCAGAGGCTGTGGGGGGGGGCATCAAAACCTGTGATAGAATAACAGCTCCCCCAAAAATCAGATCTGATTCTTGGGACCTAGGAATGTCCCTGCAGTGGGTTGAATGATGCCCACCCAAAAAGATAGATTCCAGTCACACCCTTGGTACCTTATCTGGAAATAGAATTATTGTGTCATTTATTTAAATCTCTTGAGATGAGACCATCCTATATTTTATGAGCCCCACACTGGATGATGGACTTTTTATGAAAGAAAGGGGGGAGATTGAATTGAGGACAGATGCAGGAGGCAGAGAGAGGTTGGGGTGATGCTTTCAAGGCCAGGGACACTAGCAGCCTGCAGTGACAGATGTTGGAAGAAAGATGGTGGAGGGGGGACCATTCCAGAGCTTCCAGAGGAAGTGTGGTCCCAAGAGAACCAGGCTAGCCAGGTTATTAGCCCACAAGACTTGATACACAGCCTCTTCCCTGGCCATATGGCTTCCATTCTTCCCTACTGTTCCCACTCGTGGGAGACTGGTGTGAGGTTTCTCCTCATTTTCCCTCAGAGGCCAATTTGACCCAAGCGTAGAGCTTTCTGCAGAGGTGAAAGGAGGCAGCCACCCCATGATGCTCTACTTTAGGCCCGTGGCAGTGTGAGAGACTAGATTTTTGTTAATTTTTTTTTTATAATCTTTGGAGATAGGTGAAGGTTATGCATCAGAATAAGTTAACTCCAAGACAACACCATGGTTCCTCCTGACTCAGGCTGGCTGGGATGGTTTTTCTCATTATTATTTTTCTGGGAGGGTGTGATAACTTGTTTGGCCTCCTTGCAGTCCAGAAAGGAAACATCGCGAGTTGCTGTCTGAAGGGGAAGAAAGAGACGAGGCTGTTCCATTGGGGATAATCTTCAGCTTCTTGTGGGGCATAGCACTTGCCAATCAATGCCCAGCACTGTGAGAACAGACAAGGGATTCCCTGCCCTGCAGGCTGCCTTGCTCACCACTGAAGCAATCTTCAGGGAGGCCGATGTCAAAATACGAAAGCATATTGCACACTTGACATGGTTTTGAAAGCTGCAGAAAATGCAAAATCAGATCCTTCCCTCAAGATGTCCTTAAAAAAACAAAAAAAAAAAACCTGGGGAAGTGTCATGTTCACAGCAGGGGGAACAATCGCACTGATTAATTGTGCTTCTGTTGATGCGGGCATGCTCCCGACTTCTGTATGCACTGCAGTGGCAGGGCCATCTGCCAGATGGAAGCTGGTATACTCAGCATCTTGGTGCAGAGTGCAAGGCCTGAAGACTCCAGCAAGCTTGGTATAATTTCCATCTACTAAACGACCGCAATCACTAAGCGAGTCATCAGCATCTAGCAATGAGCCTTGGAAACAGGCGTGTGTACAAAACCACAATGCGTTCTGCTGAAGATGGTAGAAAGTATTTTGGCTTTCAGGGCACCCACTTTTGTTCTTTTAAAAGAATATGTTATGATGGCCCGGGCAGCCTGCAAGCCAGGCAGAAGCTGCCGCCGGAGCAGTACTGGGTCCCTGGGCGAGCGGCAGAGTCAGGCGGCTGGATACGGTGAACGGCAGAGTAAATGGACATAAGGCTATACATAAAGCTAGACATTTATTACTTAAAAAAGGGAGATATAGACAAACATAAAACAAAGACATACACACACACATACACACACGCGCGTGCACGCACCCACACCCACACCCACACACATGCGAGAAAAAGAGAGAGAGAGAGAGAGAGAGAGAGAGAGAGAGAGAGATGGCGGTGAGGGGAGGGTCGAAGTGGCTGAGGTGGGCATGGTTAGTTCTTAAAGTGATAGCAAAGAATAACACCCATCAGCTGATAATTTTTTTTTTTTTTTGCAAGCCTGTCGTCTGTGGCTGCCCCCCTTTCACCTCTGTAGAAAGCTCTATGCTTGGGTCAAACTGGCCTCTGAGGGGAAATAAGGAGAGACCTCACGCCAGGCTCCCAAGAGTGGGAACAGTAGGAAAGAATCGAAGCCATATGGCCAGGGAAGAGGCTGTGTATCAAGTCTTGTGGGCTAATAACCTGGCTAGCCTGATTCTTGTGATACCGAGCCTTCACCTGGAAGATTCAAGAGGCATAGCTGGGCAACCCTGACCCCTTCTTCCATGCTGGAGTTGGCCTCTTTATCCAGCTGTATCCATATTGCAAGGTTTAAGGGAATCAGGCCTCTCCTTGGATGGGCCAAGTCATTCCGCCACACTGACCTGGAAAAGAAAGTAGAACTCCCGATTTGCTACAGGAGGCTGCTTCGTTGTTTCCCAGCTGCCCAGCAGCCCAGACCCAAAATAATCACACCGAAACCTTATCATTTGCAATACTGTTTGGCCAATAGCTTAAGCATATTTCTGGCTAACTCATATCTTTAAATTAACCCATCTCCATTAATCTGTGTATTTGCCACAAGGTTGTGGCTTACAGGGCAAAGTTGTGGCTTCTGTCTCCGGAGGGGCTACATGGCTTATCCCTCACTCTGCCTCCTTTCTCCCAGCATTCAATTTAGCTTTCCCCATCTATCTACCCTATCAGGCCAAACCAGTTTCTTTATTAACCAGTGGTATTCACAACACACAGAGGGGAATCCCACATCACGGATTCAAGTTCCAGCTCAGGTCCTAGCTAACCTAAGGACCTAGGGGAAGTCTTGGTGGTCTTTGGGCCCCAGTTCCCTCATTTAAGTCTACAATGGACCGCAATGCTGGCTTTGCTTGATTTTTGCTAGGGCTACATGAGAACACAGAAGGGGAAATGTTTGTTATTACTGGCATAAAAAGAACCCTTTCCCAGTTCATTAATATGAATAGTGTAAACGTCTGGAAGCCCCAGACAAATTGCCAGCCCTTCCCGCATTCCCCACTCATTCTCATATTGTGACTTGGAATTTGTTTTGGTTCCTCTGGTACTTTCAGAAAGGGGGGGGGGGTGTCTGCAGCTATTCACCAACCCCTCAGGAAGCATTTGCTGAGCTCAAGGTCACATTCCAAGGCCAGGAGCCAGACAGGATGTTTACCTGGACCAGTGGTTGCTGCAGGCAGAGTGGCATTGTTGGGGACAGGATGCCCAAAGATGCCCACTAGCCTCTCACCCTTGGATCCCTGGTCCAACATTTCCCAGGCTTGCTGAACCAACCTGGAATTGTAATCTCCCACCTCACCTAGCTATTTGGTCTCAAGGATGACCCTGGTTCTCTGGCGGCCCAGCTCTGCTGCGTTCCAGCTAGCTGCATGGCTCCTTCTGAACTACGTATTATGTTGTAGTTGTTGAAGATGATTTTTGGTAAGATCTTGTTGGAAAGAGCTTCATAGCTGATGCCAGTAAATGGCATTGACCCTAACGTTGTACAGGGGCCATTGCCTCAATGCCTTCAGTGTGAGTGGGCTTTAAAAGATATCCATGGTCTTTTATTCCACAGCAGAAAAACAAAGTGGTCCTGGCCCCTGCTTCCTGGCTCTAGCCTGTATTCTGCGAAGCAGAGTGTCGTGGGGGGGGGGGGGGACACACAGCTGAAGCTCAAGTTGCAATTTCTGTCAATCAGAGAAGCAGCTCTTCTCTAAGACCCAAAGGATGCACAGTTACATCCTTTTGGCCATGGAAAATAAATGACCATGGGGACTAAATTCCCCAAGAATGGATCTATTCAGTTGGAAGTCTAGCCAGGGTGACTCTCAGGAATTCCCTGGGGATTTCCCTGGGGTCATCAGTCTTTGAACTGAAGTTTAACTCTAGATCTGACTGAGCTACAGGGAAGACCCTGCCTAGACTTACATATTAGGCAAATGTTGCCAGTTCTATGGCAGCACCCATCTTAAAGGACTTTGCCACATGCCCTCAGCTCTCATCTGAGCAGGCAACAGAACACATGAATCTGGGAATGTACAGAAATTAGCAACCCACAGACAGAAGGTGCCCATAATTGTATGACATGCACTGAGGTTCTAGACAGTCTAATTCTGTGAAGTAATCCATCCACGGGAATGTGGGAGAGTGTGGTCACGGGTGCTGGGTAGGTTTGGAAGGAAAATGAGGTGGCTGAGAACTGAGCTTGGCCTTGGAGACAGCCAGGCTTGGTGGGATCCGCAGAGTGGGAGAAGAAATTTAGCAAGCAGGAAAAGGTCAGGTTGGAGGCTCAGGTGATTGAAGAACAGGAGCTGCCAAGAGGTCACCCAGAGTAGGTGACAGGGAGGTCAGGCTGTGGGACGGGTCACAAGGACCTTGGGTAGGAGTATGTCTGCCTTGGTCTGGGAAACTGAGCAGCATCACAAGAGGAACTAGGCTAGGGGAACCATTTGTCTGGCTATTCCAGGAATGACTGGTGGGTTGGTTGCAAGAAGGCCAGGAGTCCTGCACGGAGTGGATGGGAAGATGGCCTTGGGTACTGAGGGTACGGAGGATGGAGGACATGTGGGCCTGGTGCCCGCAGTGTAGAGGAATATATTGAGATGGGGCAGAGGGAACATTGGGGCCAGGACATGATGTGGAAGTCCTTCTGTATATGTGTTGCTCTCATTGGTTAAGTTATTGAACAAAGAAGCTGCTTTCAGCCAATAGCTTGACAGAATACAGCCAGGCTGGAAGAGAAATATATATAGAGAGAGAGAGTAGGTGGAGTCAGAGAGATGCCAGGGACAGAGGAGCCGGAACCTTGCTGGTAAGCCACAGCTACATGGCAATACACAGATTAATAGAAATGGGTTAAATTAAGATATAAAAGCTCACCAGTAAGAAGCTAGAGCTAATAGGCCAAGCAGTGATTTAATTTATACAGTTTCTGAGTGGTTATTTCGGGAGTCTGAGCAGCTGGGAACAAACAAGTGGCCTCCTACTACAAGGACAGGCCTAGGTATGTCAGATGGTGAACACAGCTATTCGGGAGAAGTGAGGACTTTGTACCCCACACATGGAATAGTCATTTATATTTTTTCTTTTTTTTAATAATTTAACTTTATTTTATGTTCATTGGTGTAAAGGTGTCAGATCCCGTGAAACTGGAGTTACAGACAGTTGTGAGCTGCCATGTGGGTACTGGGAATTGAACTCGGGTCCTCTGGAAGAGCAGCCAGTGCTCTTGACCACCGAGCCATCTCTCCAGTCCCCAGTCATTTATATTTCTTTAAAAATTTCTAAAATCAGATTTATTCCCTTTTAAATTTCATGTGAGAGTATTTTGCCCGCATGTATGTATCTATATGAACCACTTGTATGCCTGCTGCCCAATGAAGTTAGAAGAGGGTATCAGATCCCCTGGAACTGGAGTTACAGATAGCTGGGAACCATCATGCGGGTGCTGGGAATCAAACCTGAGTCTACTGGAAGAACAAATGTTTGCTCTTAACCAATACACCATCTCTTCAGCTCTGTGTTACACACATTTCTTACACAATCGTCCTTGAGACGGGGAGGGAGCCATGAACCATGTGCCATGCATGTAGTGTCTATAGCTGGTTGAGGAGATGGTCCGCACTGTTCCAAGTGATGGAGGCAGTGTTTATTTTGTGTTACTTCGGGCTGAATTTCTCAGAGAAAGAACTGCTTGAGTTGTGTGTACAGGAAGAACAGGGCTTTCCGCTGAGCATGGGTTGAGGCGTGGGGGGGGGGTAGTGTTTTCCTGAGGAGAAGAGGCAATGGAGAAGAAGGCATGTCTTCTAAGTTAAGTATGGAGGCCAGAGAAGCAGTGAGAAGGCCCAGAGTGTCAGAGAAAGCATCTCTCAGAGTGTCATGCTGAAATGGAGTGGAGAGGGTACCCAATACCACGCTCTCGTGTTTCAAGACAAAGCGTTGCACCAGGGACACGTGGTTAGAAACAGAAATAGAGGCAGTTTATTAAGAAGGAGAAAGGTAAGAGTTGGAGTGGGCTAATGAATGAGATGAGGAAAGAGCCCGCATGTCCCAGCACCCTTTGTACAATGTCTACAAAACACCCACTTCGCTCATGTTTCTCTGGCTTGTTCCTCTGATGAAATCTATGTGGGGGAGGATTTCTTGTCTTCCTCTGCAAACTGGCCTCTTGCCTGTTAATCTTGATGTTTCGGTCTTGAGTCCTTATTCTCCTGCGACACACTAGGCACCTGACGACTTTCAGGCCAGATCAAGATCCTAGAGGAGCAACCCTTCCTGGCAGAAGGCTGTAGTGGGAGGAGCTTCATCCAAGTAGGACTCCACTCCCACCACTGGACCGGGTTGAGTGTGTCATGGAGCTTGGTAATAGCTTGGTAACAGACACTGGTGCATTAGCAAAGGCAGGCAAAGACCTGTCCATGTTTGCCCTAGGACGGCCTCTTTCCTCAAATTTCTTCATGTGTCTCTGTAACTTCCTTCACAGCTGGCCCGGGCTGTAGCCAGGAGCAGTCGTGGATTTGCAAAAGCCAATAGAAAAGGCATGTACCTGGTGTCTCATGATGATGCAGCAGGCCGGAAAGCTCAGTGTAGAACACTCAGAACGGTGTCACTTTCCCCTCAGGTAACCTTCTATGGCTCCCTCGTGGGCTAGGATGGAGGCAGGACCAAGTTCCTGTTACAGAGCTTCAGAAGCAGGGCTCTGGAGGGTGACTTGGTGCGCAGGAGGGAATGTGTGGAACTCAAGCTGGGCCCAGCTCGGAGTTATGTGGAACAGAGGCTATTGGGGTGCCTTGCCCTAAGTGACTCCATCTTACAAAGCAGCATTTGGCACCAATTTGCATACAAACACAGAGGCAGAATGAGTCTGTACGGTTGTGCCCATGGACAACACTCCATGTACAAAATAAACCATGGGCACAGACTGATAACTTAGACACACAGGTGAAAGAAAACCACCTTGGTACTCACTGAAGTAAATCAGGAACATATGGACACATGTTATATTAAAACCGTATAAGAAAACCCCAGCCAAGGTAGCGACGGCACCATCCTTGATACTCAGACAACAGGGCAGTTCCCCACAGGTTCTGGAGGTTTCTATCCCTTACCACCTGTGTCCTGAGGAAACACGATATTTCCAAAGGCTGTGTCCAGATGAAGGAGCGCTGATGTACCGCGTAAGAACCTCAGCAGAGCTGTGCAGAACGGAAAGAAGGACAACCGTGGTTTACTGAGTGCAAGCCCTGAGCCGTGTGCCTGGCCTGCACAGTCTTGCCCATGCTTACCACAGTCCTCTGGGCAGTATGGCTGCCATCAACCCACAGGAGCGGAAACCAAGGCTCATGAAGGGAAAGTAAGCTGCTCATGGCCACAGAGAGTAGGTGGGCCCTGCTCCATGCAGACCGGTGGGGTGAGCACTCGAAGACAAGCAATAGCAATGTCCAAGCCAAAAGACTTCAAGAGGCCTTAGTGCCCCAGTCATATGGATAGTCGGGTCCTGTTCCCTCCCAAGCTGTCCAGACAAAGCCATGTCAGAGGCCACCCCAGCCATTCACATCCGGGACATTCCTAATTGCACCGTGTGTGTGTGTGTGTGTGTGTGTGTGTGTGTGTGTGTGTGTGTGTGTGTGGTGGTGGTGGTGTGGTAGCTTCGCTTAAGAGCAGGAAACTCCACAGGACACAGCTGAAGAGAGGTGGCCACCAGATACAGGCTGGAGAGAACAAAGGGGACCTTCCCCAGTCCTTCTAAACACAAGTCTTTTCCTCCCAGTACAGCACCAGCTGAAGCTCCTGAAGCTGCCCCGCGTCCACCCACCACCTCCTGGAACTCTCTCAAGGCCAGGATCAGCGTCTGAGAGGATTGTAGGAGGAGGGTTTCCCTGGGGCTGAAGAGACAGGGTTTCCCCAGCCCCTCCCTGCGGATGAGGTCATCCTCCTTTTCAGGCTGGACTAAAAAGATCCTGGGGCTTAACAAAGCTGAGCCAGGAGATAGCCTGCGTGACTCATCGGTAGGCCAAGCACTGGGGGCTTCCGGGCCACAGAAGACACAGACACAGAGGCTATTGTTTGCTCCGGAAGACCCCGTGGCACAGCATGCTCAATGGGGTCATTTGTGTTTTCTCCCTAGTTCTCAGTGAGAGTCTTCTAGGCTGCCTGGGTCCTGGGGAGGAGAATCAATAATCTGTGGTTCCCCTGGGAATAGCCCCCTCCCCAAACAGCAAATCAAGGCCTGGCCTGAGAGGCAGAAGCTTGGCTCTTAGCCACAGTTTAAGATTCTAAGACTCGGGCTGGGGAGAAAGCTCAAGGAGTGCAGGGTTCGCTGAGGAAGCGCGAGAGCCTGCGCTCAGATCCCCAGCACCCACAGGAAAACTAGGTGTGGTGGCCTGCATCAGTGAGCCCAGCACTGGGAGGGCATGGGGAAACTGGAGGATCCTTGAGGCTTCCTGCCTAGCCGGTCCAACCAAAATGGTGAGCTCCATCCAGGACCTTGTTTCAAAATATAAGGAAGAGGGCAAGGGAGGAAAACATCCCATACCAACCTCTGAACTTCACAGGTGCATAGGTACACACAGGCATGTGTGTGCATATGTATGTGCACGCATAAACGAACACACACACACACCGCAAGTCTACAAAACGCATTGAGTCAAGTGTCTTCATCTTCCCAATGGAGAGAATCTTAAAAGACAAAGCTATTATAAGGACGATGGATCTGAGCCAACAAGGGGCAGACAGTGACCAGCTCAGGCTATGAAGTCATGATGACGCCCTACCTTGTCTTCTCACTTCACTTCCCAAACTCCAGACTTCAAAACAAAACAAACAAGAGCCAAGTTGTTAAGTTGGGCGCATAGCCCCCAGGCCTGGGAGTTGTATTGGTCTGGACTCCAAATCCCAGCATGCCAGGGTATTTAAGTGAGCTCCCACAGGGTATTTAAGTGAGCCCCCAAAGGAGCAACACGTGACCACCTGAGAGCACAGGAATCCCATCAAACCTGGATACCTTTTAATTTGGCTTGTTGTGATTTGGCTTGATTGGGATTTTTGCGTCAGCAGAGAGCTCGCGTTAGGAAAAATTCCTAACACAAATAAACAAGGAATAAACATCAGGCCAATAGAAGAAGCAGCTGATCCGCTTCTATGGTCATAGACAGATCTGTTATCCAGAACGGTAACACTCTGGACTCACAAACGCTGTCTACCCCCAGAACTGGGCCTACCCTGGAGGATACATCACCAAGGGCACAGAGTCTCCCGTGGAAAGCACGGAGCCCAAAGGCTGCAGCTGGGCACAGACGTGGGCATTAGGCAGGGTGTCTAAGGGGTTGTCCCGCAGGCTTTCATACAAGTTAGAGGCTTGTCATGGGAGAGGATGGAGAAGAAACCACGCATCTTAAAGAGCAAAAAGGAGGCATGGGGAGCCTGTTCGTTCAGTGGGTAAAGAATTTGCTGTACAAGCATGAGGACCTGAGTTAAAAATTCCCAGAGCTGCATAGAATACTAGGTAGGGCCCCGTGTGCCTCTGCAACACCAGTGCTTAGGGAGCGAGGGTGGGAAACACAAGTGCACGAACTTGCTGGCCACGAACCCATCTCCAGCTTCAGGGAGAGACTGTCTCAGGAGAATAAAGTGGACAGGGACAGAGTAGGACACCATATGTCTCCCCCCCCCCCGAAGTGTACTACACACACAAAGAGTGATTAAAAATTCAAGGGAAAACACAAGCGACTAACAAGTTCAAAAACAGGTGGCTGGGACTTCACTGATTATTGGAGAAAACACAAATTGAAACAATGGAATGAATGCTGTTTTAAATAAGCAAGCAAGGGAACAAACGAACAAAAACCAAATCAGCCAGCCAACTACCACCACCAAAAAACCCTCTAAGATAATAATGCAAAGTTATGCGGGGGGTAGAATCCCTGGGGGCTGGTGCTGAGGGTAGACACCCAGGAAGACAGGTGACAGACAAGCTGGCCCTTTTCATTAACAGTCTGGATGCAAATTCAGATGCGCAGGTGTTGGGAATGGAGATGGGTGCCTCCACTGAGGCCAGAGTCATATGGAAGTGTCCCATATAGATGCCAGCAGAAGTCTGGTGTGCCCTTCTGTCCACACTCTTCCTAGTTTTCAGGCTCTCATCAGCCAGTTTAGAAACCAGCCCCAGGGAGGGCACCAGACACCAGAGCCCACCCACTGTCCCACTGCTAACTCTACTTTGAGGAGAGCTGGCCCAAGGTCTAGAGAAGACAAAGTATCACAAGCGCCAATCTGACCTTGGGAAGCCTTCCACCTCCCCGCCTGTGCCAGTGCTATGTTGTGTCACAAATTACCACAAACTTAGTGGCTCTGGTTAACAGCTCTTTGTTTTCTCACGGTTCTCTCCCTCAGGGCCAGGAGCTTGGGCACAGCTTATCTCTGGGATCCTTTTGCCCAGCGTCATCTGGAATGGTGAAGCTATTTGTTGGGCTGTGATCTGATCAGAAGGCACATGTAGGGTAGAACCTAAGTCCATGCTCATGCATTTCCCACGGTGATATGATAGGAAGGGGGCTAGTTTGTGTGTGTGTGGGGGGTCAGCTGGAAGCTGCCTTGGGGGTCCCAGGTTTTCTGTAGCTCCTTTCCACGATGGTTTCTAGCCCATCATGTCTTCCTTCACGCAGTGGCTCTCTATTTAGGAGGGGTCAGTTGCTCTTGCAAGGTTTCTTCCGTGTTGGAGCCAGATTTACGTTAGAAGAACCAGTTTTGATGAAGTCAAAGGCCTCGATTACATAGGCAAAATTCCTTCACCGAGCAAACAGGTCATAGGTCCTCCACTCAAGAGGATATTAATGTTGTAAACACCAGGGTGAGAAGTCACAAGTCTTCATACTGCCTGATGCTCTCCTGAAGGCCTAAGGCCTCATTCTACTGAGATAAGTATTTCCTCAAGAGAGATCCTCTTCTAGGATTTTGGGTGGGGATGCAGTTGTATGCTAGGCCACCAAGGTGTACGCAGGCTAGAGCAGAAGAACGCAAGGAAGACAGATCTGAAAAGTTTTCACAGCCTGCTAAGCCTCTCCGCCAACACAATAATACAAATCAGACCAAATCAAACCAAATTAGAAAAGGCCCAGGTTTAATAGATGTCAGTGCTCCCGGTGGCCTTCCAGGCCCTCAGAAAGGAGATGAGAAGAAAGACTGGGAAGACCAAGGAGGAGAAAGGAAGACTGGAAAATATCACACATTCAGTCTGGGGGTGGGGGACAGTTTAGATACCCTGTGGGAGTGGTCTTGAGCCTCTCTGGGGGAGGTGTCACCATCTGGCTAGCTTTCTTGGAGGTAGTGTCTGGACTGAGGCAACTCCCAGGGGAGGGGACTTGGAATGGAACTTTCGGCCAAACATTCCAGACTCCTGGGGTGAAGCCTGGACCCAAGCAAGATGTCTTAGGGAGGGGCAGAGAGAGCTGGCCCTGTGGATGCCTGCCTGTGAGGGCCCCCCAATTTCTTTTCTTCCAGCTGAGATGATCCCAGAGGAGCACCTCAGCCTTCACATCAGCCCTTCTCTTGCCCTCTCGTCATGAGGGTCAACTAAGGGGCAACAGGACATCTTGTGTCCTGAGGGTCACTGGACTGTCATGGAAAGATGTGGTCTCAGCCTGCTAGGCTTCCTATGCCAGAGATATTCTGTGTTAGGTAGGAACAAAGAGTCCCTATTCCAAGCCTCCTCCACCTATGGAACTCAGACCCAAGAATGCACCTTCATTCCAGGCCAAAACGTCTAAGCCCATGAAACTGTTTGTGCTTGTAATGGTTTAAGTAAAATGCTGCAGATCCCTGAGTGGCGGCAGTGGGCAGTGGGCACGAGACCACGGCGGGCCACGAGGGGCAGCGGATCCCAGGTAGGGAGCTGCGTGGCAGGTGAGAGACCTTGGTGGGATAGCCAGTCCCACAAGGAACCACAGCCGCAGTGGGTAAAAGACAGACAGATAGGCATGCCATGCAGAGTGAAGTTGGATATTTATTTAGTGGGTTATGGAAGGGAAGGGGAGAAGAGGGAAGAGCAGAGAGAGTGGGGGGGGGAGGAGAGAAGTGGGGAGAAGGAAGAGACAGAAAAGGTAGAGCTCAGGTTGCAGGCAGGAAGGAAGATCTGCCTGCCTCAGTGGTGAAGGGTGGGGGAGTGCTGGGGCTTGTCTCTTAAAGGGACAGGACAAAACATTACAGTGCTAACCAGGGCTACTTCCAGGCTTTGGACTTTCTCCATGACCTCCTCACATGATTCATCTGCCACTGAGAGCTTCCCAGCCAGTTTTTGCGCTCACAGCCAAGATCCTTGGTCATTCCCAGCCTCTGCTCCTGCCCTAAGCAAGCAGGGACTAAAGAGCACATGCATGCTGGTTATGGTGTGGGGGTAGAGGGGTATGGGGTTCTAACTCCCATATAGTCTCTCACAGAGGAGGAGGTGGGCTTTTCTGTCATTAGAACCCTCAGATACAGGAAGTATGTTCTGATGCTGGGGCTGGACCCTCAGGCTAGCACAGTCCCTGAGACTCAGAACCCCTGGTGCTCAACCACCCACACTGTGAGGGACACAGTCTCCCTGACAGATCTGAGAACAGGTAGTGGACAGGTCACTGTTGGGACCTGGCCAGCCATGCTCACATACTACCCTGGACATGCTGATAGTGAATGAGATGGCTCATCCAGTCTGGCCACACCCCCAGTCAAGCGAGGCTGGTCCCTGTGCGGGTCTGGCATTTCCATTGCTATGCGTAATTACCTGGAGGGCGGGGCTCCTGGGGAAAATACTTACATTACCTCATTAAAGAGATAATTACTCCTCCTATCTCAGCAGGTCATCAGAGGCGGTCTCTTGGCCAGGTGATTGACAGGCCTACTTAGATGAGTTCTGCCCAGAGAGGGGATAGTAATGGGTAATCTTTGGAGCAGAATTGAATGTCACAGCTCCAACCTGAGGAGGAACTCATATTCTGTTCAACAAAGCTGAGATACTTCCACCTTTTCATATGGTATTTTATTTATTTATGTATAAACAGGCTGCCTGCAAACCCACAGAGATCAGCCTGCATTTGCCTCCAGCACAGGGGTTAAAGGCTTCATTCACACTGTTATTTTAAATCTTTTTGTGGTTGTTATTTTAAATCTTAAGGGAGTTAGGATACTTCCTTTTCTGCAAATGAAGAGTATTGTTGTGGAAATGAGAGGTGGGGTCCAAATCTTATCATTAAGGAGGGGTCTATTTTTAATGACCTTTGTGCCTGCTAATGCCAGTCAAGCTACCGGACACCACAAATGCTGCCTCAGAAGGCCAGAATGGCCTGGCTCAGGCATGCTTACAGGAGAGAAACTGCTCCCAGTTCTGGATTGAGGGGCACCCCTGCTCTATCTGTGCTCGCAGACTGGCCGAGGAAGGCCTTGACTGAGCCACCAGACCTATAAACCATTTAGTTCTCAGCTCCTGCCCCTGCTGATGCAGCTTGCCTGCTCCACTCTCCTGAGCACCGAACCTGATCCTAGGACTCCCTCATCTCTGCCTCCCTTCCCCAACCCTTCCTCCCACACAGCACAGACTCTAGGGCTGTGTGGGGGAAGGGGCAGAGCCAGGAAACAGCCATGACACACACACAAGGCTGTCCTCCGGGGCCAGTCGTGGTTGCTTAGGGAGACACCGGGTGAGAGGTGTGTGTGTGTGGGTGGGTGTTCTGGCTTCTTGCTCAGGCCAGCTGTGAGCTCACCGTTGGGTGAGGAATTCACCCCTGGGAAGGGGAATCCGATCATTACACATTCCTGACGTCTGAGTCATGCTTGGCTGGGGCTCCAGCTTCTGGAATGTATCTGGGCTACTGGGCTTCAGGGAAAGCAAGGACTCTGCTTACCGGGCACCAGGCTAGCCCCAAGGCCAAAGGCTCAGGGCTCCCTTCAAGGAGGAGAGGCCTGGGCTGTGTGTGACTCTGGAGGACAGTGGTTCTCAACCTGTGAGTCGCGCCCCCCACCATGGTGTGTGTGTGTGTGTGTGTGTGTGTGTGTGTGTGTGTGTGTTCAAATGCCCTTTTCATAGGGGTCCCACATCAGATATCCTACTTTACATTGCAATTCATAACAATAGCAAATTGCACTTATGAAGTAGCAACAAAAATAATTTTATGGTTGGAGGTCACCACAACATGAGGGTCGCAGCATTAGGAAGGTTGAGGACCGCTGCCCTAGGCCTGGGAGTGGAGGATCAACTCCAAATTGCCACAGAGTTTCCGCCTTGTTTAGAGCTGTCTTTAATTGCTCTCATGGGACAAAAGATGAAGAGAAGCCAGGCCAAACAGGATTTTTCCTATAGTAAAGTGAGCTTTCCCCTCATTCCGTCCTTCATGAGCTACCAGAGGCCATGCTTTGGTGAGGCCCTGGCAGCCCCAGCTCTCCTCAGAACATTGCTGTGAAGTCTGAGCCTTTTGCCCTTGTCTCTCTAGGAGCCTGTGGATAAGTCCATGATTTTAAAGCTATGTCCAGCATTGGCCACTGTTATGATATGGTGTGAGATGGACCTTGGCAGGTGGGGCCAAACAATGGCGGGTAAGGGACAAACACACCATGCAGACAGAGCTTATGGGAGGGGGGTTATTGGGGAAAGGGAAGGGAGAGGGGAGAGAGAAAGTGGCCTCCTTGGGGGAGAAAGAGAGAGAGAGAGAGAGAGAGAGAGAGAGAGAGAGAGAGAGAGAGAGAGGTAGAGAGAAGACGAGCAAGAGGAAGAAGAGGAAGAAGTAGGTAGAGTTCTGCCTTTTAAAGGAACAGGGTACTGCCTGCCATGCATGTAGGAGTGTACCAGGTTCCCAAGTGGCAGGGCCAGGCGTGCCTGGATGCTAACAGCCACTGCTGTTGGGGAAACACTATGGCTCTCATCACTGAAAACTTGGGAAGGACTAAGTACTGGGCTGGGCCTTTCACAGAGTGGCCACAGGCTCTGACTTGCTGGGACAATTCTGGGCCACTAAGGTATGTGGGGAAAACTACAGCTGTCACCTTGAGGGAAGGAGATTACCCAGTCAAACACAAGTGACATGGTCCAGGAATGAGAATTCAGGCTGCTCTGAATAGCGTGTTACATGAGCGTCTATGATGACAGAATGAATAGTCATAAACGAAAGCATTTTCCAAATGCTGTTACGAGGACTGCAAACGGGTAGGTCGGGGGGGCCACAGCAAAGTGGGGAGAGGAGATCTCCATTACTGGTTCCAGGTGTTATCTGATGCCATTCTTTTACACTGGTGGAAAGGCAGGAAACTGTTAAATTAGCACATTCCAAATGTTTTATCAAACGGCTGAAAGGATGTTGGTTCAGACCAGAAGCAGGCAATGAACGGCTACTAGGAGGGCTTACAGATAGTCGAAGATAACTCCAAATCTCTAACATTCCAATTCTCCGCAATCAGGGAGCGCAAGTCAACCAGCCAGCCTTGCGGTCTTGTACATAGGTGTGCCTTTATTCTGGGAACTTCAGTCCATAGATGATTTTCCCAGTCTACCAGCTGGAAGGGAATTCTATTCCTGCCTCTGGTTTATGAGCAGTCTTACATTATTTTACATTCGAGCCCCACACTACCTGACAAAGAGGGACATGGGAAATATCTTCATTTCACCATGAAGAGTCTGAGGCCGCGTGAAGTGACTTGCCCAAGAGCACACAGTCAGCAAGGGAATCGGTCATCTGGAAGTGGTCGGGAAGCTCTTTGGCTAGTCAGCCAAGCAAACTTCCTAAGATTCTTCGCTTGATGCTTTGAAGGACTAAGAGTGGGTATCTCCAAATGCTGGAAAGATAAGGTCCTGTATTCAGATCTCTTTCCAGCCCCACCCTTTGGTGCTTGGTTCTTCTCCTTTCCTGGAGGGACAGGGTGGGCAAAGGGGCTGCTCTGCACAGCAGCAGCGGTGACACAAGAGGCAACACTGTGCCTGCCATGTGACAGGGGTTACACAAGGTCCCATTGCCTAATCCCCACACCAACCCTGCAAGCTGGGCCTCAGGAAGCTCCTGGAAGGCAGCCTGGTGGAGGCTGGCATCCAGAGGTCCTGGCTTTGAGCGGAGGGAACTCTCTAGGGATAAACAGAGTGATGGGCTGTGGAGTTTGGTGACAGCGTTTGGATCCCAAGGGGTGGGATTCTCTGGCACCACAGAAGAGACAAATGGTTTTCTATACATCTATGGACCCTAGGCTTCTCCTCCTACCAGGGAGCAGGGCTCTCTACCTTTTGAGCTGGTGTTTGCAACATACATTCTTCATGGAGAGGAGGCTTGGATAGTGTTTGTATTTCTTGGTTAAGGGAGGTCAGACATCGTTTAGAACAGAGCACAGCCCTCTCCATGCAGCTGTGGAAAAAGCAAGTTCTGAAGCCCAGCCCCAGTGGTGGATCCACCCCACCCCTCCCACCTCAACATACAGGCCTCTGGGGAGGAGGGTAAAGCAAGCACATTCCAGATGTTCCCAAGAAAACATATTTAGGAAAAGGATGTTTTCTCAAAAGTTACCAAAAATAGAGAAACGAAGAGGAAAGAGCAACCTCTGACCCACTTAGAGTCAATTCCCAGTAAGGACTTTCTAAGTCACAGACATGGCAGAAGAGGAAAAGGCCAGTAGCTCTGGCATAGAAATGTTCATCTCTGGCACCCCAAAAACTACATAATGCAAAATGTATGACAGTAGCACATTAGTAAAAGCACAAATATAGGGGGTAATGAGATGCCACACGGTGCCAAGCTTGGCAGTTTGTTCTCCGGAGCCCTCCTCGTAGAAGGAGAGAACCGACTCCTGCAAGTTGTCCCGACCTTCACATGTATGCCACGGCATGTACGTGTCGCCCACACACATGCACTCACACACAGCAAGTGAATGTAGAAACGTATACACATACACAAATATCAAAATGAAAACGCACTGCTTGGAAAATAATTTTTCAATAATTCCATCAAAATCTGGCTAGAGGGGCTTGAAAGACGGTTGAGCCGGCGAAGAACATTCCGAACAAGCATGAGGAAGGACCTGCGTTGAATCTCCAGCACCCACACTAGGGAGGTCTAGTCGGGCACATCACTGGGGGCCAGACTGGCCTGCTCGAGAAAGGACAGTGAAAGTCACCTCTGGCCTCCACACTTCTATGTACCCAGATGAATCCATACCAACATACCAAAAACCAGGTGAGACAAATGAAGTGTGTCATCTACACACCCCCATAAAGCCCCACCGCAAAGGAGCAGTAACTGAATATATGACCTTCAGTGTGCAAGGCAAGGACTCTACCAGGAATTACAGTCCCAGGACTAAAAAATGGTGAAGAGAGAGGATGCTTTAAAAAAAATGGTGGTTTAATTATATTTTTATTGCTGTTGCTTGTCACATGAATTATAGCTCTGAAATACCATTATTCGCCTATCAGATAATAAGATTTTCTTCACTGGTGTAATTACCCTAAGCTAGGACAGACAACAGTCCCCTCAAAGGGAGGCATGCAAGACAGGGGCAGCCCTTATGGAGACCATTTGACAAATGCATCCAGGAAATTTAACTAAAAATATCTTGGAATTTTCTCTGAGGAAATACGATTTTCAGACAAAAATTTATACACAGATATGATCAATAAAAAGAATGTTGAACACCAAAAAAGTGGAAGCCCAGATGTTCTAAAATATGTAATTACATGTATTATGATATATCTGTAGAATTACATAACTATTTCAAATGCTATTTTTGAGGAATGTTCATGCAAAAGAAAAAAAGGAACCCTAAAATATTAGTGAAAAAAGTAGGCTATGATTACAACTTGGAAAAGTATGTATATGCATACACACACACACAAACACACATATATCCCATGCATACATACACACACACACATATATGTATTTATAAACACACACATATACACATATATGAACAATGTGGTCATATAGGAATTTGGCCCCACAGCAGGGCATAGTAGCGCAAACCTTTAATTCTAGGATTTGGGAGGCAGAGGCAGCCAGACCTCTGTGAATTTGAGGTCAGCCTGATCTACAGAGCAAGTTCCAGGACCCAGTCTCAAAACAGAAAAGAAAAAAAAAAAAGGAAAAGGAAAAGAAAAGAGATTTGGCTCCATCACTCATGCCTACCAGGAAAGCATGTTACTGCACTTTTCTCTCTGGTGCCACAGCCTACACTGTAGCTGCCGCGGTCTCCCACTGTTCTGAGGATAGTGGGATGTCTGCAGATTCGTCGGTTTCTGAGGTTAGATTGGAGACTGGAGGTGGAGAACAGCCTAAAGGAAGGCTGAGGGCAAGCAGCCTGGCTGCTTGGGTCTTTTAAGACAGTGGTGATCTCTTAGTGGACCAGGAGTCCAGAAAGTATCAGGACCACTGTGTTGAGAATAGGTCTACTATGGTGGGCACAATCCTAGTGATCAAGGGCTGTGGAGAAACTGGCCAGTGAGCCCAATGTGTTGGCAGAGGAGCAGGTTACTCTGCCCTGAAAATGGATACTTATCCCTGCTGGCATGTATAAACCTCTCAGAATACACTCTCCTGATCCAATGCCCCATGTTGTGGGATACCTTAGAATAGCTATGGAAGGTAGGTGCTCTAATCACAGTAACAGGTGGTCAGACTATGAACATTAGGGTACGGCAAGTGAGCAGATCTCTCCAAGATTTTTTTTTAAAAAATATTTATTTATTTATTATGTATACAATATTCTGTCTGTGTGTATGTCTGCAGGACAGAAGAGGGCACCAGACCTCATTACAGATGGTTGTGAGCCACCATGTGGTTGCCGGGAATTGAACTCAGGACCTTTGGAAGAGCGGGCAATGCTCTTAACCACTGAGCCATCTCTCCAACCCTCTCCAAGATTTTTTTTAAGGCTAAAATATAGTGTTTGAAAGATTTATTTATTTTTAAAACATTTATTTATTTTTAAAAGATTTATTTATAGACGTGAATCATGTGTCCGTGCCTGAGGAGACCAGAAGGAGGGGCAACATTCCCTGGAAGTGGATTGTTGTGAGTTGCCATATGAGTGCTGGGAACTGAAACTGGGCCCTCTGCAAGAGCAGTAAGTTCTCTTGATCACTAAGCTATCTCTTCAGCCCCTAAAATATAGCTAATGATATTTGTTTGGGTTAAAACTTATATTATAAAGAGCTATCTTATTTTCTATACTTTCAATTTTTTATATCAGTTATATATTACTATTAAAACATAAATGTTGCTGGGCATCATGGTGCACTCTTTTACTCCCAGCACTTGTGAGAGAGGCTGAGGCAGGAAGATTCTCTGTGAGTTTGAGGCTAGCTTGGTCCTTATAGTAATTTCCAGGTCAGCCTGGGCTACAGAGTAAAACCTTATCTAAAACAAACAAATCAGCAACAACATCAACAAAATATATACACAGAGAAAGAAAAAAAATATTTAGACAGTCATACAGAAAGTAATATACATAGGTCATTCAGAAAGTAATGTATAGGTGACCCACCTGCAGAACTGCAGCCCAAAGAACAAAGACTTCCCTACCCAGCAGCCATCAGAAGCCAACCGCGCCCGTCCCAGCTAGGATGGAGTTTCACAAGTCTATCTCATCCATGAAGCAATACGGACTGCCTTGACCTTGTGCAGGTCCTTCATGGGCAACCCATAGGTGCTGGAAGTTCATGACTATATTGGCCATGCCATGTCCAGAAGACAGCATTTCACTGTCTAAAATGATGTTCGACCTCATCCTCTGGGTCTTATTCTTTCTACCGCCCTCTTCTGCAATACTGCCCCCAAATGCTCTTCTTTTTTTTTTTTTTAAAAAAAATATGCATTTATTTATTTATTTATTATATATACAATATTCTGTCTGTGTGTATGCCTGCAGACCAGAAGAGGGCACCAGACTTCATTATAGATGGTTGTGAGCCACCATGTGGTTGCCAGGAATTGAACTCAGGACCTTTGGAAAAGCAGAAAATGCTTTTAACCACTGAGCCATCTCTCCAGCCCCAATGCTCTTCTTTTGTATTTTTAAATGATTTGTTTTAGTTATGTAGTTATGTGTACGTGAGATATCTATCTATCTATCTATCTATCTATCTATCTATCTATCTATCTATCTATCTATCTATCTTTATGCCCTCAGAGACCAGAGGCATTAAATTTCCTGGAACTGGAGTTACAGATGGCTGTAGGCCAGGTGGGTGCTGGGAACCCAAATCAGGTTTTTTTGCAAGAGCAAAAAACACTCTTAGCCACTGAGACATCTATCTAGTCCCATGTGTTTATTTCTTACAGAGAGCTGCAGCCCAGCTTGAGAGCTCACAGTCCACTCCCCTCTGGCTGGTCAGTACAAACCCAAGAAGCTAGCTGACCAACAGGACTTGGGGTGAAGGCAAAGGTCATCCCTAAGAGCGCTTGCCTAGAAGCCCTTTGACCTCAGTGACACTCTTTCTAAAGACACCCATTGCCAACAGTCAGGGATCATGTATTGTCTTGCCCAGTGTTCTATTGCCGTGATGAGACACCATAACCATGGCAACTCTAAAAAAGGAAAGCATTTTGCTGGGGCTGGCTTACAGTTTCAGGACGCATGGTAGCATGTAGTTATGGTGCTGGAGAATGAGCTGAGAGATCTACATCTGGATCTGAAGGTAGCAGGAAGTGAGACACTGGTCCTCACATGGGCTTCTAAGATCCCAAAGTCCCCCTGCAGTGACACACCTCTTCCAACAAAGCCACACCTACCCCAAAAAGGCCAGACCTCCTAATCCCTCTCAAAGAGCACCATTTCCTAATGACCAAGTATTCAAATAGATGAGCCTGTGGGGGCCAGTCCTATTCAAACCACCGCAGGTATGCTATGCAGTTGAAGTATCTGACCTCTCCATGGAAAGAAGCCAGATCATCCATGGTCTTGTGACTTCTCATGGAGACCAAATGTTTGTCAAGCAAACATGAAGTCTTGAGCTCAGACCCCCCCCCCCCAGCATCCACCTAAAGGCTGATAGCAATAGCTAGCATCTGTAATCTCAGTGCTCTTATAAAGAAATAGGAGGTGGAGACGGGAAATTCCTGGGAGCTCGTGGGCCAGCTAGCCTGGTACACACACTTCAAACCAAGCCCTGTCTCAAACGAGGTGGAGGGTGAAGAAGGCTGACATCTGAGGCTGTCTTCTCATCTTCAGACGTGAGCTGTGGGACACATGGCACTTCACTGACACACGGACCAGCAGCTGGGATCCAACGGTGTGCAGCTGTTCATACAATACAGGCGCCAGAATCAAAGAGGGACCCCTGCATCAGCATCCGGTGCCTATGATGCCACCAGTGCCTTCCCTCCTAGGAGCTGCCAGGTGAAGGGGGCTCTCTGTCATCTCCCTGGGGAAGAGCGCCATTCAAGCCACACACGCCAAGCCCCTCCATGAGACAGGCACAAATCTTTCTTGGCACCACTCCTCACCAGGCATCCTCAGGCTCCAAAAAGCTCCCGAGAGAGCGCGCCTTCTTCACCCATCACAGGAGCCACTGCCGCCCAGAATCTGGAATCCTCAGGGGTTAGAAGCTGCCATGGTACAAAGCTCACGTGTCTGTTGTCAGTGCTCTGTACCCATGGTACGTGTTTCCCGTCACCTCCGTTTCTTTGTGGCCTTGTAAAATCGCAGTGAGTGCAGTTGCAGTCAGGTGGAGGAAACTGTAAATCTGATCTCAGCTCGCAGGTTGCAGGGAACACATTTCCCATCATGTCCTTGTATAGTCAAAGGGCACAGAGGTCAGAGACTGATAGTGAAGGAAGCTCGTTTCCCTTCCCTACTCTGCTTACAGGAGGGTGAGCAGGTTTGCTGTCCTAAGTAAGCCTGCTCTCACGGTCACAGTCCCGCAGATACCTTGGTTCCCTTGGGGTTCTCAGGCAGTTGTTCTGCTGAACTTGGGCCTAGAATGTGTCTCAGGCAGATATTGGAGGAATGCACACAGACCAGGGACTTTGTAGCACTAACTGTGAGGAAACAGCTCTCCCCTCCCCTGTTTAACAACCCTAAAGGAAACCGGGTTTAGGAGATGTAAGATCACAGTGATAGTAGCATCCTGGACCTGAAGGTAGAGAGGATACTGCTGATGAGCATATACTCGCAATGTCTTTCCTAGTGCTGGTCTTCTTGGTCCTTGTCTCTAACCCATTACATCAGGGCTAGTGGAAATAAGCCACACCTCACATATGGCCTCAGCTAGCTAGAGGTTCCTAGAGCACTGAATTGCTAAGGATGCTGATCAAGGTTCCATCCGGTTGTAACAGGAATGAAGTGCAGTGGTCCATTAGTGATGTCTGCCATGGGTGCAGGCAGGAAGGTGAGGGCTCGGGTGTGCTAAGGTGGGTGAGAGATATGTGAGGGTGCTCTGGGGTGTAGATGTGGGATTCCCCTCTGTATGCTTTGAACTTGTTTTATTACCATTGGTTAATAAAGAAGCTGCTTTGGTCTATGGCAGGGCAGAATATATATATATATATATATATATATATAGCTGGAGGAGGGGGAGCCTAAACTAAATGCAGGGAGAAAGAAGGCGGAGTCTGGTAGATGTTATGTAGCCACCCAAGAAGCAAGATGTGAGATAATGAACCACGAGTCATGTGGTAAAATATAAAATAATAGAAAGTTTAAGATGTAAGAGCTAGCGAGGAATATGCCTGAGCCGTTGGCCAAACAGTGTTGTAATTAATATAGTTTTGTGTGATTATTTGGGTCTGGATGGCCAGGAAACAAAAGCATAGTCTCTGCTTACATAGTTCAGGAGTGGTTGATGGCAGAAAAGAAGGACCACAGAGGAAGCAAATAGGCCCCAAGTGAATATCTGCTAGCATCAAAAATCCTTGTTAAGTTCAGGAGATTCTGCGATCACAAGTGTGGGATGTTGGCTAGGAGGACCTTCATGACTAGCAGAAGCTGCTTTATCCGTAGACCTAGGCTAAGGTCACAAGCCAGTTAAAAATTGTCTCGTCTTGAATTTTGCCTCCTGTGACTATGGTGCTTGGTGATGGGGGTCTTGAGCTTGGATCAATGCCAGGTGCTAACTGAGGTTGACCAAGCATCCGCTGAAGCTCTATGGGTCTGAGGGCTACTGTTTCAATCCTTTCCACAAGCATGTACTATACACTGGGGGGCTAGCAGCAACTGAGATTTATTTCCCATAGTCCTGGAGGCAGGGAAGCACTGCCTTGATCATGGTACTGTTGGATCCGGACCTGGTGAGGGCCTTCTCTCCAGCTCACAGCTATGACTACAAGGTCTCTCTTTCCCCAGCATCTAATTACACTAGTCTCCATCATGGTCATGGACTATGCCGTGATGACATGCTCTCTTTCCACAGGCCCTTCCTTCCAATGTCCTTACTTTGCTCAGGATAAGGATTTTACCATATGAGTGAAAGTGGGGTACAAGCATTGAGACAGAGGATCTCTTCCAGCCAGACACAGAGCCCACCATACCTCTTTCAAGAATAGAGGAGACACTCAGGGAACAAGTGCTTTGGCAGCCTGGGAAGGAGAGCCCCAGTAGTGTAGGTTGTGGAGTTGAAAGAGGGAGGTGCTTAGGAAGAGAATAAAACACATGCCAGTATGCGTATGGTCTTCCCAAGGGTAGTAACAGTAAATTGTCTTAGCAGGTGACAAACATACCATGTTGGTGGCTCACAAGTTACACTTGAAAGGGTTGCTAAGAAACTCCCTATGACTTTCTAACAAGTGAGATTATGGGCGGTTTACGAGGTGAGTTGGACGGGACTGTAATCCGCTCAGGTAAAACCAGGAGCTGCCAGGGTTACTCAAGGTTTACCGTCTGTCTTTGTACTGTATGAGCTTTTTCTGGTGGAATTCTTAGAAGCTGCAGGTATTTAAAGTTAGGAAAGGAGAAAGGCCTTAAACAAAGGTTAATTGTGACCGAATCTTTGATTATCAGCAGGCAAGAGGCTTTAACCATACTCTGGCGTGAGAGACCTCTCTTTTTCCATCTTTCTCTCCTGCCTCAGGTCCTCTCTCTAATTTACACAGAAATGCCCTGTGTATTACAGGCACCCCTGGCTCCACCTTTGCTCCTTCCTCAAAGCCATTGTCCTCCTTGTCTTCTTCCTCCTCTTCCCTCCCATGGTCACCAGAGTCAGTTATGCACAGAAGAAAGAACAAAGAGAGGGGAGGGATGCTTGAGCTGTGCCTGTGGCAGTCACTGACTCCGTGGTCCTCACCTTCCTGCTGTGCTTCCCAGGGTCACGTGGTCCTTTCCAGCATGGTTGCACGTCTTTCTGCACCCATGTCTTCGAATCTCTGACTTCCCTATGACGTACAGGCCCACCCATGAGACAATACACTAACTTCAAAGCCAAAGAAGCTGCTGCATGGGCTGTCCTCAAAGTCCCCTGCTAGACCGAGGGGTGACTTTATCTATAAGCCATGGTGCTTCTTTCCGGTTTGGCCAGATAAGGAAACCTTTGGTGCAGATACCTCCGCCAGGCAAGGAGATGCCGCTCCCTGGCCAAGGCATAGACAATTAACACAACTCTGGCAGGCTGACAGGTGCTTTGCCCAGGATGTGCTTAACATCTTGGTTCTAGAGGCTTCTTGTGGGAAGTCTGGGATTTGAAACCCAGCATTCCTTTCCCTTCCCTTTGGGATCTTGAAGCACTTCTGGCAACCCTAGACTTCTTGAGCATTCATACCTTTAAAACTGTGGCCAGCTGCGGAGTCGGCTCAGCTGGCAAAGGCGCTCCAAGCCTGATAGATAATCTGAGTTTAGTTCAACCCCTGGAGTCTGTACGGTAGGAGGAGAGAACTGAATCCTGGATGTTGTCCCCTGACACCCACAACCAACCACCACTATCATCATCATCATCATTACACACACACACACACACACACACACACACACACACACACACCCCTCCTGCCTGGCTCTCTTGTGTTTTGACAGCAGCTGCTTGCCATCTTGGAACAGCCCCTCTCTCACCCCCCTACCCCCGGAAAACTCCCAGTCATCTTCTAAGATTTTTCATAAAACAGTCCTTCCTCTGGGATGCTTCGACAATGGCCTAAATCTTTGTGTTCCCTGAATTTAGGTATTAGAAGTTGGAGGCCTTTGGGAGGGGATTTCGTGTCCTAGGAAAGAGGCCCTAGAGACTGCTATGCCCCCTTTCACAAAGAAAAGACCCAGTAAGAAACTCCGTCCATGACCAGACAGTAGGTCCGGGCACCCAGCAGTGGTGTCTTCCACTTGGACTCCAGCTTCCAGAACTGTGAAGAACGCATTTCTGCTCTACATAAGCCATCTGGTCTACAGTACTTTTCTATTGCAGTCTGGAAAGGCTGAGATATTTAGCCCTACGGGGTGGTGGTGGCGGCGGCAGAACGGTCACTCCCTCCCCTTCCTGTGTTTTCCTTATCATTCCAGCCTTTTTAAAAAACAGCTTTGGTGTTATTCTGGGTCCCAGTGTCATTTTTACCTCTGTAATCCCGGGTCTGGGTCCCCATAGCTTCTCCTTTTGGGACCTTTGGTGGGATCTGAATCTTGTGAATGTGTTTAGGACCCAACTCAGGCTTCTTTAAAGACCACATCAAGAGGCTTGAGCTGGAGTCACTTGGAATCAGTCCCCTCTGGAGGCCCAGGACAGACTTGGGCCATGAGACTGAAGGTACCCATCTCGACCCAGACTGCTACCATTGGTTCCCTCATGTTTATGACTGGAACATGGAGTTTCCAGTCAGGAGCAGGGTGAGGCTGTTGGGTACTGCCCAGCAAAACATAGGCATCTGTCCCATGACTCTGGAGCCAAAGGTCCACGTCCTGGGTCATTGTGACCCAGCCCCCAGCAGTCCTACACAAGTAACACATCCCCAGAAGTTCTCATTTTGCCTCCACTTTACAGTTTATGTTTTGGGGGCCCAGGAAGGTCTTGTGTAGGTTCAGTGTCCTGGATGGATTTCCACGTGACCCAGAGCCGCCGCTGATTCCCTGGGGGAACCACTATGCCGCTAGCCCTTTTTTCCCATGGCTGCCAAAGATGGAAGTTAATTTTAAAGTGAGAAGCTGAAATGTGAGTGGTGAAATTAGGGGTCCTATGGAACATGGATGTCCCACCCACAGGATCCTTCCCCTGGGCAAGCACTCTTAGCTGACTTTACAGGTCACAGATCTTAGAGCTGTAGGTAAGGACTGAAGTTGGGGAGATAAACATTGATTAAACCAACCAACCAAGCACCCCAAATCTGCTGGGTATGACTTCTCTGCATTCGGGAATCTGGAGCACCTTCTGATACATCTGTCTGTCCTGAGATTAGGAGTGGGGGCATTTAAGGGCTGACTGGCTTTTCCTTTCCTAGAAGGCGAATCCTTATCTGTGTTTCCAGGATTCCCCTGGTCTTCTGTGACTGTACTCTGTCCAGAGGGCTGGGTGGGGAGCAGGCTGACTCTTTAGCTAGGTTAATGCCTAGTGCCAGGCCCAGTCTGGGGGTGAGGCAGTGAGTGACCTAGCCAGGAAGTTCAGCAGCTCGGAGTTGTGGGTGTGGCACTCATTTGCAGTGCCAGGGAAAACTCCTGTGGACCTGTCAGAACTCATACCACTTGGATTCACTTCCCTGACCATCATATTCTTTCAACTCTTCTTGGAAACGTTCTTCTTTTTCTTTCAGGGGTTCGAACATGGCCAGCTGAGTGGCTCTCTGGTGCGGGGACAGAGGGATCAGGATGGAAGGGACAGATGTTAGAAAAACAGCGTAGGGAACAGTGGCCAGACGGGCACCGTGAACTGGTAGGGAACTAGATATTAACCCTGGAACCAAAGGTCTCATTGCCGTCCCAGGGTTTCCGCGAGGCTTGCTGAAGAGGCTGCTGAACCTAGCGAGGGCATCTCTGTTTATCTGTCCAGACTCCTGGCACCCAGTTCAGGCAAGAGGCTGCTGGGATTCTGAAACCACGACTGGAACAAGAAGATGGAGGGCCTGTTGGGGCTCCAGGCTGAGCGAGGACACGGCACAGGAGCTCCACACATCCCTCTCTCGCGGCCACCCCCAGGGGCAGGGAAGGACATCCCTTGCTGGCAGTGCTACTGACTTCAGGCAGCCAAAGGGACGCCCACAACCTAGTGAGCTGCCTGGGCTCAGGCCCAGCTGGGGACACAGATTTGCGTCACCCCAATCATCCTGGCCACTTGAGTCAGGCAAATGAGATTTAGACAATTTAAAAATCAGATTTGCACATGGTCCAAACCAGGCTTCTGTCTGGAGGGAGGGTGCTGGGACTGTTGACAGAGACTAAAAAGTTTAGCCCTTCTCTCTCTCTCTTTCTCTCTCTCTCTCCCTCCCCCTCTCTCCCCCCCCCACTCTCTCTCTTATTTTCTTTTCAAAGGAAAATATACTTATGGACAACTTGTACAACAGAATACACACATACCACACACACACATACAAGTATACAAGTTTTTTTTCCTTAAAGATCAGACTTACAGAACTTCCAGTAAAAATATCTACTGCTTTTAAACAGATTCCAAACAAGGTCCTTTCCAGAAATGTGTGTATGTGTGTGTGTGTGTGTGTGTGTGTGTGGTGGTGGTGGTGAAGAAAGAGTTCTGGGTTCAGACTATGCTTTTTAACTGCTGACTGGTTTGGAATCAACCACTTTCATGAGTTCGTACCACCTCACTGAGAGACGGCAACAGAGAGCTTCGCTGTATACATAGATGAGTAGCCTGCCTGCCCCGGTTCCTTGTGGTTCCAGTGTGGGCATGAAAGCATTTCAGATACAGCGTCCTCTCAAATGCTTGCAGGGTATCGGACCACCACTGTCGGTTGGGTGTTGCTCCAGGGCCATGAGCAATGGTGACGTCATACCCTTTTGTTTGCTCCAGACAAAGTCAGCTAAGCTTCCTTACCGGATGGATGAGTTACACCGGCCCCGGAGAACTTCCGGGTACCCCAGCCTCAGTGCTGCCAGACCCGATGTGGCCCCTACTGCTAGATTTGTCACACCAGCTGCTGAGCAGCCGCAGTCTGAGAGTGTCATTAAGACAGAGTTGGTCTGGTTAGGGATATCGGCCTAGTGACCCTGCCCCCATCCTGCACTGATCACTATGACAACAGCTCAGAGAGGCCCCGGGGGCTTAGGAATCCCACTTCCACAGAGGGCGAGGTTGGCTGAGGTCAGACAAAGAGGGATTAATAGAGCCCTGTTCTCATTAAGCCACAGAGTGCCATTATGACAGGCTACAAGGGCTCTACCAGAAGATGCATCACGCTTTCAAGTCACAGAGAACTTGGCAAACTAAAGAGAACGTTCCCAGCATGGTCCCCAAAGTCGCCATGGTACCTAGAATCAGAAAAAGACAAAACCAAATAGAAATAACCCGAATACAGAACGAGCGGCCATCTACTAAGGCCCGCCACAGCTGTCAAGAGCATGGGCTCCAAATGACAGTGCCGACTGTATTCATTAAATTCTTCATGATGCATGAAAGCAAGTACATGTATCATACAAGGCCATTTCTGTAAAAAAAAAAAAAAGACATATACAATAAAGTCTAAAAGCACTTCAAATTTGTTAGCAGTAGCTGAGCCTGAAAACTGAGACGATGCATAATACTGTTCTTGATCTGCACATTCTATAATGAACATGTACTTGTTTTTCTTGCGCGAGCTTGTATGCATGGAAAGGCCAGGCTGGCATCGGGGTCTCCCTTAAATTACTCCCTATTGTATTGTCAGTTTTATTTTATAGTTATGTGTCTGAATATGCATGTGTGTGTTTGTGTGCGTATGTACACGTGAGCGAAGGTGCCTGAGATGGCGGCTTTGGATTACCCCAGAGCTGGAGTTACAGCAGCTGTGAGTTGCCTGCTGTGGGTGCCAGGAACTTAACTGGTGAACCACAGCTCCCTCCCCATTCTACTTTAGTTTTCGAGGCAGAGGCTCTCAGTGAACCGAGAGCGCAGAAGTTGGCTGGAGTGCCTGGTCAGCAGAACCCCAGGGACTCCCTTGTTCCAGTCTCCCCAGTGCCTGGGATCGCAGGAGTGTCTGGCCTTAGTTATAGCATCCTGGAGATCAAGTTCCAGTGTTCATGCTTGCTCTATAAGCATTTACTGGCTGAGCGATCTCCATGGGCATTCTCTTGTTTGTTTCAGGACAGGGTTTCTCTGTGTAGCCCCTCACTGTCCTGAAACTAGCTCTTGACCAGACTGGCCTCAAACTCCAAGATCCGCCTGCCTCTGCCTCTGTGTGCTGGGATTAAAGGTGTGTGCCACCACCACTGTGTAGCAGCTTCTCTTGTATTTTACAGAAATGTAGTTCCTTACAAATGGGTACAAATGGTATACAAAGAACTCAAGAAACTAGACATCAAAAGAGCAAATAATCTAACAAAAAATGGGGTATAGACCTAAACAGAGAACTCTTAATGGAAGAATCTAAAATGCTAAAAGACACTTAAGGAAATGATCAACATCTTTAACCACCAGAGAAATGCAAATCAGAACAGCTCTGAGATTCCATCTTACACCTGTAAGAATGACCAAGATCAAAAACACTAATGACAACTTATGCTGGAGAGGATGGGGGTAAAGGGAACACTCCTGCATTGCTGGTGGGAGTGCAAACTGGTACAGCCTTTTGGATATCAGTATGGCAATTTTTCAGAAAATTAGGAAACAATCTACCTCAAGATCCAGCAACACCACCTTTGGCCATATACCCAAAGGATGCTCATTCATATCACAAGGACATGTGCTCAGCTGTGTTTATAGCAGCATTGTTTGTCATAACCAGAACCTGGAAACAACCTAAATACCCCTCGACCAAAGTATAGATAAGGAAAAATGTGGTACATTTACACAATGGAGTACCACACAGCAGAAAAAAAAATGACATCTTGAAATTTGCAGGCAAATGGATGGATCTAGAAAACATCATATTGAGAGAGGTAACCCAGACCCAGAAAGACAAATACAATATGTACTCACTCATAAGTGGCTTTTAGACATAAAGCAAAGAAAAACCAGCCTACAATTCACAATCCCAGAGAACCTAGACAACAGAGAGAACCCTAAGAGAGACAAACACGAATCTAATCTACATGGGAGAGAGTAGAAGGGGAGGGGAGAGGAAGGGAGAGGAGCAGAGAAAAATATATAGTTTGATAAAAACAATGAAAAACGAGAAGCAACAACAAATCTCTAAAATAATAAAAAAAAAATGTTCACATCAACCAGTGTACAGTTGGCTCTTTGTGTTCACAAATGTAATCAACCAGAAACTGACTGTGTTTAGGGGGAAACGTGAACTTAATGAGTATGTATAGGCTTTTTCTTGTCATTTTTCCTCCAACAATACAGACAATTAAGCACTAGTTACACGGTAGTTACAATGTATCAGTTTTCATAAGTAACATAAAGGCAATCTAAAATATATAAGAAGAAATACATAGGTTACGTGCCGTACTCTGCCATTTGGAGGGACTTAAGCATCCTTGTACTGGAATTCCAGAGATCCTGGAAGTGACCCCACAGACAATGAGGAATGACTGTGTAAGCACATTACCCTAAACAGCTCTGCTGCCTTACGCCTGCTAGCAGTATTATAAAATAGCTCAGCATAAGCTTTATCGTGATGCAGGATCCCATCCTGACTGCATCACAGAACATGCGGCTCTCAGGGCTACTGGATGAGAGCGGTTTGATGACACTGAAAGCCTGGGATGACTTGACTCGCTGAGCACGAGCATTTATTTGCTCGTTATAAACGTGCAGTCTGGAGGCTGGAGAGCTACCTCAGTGGTTTAGAGCACTGGCTGTTTTCCCACAGGATCTCAGCTCAATGTGCAGCACCCGCACGGCAGCCCTCAACTGTCCCTAACTCCTCAGCAGGCATCGGGCACGCACACGTGCACAGACATACAAGAAAAACACCCATACACAAAAATGCAGTAGCTAAAAATTAAAGTGGCAGTCTGCTGCAAACAGACTGTCAGTCCCAATATTCCACCTGTTGCTAATCTTTTCCACTTTTGTTCTTTTCCACTTTTTGCAGTCTGCTGTGTCTCATTTGCCATCCTTTGGGAAAACACACATCTACTTGACAAAATGTATAAAGTAAGAGAACGTGGCTCTGAGGACTTTGAAGAGAAGGCACCCGTCACCCAGCTGAGACCCTAGGTGGAGTGGAGGCCATGACTCTTTTGGGACAGGAGACCATGGAATACCAAGAAAGTCATGTTACAGACATGAAATCCTACTGCATTTTATCTCGGCAGCAGCTGAGAAGTACCTAGGAATTTCAATAAGGGAAGCAGGGTGCTCAGATTTTTGGGTTTTATTTAATTAAAGCCAAATTTTAATTATATTTTGGTGTTGGGAAGAAAAGTCAGACCCTCACACATGCTAGGCACGTGCTCTACCACCGAGATATCCCCCCAGCCCCTATTTCATTTTTGAAAAGAAGACTGTAATCAGAGACATCCCTGGACATGGGCCGTGAATAGACAGGTTATCAGGGACCTTGCATGCATGTTCTCTTTCAGCGGGCAAATCCAAATGTATGCTCGCTTGAAGAGGAGGCAGGGAGAAGAAGTTGCGTGTCTGGTGTTCAAGCCAGAGAAAGGGATGGCTCCTGCAAGTCATGGATTTGTTTCTACACTGTTGTCCTGTGGAATCTCTGTGTATGTAATTGTACTTCCTGCTTCAGATTATCTTAGATGCACACTTTCGATTTGTCCAGAATCCTTTGCTGTTGCAGAAGCATGTTCTGGTATATAGCCAAGACTGGTCTTAAGCTGACAATCTTCCTGCTCCAGCAAGTGAGTGTTAGGGATTACAGGTATGAACCACTATGCCTAGCTCATAATTCTCTATTTGTGCTATTTTGTTTCACCTGATGTTTTTAAAGTGCCATCAAATTATCTCTGAAATGAAGCAGAATATAACGAAAAGATGTTTGAAATACCCGGACTTACAAAAGCAAAGTTTCTTGGCTAGGCTTTCAAATTCTTCCAACTTCTCATTCAGTAGGGTTTTTTGTTTGTTTGTTTGTTTGTTTGCTTGTTTTGCTTGTTTGTTTCTTTTAAATCCAATGATTGTTTCAGTGTGAATTTATGTCAAATCTTTAAGATTTACTGGAAATCTTTAAGAAAAATCTGGAAAGTCTATGATTCTAACAGCACAAGCTTGTGAAGAATAATGGGATAAATGTATCAAAACTGAAGACATTTTGGACTGAGAGCAAGTCACTCTTGAGTGTTCAGCCCTACACGGGACAACAATATCACCCCCTCCAAGAATTCAAGGACCACTGCAGAAGAGGGGCAGGAAGAATATGGCAGCTAGAGGATAGGAAATAGTGCCCTGGGATGCTGTTTTCCAGAGGTGACCTGTGCCCCGCACTCAAGAACCAAAGCAGTTGTGGTTGCCTGCATGAGAGCCACACAAGGTTGGGCCATCAGCCTTCTATCTGTGGGAGAAGGGCAATAAGGTCCAGCTTCTTTCTTAGGGGCTATTGGCGGTAAATGGTTGTTTGGGGTAGAGAGTAACTTTCTTTGGTGCTGCAATCACTGCTAAGTTGCCTTTGCTTAAGTAAGTAAGCCCCCATACATGCTAATACAAGTAACCTTAATTAAAGACACACACACACACACACACACACATACACACGGCATGAAAATAGGAGTAAGAACCTGTTGGGAAAGAGAATGAGTTCAATGGAAGAGGAATAGGGGTGACTGAAGCTAACTTAGGGTGAGCACGACCAAATTCTATTATATACATGTATGAGTTATCAAAAATAATAAATGAAAAATTGGGAACGTACATACAAAAGTAATACAAAGTTAGGTCTTTTGGTTTTCAACTATTTGCACATCCTGATCCAGGATTTATATCTAACATACATAAGGAACACCATGACTCCAATTAAAAAGACACATAATTCAATTAAAAATGGGCACAAGATTTAAACAGATGTTTTTCCAAAGATGACATGCAAGTATCTAATAGCATTCACCTGAGAAGACAGTCAGCATCATTAGCTGTTAGGGAGATGTCAACCAAAGCCACAACGAGACACACTTCAGTGAGAGTGGCTAAGATCAAAAGACGGCATCGAGTGCCAGGAGGGAACAGTTAGGAATCTTTGGTAGGAATGTCACATGGTGCACTTCAGAAAATGGTGTGCCAAGTCCTTCAAAATCCAACATAAAGTTGCTGTATGCCCCAGCAATTCCACTTCTAGGCACATGAAAATTGAAAGCATAAACACACACAAAACCCACCAACAGCATTATTTTTGAGCCGATAGGAGCTTGGCTTGCAGAACAAAGACGGGAGAGGCAGGTGGATCGCAGAGTTCCTGGCTATGCTAGTCTACAAAGTGAGTTCCAGGACAGAGGAAACCCTCTCCCCATCTTGAAAAACCAAAACTAAAACCAAAACCAAACCAAGACCAAAACCAAAATCAAAACCAAACGAACAAAGAGCCAATAAGTGAAACAACCCAACAATCGAAGAATGGATTAAAAAAACCATAAGACATCCACAGGAAGGAATACTATTTGGTCACAGAAAGCAATAAAGCACTTACGGATAATGCTTCGCATAGATGAACCTTGAGTCTGTATGTGATGTGGAAGAAGTTGGGATTACCAAAAGGCCGCGTATAAACACCATTCTGTTGGCAGGAAATATCCAGTGGGGAATAGAAACGGAAACTGTCTGTCTGAGCTTTGAAGACGGGGGTTGGAGCGTGATAGCTAAGTAGTTTGGAATCAGTCTCTCGCCCTTCTCGCTCCCTTGTTCTCTCCAGTCCTTCCTTTTCTCTTTCTTTTTGAGACAAGTTCTCGGCATGTAGCCCACGCTGGACTCAACTCATGTGTCTCGTTCCCCTGACTTCGAGCATTGGGATTAGAGATTTGTAATTATCACACGTGACGTGGGGTTCCTTTCTGAGGTGATGGACATTTGAAAATTGGTTGTAGTGGTTGTACACTCTGTGAATGTAATAAAACCCAGTGAGCTGTCCAGTTCACATGGATGTGCTTTATGGTGTGCAAATTATATCCTGATAAAGCTATTGAAAAGTATCTGGGAGCTGGGTGTGGGGGTGCATGCCTTTAATTCTTGCACTTGGGATACAGAGGCAGGCCAATCTCTGAGTCTGAGACCAACCTGGTCTACAGAGTGAGTTTCAGGACACTCAGGGCTACACACACAAACCCTGTCTTGGAAGAGAGAGAGAATAAGAGGGTACTTATTCTATTTGACCCACTTAGAAGGCTGGGATGCTGATGGGAACTCAGGTGTGATCCTAAGCTGCTTCAGACTTCAGCTCAGCCACTAGACCAAGCTGCACAAGCCCACAGAGCAACATTCTCAGACAATCACTGCATGTCCTTATCCTTACTAGGAGATAATGACATCCGAGGCACAGTGTGCTTGTGTAGATCTGGGAGTATGAGCACACCATAGGAACTGAGGGCTCTGTCCCAAAAGGCCTGCTATGGTTTGAACGTGTTCCCCAGAGTTCACATGAAGGCACAGTTTGTAAAATGCTTTTAGCATAAGCATGATGATCTGAGTCCAATCCCCAGAACTTTAAGAAAGGCTGGGCGAGGTGCTGCGCTCCTGTAATCCCGGAGTGGAGAGGCAGAGAATGGGACTTGCTGGTCAGTCAGCAAGTTCTGCAACAGTGAGAGACACGGGGTCAAAACCAAAACCAAAACAAGGTGGATGGCTCTTGAGGAATGACACTCAGATTGGCCTCTAACACACACACACACACACACACACACACACATGCTGGAAGGAAATCCAATCCCTCAAATTTATTTATGAATAAATGATATTTGAAGCTGGAGCCTTTGGGAGCTTCCATGTGAAGTCGTGAGGGTGGAGCCACCATGATGATCCTAAGGGTTTTATGAGGAGAGGGAGGAAACCTGAGCTGGCTCGCTTGCTCTGTCTCACCATGTGATGCCCTGTGTCCTCAAGGCCAGATGCCTAGCAGGTGACACACCACGTGCGCCTCCAGAACCATTAGCCAAATAAACATCTATTCTTTATAAACTACCCGGCCTCAAGTACTTTGTTATAGCAACAGAAAACAGCCGAAGACAACTCTTTCTAAGGCCCCTGTCCTCAGGAGGTGTTACAAGTCAGTGGAGCTAGTAGATTTCCTTTATAGGAATAAACTATCATTGGTCTTACTAATGCAGGGGGCCTGAGAGATAGTTTAGAATTTGCTCTTAAGCCTGACCTTAATTCTCAGAATCTACACAGTGGAAGGAGAGAACATTCTAGCAAGTTGTCCTCTGACCCTCTCTCTCTCTCTCTGTCTCTCTCTCACACGCACACACACACACACACACACACACACACACACACACACTCATACAACATTGGCACGCATACTCCTCTGACAAATGTTTAAAAAAAATCAAATAACAATTCACTACGTTTATGGGAACGCCTCAGAGAGGGAGGCAGGAGCTGCCTCTGTCCCACAGGAAGCCCATGAATGGTATTGAGTCGGTTGTCCACACGTCACCGACCATAAGTGTTTGGTCCTTAGCTGAAGTGGCAGTCGGCTTTGGTCTACATTCTTGTGTCCTACTTTTCTGGGTCTCTGAGTCGGCAACTGCATCTAAAGTCTGACCAAATGGCCCTGAGTGTGGAGGCCTTAGTTTTAGAGTCAGTTAGTCAATGCCAGGCTCCTGGTGACTGGAGATTATAAGGTTGAAGACACAAGGACAGAGGGCTTGACTATGGTGGTCTCTCTAGGACACCCTTCTAGTGGCCCCAGGGAGCTTTTCCCAATCCCTTTCAGCACCCTCCACTCTTTTCATGTTTCTGGGGTGTTTTCTGTCAGAATCCCAATGGCCAACCCTTGAAGAAGATGTTTTCCTTTTTTTACAGAGACTTCATATGTTATTAAGACAGGGGCATGTTGGAAATCAAACCTAGTTTGTCTGAGCCAGAAGTCTACAAGCTCCCCAGCCCCACCTCCAGCCCCCTCATTTCTGTACTCCAGTGCTGATTTCGCTGTAACTCAGGCTTCTTATGTGTGACCCCTCTAATCTGGGACTAGGGAGCTTCCATTTAAAGTACCACAAGAGAAAAGGAAAAAGAAGCATGGCTCTCACTACTTCCAAGCCCTGAGTCTGCCTCTCAAGATGCCTGTTGTTGCCAAGAAAGATGAAGCAGATGTCTTGGCAGTAGCTTCAAAAGCTTCCTGCCAAACCAGGGGAGAGCTTGTCTTCAGTCTAGCTGCAGCCAAGACAGACAAGCCCCAGCCCGCATTAGTCACAGGAAATGAGCGCACACACGAGAGAGCTCAAACCTGGGAGGCCTGCAGCTCCTAGCGGCCTCTCTTCAGCAGAATTTCAACACTGACCGCAGAAGCTTCTTGGCAAGACTGTGACAGACTTCATGTGTCCATCCTCCACTCCCCCAGGTCCTAAATTTCCCAGGCCACCCCCCTCCTTCCCATCATGCATTATCCCATAGCATCCTGGCTTGGCGGGGAAGCCCTGGAAGGGACGCCCTGGAAGGGACATGCAACCATAACACTCTAGGATTTTTATTTTTTTGAGGAGGCTGATAAAATGCACATAACATGAAGTTTACCATTCTCGCCATTTCCAAGTGTCCAATTCAGTGGTACATTCACCATGTCTCACAAACATCACCACCACACATTTCCAGAACATTGTGTCATGGCAGAAGGAAGCTTATATCAACAAGAAATCTCTTCTCCTTCCTCCCTCCCCTAGCCTCTGGTGATTTATCCTCTCATCTCTCAGTCTCTGACTTTTTCGTGTTGTATGCAATTCATAAGCAATGCTCTATAGCATGTGACCATTGTGAATGGCTTTTTTTCACTCAGCTTAGTGTTTCCAAAGTTCATTCATACTTTAGCTATACTTCACATACTTCATGGCAGAAATTTTCTATTGTATGGCTTTACCACATTGTCTTTATTCGCCCATCATTGGCACTCACCCAAGATAGGTATTTGGATTGTTTCTACTTTTAGTTTATTAGAGACAGTGTTATAAAAATTTTTTGTATGAAATTTTTTTGTATGTTTCATTTATTCAAACATGTCTTTAGTCTTCTCACCTGTACACTTACTTGTGAAATTACTGGGTCATATAATTTCTATTTCAAAGTCTTGAAGAATATTTTAAGAACTGCAAAACCAATGGTGCTGCATGCCTGTAATCCCAGCACTCAGGAGGCAGAGGCAGGCAGATCTCTGAGTTTGAGGCCAGCATAGTCTGTAGAGCAAGTCCCAGGACAGCCAGGGCTACACAGAGAAATCCTCTCTCAGAAAAGAAAAATGACCAACTGTTTTATTTCCTTTTCTGGGCTGTTTTTCATGCTTTCAATGATGAACTTTGATGCACAAAGGTTTCTCTATTTGATCAAGCTTAATTTATGTTTTTTTTTCTCCTTAGAGCGGAGTGTGCCTAGCAGGCGATGTATAAACCATGCATGGTGCTTCACACCCACAACCCCAGCACCTAGAAGCAAGAGGTCATGCTTGGCTACACAACAAGTTTGTGACCACTCTGGGCTGCCTCAAAAAGCCAGGAAAAAAAAATCAAGTTCCTTAGATGTACTAATTCACATCTGCATCCTCAGCTCCATTCCATGCTGCATGTGCATGCATAGCCTTGTGCCGATACCATAATATTGTTTTCATTAGTCTACCTACATAACAAGTTTTGAAGACGGGACATAGCAGGCCTGCTCTTTTTCAAGACTGCTTTGACTGCTCAGAGTCCCTTACAATTCTATGTATTTTATTCCTTTGAGACAAGATTTCACTCTGTAGGCCAGACTGGCCTGGAACTCAGGAGTCTCATGCTTTAGCCTCTAAAATTCTGGGATCAGGCATGAGGAATCACGCCTGGCCCCATATATATTTTAATATTAGCGATTCTGTTTCCTTTTTCTTTAAAAGGTCATTGAGACTTAAATATGGATGACATTGTCCTATATATCAAATTGAGGGTGATTGCCATCTTAACAAAATTAAGCCTTAAAATAATTTAGATTTGTTTAATTGTTTTATGTGTGCAAGTGTTTAACTTGAATGTATGTATGTGTCCCATGTGCATGCACTGCCCTCAGAGGCCAGAAGAGGGCAATAGGAGCCACAGGGACTAGAGTTAGAGATGGCTTGAGCTCCACTGTGGGTGTAAGGAATTGAACCTGGGTCCACTGCAAGAACAACAGTGCACTTAACGGCTGGACCAACTCACTAGCCCCAGTGTTAAGACTTTCAACCCATGACAACAAGTGTGCAAGTGTCTTCTCATTCCCCCTTACTTTCATCAGTGTTCTTTCTTCTTCTTTTATGTGGATATATTACACATATTAATTACATTACATGCATGTGTGTATGGGTATCCATATGTCTATGGGTGTTTGTGTGTGAGTGGTGTGTGTGTGATGTGGAAGTCCAAGATTTATGCTGGGACTATTTCTCAATCATTCTCTACCTTACTCTCTTTGAAACAGAGTCTCCAATAAGGCTATTTTTTCCTAGTCAGCTCCCCTGGGGATCCCTTATCTCTGCTTTCGAGGCTAGGATTATTGGTGGATCACCACACCCACACAGCATTCACATGGGTGCTTGGGATCTTAACTCCGGCTTTAGCTGCTGAATCGTTCTTCCAGCCCCATCAATGATGGTATATGGTCCTCAGTGTAGAAGTCTTCAACTTTCTTGGTTAAATCCACTTCCAAGTATTTTATTTTGTGGACACCATGTGCACGGGATGGCTTTCTTGACTTTCTGTCCACATTATATAAAGACATGTGGCTGATTTGTATGTTCCTATCGTATCCTTTGGCTTCGCTGAATTCATTTATTAGCTGTCATAGTTTTCTGTCTGTAAGTATTTTTATGAGTGTCTATCTACATGTAAAATCATGTCATCTGCAAAAAGAACACCTTGACTACTCCTTTAGCCACTGGGTGCCTTTGATTTCTTCTTCTTGCCTAATTGCTCAGGCTAGAACTTCTGGTCTTGTTGCCGACCTGAGTGTATGCCTGGTGTGTGTGCACGCATGTGTGTGTGTGCATGTGTGTGTGTGTGTGTGTGTGTGTGTGTGTGAGAGAGAGAGAGAGAGAGAGAGAGAGAGAGAGAGATTGAGACATCAAGACGTCACCAAATATCCTTCTACCTCTTGCTGTTATCCCTCTGTGGCCTTCAGAGTGGCTCCCACGCCTGCTCACTCTCCCACTTCTGCCCATCGTTTTCTCAGAAAATATCCCAGGTTTACAATGAAAAATGTTGAGGAATTTCTGCACCTAATACATGTGGTTCCTTCCTCCCAGTCAGTTGGCATGAATTCTCTTGGACCCTTCCCCACTATCCTGAACATGCAAACTCAGGGGTATATCATAAGTGCTGGGTAGCATGTGGGAAGCCTTTAGATATATTTTTAGAGGCCAGGTTTGCTGTGAAGAGCAATGTCCTAACATGCCTGGCATAGGAAAAGTTAATCCCCAAACCCTCCAGCCTGACTTGGCAGAAGAAATGATGGCTGTCTGTCACAGAATCACGGAGTTCTGGGGCACCTGACCCGTGGCAGGTAGCACCACTGGCAAGCCATAGAAACAGAACCAAAACCTAAAATCATGTCTCTTTCACCTAGAGGAGGCCAGAAGTGCTTTATACCTGAACCAAGCACCTCTGTGAAGCAAATGGGTAAAGATCCATATGCTAGGTTAGAGCACAAAGCCACAAGGAACCTAGGGCCATGCTCAGTACCTTCCTGCTTCCTGCTAGAAGCACACGGAAGGCAAAACATTGACAGATTCTCTCAGTCCTGCTCAGGGACAAGGCCAGAGTCTGCCCTGTGCATCCTTAGTCAGAACTGGCATCAAACAACACCCGGAAGCATTTGACAAAATCACCACAGTGAGATATATTAATATCCTCTCTCAGAGATGATGGGTCAGGTAATCCAGAATAAATTAGAATACAAAATCTGGGAAATAGAGCCAATAAAGTTGAAATTATATATTCTCTCCAAGCAAGGTACAATTCAATGAAATTTAAAATGAATTACATAGAGATAGCAATACTAAGGCTAGAACCTGGGAAACAGGCATAAACACACAACACTATGAGCATTTTAAATAGCTTTTTATAGTCTAAACAAGGAAGACAAACTTTAAATTCATAGTTGTTAAAAAATCAACCAAAACGAGACACACTAAATGATAAAATGTACAGGAGGTGGCCCAAATTCTGCTTTTGACGGATTAAGCATGAAATACTGGGTGCTGACGAGGTGCTTCATAGGTACACATACAAATAAATAAATGCAAATAAAAATAGAAAATAGTAATATATACATATAAAGCCCAAACTATCTGTTTTTTAAATTTTTATTTCAGTTATTTATTTGATACAGGGTCTTACTATGTAGCTCTAGCTGTCCTGGAACTCACTTGATAGACCAGCCTTATTATTGTTATAGTTATTATTTATTTTTGTTTTGTTTCATTTTTCGAAACAAGGTTTCTCTGCGATGATGTGGGATGCCCCTCTGTATGCTGTGAACATGTTTTATGGCCATTGGTTAATAAGGAAGCTGATTTGGCCAGTAGGCAGGCAGAACAGAGCCAGGTGGGAAATTCAAGCATAATGAAAGGGAGAAAGAAGGCAAAGAGACACCAGCAGCCATCTGAGGAGTAAGATGCCAAGAATTACTGGTAAGCCACAGGGCACGTGGTGATATACAGATTTATTAAAAATGGGCTAATGTGTATGTAGAGTTAGCCAGGAAGAAGCCTGAGCCACTGGCCAAAAACCTTGTAAGCATCAGACTGGTTATTTGGAAACTGGCTGGCGCCAGAGAAACCTCCAGTTACACTGTGTAATAACTCTGTCTGTCTTGGAACTCGCTTTGCAAATCAGGCTGGCCTTGAACTCACAGAGATCTGCCTCCCTCTGCTCCCAAATGCTGGGATTAAAGGCAAGACAAAAGATCAGTGGAAGGGCTGGAAAAAGGCTCAGTTGGCAAACTTCTTGCCAAGAAAGTAATAAATCTGGGCACAGCAGGATACACCTCTAACCCCAGTGTTGGACGGGGTAGAGGGTAGGGACCAGAGAACCCCTGGAGTTCACTGGCCAACCATCCTAGCTGAAACGGTGATTTAGGGTCTGTGTGAGACCCTGACTCAAAAAATAAAGATGGAGAATGATTGAGAACATCTGACCTCCGACCCCCCCACAAGCATGTCCACACACATATATTAACAAGTCCAAATACCACATGCATCACACACACACACACACACACACACACACACACACACACACACACACACACACATTTAAAACAGAAAGAACAGTGAGTCAGTGAGTGGCATTCATTCCTCATCAATATGAGTGCCAAAAGAAAGATAAACAAAAGACCCCAGATGGAAAACTGGACTGATAGCACAAAGATAATTTTAGAGCTATAGGAGAAGAATGTGCATTTCTGAAATCTAAAGAGGAGGATGCTTTTCTAGAAAAAAAATATAAATAATGAAAGAATTAGAAAAACATCCATAGAAGAAACAGATCAGGAAGGGGTACAGCTGTGTGACAGACAGGTGAAGACGGGCGGGCCTGAGCAGCTTGTGTAGGGATTTTATCAGTACCTTGGTATTTTTGCAAAGCTCACTCTGCTGTTCTGCCGCCCGCATGAACCTGGGAACCCTATTCTTGAATTCAGGCTCTCACATTTGTTCTTTAAACTTAAGACCCTTGAGCCCTAGGTCTAAGGGGTGTCCTCAAAGTCAGCCCAAATGCCGTGGTGGGGAAATGATTTTAGGCAGGGCAGCAGCAGGAGCCTGCCTCTTATTTATTGGCAACAATAATGTCTCAGACTTAAAGTAGGGGACAGGAGATGATGTGCTAGGCTTAGCTTGGCCCTTGTAACCATGAGACAAAACAAAACAAAGCAAATGAAGCACCCACTTTTTCTTGGTCACTGTCAGCAGCTGAATGAGTACTGCTCTTGGGAGGGGGAGGCCTGGGGACTCACCAGGCACCCCCCACCCTCTGCTGTTCTCATAACAGTGAGCAGCATGAAGTCCTCAGAGATGAAGTTAGCCCTCTTTGCTTCTTAAAAGTCACACAGCAGCCCTTCCTGGATGCTAACAAGCAAAGTCCCAACACTTCCTGAACCCAAAAGGCTTCGTGGAGACCTTCAGCAGGTCCAGGCTTCACAGCCTGCTCCAGAAGGCTTCACTCCCATCATTGCTCAGGCTCCTGGGATTTACTGAGGACCTCAGGGAGAACCTTGGACATCTTTTCCCCCAACCCTTGCCTGACACTGGACAACTGACAGGAAGTTGGAAGTCACACACACACAGAGATAAAGCCAGCCCGCTGGGGATTTTTGTCCCCATATTTCTCCAGGGGAATCTAAGAGAAGACTGTTTCCTTTCACAGATGCTCCCAGATCCTTCCTTGCACGCCATTATCTGCTGGGCAAAAACTCTTACCACCATGAAGAAGATGTGGTGAAGCTTGACCTGAATCTCAGATGAGGGGAACCACAAGGGAGGGTCAGGGTGTAGGGAGGTAGGGCTAACATCTAGGTGTTGTGGGTGTCTTCTGAGTTAAGCGACTTGCTCCTGGTGGTGGCTTTCTAAGTTTTTGTTTTCAGGTAGACTGGTGTGTGAGTTATAGGGGTGTATACGTGCAGGTGTGTGCATGCCCACTGTGAGTGTGCCATGCAGGTGTGTGTGTGCCCACTGTGAGTGTGCCATGCAGGTGTGTGTGCACCCACTGTGAGTGTGCCATGCAGGTGTGTGTGCCCGCTGTGAGTGTGCCATGCAGGTGTGTGTGTACCCACTGTGAGTGTGCCATGCAGGTATGTGTGCACCCACTGTGAGTGTGCCATGCAGGTGTGTGTGCCCACTGTGAGTGTGCCATGCAGGTATGTGTGCACCCACTGTGAGTGTGCCATGCAGGTGTGTGTGCACCCATTGTGAGTGTGCCATGTAGGTGTGTGTGCCCGCCGTGAGTGCCATGCAGGTGTGTGTGCACCCACTGTGAGTGTGCCATGCAGGTGTGTGTGCCCGCCGTGAGTGTGCCATGCAGGTGTGTGTGCACCCACTGTGAGTGTGCCATGCAGGATGCAGGTGTGTGTGCCCGCCGTGAGTGTGCCATGCAGGTGTGTGTGCACCCACTGTGAGTGTGCCATGCAGGTGTGTGTGTCCTCTGTGAGTGTGCCATGCAGGTGTGTGCGTGCCCACTGTGAGTGTGCCATGCAGGTGTGTGTGTCTGCTTTGAGTGTGCATCTGGAGGCCCCTGGCCAATGCTGGATGTCTTCCTCAATCATCCTCCACCTTAGTATTTGAGACAGCCATCTCTCGCTAAACCTGGAATTCATCAAGTTGCCTAGGCTTCCTGGCCTGGGAGCTGCTAGGGAGCTGCCTGTCCCTGCCTCTCCAGGGTTGAGAACTAGGTACACGCTACCACACCTGGTTTTTCTATGGGGGCCAGGGATCTGAACACAAGCCCTTTGCTGTCTGAATCATTTCTCTAGCCCCGTTTTTAGATAGAATGTGTGTTCAGAGCAGTTTTAGGTTTACAGAAAACTAACAGGCAGGGGTGTACAAAGCTCCCAAATTCTCCTGCCCCACCAAATGCACAACTCCCCCACTGTGGATACTCTGCTCCAGTGATCCTACAGAAAGTCTAGATTTTATTAGGCTCATTTTCAGTGTGGATTCTATATGTTTGTCCAAAAGCATGTATGTATCCCCTAGAGCAGCATTCTCAACCTTCCTAACACTGTCATCCTTTAATACAGTTCCTCATATTGTGGTGACTCCCAAGCATGAAATTTTGTTGTTACTTCATAACTGTAATTTTGCTGTTATGAATCATAATGTCGGTTCTTCCCCAATCTTTCAAGGCTTCCTAGAGCATCTCTTCACCGTACTGACTATATTCCACTGTCTGGGTTCCATTCTTCATCTATGCACCCACAGAAGAATAGCCTGATTGCTTCCAGGTTTGAGCAATTAGGAGTAAAGCTGCAGCCGTGAACAGTGGGTTAGTGTGTGGACTCCAATCTTTCAACTCCCCTGGGTAAATACCAAGGTGCACAATTGCTTGCATCTGCCGGGATGGAATTGGTTTGGGATCGTGGTTCCTCCGTGAACAGCTTTGCTGAGACGGGGTTTAAATGCTTTCATAAAAGCTCCTCATTGAAACTGAGCAGTCTGGCGAATCCCAGAGAATGGTCACAGGCTCGCTCCCTCGCGCACGCGCACTTTAGACCATTTCCCCACTCCCGAAATGTAAATGTTTCCTCATGGACGCTGGGAGCTGGCTCTCCAGCCCCCCTCCGTCCCCCAACCACTACCATTTGCTTTCTGCCCACACGACAGTTTACCCTCTCCAGAATTCCACACAAACGGGCTCCTGCAGTGCATTCTGGGTCTGGCTTCTTTGACTTAGCGTGTTTTGGAGGTCCACCCTGCCATAGCCACCGGCAGCTCTTCCTTTCTGTGCTGAACGGTGTCATACCACATATGGATGGACCCTGGTTTACTCACTCATTAACCCGTAGGTATTTGGGTTGTTTCCCGTGGACAGGAAACTGCTGGGCACAACACTGCCGTGAACGTCCATGCCTAAGTGTTTGTGTGTGGCTTCTAGAAGAAGGGGGATGGTCGCTTGGCTACTCAGTGGGAGCAAGGCGTGGAGGAGAAGCTTGGGGGAGGATGGGGAAGACATGCAGGCAGTTGCCTCTGTCCACAGCCTCCCTCCAAGACACCCAGCCTGTAGCTCTGAACAAAAGGTCAGAGGCTGGGAGAGAGAGGAAGAAGTGTTTATTTCCTCATCACCATGGTGCTGGGAAAACTCCTTTGTCTACACTGTAAAGTGACTTGGGATGAGGTCCCCTGCCCCCACCGCCCTGCTGTTATTCGTGAGTCTCATCAGCATGGCTGGTGTCCAGTCTGTTCCATCTACCTCCTTCCCACGTCCTCCATGGCCCACACCCAAACAACACAACCCTTGGCCTCAGTGGATCAGATGACTCCGTGCTGCCATCTTCCAAGGTCCCCGATTCACAGTAAAGCAGGGGAAGCATGTCACTACCCAGCCTGCAGACCAACAGTTAGGCTCAGGGAAGCTCAGTGACAGGCACAAAGTGACATCTGATGAGATGAGAGCCTCCTCTTACTCATACCTGTGCTCTACAGCATCCCCACAGCTTCCCATTCTATATAATATCTGGTCCTCCCTCTTAGGGATGTCACAGTCCAGAAGGCCTGGGTTCGAATCCTAGGACCACTCAGATAAACAGAAAGAAGTTCACTAGAGTCGTACACCAGGCTGGGGCAGGAAGCAAGGTTATTTTGGGGGGGGGGCTGCTCAGCTTCTCTACAGCTGTGGATGCCAGGGAAAGAGGTGCACAATAAATCTGCCGTCCTGCTTTCTAATCTAAAAACATAGCCCTCTGGGATCTAGAGCACTTGTCCGAGGAAGTCAACAAAGTGGCCATTAAACCAAAAATGAACAGAGAAGCATGCATGAGGAGATACGGAGAGCCTGCGCCCAGAGGCAGAAAGCCAGTGCGGGCCAGACAGTTCTGAGGGAGTAGCACAGAGCCTTCATGCCCGGCTAGGCCCGAGCCTCTATGGCTTCCTTAGAGCCTGTGCTGACATCCTCAGAGTCATCCTGAGTGAGAGAGAGGATCACGGGGAGATGCCCAGGAGCCAGCTGCCTGGGAAGGCTGGGCCATGCAGAGCCACACATAGACAATGTTCGGGATGGCAGGGAAGGCTTCAGGCTTCCCTTGGCATCTCCTGCCCTGTAGGAAGGAAGGCAGGCATGTCGCTGTCTCCACCATTAGCAAAGACATCCTTGAGGGTCGCTGAAGCTTAGTTGGGCACAACACACAAAGAATAGATGCCAAACTTCGGGTTCAGCAAAAACCCTTATTCAGTACCAGAACCCAGTGTTACAGGACAAAGGGGCAGGTATACGATTGGCCTGGAAACACTTGTGAATGCCAAATGTTCACAGCAGGAAGCAGATATAATGGGTTGAAGGAGGGTCTCCTCAAATTCCAAGTCCACCGAGAACAGTGATCCTCAACCTGTGGGGTCGCATATCGGATATCCTGCACATTAGATATTGACATTATGATAACATGTATGAAATAACAACAAAAATAATTTTATGGTTGGGGGTCACCACGGCATGAGGAACTCGATTAAAGGGCCGCAGCGTTACGAAGGTTGAGAACACTGTTCTGGAAGCTGTGTGGATGGCTTTTATGGGAAAGAGGTTAGAAACATGATTAAGAGAGAATGAAGTGTGTCATTGCTACATTAGGCAACATAGTCTCATGGCTAGAGTTCTTCCAGAGGGGAATTAGGGCACAGAGATGTGGGAGAGACCACTGTGTGAAGAAGACAAGAGACACACAGGCACATGTCACATGAAGATGGGGGTAGAGATCGGAGTGACGAAGCTATACACCGGGGCATGCCCAGGGTTGCTCAGGAGCCAGGGAGAGGTAGGAGCTGGTCCTTGGAGACTATCAACACCCGAGCGTTGTCTATCTAACTTCCAGAACTGCTAAGGAAGTTGTTTTGTTTAGATCCACTTCGTAAGGGATGATTGCAGACAACCATTCAGAGACCAAAAGCCGGGACCAGGTTACACACAACACTATATATTCCGGCAAGAGGCAAGAGAGGACATTTTAGTGGTATTTGATGTATGGGCAGGAGCTTAAAGAACAGAACTGAAACTAGACGGCCTCTGGGAGGAGCCACTTGAACAACTCATTTTCCATCTTCAGGTCCATTTCCGGGCCTGGAGCAGGGCCTGCACACAGTAGGTCATCAAGGAAGGTTCACGATCTGCACGGCCTGTTCTTTCTCCTGTCTGCTGAGCCCCAGAGGTGTGCCCGCCCAACTCCTGCCTCCACCTCCCTGCTCACACTGTATGCTCTGGGTCTTGTCTTGCTCCCGATGGCTCGTGCTCCCTTTCCCAGCACTACTGCTACAAGTTGTCCTCCAGCAACAGGACTGACCTGCTTCTATTCTGTTCCCCTAGGACACCTGATGCCCTGTGTTTTAGGGATCACAGTTCTGCACACTATAGGCACCCACTGAACACCGTCTGGAGATGGGGAATTGGACAAGACTGGGCCAGCTTGGTTGTAGGAATCTCGCGAATCCAGCTTTACCGAAAGAAGTGACCAGAGACTGCTACTTGTTAAGTTGGCAGAGAGGCATCCGGAGTTTCGGAGGAACGTTATCAAGAGGGAAAGTCCACTCACTGAGCCATTTGCTAAGCTCATGACTTCTTTGCTAGAGGCTGCAGCTTTATCCCAAGTATGACCTGAGAGGTGTGATCTCTAGCCCCTCCCCAGCAGCCAGAGCCAGGGAAATAAGAACCAAGGGTCAGCAAGTAGGGCAGGGACTCATGTTTGCACATTGTGTTTATGCACTGCACAATGCCCAGCATGTATTCAATGGCCAGTGCTGACGACAGGCTTGCTGGGGCTAACCCACAGGCCTCTGATCACCCTGCCTGGCCACTCAGTAGGCAGCTTGCCTTGGGCAGAGGTCCCTCCACGATCAGCTCCTGAAGCTTCAAGCACGGATAAGACCTTTTGGTCACATGAGTCCAGCACTGTAGAGTAAGAGTTATTCTACATCTAGAGGGATCTATTGTACATCTGGAGGGATGAACATTCAGAAGCTACCTTGGCCCCATCCTCACCAAGGGAGAACTGCTGGCTGTTCATGCCACTTCTCTGCCAGTCCCTGGTCACCCTTCTCCAATCAAAGGTCCTTAGGGTATAGAGTGGGATGGTGGTGGCTCCAAACATCAGCTGACAGTCCTTGGGGCATCTAAGGCTGGAACTGAGAACTCAGCCACCCCAAGGGGCTCTGTGCATCCGGTCTTCTCTGAGCAGCCATCGGCCTGTGTGGACACACAGCTGCACTGGGAAGAGTCTGCCATCCAGGCAGGAGATACACTGGTCTCTCTGCGGTCCTCTTTCTCGGGATCTGGACATCTGGGTGGTGAGTGAGCCCGACCACGCCAGCTTGACACTGGGCATCAAATCCGTGGCAGTTCGTGGACACAAAGCCCAGGTAACCGCTGGGAACAGAAACCACAGGCTCTACAGAGGAGCAAAGCTTGGCTGTGGTTAGCCTCTGATGCAAGGGTTCTGGTCTCAGCGGATCCTTGAGCACACGGGGATGAGCAGAGCCGGAGAAATGGTAGGCAGTAGGTGGGCACTCTCCAGCAGAGCCCAGGATGCAAGCCTGGCCAGGATTAGTCCTAGAACTGGGACTTTCCAGAACGGTCTCAAGTTCACGATGTTCTACGAAGAACAATGATGGGAGGAAGGGAGCAGCGGATGCAGCCAGCGGCAACACATCCTGCCCACGGGGCCCATAACAGCCTTCACAACAAACACATGCCGCTGTTCAGCCTTCAGCTTCTCCTGCATGGAGATATTTGGAAGTTTCCTGAGTCTGAGTCCTCAGAACAGCCGGCTGCTTCCTCCTCTGGACCCCTGATTCCAATTTGATCCTGACTAAGGATTCAAATCAAAGTGGAGGGGGTGGAAAGGCTATGGGGTGGTGCAGGCTACTCTTGGCACATGCCTGAGAAAACCTGCAGAGCTGTTTGCTGCAGAACCCAAAGCAAAGCAGTACCTTAGGGTGTTGGGGTGCAAGGCCAGGCCTGTGTCCATCCATCAGGCAAGACACGTCTGAAATCATGACAATTCCAGCCCCATGTGGTACCCAAGATGAGGATCTGGAAAGAAGGGGTTTTCCTTCTACAAAGGGCTTGGTTGAGTGATTACTGGCCAGAGGCTCCAGTGGGCCTGGCCCTCTAGGCCCTCTGCCTCAGTTTACACAGTGGGAAGGACTAGAATGATTCCTTCTTCCTGGCTGTAGCTAAGACAGATAGGAGGGCTGGAGCAGAGTCAGCAGACATACCTTCCCTGGTTACAAAGGACAATCCTAGTTACAGACACACACACACACACACACACACACACACACACACACAGAGAGAGAGAGAGAGAGAGAGAGACAGACAGACAGACAGACAGACAGACAGACAGACAGAGAGACCACCACCACCTCCACCACCACTTCTACCACCACCACCTCTCTCCCGTCAGCCCAGGCATGGAAAAAAAAAAGAACACTAAAATTCTGGCTTTGTCACATACAGACTTTACTGGGTAACTGGGAGATGTTATGCTATGCAGGTCACAGACCTGCGATCAAAACAAGTCATGACGGGAAACTGCTATCTGCGGAGCAGAACACCCATGCCAGGGTATCCCAAGAGCTCCACGGCAGACAAATCCCTCCTGGTGGGCAAAACCACACTGGAGAATGGTAGGTTAGGTCCTGTTAGGGATGCCAGCTGGGAGTTGGCCCGTGGTCATCCAAATTCCTACACACCCACTTCTCCTATGTCATCTATCCCCCAGAGTGGGTGCAAGGTGTGTGTGTGTGTGTGTGTGTGTGTGTGTGTGTGTGTGTGTGTGAAAGAGAGGTAGACAGCTCGTAGCCAAGGCACAGAGGAATGATGTAGAGGGAGAAGAGTCCAAGGATACAGTTGACTGGCTCTGCAGAGGACTGGGCCACGTGGCCTCTTCCCACCTACTGAAGCTTCCTTTGCTGTCAGTGAGGAGGGATTGAGGGGGCTTTTGGTCACAGGGTTCTGGGCATGAAGAGATGGGAGGGGTGAAGGCCTGCTGGTGAAAGGGAAGTAGAGTTGGAGTGGGGGCTATCTAGATCAGTTCTAGGCTCTGCGGAGACCCTCAATCTGGCAAGGCAGAGGGTTACTCTGGTCCTCAGCCTAGAACCATCTATGCCCTCCCACTCAGCCTGGGCAGATGGCCCTGCTCAGAACTAGGCAGTTGACAAGGGACATGGTAAGACGCAAGACAGGTCAGACCTGGTACTCCCAGCCTGCTCCTGTAGGTCTTACTACAAGGTAAGTGAGCTGGGGACCGCAGACACTGACAGAAGCAGACAATTGGGCGGTGCCACTTGGGGGCTCCTTACAGTGACTCTTGGACCCAGCCGGGCCCGTCTAATGCCTCTGGGAAGTTCAACTGAGCCAAGGAACAAAAAGGCTGCATTTTGTTAAAAAAACATGTGTTTCATAAAAAAACCAACCAGGAAAAAAACCTAGTTCCTAACGCAAAGAATATACTCCAACATTCTTTGCTCCAGGAGACACCATTTACTGGAAGGCATAGGGCTGTCCTGGGGCACAGCTCCTTCTCCTTAGCTGGTGGCTCCACTGGAGAAAAGCTAACAAGTTCAGATTCCGAGGGCAGAGAGGCCTTAGAGGAGGAGCATCAGTGCCTCACACCCCGTGGGTCAAGCTCTGGGAGATGCTATGACCACTTGGTTAACGGGTGCATGAAAGGGGCCATGGGCTAGCCAGGCCCTTCCTGGGAAAGGGAACGGAAGACCTGGGGTCCTGGAAGCCCTCCATGCCCTAGAGAGGCAAGGCAGGGCCTAAGTTTTCCTATTAGAATTGAAAGTACAAAGAGATGCTGAAGGGACTTGGGTTAGGACAGTTTGGACAACTGGGCTTTCCACTCTGATCATGCCTTGGGGCCTCAGCAGCCAAGTAGAGATTCCAGAGCGGCCTGTCACAGGTACTCCCGTTAGCCCAACCTAGGTTTGGTAAGACTTCCTTCCTGTACTGAGCTGGCAGAGACAGTGGATACATGTATGTAGAAGATGTCCCTTCCCTGGTGGACGTTGTCCTCTGATCTCATTTCACCTTAGAGGTCAGGCCCTTGTTGAGCAAGGCAAGCTCACACCAATTCTCTTCTTTACAATCAGCTGGGCTGGGATGATGCAGCTTGATTCCTATGATGCTCCCCAGTCTCCTTCTGTAGAGTCCTTGTTCATCCCATAGCCCAGGAGGAAAAGGAGCAGTGTGGTACTGGGACCAAGGGTGCAGGCTTCCACTTCCATTGGTAGTCCTTGTATTGCAGGTAGAATCCACACATTCACATACAGGCCTCTTCCCCGGGAGGGTGTGCAGCTGCAGGCGCAGTACAGGTTGGAAGGGGTAAGTTAAAAGAGACTGGGGGAGGTTTGGGCAAGTGTGTCATGGTCTTGGATATACTGCAAGATGTCCATTTCATCCATAGCTTGGATCTGTTGCTGCTTCTGTGGTCCAGGACCAGTTTCTGATGGACCCACAGAGGGGGGCACAGTTGGTTTCCTGGGCAGTGCTGGCTTCGCTGGAACTAGAGGCTTGGGCTTAGTCTGGGGCTTGGGTTTAGGTTCAGATCCTAGGTTCAGAATCTGGTCCAAGTCCTCTTCAACTCTAGGAAACCAAAGAGAGCAGTCCTGGAATATAACTATGTCCATGAAAGGAATAAGAGCCTGGAGCAACACCATCCTCACTTAGGCATGGGATAGCTCCCAGCTCGCCTCATGTCAAGGTATTGCTCACTGGACCATCCACCCAGCACTGAGAAGCTCAAGGGCAGGTCTTTCTGACCCTCCACCTCCACAGCAGCCAGGGTAGAGGCAGACCCTTGGTGGTGACTTCAGGCCTGCTGGTGTCTTCAGGGTACCCAGCCCTTTAGAAATAACTGTCTGCTGTCTGGTACAGACTCCTGACCTTCACTTAGCAGTTGAGAATCATTTGTACTCTCTCAAATCCTTACTTCCAGGAAGGATATATATGTGTCTATTTTATAGACAGGAGTTAGAGTCTGAGAGGCTGGGTGGCTCACTGAGAGGGCACTAGGTCGTAGTTGTGGTGAGTCACAACCTTGTTCTCTGACCTGGGAGGTGCACCATGAAGCTGAGTCAACTCCACCCAGAGAAGCAGTAAACACGGACGCTGAGCTGCTGCGGCACAGGGTCTGCTGGCTGAGGTATAGCTCTGTGAGTCACCCGGGTTCTAGAGAGCCTTGCGAGGCTGGAGTGGACTCAGCCAGGACTCATCAGGATTGGGTCATGTGAGTCTGGAGTAACGACTCAGCACCCAGGTGGTTCACAACTACCTGTAACTCCCGTCTAAGGGAGTCCAATCCCTCTTCTGACCTCTGAGAGCATGGTACACGTGGTGCAGAGACAGAAATGCAGGCAAAACAGTCATACACACAAAGTAATGTAATAAAAATATTCAAAAAGATTGGGTGATGGCACAGCCCTCAGATGGCCCACTGGCTGGCAGGACTGCGGCTTCAGTAGTGATTGGCAAGGAGGAGAGCATGCCTGGGTACTGAACAGCCAGTCAGACGGCCCACTGCTCACCTGTCCTTAGCCTGGGGGAACTCGTGTTGTAAGTTCCCAGAGGGGGAACGCCATCTCGAAACCAGATGTGCAACACAAACCTCCCTCGACCCACTCCACCCCGTGAGCCCACTCAGCGCTGTGATAGACACAGCAGGCCAGGCACTTCCGCACTCTTCAGTTTGTCTGATGCGCTCTCAAAATAGTGGGAGCAGATACAAACCCCGTTTGACTGCGGCTTGGATTCCATGAGGGTGACCCATAGGAGGCTGGCTTTCTAGAGGGTGATCGCCTTCTTGGGAACTCCTGCATAGAGGTCCCTTCTCCAGTTTCAGGGAGGGGCTGTCCCCTGTGCTGAGAGTTATCTCTACAGGTGCCCTTCAATCATGCCAGGCTAAGTGAGTTCAGCACAGCCGTGGAAAGCAGAGGACCTGGGAGGCCACTTGGCTTCTCCACGTTCTGGTTCCTCATCTCTAGGAAGGGAGGGGAGCATTAGGGTTGCACAGCAGATCTGAGAGGGTTGGCGTCTACTTCTTATCAGGCAGCGCCTCAGCAGGTGGCCTCTCTCTCAGTCTGCCCACCTATAAAGGAGGGGGTGGTTCATGCTCCTCTGACCTCACGGGGATCCTTGTAAGGACCAAATAAAACAACCCTAGAAGTGCTTTGCAAATCTAAGGGCATACTGCACACACTGACTTGGACTGACAGTCACGGAATGTTAAACAGAGCAGAGAGTAGCTATAGTAGAGCTCCCGCAGAGCACCCCGACTCCTGACCGGAAAGGATCTGGATAATGACAGGGACCCAGAAGCAGTCACTGATGGTTAGAGAAGATGGGGAAGGGTTCCTATGCAAAGGAGGAAGAAAGATGGCCCTGACATGACTTGGCAGGATCCTTTGCCAGAGAGCAAAGGCTGAGAACAAAAGGATTGAGAACAGTATGCTGGAGGCTGTCTGCCCTGGGCAGTGTGACCTTGCAGAGGAACAAGAGTACCCCAGTAAGGACTGAGGTGGGGGAGGGGACAGGAGTGGACAGAGGAGCATTTGGTCTGAACAATGTCCTGGTCCTACAAGGCCTGAAAGAGTCCCAAGTGAGCACAGAGCAGTGTGGAGAACTAACTGCCTGTCAGGAACCAGTGGCTTGGGAGCTCTGGGTTGCCCTGCCTGCTTTCTGGGGTGATCGTGACTTTCAGAGCCTGCTTATGGGGGGGCAGAGAAGTGAGCAAAAAGTCTAGGCACAGAGGGAGCGGGTGGGCCAGTTTCCAGAGAGAGCAGGCACGTAGGGAGATGTAGGGAGGTGTCCACAGGAAGGCTGCTCCTGCCAGTCTCTGGTGCAATGTGTTTCAGCTTTCTCCAGGCAGCCATTGTGTCTTGACTCACTGGGTCCCGAGTTGGCTTCCTTACGTCCTCGAGAGGACATCAAGGGTGCCCACAAGATGCTCAAAAGGGCAGAACTATATTCAGAGTTCTTTGGAAAGCCGGACAGCAGCTAAAGGCCTGAGACCTATTTTAAGCATAGCCACGACTCTCTGGAACAAATCACAGCAGGGTCTGCTAAGGTTGGGAGGGGTGCCCTGGGTGGCCAGCCACAGTACAGCCAGCATCGCCACGCTTAGCGTATGGATGGTTACACAGACCCCTCAGATCACGTCTAACTAACATGAGGTTCAGTTCCTCTCTCTTCCAGACCCAGGTGGTATGATGTCCTGAAGTGTTCTGTGCCCCGGAGCCGTAGCTCTCTCCTCCCTCCCAAGCCCCCACGAAGGGCAGAACTCAGCTACAGATCAACTTTGAGACCTGGGATACAGGTTTCTCGAACTCTGCTTGGTTCATTCACCAGCTCCGACATTGCAGCCTTGGGAGAACTGAAGCTTAGGTAAGTGGCTAAGAGAGCGAGGAGTGGAAGCCCCCCCCATCAAAGGGAGTCCAATGACTGCCTCAACAGGAACAAGGTAGGCACAAAGAATAATAAATTCTGGCTGCTGCTCTCAAGAAGCCAATTCTTCACCACCAGATGTCTGTTAATGGAGGCAGGGATGCAAAGCCCACATTCTCCGAGCCGTGATTCCCAGGGGGCTGTGCAAGACTGTGAGGCATAATGAAAAGGAAGGGTCCCAGGGACCAATAAGGCCATGAAATGCTGCGTGACAGTGTTTGCTTGTGCATAAGCCTGCTTAACGCGGATGTCAGCTGGCCACGGCATCCTGTGGAAATCGCCTTGAGACACCCACAGAACAGTGAATGTGGGATGGAGAGAAAAGTAAAGGTTTATGGTAGGTAGGGCTGCCCCCTCTAGCATATACCCAGTCACCAGACTACCCCATGCCTCAGTTTCCTCCCTAATGGGATAACTATGATCCTGGCTCCTCCCAGGCAGCAGGATGTCAGGAGCCTGCACACACGATGAACAATGAGCTAGTGAACAGATGCCAGGGGCCTCTGAGAGGTGTAAATACAAGACGCCATCAAGGTGACTCAGGCTTGGCAGGCACTTAGAGGGCTGTGTAATAGCCCGGGGCTGCTAACGAGGGGTACAGATGTCAGCCTCCAAGGACCACAGGCTTTGCGTTATCTACACTGCTCCTGGAAAGAGGCTGCTCGGCTTCATGCATATGACCAAGCACTCGCTGCTTTCTGGGGGCATGGATTGGGAGGTAAGGATACCACTGTGGAAGCACGGTGTAGCGCAAGAAGTCAGGGAGACCCCACAGCCTGAGGCAGGAAGTCAGGTCTCCCAGCCCTTCTTCTCCAAGGACTCAGGGCTTCCACTGGCGCTGAAAGGTGGTGACCGAGGTTGCCTTGGGCAAGTGATATTTCCTACACTGTTTTCTGTAAGTGCGGAGAACAGGTCTCATCGTAGGGGCCGTGTGAAGGGTGAATAAAATTACCTGTGGTGAGGCAAACCTCCTACAACTCTGAACACACAGCAAGCTCTAAGGAAACAGACAGTATTTCTTTCACATCTGACATCAACCTTCAGGTAATAAATTAACCCTGACGTTCCCTGCCCTCTGACAGGACCCTTCTGGAGGACTGGTCACTGTTCTCTCTGAACACGAAGGGTCAGTTTTATTTGTTCCCCAAGCCACTTATGCCCATTACACTTGCTCATGAATTAGATAGTTTAGTTATGCTATTCCCTGAAAGGAGCTATCAAAATGGACGTGTGAAAAGGAAAGGAAGGTAACTCTCTGGGGAACCAGTGGGGCTGCCCTGGTTGCTGACAGCAGCCTCCCCCAGCAAATCCTCGCTCCCTTTTAGCCACTCATGGCTGCAGGACTTGGCCAGGCCTGGATCCCTCGCTTGTGGGCTGAAGCTAGGAAACCACTCTCACACTTGGGTAAGAGCTACTGAAGTCTCTGGGGACCACAGTACCTGAACAGCTCCTCGGAGGTGTCCCTGGGTGTGGGACCTCCACTCTGGCGCGCAGTTGGCAGCAGTAAAGGGTCACCCAGGGAGACAGCGCCACCAAGGTCAGGGTCATCAAACAGCTTCAGGGCTGTGGGAAGAAGGAGCAGAGGGTAAAAAGAAGGGCTGGTCTATCCTCGGCTACCAGACAGCAGGCCTGCTAAGCCTCCTATTGCACCCAAGTGAGTGAGCAACAGAAGCAGAGAGGTGGGAGACCCCGTAGAACAGGAGGGTGAGGTTCTTTCGGCTCTGTAAGATGTGAGGTTCCAGTCCTCCAGGGCTGCTCACTGTTGGGGTAAGTGGCTCCTCAGGATATTGCACCAGACCCCCCTGCAAAGTTCCAGCAGGACTGGACCTCTGAGCTTGCCCACAGGTACAAATGAGCAGGTGCTGAGGGGCAGCCACCAGCCACAGATCTTGCTAAGGTCATGAATGGGGAACAGGGGCAACAGACACTAAGTGTTGATAGGATCACCTTGATAGGACCACCTTCGGTAAGCCCAGGTCTTCTCAACCTCTCCCACCTGAGCCGCTCATGGCAGTACTTTGGGAGTGTCAATCATGTCTCTACTTGAAAGCTTATCTTTCCCCAGTGGAGCTAGCTAGGACCCCTGGCCTTTTGGGGTCCACCACTGCACTCCCTCCCAGGATGCCTGCTGTCCTATGGAAACCCATGTTTCTGCTCAGCCCTGAAAATGATTTGTGGCTGTGCTACATTTTCGGGTGATGCTATCTATGTATCCCCAGCTCCCTGTGGACTCTGAGATTTAAGGTTAGGGATCCGAGCTTGACCTTCCCTTGGTGGATGCTCACCAGGCATGGGATGAATCAGAAAGTTACCATCGATTCTCTCCCTGTGGAGGAGAACCTGGGCAGGCATGAGCAAGGTTCAGAGAGACAGGTGGAGGAGTCCCAAAGCTACTGAGCCCTCCCTCTGAACCCCGCACCATGCCTTGCAGTAGAGTCTATGGGGGTGGCATGCAGTCATTCAAACTAAACATTGTACAGAATAGTATGCACACCCAAGGTGGGCCAGCATCCTCTTTCCATTAAACAGTTCCAGTGCCCATGTGGCTACAGAGGGTAACCAGGAAACTATGTCTTTAAGCAACCAAAAAAAAAAAAAAAAAGTCATTCTCTCCCTGTATAGGACATTCATGGTAAGTGGTAAGTGTATAATGCCAAAATGTTCCAGCCTGTGGGACACTGGTTCTAATTGGCCAGCATAAAATCTCTACATACCTAATCTGTATTCCATCTAAACAGGACAAAGATGAGAACCACTTGCTCTGGGACATAAGCAGTCAACACACTCTAGGCCAACAGCAGGAACAACAACAGTACTTACAGTCCTGTGTGGTCTCCAGAGGTCTCTGGGGGGACGCTTTATTGCCTGGGCTGAAGAGCCCTGCGTCAGGGTCCACCTCCTCATCAAAGATGGTGAGCCGAGGTGCAGGTTTAGGCCTCATGGCCACTTCTGGGTGTTTCTTGGGCTTCTTGGAGCTGGAAATGAAACAAAGGTAAGGAGTCTCATGAGAGCACAGGTGGCCCATTGGTCACCCGCAGGTTCCCAGCTCGGCTGGGACTGTCTGGATGCCAAGGGTCATAGAAGAGAGAATCAGGTGAGGACCACAGGAAGGTCTGGGACAGTCCAGCCAGAGCAGTCTTAGCAGGGGGAGCAACCTCAGTGATCCTCAAATCTCCAACTCACAGGTCCTCTTGACCCAAGTGGTCAAACAGACAAGAGGAGGGTGACAGACAGAAGATGGTGTGAGCATGTGCCAGGAACAAGCTTGGCTATAATTTGACAATAGAGTGGAGGGACGCGGAGAGCTTAAAGCAGACACAATCTATGCTCGGGTGGGATGGGCACTGGGAAGGGTAGGGAGAAGCAAGGGGCTATCTGGATTAGACACTGATGGTCAGAACAGTCCCTAACTCAGACGGTCTACTCAGGTGTCATGCTATCACGTGACCGCGGGCCTGATAACATGCTTCTCTTCTCAAGGTGAGGGTACCTGTGAGGTGCCTCCTGGGGCCTGAGCTCAGAAAGCTGCCCTTCTCAGGCACTTGGACACGGGGCAGATGTGGCCTGTGGCTCAAAGTTCAAGGCACAGGGCCAAGAAGAGGCCTGTTAGTGACTTTTCTTCTTTCCATAACAAAATTGAAGTGGGATTTTCCCCGCTGTATGCTGTGAATATGTTTTATTATCATCAGTTAATAAATAAAGAAGCTGCTTTGGCCCATGGCATGGCAGAATATAGCTAGATGGGAAAACTAAACGGAATACAGGGAAAAAGAATGCAGGGTCGGGTGTTTTCAGGGAAGCAAGATGTGAGGTAATGCCACGGACACGTGGTAATTCACAGACTAATAGAAATGGCTTAATTTAAGATTAAGAGCTACCTAGAAACATGCTTGCGCCATCAACCAAACAGTGGTGTCATTAATATGGTTTCTGTGTGATTATTCGGGTCTGGGTGGCCGGGAAACAAAAGCACAGTCTCCATCTACACAAAATACCTAACAACAACACAACACAACACAACACAACACAACACAAAACAACTCCAGGAAGGCAGGGATTATTTGGATTTATGGTTTGAGGGTACAGTCCACCATGGTGGCAAAATCAGGGTAACAGGAGTATGACCTGGCTGATCACACTGTAGTCATAGCCAGGAAGCCAAGAGAGATAAATGTCGGTGCTCAGCTTTGCCCCTTTTATAAAGTCTGGGACACCAGGCCATAGAATGATGCTGCCCATATTTAGGGTCCATTTTCTAACCTCAGTTAATCCAATCAAGAAAAATCCTTTATAGGTAAGCCCAGAGGCTTGTCTTCTAGTTAATTCTAGATCTTGTCAAGAGCCGACAATAGTAACCACCACCCGGCCTAAGGCTTTGTTTCCCACACATGCCCTCCCTGTAGTGCACCTGCTGCCCTTCTGGCCAACGCTGCGGGTCCCCAGGGCAGCCTACTCCTCTGTGAAGTTCCTCTGGCAGCAACCCAGCTTGGCTCTGCTACATCTGTTCACTAACTGATGAGTTCTTGCCCTGGGATGCTTGCAGCCGGAAACTGGGGGTCATCGGGAGGCTTCTGGGGTATGCCACGGTTTTAGTTCTTGATCCAGGTGGATAAGGCAACCTTCATGGAGCTAGATCACATGATCTGGGTTGCCTTGTGACACTGCCTCCACACCAGAAACTTGGTTTTATTTTAACAAGTTGACCTCATGCCTGGGGGCTGCTGCCCACATTAGCCGTTTTAAGATTCCTGCAAACAGCAAGGTTTTTTTTTTCCCTTCTTTCTTTTCTTTCCTTTTTTTTCTTTTTTACTGGAAACTGGGATTGCTTTCGCCTGAATGCCTGGCAGCCAGTTCCACTGCAGTGAGGTCATCTCTGAGCTCATGTTGGCAAACTGCACAGACGCTGGCCATTGCCAAAAATCGTAGCAGGTCTTTGGGTGCTGCAAGGCCAGGGACTCTGAGCTGACTATTTCCACCGTCTGGAGGTAGATATATGTGCTGGCAGGTTTTTATGCCAATTGGACACAAGGTAGGGTCATCTGGGAAGAAGGAATTTTAGTGGAGAAAATGCCTCCATCAAGTTGACTGGTAGGTCAATCCATCGGGCATCTTCTTAATTGAAGACTGACACGGGAGGGTTCAGCTCACTGTGGGAGGTACCACCGCGAGGCAGGTGGTCCTAGGTTGTATAAGAAAGCAGGATGAACAAGTCACAGAGAGTAAGCTTGAGTCTATGGCAGCAGTACACTCCTCTACAGCCTCCCCATCAGTTCCCGCCTCCAGGTGCCTGCCTTGAGTTCCTGCCCTGGTTTGTCTGGATGATGGATGGACCACAAGTTGTAAGATGAAATAAACCCTTCCCTCCCCAAGTTGATGTTGGTCATAGTGTCATTCTGCCTAACCAGGAACATATACTGCTCTAGGAGATGGTGAGGAGAGGAGGAGGGGAAAGCAGTTCCTCATGGAACTCTGCTCATAGACCATGGTCCGGCCTGAGGAACAAAGCGGCAGAAATGGCAGGCGAGGCCGGCATAAGGCCAGAGGTAGCTAGCTATATGACACCATTAAAAGATCTGTAACCTAAGGGATAGACGGATGGGGTCAATCACTTCATCTGGGATTTGAGTCGATGGAGCCCTGAGTGTTCCTCCAGTGCTTCCTTAGGCCAATACCTCCACCCAGCTGTCCACAGACACTCAGTTCGCCCTCAGCACTGACAGGAGGCAAAGCTTCTGACCCATACGAGATACATTCTCTTTTCATCACCAGGGACTGGGCAGGGTCGGCAGCCCCTGACTTCCTGGTAGACCCGTGCAGATCCCAAGGGCTACCTAAAGAGGCATCTCGCCCTGCGCCGGCTGTGTGAGGTAGGGAGGGACCCCTGCAGGCATGTGTAAGCATGTTCATGCTGGTGTGCAGACTCCGGTTCTCCTGCTGCGTGCCTGACAGGAGACAGATGCACAGCCGGGCCATGTTCCGAGGCAGGCATGTAGCATGCGCAGGGAGATGCGGCAGCTGCTGCTGACAGCTCCAGAGCTCTGCTAGGCCAAGAAGTGTCTCCCTCCCTGTGGCTCAGGCACTTCTGGTGACAGTGATTGACACATGGGAGCAGCCTCCCCTCTGGCCACCCAGAGGCCGTGTGGAGCCATTCCAGAGTCATCCACCTCCCACAGCAACCAGTGATGGGCACCAGCTGCCCTGGTCTGGCAAGCAAGGGAGTAGCAGAGAGGGTCTCCAGACATAGCCAGCCCGCCTGGGTCTGGACAGAAGGCTGGAGCCCACAGCCCAGACAGACCACCTTCAAAGCCAGGGCGATGACACAACCAAATATGGCAACATTTTTTTTTTTCAATGATGCGACTTTTCTGCTTTACCATAAAGAATTTTTCATATCTTCACCTTAAATTTGGCTGTTTGTTCCAACTGCAGAACAATCTTAGGGTGCCACCAAACAACCTTTTCTGTGTGTGCAGGTGCACGTGTGTGCATGCCCATGCATGTGAGCAGAGGCCCAAAGAGAAGTCCAGCTGTCACTTCCCTGGCTCTGTCCACGGTGGTTTTTGAATCAGGATCTCTAGCTGGCCCGGAGCTCAGCAAATAAGCCAGGCGAGCTGGCCAGTGAAGCCCAGGGATCTGCCTGTCTCCGCCACCCCACCCCCAGGATTATAAACATGTCCTTGCACTTCAGGCTTCTTTATGTGGGTTCTGGGATTATTTGAGCCATCTCCCCAGTCCAGTAAAGACTTTCTGAACTCCATCCCTGGCCTGCTTGACCTGCAGCAGCTCCGTATGGGGCTTCCATAGAGCAGCAACTGCCAGGAGAGGTATCTACCCTGAGGGTGGGCAGCCTCACGGAATAGACGAGAGTGTCAGGGAGGGACTGGGTAGAAGATGAGCAGGGGTCAGCAGCTGTGACAGGCGGAGGCCTCAGGAAGTGCAGGGAGGGGTGAGACAACTTGGCACACCTGGGTCAGTAGCACTGTCTTTGAGCCCATTTTCTTTATTTGGTAAATGGGAATTAGTAGGGAGATCTGCGGAAACTCTCTGTAGTCTGTATGCAGCTAGCACCGGACAGGGCCAGGGGTTTAATGCTGTTTCGTGATGTTTGGCTTATGAACTTAACAAGGACATAGGCTTGGGGTGAAGAATCACCCCGGAGAGCCCTCACTGCTATGGAGCCCAATGTCATCCTCACAAAAGCAACAGCCTAACTCTCCAGGTTTCCCAGAGACAACCCCTATCCCAGGGACCAGTACCTCGGCAGTGAGTCCCTCTTCTTACATTATGGGTGACACCATTTCATTTTCTCTGTCTCGTCCCCACCATGGACCACCAGGATACCAAGTGGTGTCGCCCGCAGGGGACCATCCTTTGCCCTGCTCACGCTGCAGTTATTCCGAGAGACAGAACATGCACAAGAAGACAAGGGCCGCTTCACACAGATACTCTGACCAGAGCCTGCAGCCAACAGCCCAGGAAGCCGAACCAGCAAACAGCCTCCACGACAGCCAGTCCCCAGTGGCCAAGCGTGATCAATACCTGCCAGGCTGTCTAACTGTCACCTTCACTTCCAATTTAGTGGGACCAGTCACAGAAAACAAGTCAAACACACACCCTTAATGGATTCCCTAAGACCTAGGACATCTTGCTTTTATATGCCCATGCTGACAGACCCCAGTGACAATCCAACCCTGCCAGCCCTTCTGTCTAATGAGAGGCTTCTCATGTCCTGCCTGGCAAATGCAGGTGCTGGTGATCAGATCCACCCTGGCTACTGCAGAATGAACAAGCAGTCTTTGTTTCCTCTTATCTGAGGAGTCTCCTCCTCCTCCGTCCCCATCAGCATCCCGCACTGTTCTAGCCACTGGCATGACTGAGGAAGTGGGCTGCCACCGTTGAAGACTGTCCGTCACCTGCGTCATTCAAGCAGATAAAAACAGAGAAGTCAGCCAGGCAGTGCTGGTGCATGATGCTAGTTCCAGCACTTGGGAGGCAGAGGCAGGAAGACAGAGCTCTGAGTTCGAGGCCAGCCTGGTCTACAGAGCGAGTTCCAGGACAACCAGGGCCGCACACAGAAACCATGACTCAAAAAATAAGCAAGCAACCAAGCAAACAAAAACCTGGAGAAGTCCAGACCTGGCATAGGTAGAGGTCTCAGCTGGATATGAAGAGTCCTAAAACACCCTCCACCCAGCCGCCGCAACCCATCAGGTCACAGAAGCTCCTACTCTCAGGATGCCCTGGTTTCCTACAAACGTTCCTCAACTCTATTACCCTGAACACCGAGTCCAACCTCCTACCGGACATGGACTACCATGCTATGGATGGCTGATGTTGGGGGCAGCCTTGAATAGAAGGATGGTAGACACGGCCCCTCACATGACTCGATCCGGAAGGGATCAGGTGAGCCTTTGCTCCAGCAAGAGCTCAGCCTAGCACACTCTTTCTCCACAGGGGCAGAGCTGTGGGAGGCAAGCCCACCACCTCCAGGTGTACAGGTGCTCCTGACAGGAGGTACAAGCCGGGCCTGCACATAAACTATCACCTGGTGCTGAGATTTGCATAACAAAAAGAGGTAGGCACACAGCCTTCCACAGTTCCAAGACACACAGGCCTTGGGAAGAAGACAAACTAGTTGCCACATTTTACAAATAACTTTCCTTTCTTCCTTTTGACTCTTGGGCCTAGACTTTTAGGGGCTTTGGCGGGAAAGGTGAAAGCTGCCTGAAGGCTAGAGAGTCTTCCCTCCACACCACTGGAGGCCCCTTGACGGCTAGAGAGCCTTCCCTCCACACCACTGGAGGCCCCTTTGCTCCTGAAACCCTAATTGTTTCGCAACTGAAGAAGTCACAGCTCGGAGTTCAGCAAACTGCCTGTGGCCAGCTTCAAAGGTAGGATTTGAATGCTGAACCCTATTTTGGGGGTGATCATACATCTTGGAGTTCCAGCTTTCAAACTGTGTGCTTATAAGAGGCCCCAACCTTTTCCAAAGCTATCTAGGGTCACTTTAGGGGACAAAGATCTAGTTCCCGTGTCTCTTTGAATGAAGGCAATTCTAGTCGGGTCTGTTTTTTACATTCTGAGTCTGTGTGAAGTTTTTCTCTTGAAAAGCAGCCTTTGCTACTGAAATAGAAAGGGTAAAAACCACTGTGCTAGCCACGGTCCCTGGAGTCCCTGGACTGAGGCTGGGCCAGGAGCAGGAAGGACCGGCATGGAAATACAGTAGTGAGGACAGCTGTGCCCCTGGGCTGAAAGTTCTGACTCTGCCCTCCTCACTACTTCGGGGTGAGCTAGGCCTGGAACCATGGAGGTACTACTGGAGGGGGGGGTCTCCACTGCTCTCAGAGAACCTGTTTAGTGGGGGGTAGGCAGCAGAGGGAGTCAAGAGGAGCAGGAGGATTAGGAAGAGAGGCATTATGGAGGGGGGTACCCCACCCCTCTGCACTGTGTAGGAGCACCTCTCAGACTTCGGCATACGTTGGTGCCTGGGCTGCTGCAGAGTGAGTGACCATGACTCACAGAAGAGGGCTCACTGACAAGGGCTCCATGCAAGGGCCCAGGGCGCCTGGGAAACTGTATCCCCACCTGGCTCCAGGCAGAAACACAGGTCCTAACTGTGCTCTGATGTAAAGGCTTAGCCAACAGAGGCCTGGGCCTCCTGGCTCAATCCCCAAGTTCGTGCTATTTGTTTAGCAAGAGGCACCCAAGGAAGGACATTCCAGGGTTACTGGAGGGCAGCAAGACTGAAACTACCCCATCCCCCCAGCTCCTGCCATGGATTCTATATGCTGGGTGAGGAAATCCAGAAGCAGGGGTTCATTCTTCAGACATTAAAAAATGGAAAGGTCATCCCAGAGCAGAAATTTGATTCAAATACAAAAAGTCAAGAATTATTTTCATACTCAACACAAGCAGTTACTTCACAGAAAACAAAGCAAAATCTATGGAAAAATAATGATAAAACAGTCTCCAAGGAAAAAAAGGTCTTCACTTGAGTCCTGGGCCCTCCCTTTTGATGGTCTGAGAGGCCAGCCTCACAGACAGGCAGGGGCAGGAGCCAGCTGTGTCCTCTGTCACTAGGAAGCAAGCTGGAAAAGAAGTGGCAGGCAGAGTGGTGCTTTGATGGGCCGGATGACAGAGAAGAGAGGCCTAACAGGGTCACTGTGTGGGCCCCATGGAGCCTTTCTCAGCCAGAGCCCCCAGCAGAACCTTCAGGGACCTGGCTCTGACGCCATTACTTAGATGAACAGTTCAACGGAATGAGGACTCTTTACCCAGGAGTTCCTCGAGTTACTCCTCCTTCAAGCAAAAGCCGGGACCTGATGGTGCCACACTTCCAGTGCCTGGGCCTGAGGGGCCGGCTCAGAGTCTGAGGGAAATAAAGCATTGGTCTAGAGAGAGCCCTAGCAAAGCTGCGGAAAACACCCAACTGCAGAATCGCAGATCTGAAACAATCCCACTGTTAAGGAGATGAGAAGGTCAGAAATACCTGTTCTGGGGAAAGGGCTTTTACCTTTTGCCTCCGTTTCCAATTTTCCAATCTCTCCCAATGACCAGGGTTTTGTTTGTTTGTTTGTTTGTTTTAGAGTGAGGATGAAATATGTCTCTAGCGCAAGGCACAGTTTTCTCAGAGCCACAAAGACGCTAAAATAGAGTTAAATACGAAAAGTATGCATGACAGAGAAAGGCCTGGGACAGAATGTTAATTGGAAAAGCAGAGTGAGAACCAGTATGTACACTATGCTAGAGTCCAGAGGGCTCGGGCCAGAGTCAGGGGAAAAAAAACTCAGAAAAGACAAGGAGTGATGCTGTCTGAATGAGCTAGGGTGTGGGCTTTTCTCTGCTTTCCAACAGTGTACCAAGGCTGACTTTCCCTAGTCGGAGGCTGGTTAGAGAGACAAAGAAAAGCCAGGCCAGTCAGGCTCCCGCTTTGTGCCAATCTCTCCCACCCCAGCAGACAGTCCTGAAATGGAGCCTGAGCGCCTCCCTGTGGCCACAGCAGGGAGCGCCTGAGGTTGAGCACAAGGAAGGCTGCTCCAGAAACGTCCTGAGAGCTGGGGATCTGAGCTTGGGAGCCAGGCGTGCTGTGTGTGCAGAGGAGCAAAGGAACTCAGACTATAGGCCTCTAGTGGGCAGCCCTTCTGTCCAGGAGTGGGAAACTCGACTCTTCAAGTCACTGCTGTGTCATATACGAAGTGCACTGGTTACTAACTTACTTATTTACTTCATCCATCCATCTGTCCATCCATCCACCCACCTATCCTTCCTTCCATCTGTCCATCATCCACCCACCCATCCATCCATCCATCCATCCATCCATCCATCCATCCATCCATCCATGTCAACTTGACACAAACTAGAGTTACTTGAGAAGAGGGACCTCAGTTGAGACAATGCCTCTATCAGATTGCCCTCGGGGATGCATATAGTGCATTTTCTTGAATAATGTCGGATGTGGGAGAGCCCCGTCCTCAGGGGGCAGTCCCCCTTTGGGAGGTGGGCCTGGGATGTAGAAGACAGCAAACTGAGCAAGCCCGGCAGATGCAGCATCCCTTCATGGCCTCTGTTGCAGCTCCTGTCTCGCTTCCCTCAGTGACTGGGACCTGGGAGTTGAAGCCAAGGAAACCTTGTCCTTTCTTCCCCGAGTTGCTTTTGGGCATGGTCTTTATCACAGAAGTAGAAACCAAACTAGAACACCAGGCTTTGGCCAAGTCCCTGCTCTGAGGAGTCTTGACTTCTCCATGCGTAAAAACCCTCCCTAGCTCTGCAACATTGCCAAAAGATGATCACTAGTGCTTCACCCCCTCGTTCTGCCATCTGGGGCTGTTTGGATGAGCTCAAGACACCTGACTCTGGACTCCAGTGTCCACCACAGAAAACAAAGTCAGCCTCACAGGGATCTGTCTCCTACGGGTGCCAGCAATAGTCCCAGAAAGCAGTTTCGAATGTTCTGGATCTTTTCACAAATGAAGGAGCCATCGGCACAGAGTGCGCTTAGCGAGGTTTCCTACGTTCTCAAGCCTCGCTAGGTCTCATATGAAGCACATACACGTGTGTCCTAATTTACCACACACTGACTGCAGGTCACAGCCAATTTCAGAAGTGCTGTCTCACAGGTACCACGAGCTCCTCCATGCAAACGCCAATTAGCTCAGTTCCTGGCACTGAGAAAGCTCGCGAGAAACCTCGCTTATTATTCCTGACAGAGCCGATAATACCAACGGGTGTCACATGGGACCTTAAGAGAAAATCTGGCAGGAAGGGGAGTCCTCCAGGTGCTGCTTTCCCAGAATCCAGCGGCCCTTACCCCCCAAGGGCACAGAGCTCCCTCCAGGTGGTCCCAGGCTCGCTGTTGCCCGCCTAACACCCGCCCCTCAACTCTGCCAATAGACTAAGAAATTCAAGGCAGCACTTGCCAACCCCAAGAGCATTTTCCTACCCAAAAAAGGAGCCACTTTGCTAACTATGTTGTTCAGCCAAAGGCTGGTGCAGCCTCAGAAGTCCATTTCAGCTTGGCACGGCTCCTGGTTACTTAGAACGGCAGATGGCGTGAGTTCAGACAATGCCCCATTCTTAACAAAATAAAGCCCAGGCAGGGTCCAAGGTCTGGGTGAGGCCTCTAAGAAGTGGGTATTATAGAGTTCTCCCCATGTCACCCTGGTATCCTTACTGCCTGTCCCTTGTGGACCAGACCCCTCCTCCTCACAATATACACACTGGCTGGAGACTACTGGGGACCTCTGCCCAATGTGACGCCTCATCTCCTCTGTGGTGGGCTCACAACCTTGCAGTCCATGTTCCACATGTCACACTTGGGGAGGACAGTCCATGCCGAAAGGGTGGTATGCTGGGGACCTCATCTTGTATGTCACCACACTGAACATGCCTTTGTCTAATACTTCAGGGGCTCTAGTTTCAGGCACCCTCCCCTGTCTGTATCCTGAGGATGGCATAGGAATTCCCAAGACCCATCTGTCACAGCGTGAAGGGTGCCCCGGGCCGTGGTCTAAACTGCTGGAGCGGACCTTATGATGACAGCTAACGCGAACACCTACGCATGCATCCTAGATAATCTCCCCCAGTGCTCCACGCAGTAGGTACTGTTGAGAGCCCATTTTTACTGAGGAAAACTGGAGAAAGAGGCAGATAGCCAGGGAGCCTTGGCGACTGAAGGATGGAGCTGGAATTCAGGCCCCAGCGGCAAGTGCTCAAACTCAGTGCCAAGGCAGCGCCATTCTTCACCTTGGGCTGTTGTTTGCAAAGGAAGGAACAGCTGAGACGCAGCATGCGAAGCACATAGCGTTATGCTCAGCACAGAAAATATTAGTCTATTAGCTGCTCTTCGCTTGAGCCAAGAAGGGGAAAGAGTATTCTGGGATGGCTGAGTAGCTGGTTTCCATTAGGGAAGCCATTGTGTTCTCAGCCCACATCCACTGGAGGTGGGGGCTGTGGCAAGAGATGTCTGGCTGTGCATCTCCTCCTCCAGCCTGTGCCCTGACCCCATTTCCAGCACAGAGTGGTCCTTGTAGCCAGGGCTCAGGAGCGACTCACTGATTGGCTGGACGCATCAGAGAGGCGTGAAGCAAAAGGGGTGCCTAGCTGGTTTGCCTCTCCGTCTCCTATGGACCATGTGTGTGCATGTCAAGGGGACCTTGTCTAGTCACTGTCACAGGTGACTTACAACCACAGAGTCATAGGTGTCCAACAGTCCTGGAGGAGCTGAAGGAAACCCTGCCTTACAGACGGAGAAGCACACTCAGGGGCAAACAAGTCACATTGGCACTCATCAGCGAGGAGAACCCAGGACCCAGTGCCAGATTGCTGGGTCCAGCAGGCTGTACTACTGAGCTACCATGGGGCTTTCTGCGTAGTTAGTCACAAATGGGGGACCTGACGAGGGATGGTAGGTGTAACCCTTAGGTGGAGCAGCGTGAACTCTCTTGAGCACACCAGATCAAAGTCCTATGGCCCAGGTCTCTTTGAGCCCAGGACCTGGGAAGCAGTGGAGACCTACCGCATGATGCCCAGGGGGTCGAGCGCCTCTTCCTCCTCCTCTTCCTCCAAGGACTTCTCCACATCCTTGTTACTCAGGCCCAGTGTGGGCGGCTGCATGTCATCCTGCTGCTCAAAGAAATCAAAAGCCTCATCGCTGTCCCCTGGCTGGCTGGCCGCGTCACCCAGGACGGAGGGATCTCTAGTGGCAAGGCCCGCAGCCCCTGCAGACCTGGTTCCTACGGGAGAGGAAAAGAGAAGCCTGACGCCCACTTTCAAGGAGATATCTCCACACCCACCTTCTGAAGCCAGGTTCTGACGGCTTCCTGAAACTTCCTGGGACCCCAATTCCGAGAGTCTGGGAGAGGGCCAGGCTCTGTGCTACCCCCTCAGCGATGCTGGCACCAGGGGAGGCTGGTGCGGCCTAGCCGTGGGGATGTCAGAATAGGCTGAAGGTAGGAGTCAGAATTTCTGTGGCCCAGTGTTGTGTGAACTTTGCCCAGGGAGACATGGACCACTCTCTGTTCATCCCAGATAGAGGACCACCTGCAGAACAAAGGGAAGAGTCCACCCATGTCTAGCTTGATGTGCTCAGTTTAACTGGGGTTACTTACAGGAGCGTCTTATAAACAGCTATACCATGTTAAAAAGGGGGGGGGAGAGGACTCCTTCCTTCCTAACAGCTTGTCTATCTGTCCATCCCTACATCTATCCTGTCCATCCATCCACCCCTCCCTTCCTTCCTCCCTCCATTTACCCTGTCTATCCATCCACTTGCCCACCCATCCATATATCAGTCCATACATCCTATCTGTCCGTCCGTCCGTCCATCCACCCATCCATCCATCCACTTACCTATCAGTCAGTCAGTCTGTCCCTCCATCTGTCTTATCTGTCACCTGGGGAGAGGTGGAGCCTTCGGAGTGCCTCCAACATCCAGGAGGGAAAAAAGTAAACAGACCCATCTTTTGTGCTTCACATACAGGGTAGTGATCACAGCTGCTAAGACTCCGAGAGAGCAGCAGCTGTGCCGTGCCAGAGGACAGCATGCCACAAAACTCAGACTCAGCTCTACCACAGAAAAGCCAGGCCGGTGCCCAGCAAACCCGCTGGTGAAGCACACCAGCCAGTGTACAATGAGGCTTGGGCGGGACTGTCTCTTTCTCAATGCTTTGCTATAGTAAGTCCCCGCCAGGGACTCTGCTGACCTAACCATAGGCAGACAACTCCAGGAGCTGCGTGATCAGACTTCTACCTGAACGAGTGCGGTGAGCATGTGGGAGATTCCAGAACAAACCGCGACCATCCCAGGACAACTGGGCTGACATCAGTTCTCAAAGCATGAGAGGCAGGAGTTTGTGGTAAGTTCAGTTCAGAAAGGGGAAGCAAGCCCCCAGAAACAGAGGCTTGGCGTCACTGCAGCATCTGCACACGCAGTATCGGTGAGCATATCTGTCTGTGAAAGCTGGGAATAAACAGATAGTGCCCCCTCCCTGCCCCATGGACAGTTTGAGAAGCGTAGGTTTGGACTGTTTGTTCGTTTCCACACAAGCAGTGACTGGGTAGCCACTTTTTGAAACCTACTTAAAAAAAAAAATCACTCAGCCAGGCAGTGGTGGCTCATGCCTTTAATCCCAGCACTGAGGAGGCAGAGGCAGGTGGATCTCTGTGATTTCGAGGCCAGTCTGGTCTATGTAATGAGTTTCAAGACAACAGGACTACATAGTTAAGCTCTGTCTTAAACGAACAAACATCACTCAGTAGTTAAAAATCCTAAAAAGGGTTCTTCTTTCACATTTGGCTTATGGGAATTACGTCCCATAGAACTGTAGATCTGGAGATCCATGAGATCAGAAAAGAGCAAAGTTAAAAGACTGTCGGGAAAAGGGAGGTGGTGAGGAGAAAGAGATAGGCACCATACGTAGGTGTGGCCTGGCCCCATCATCCAGGGATGAAGGGCAGATGCTCACTCAGGGGGATGTAAGTAGACAGGAGTGCAGTATTAAAATACCACCCCCTGGATAACAGGCTCTGTTTGAAGCATCTCGTGTGTGTTAGTTCACACACCCCCAATCTCCAGTAAATTACTTCTTTTATTGAGAACACTGATGAAAGAGGGAATGGGGAGGAGGGCATCCTAATACTATAAATACAAGTTTGAGGTCCTTGGAGTTGGCTATAGGAGTGCCAGGTCACACCCATACTCTCTATGTGGGGTATGGGCTGATTGTGATATCCACAAGGGACCCAGTCAGCAGGTTGGATGGGGAGGCACAGTGTTCTCTGGATGCCAGGTTTGATTGGCAGAAGGCAGAGGGATGTGTACATGCAAGTGTCTAAGTGAAGGGAGATATATAAGGCCATGGCGAAGTCCCTCTATGAATACCTGCTGGCATCCAGTGGTTAGTTCCTTGAGGGCTGGGGCTCCTGCTTACCATCCAGCCCAGGAGGTCACTGAGGCCCAAGAGCTTTGCTAAAGCTTGCAGGCCATGGAGGGTGGCAATGGGCCGCCCACTAGGTCACAGTGGTGTGTGTGGGGGGGGTTTTGGGCTGCAGAGACCTCAGGGACACGGGACAAAGCCTCAGGTACCTAGGAATTCTAGCAGCTCTGGGCTGCCGGCCAACTGGGCATCCTTGGAGACACAGCGCAGAATTTCATCAAACATGGCTCTCCTTTCCCGAATGTCAGACTCCCCAACAAACAGGACCTTCCTAGGCAGCGGGGGCAAGCTGGCTGCTGGGTAATGATTGCTCAGTTTCTGGTAAAACTCCTCGATCTCGCTGTATTTTTTGGAGACCTGGAATGAGAGGAGTATGTGGTTTTCTGAGAAAAGAGCCAAGGGTAAGAAACTTCCTCACCCTGACCAGATATGTGCCTGGAGCAGGCCCGCCTATGCCCTACTGAGCTATGCGGCTGTTGCCCCCCAGCCTCACTCTCTGGTCCCCAGGGAGGTCTAAAGTCCCAAAGGAAGGATGCAGGAGTGGAGAGGCCTACGGTACTGCTTCAGGTTTTGTGTACAGCCCTTTACAGGGACCTATGTGTCCTGCAAATGACCATGGACTACACCTATTCTGTTCTATCTGAACAGGCCCAGAGCGAGTTCGGCACCTGGCAGGGGAAGGGTCATCTTGCGACAGCACATCTTGATCATCCTCTGACTTGAACTGGCCTTCTGGTGGGGCCTGTCCAGACATGGGGCAGAGCCGAGAACTGCCAAGCAGGAGTCCCTGAGGCATGGGTGTTCCTTGAGTCTCCAAAGGCAGCACCTGGCTTACTGCAGATCACAGGCTAACCGACGCAGTCGGTTATAACCACCTTCACCCCCTCCCACAGCTTAGCGATCGCTGCTTTTTCAAATACTCTTGTTATATGCACTTACTGACACAGAACTCTCTAGCTGGCTCTGAGCTTCATGCAGGGAGTAGCCACAGCCCTGTGGGCTTGTGCTGGGATCTGTACAATCCATATGAGCTCGGACAAAAGTCACGTGCCTTATGCCCTGGCCTTTACCAACGCCCTGGGTTTCCTCAGTCCCGGACTCGTTGGTGCTTCCCTGGAGGCTAGACCCATCTCCACAGGACGTATGTGGCACCGTTGAGGAAGGAGACATGGAGACCCGCACCCCCAGACCTGGCGGTACCGTCGTAAGTATGTACACTGGTGCGTGACTGGACTGAGGGTGGTCCCATCACTGAGACTCTGGAAGGGTGTGGCCCACAGCTCGTTAACCAGCATACCACCCCATATCAAGCCAACCAGGAGCTGGCTGTGCAAAGATGGTGGCAATGAGGGAGCTTCAGAACCCTCCAAACGGGGAGTCCCCTGGGATAGGAAGCTGTTGCCTATATTTCCTAACTGGCTCTGGAACTTTTCCAGGAAGAACTCTCGAGGAAAGAGGAAAGAGGATCCCCAGGGCACCAGCTTCTCAGTTTCCCACCTGAATTCCTGAGTTCTGAGGCTCTGGCAGTGGCAGCCAAGCCACAGTGGGGAGTGAGCACCCCCTGCTGGCCTAACTGCTCCCTGCAGGCTCTGGCTACAGACCCACAAAACAGGCAGTGTGAGCTGTAAGTCCCAGGGGCTCTGGCACCGTCCACGGCTCCCTCACCCACTCGTGTTCTAGGCAGAACATCAAGCAGCTGCCAGCAAATGTGACAAGAGCGACAGGGAGCTAAAGCATGAACACCAAAATACCCGGTGACTGTGTGTGGCAAGCATTGCGGAGCACTGGATCCACACCGGACCGACAGCAATGCTATCGCACGGTCCTCTGGTAAGTGTACACTGACTGCGCAATCAGGGTTCACGGGCACAGTCATACTTTATCTGAGGCTTCCAGGTCTCAGATACAGTGCCCTCGCGAAGGGGGGGAGGGCTGGTTTTATGCCATGGCTAACAATTAAATGCTTGCTTTTATTAAAAAAGTATATATCCTTCTAAGGAACGTAAATGAAATACGAATTCTTTTAGCTAACTCATAAAATCCCAGGGGGGTTTCAGACCTGGGGGCATAACTCTGGGCTACACCCTTGGATACCACGGCAAATGAGTTTTCCTTTGCCCTCTTAGGTAGTCAAGATCTGCGAAGCGCCACACCAGCGTGTATGCGCATGCCCACGCTTTGTACGCACCCCAGCATGCTTTCCACGGGGTGTGTGCATCAATGTTTAGGGCAAAGCAGCGCTAGTGTGGCATGTGAAAGTGTCCCAGGTGACCTTTCATTCACCCTGCCCTAACGTTCGGTCCTCCGTACAGGACACAGCAGGCTGCACTGGAACCCCAAGTGTCCCCAAGATGCTGCCTCTCCGTAAGGCCCCAGCATCACTCTTTCCCTTTCTGTCTGCTCGGTTCTGAATGCGTGGGTGCACTGAACTCAGGTAATCTGAAGTCAGGGCAGATTATTAGGAGCTGCAAACAGCTCCCCAGAGCGGATGCACTCTCAGAACATGGCAGATTCAGAACTATTGGCTAGTGTTCCACCTGTGTCCCTAGGAGTTGGTCTAAGGAGCAATCAGATGAAAAACAGCACTGTTGTGGAATGTCCCTTAAGGAAATATTTGTGACTTACACTATCTTTTTTTCTTTCATGTGCATTGATGGCTTGCCTGTGTGTATGCCTGTGGGAGGGTGCTGGATCCCCTGGAACTGGAGTCACAGACAGTTGTGAGCTGCCCCATGGGTGCTGGAATTGAACCCGGGTTCTCTGGAAGAGCAACCAGTGCTCTTAACCCCTGAGCCTCTCTTCTTCAGCCCCCTTACATAATCCTTATAAATTTGGTCCCTTGCTGTGACGGAGCTGCACACTCATCATTTTCCTTTCGTTTCACATGCCTGGAGTTATGGAACCAACTTGCAGCAGGCTTCTCCCTCCTGGCTCCCCTCACCTTAACCTTAGATCCTATCTTTCCTGCTCTCCAGGTCTGGACCGAAAGGTAAATAAAGGTGGAAACACATCATTCCTTTTTTGAAGTTCTCTGTTCCCTTAACTTCTGTGACTTTGGTCACCCAGCCTCACTTTTCTGCCCTGATGCCAGACTCAACTGCTGCTGACTCGCTGGTGTCTCCAGGATTTCTTCCTTGGGTCTTCTCCCTGCTATCCACTCCTAGCTCTTGACAAGACTTCCAAGCTGATGTCTCAGGCCCGGCCCACTTCTATGCTGGGCCTCCTGAGTCGACCCAATGGGTGGATTCTGCACTCACCACTGTCTCGAATCTGCTCTCCATCAGTGTTGCTGACCTTTGCGAATAGAAGCTGCACACTGGAAGTGCCTCACGCTCTCCTCGCCCCATCTACTGCTCCTGCAGACTTCCAGCCTGGTGGCTTTCTGTGTTGTCCCCAGAACCAGGGTCCTGGTCTCCTGGTCCCCATGCCTTGCTGTTACTAGACTCTCTGGTTAAAGGCAGATGGGACTGTCACGTCTCTGCTTAAAATGATTTGTCTGCGAGACAAGTGTAGGTCCAGCTGTGTCCTGCATGTCACCCACCCTTGTGCCCTCCCAAGACCATAATCAACCGCTCAGAGGCTCCAAATTCTCAGCCCCTTCCCAGCTCCTTTGCCTTCCTTCTGGGACACCTTTCACTCCTCCTCTGCTGTTCAGCACCCTCCCCCCACTTCTCTCTCAAGACAGAGATTTTCTGTGTAGCCCTGGCTGTCCTGGAACTCACTCTGTAGACCAGGGTGGCCTTGAACTCCTAGAGATCCGCCTGCCTGTGCCTTCGAGTGCTGGAATTAAAGGCGTGTGTCACCACTGCCCAGTAAAACCATCTATTCTTTAAAACGCTGTCCCGCCTTCACCTCTTCCAGGAAGTTTCCAGAATCTTCTCTTCTCTCCAAGGTGTATTAGGCTGCTCCCCTGTGCGCCTATCACATCTATGTCCTTCACAAGTCTGCCTTCCTGAGGACTCCCAGTATGGGTCTACTCTGATGTCCCAGTCATCGCACAGCCTAGCGCTCTAGACCCTAGGCACGCGTTGTGTAGGGAAGTGTCAGCATGCTGATGCTTCTGGACCCTGAGGAGCAGACACCCTGCCTGGGCACCCTCAGAGGATCATGGCTAGGGCCCTCTGCTCACCAAGAACTGGACAACATCTTCGGGCCGGTGCTTGGCAGACTTGAACACAGCCAGGCGGGTCACCACCAGGATCTGGTATTCCACGTGGCCAGACATCATCTTGCCCCGCACTTCCTGGTGCTGGGGCACGGTCAGGTCAAGGCCCGTGTGGACATTCTGGACTTGCCTGTAAAGCGAAGGAAGGCAGGTCAAGATCAGGTTCAAGCCGGCAGGCTGGGCCAGTGAGGCACAGGTTGGTCAGCCACCCATACCAGGAACTGAACTCCGCATTCTACCCCTGTCCCCTGTGGTACTGACCCTAGCGGCTGAGCGTACTGGCCAACAGGAATCGCTACGTCTCAGGCTTGGTTTCCTTACCTTCACACCTAGGGCTGAGCTGGATTAGAAAAGCCCACTTGTGCTTCCTCTGCCCCGTGTCCAGGCAACTCTGCCTGATTGGCACAATTACACTCCCCTGTCCCTCCCTGAAAACTCCTGACCATTGAGTTCAGGCCAGAGCAGGAAGCCTGGGAACAAGACCTCATCCAGACATAGAGTTCCCAAGATGTGGTCCCTGGACAGCATAAGCATCTGAATCATAAGCCTGAGGTCTGTTTGTTTGTTTTTATTTTTCACGATAGGGTTTCTCTGTGTAGCTTTGGTGCCTGTCCTGGAACTAGCGCTTGTAGACCAGGCTGGCCTCGAACTCATGGAGATCTGCCTGCCTCTGCCTCCAGAGTGCTGGGATGAAAGGCATTGAGCCACCACCACCCAGCAAGCCTGAGGTTGGTAAGGGCAGATCTCAAAGAGCTTAAGGTTTGCGTGTTATTCTACTTCATTTGCATCTGTTCATCTCTGCCTTCAGACACAAGCAGTCACAGACAACACCTGCACGGTCTGGGTGTGCTCCTGTACACCTGGAATTGTTAGTTCCCGCCGAGGGTCTGTGTGTGTTCCTGTACACCTGGAATTGTTAGTTCCCGCCGAGGGTCTGTGTGTGCTCCTGTACACCTGGAATTGTTAGTTCCCGCCGAGGGTCTGGGTGTGTTCCTGTACACCTGGAATTGTTAGTTCCCGCCGAGGGTCTGGGTATGCTCCTGTACACCTGGAATTGTTAGTTCCCGCCGAGGGTCTGGGTGTGTTCCTGTACACCTGGAATTGTTAGTTCCCGCCGAGGGTCTGGGTGTGTTCCTATACACCTGGAATTGTTAGCTCCCGCCGAGGGTCTGTGTGCTCCTGTACACCTGGAATTGTTAGTTCCCGCCGAGGGTCTGGGTGTGCTCCTGTACACCTGGAATTGTTAGTTCCCGCCGAGGGTCTGGGTGTGTTCCTGTACACCTGGAATTGTTAGTTCCCGCCGAGGGTCTGGGTGTGCTCCTGTACACCTGGAATTGTTAGTTCCCGCCGAGGGTCTGTGTGCTCCTGTACACCTGGAATTGTTAGTTCCCGCCGAGGGTCTGTGTGCTCCTGTACACCTGGAATTGTTAGTTCCCGCCGAGGGTCTGTGTGCTCCTGTACACCTGGAATTGTTAGCTCCCGCCGAGGGTCTGTGTGCTCCTGTACACCTGGAATTGTTAGCTCCCGCCGAGGGTCTGTGTGCTCCTGTACACCTGGAATTGTTAGCTCCCGCCGAGGGTCTGTGTGCTCCTGTACACCTGGAATTGTTAGCTCCCGCCGAGGGTCTGTGTGCTCCTGTACACCTGGAATTGTTAGCTCCCGCCGAGGGTCTGTGTGCTCCTGTACACCTGGAATTGTTAGCTCTCGCTGCGGGCAGTTACGTCATCACCTGTCGCCAGGTGCCTTTCTGTCAATGTGATGTGTGCACCCTTTAAAAGTGCCCGCCAGGCACAGCTCGCTCCCTTGCTTCTCTCACCTCTCTAGTCGGTTCTCTCTCTGGCTGTCTGCCTGCCTTTCTCATGTTCTCACTTCAAGACGGCCGGCCGTTCATTCTTTCACTATCCCTCGCCCCCAGTAAACCCCTTGCACTAACTCGCTTAGTGGCATACCTTAGCAGGACCCCCCCGAAAGGTACCCACTTCGCCTCTCTCTCTCTCTCTCTCTCTCTCTCCCCTTGAGACAGGAGCTCTCTGTGTAACAGCCCTAGAACTAACACTGTACCAGGCTGGCCGTGAATTTACAGAGATCTGCCTCCAGAGTGCTGGGAAAAAGGTGTGTGCCACCACTGCCAGGCACACCCTTCTTTTTTAAAATTCCTCCAGAAATCGCAAAAGCAAGTCGTTGGCAGCATGGTTCCGGAGCACAGTAGGCTCACCTGTGTCCTAAACCAAGCTGTTCAACTGCCATGTGACTACAGGTCCCTAGAGTCCCATTGCCCCTGGCTTACCATGATCTGGCTCACACTGCCTTCCACAGGCCTCAGCCAGACTCAAGGCCTTCCATGACGCCCCAGTCCAATGGTACCCCAATTCCTACCTGTGACCCGGACTCTTATCTAACACCTCCGTTTGACTGTCAATCATGGTCTACAATGAACCCGTCTGAACAAATGCCGATTCCCCTGTCCTACCTGCTCCCCGTCCCAGGAGGCAGTAAGCTCAGGATGGTAGCCCAACCACCGATCTCCACGTCCCCCGCCTCCCCTACAACCGGATTCAGAAGGCACAGAGAACCTAAATAGGCCTCAGCCCCTCTTCCCCTCTGTGGGGTTGCTCCACCCCAGCTCCACCTGGATTCCAGGCAGTGCCCGCAGAACATGGGTGCAGCAGCCAGAGGGTCTCTGTACCCCTAGTCATGGGGCCTCTCTGTCTGTGCTTTTCCATCACACTGAGAACGAGAAACCTCATTATCTTTCTCTATTGCTGGCTCTCCAGGGCCACCTCCCACTCTCAATGCTCCCTCTCCTTCAGGACACTGGCCTCCGGACTGTGGCTCTTGCAGTCTTCTCGGCTGAGCAGGGGTTAAGATTTCCTTTCCATAGTTCTCTCCCTCAGGGGGCTTCTCAAGTGTCTGCTTACCTGCCTTCTCTCAGAAAGATGTCCTTCAACCACACTGTATGAAACTCGATCCCAAGATCTCCTGTCTTTTTGCCTTCTTCCTTAGCATTTACTGTCCTTGACATAGCTTGGATTTTCCTATGGCCCACCTGTTCCCACCAAAGCCTCATTAGCGTATCCTAAAATCTGGACCAAGTGCTGCTAATCCCAGCACTCGGGAGGCAGAGGCAGGCAGATCTCTGTAAGTTCGAGGCCAGCATGGTCTACAAGAGCTAGTTCCAGGACAGAGACACCCTGTCTTGAACCTCGCCCCCCCAAAAACAAACAAACAAACAAATAAAAAAACCTGGACCAGTATCAGCCACAGAAGAGGCCTCTGGGAAAACACCTGCTGGTTGGATGCATGCATGAAGGCCTGGAGATGTCCAGCAGGAGGAGGCTGGAAATGTCAGTTGATCCTGGGTCCAAGGCCACTTCAGCGATTGCAAAGGTGTTAGCATTACTTGAAGGCAAGCTCCTTGGGTCTACTGTGACTATCAGAATGGCCTCTGCCCTCACCACCAGCAGTACTCTCTGTCTGGAACACCAGTCACTGAGGGAAGCCACCACTACCCTTCTTAGGCACCGGCGCCAAGTTCACGGCCATGGTTTTGCCTGGTGTGGCCCACAGGGACATGTACTGCTCCCATGCTTATACTTGTCTATGTGGAACCTCCATCTACAGAAAGGGAAACTGAGGCTCAGTGAAAGGAAAGAACTCACAGGACGACAGGGATATCTGATCTAACGCAGATGCGGCCCGAAGCCTCATTAACCAAACCAAGGAGAGAGCTTCCAACATCAGGGGTTATGTACAGAATTATACATTTCGAGACAGGGAGCTGGGAGTATAGCTGAACCTGTGGGTGTTATGTCCATTTACACAATAAGCTGGCGTCTTGGCCAGAGTTTGTGTAGGGAGAGCAAAGGCAGAGAATACGGATATCCTTGAAGTTCGCCATTTTAAAGTTACTTAAAAACCGAGGAACAAGTAGGATCACTCCCCTTCCAGCTTTCCCAAGTTCTCTCCCAGCTGGGTCCCTTAGGTGTGGCTCTGGGTGGGTGCGCACTGCTCTTGACCCTAATGCGGAAGCTCCTGAGCCCTCTCCAGCGCCAATGGCCGGGGTCTCAGCTTTACGTGGTGGCGCCCACCACGTAAAATTCCAGGGCAACTGGAACTTACTGGCCCCTTCCTCCCGCAGCACTAGCCACCCCGGTGCGGGTATCCCCTGCACGACCAGTTTGTTTGAGTCACCTCGTCCCTGGTGCTTAGCATCGGGCTGGTACACACAGAATTAGCACTGAAAGGGTTGGGAAAAATGACCCCCAAGTACGCAAGGACAGGGAATGGCTCCCTATCCCAGCCAGTGCCAGTCCCAGGCCCTTCTAGAGTCTTGAATGAGTGCTTGGCCTCAGTTTCCTTGTCTGTAAAACCAGGGACACTAGATGGCGCGCCACCTCACCCGCAGGGTAGTGGGGTGCACCGGAATAAACTGCCAGGTTGCTAGGGTGCCCGGGACGCAAGGGTCGGGGGTCTGGCTCACCTAGAGGTGACAAGCACCGCCGGGGACTGCATGTCGACTGCGGGCGGGTGGACGATCACGGGACCGAGCGTCACTAGCGTCGTTGTGTTCCGGCCCCGCCCAACTCGGGCTCTGCGCCACCTCCCCGACTCTAGTCCGCCCCCTGCTGGCGAGTCTTGCACCTCGCAGCCTCCGTGTCCTACGGGGCAGTGGGGTGCTTTGCTTTTCAGCCCTCCGCAGATGCCCCATAGTCACCTCGTAAACTTGGCACCTGATGCCATTTAATCCCAGTACATGCTTAGGCCTCTAAGGCAATAGGACTGCAGCCGCTAGTCCTCAAACCGCCCTCCTAAAGCTCGCTGCAAAAGACTGCAAAAGCATTCTCTCCTCTCCTGGGGTCGTTTTCACTTATGCAACCAATCACCCTCTTCCCTTTCCCCCTCTCCCCTTCCCGTCTCTCTCTCCTCTCCCCCAACCCCCTCCTCCCGTCCGTATGTTTAATTAACACTGCACTCATGAAGTTAAGGAACAACAACTTTAAGGAGTTTGTTTTCTCCCCGCCCCCCTCCATGGATTCCGGGGTGGCGGTTGAGCTTAGGTCACCAAGCTTGCAAAGACAATGCTTTCACTCACTGAGCCATCGCACAGGCAGGAACAGAGGTTTTAATGCACACCCCCTCGTCCCATCCTAAACCCTCCCCTCCTTTTCCCACCCTTCCCTCCCATCCCCTTCTTCTTCCTGCCCATTGCAGAAAGAAGTGGAGTCGGAAAGGGCTTTGTAAAGGAGCAGGTCCTAGAGAACCGAGAACTACTGAGCCAGAGTGGGACCGATATTGTGTGGGAGCTCCAGAGACTAGGGGATCCGCGGGATCTGAGCAGAGGAGGCGCAGGGGCCAGGGCAGGAAGTACTCAGAGTTTGAGCTTAGGACGCTGCACTGTCCTGGAGACCAACTCTGGTCATCAGAGAACTGCGTACAAGGGACGTCCTTGTGCATTAGTGTGAAGATGACAGACTTGTGTAGCACTCCAGAGTGGGGGAAACCATGAAGGCTGCTGAGCTGCAGAATAGGGCACAGGTGTGAGAACCCCAGGAGATGGGGGTTTACACGAACAGAGGAGTCAAGGTGCTGGAATAGGCTGAGATGAGGCTGTCTTTAGAGTGCTTGCCTGCCGTACAAGGGCATGAGCTTCTTGCCCAGTACCATGTAAACCCATGGTGGTGAGTCCAGCACTCAGGAGGTGAAGGAAGGAGAACCAGAAGTTCAAGGTCATCCTCTTCTCCACAGTCAGCTTGAGGTCAGGTCAGCCTGGGGGGAGAGGGAGGGAGGGAGGGAGGGAGGGAGGGAGGGAGGGAGGGAGGGAGAGAGAGAGAGAGAGAGAGAGAGAGAGAGAGAGAGAGAGAGAGATTGTAAAAAGATGCTGCTATGGTTTAGCTCCTGCAAGTGACTGGCTAGTGGTCTCTTTTGTGGCTCGACACTTGAAAGCACGCTGAGGTGGTATAATGATGAGTCTGTTTTGGACAAGAGAGACTTCAGGACCTGGGGTTTGGAGACCATTGGATATAAATGATCAGGACCTAAGGACTTAAGACTCAGATGTGGGTGGAAAGGAGACTATTAAAGCTAAGGATCTGGGTGAGACCCTCTCCCATGAGAGCCCTGAAGAGCTGTCTTGAGAGACCATAGTGAGGACTCCCCAAGAAACCCCAGATTGCTAGCATGCTTGCAACCAATACTGTGTGAGCTAGTGTGCTGGGCTTTTCTGTGCACTTCTGGAATCTCAGCCTGCCTGATGCCTGCCAAGGGTACCACAGGATTCCTGTGAAGATGACCGACTTCCAAGAGCAATTTCACTTTTGCCTTCCGTGGGTCCCACAGTCTCCGGTGCATAGCTGTGTACAGTGCCTGGAATGTGGGATCTAAATCTGGTACCGTGTGCTTCCTGCTCAGCTCCATGGGGCAGGCAGTAGTAACAAGGATCATGTTGCACAAGACTCCTCCCTGCTGTCTGGGTGGACCACTCCGTGTGCCCATCCCCTGGAGGGGAGTTAGGTCTCCAGTGCTGTGGACTCTTAGCTCAGCAGGGGGATGTCAGAACTCTGGCCTGCCTTGTCCAAGCATCCTCTTTGTTTCTAATGGAATGGGTTGTCTTAGGACCTGCTCATTTTCTCTGTTCTTTCATTGATGCGTCAGCTCACCTTCATGTGGTGAACTGGAGGGATCACCCTCTAGCTAGTCACCCAGCCAGTGCTTACAGGCCCAGCTCAGGCCTGGGGCTGCAGAAGGAGATTCAGCTTTGCCCACTGGTGTTCACTGGCCACATGGGGATAGTAGGAGATTTCAAGAAGAATGCAGACTCTGGGGGCACGCGGACACCCTGGAGATGGAGAGCTCCTGAGTAAAAGCCTGGGTAGGGAGGGGTGTACGGGGAGCTCTTCCAGGAGGAGGCAGTACCAGAGTGATGGAAAGTGAGTGCTCTTGTTCCGGTTTTCTCCTTGAAGAAATGAGTGTAACAGAACCTCAGCAATGCTGAGAGTGATCATAGCAACTGAGAGAGATGGAGTGTACGGCAGATGCTGTGGATCAAAAGCCGCCACCAACAGCCTTCCTTCTGCTTTGACTGCTTTGAGGGCCAGAAAAGCAAAACCTTCCACATTTCTTTGTGGCTCAGAGGGGACATGGGGCTTACTTCTGGAATATATAGGGGAGTCTCTGCTGCTCTCCCAGAGGACCTGAGTTCTATTCCAACCACCCACATCAGGTTGTTCACGATTGTCTGCAACTCTAGCTCCAGAGGATCTGATGCCTTCTTCTGGTCTCTGAAGATACCAGGATATATGTGTGTGTGTGTGTGTGTGTGTGTGTGTGCAAGTAAATCTTTTTATTTTTTTTTCCCCCAAGACAGGGTTTCTCTGTGTAGTCCTGGCTATCCTGGAACTTACTTTGTAGACCAGACTGGCCTTAAACTCAGAGAGATCCTGCCTCTAACTCCCGAGTGCTGGGATTAAAGGCGTGCACCACCACTACCTGGCTTTGCCAGCAATTTTATGGAGGCAGCTCCCTAGTTGAGGTCCCCCTTCCCAGGTGACTGTAGCTTGTGTCAAGTTGACAAACACTGACCAGTGCTGCTCCCTTCATCGTTGTGTGTCTAGAACAGAAACCCTGGGTTCTGTGACCAAGGTCGGAGGGATGGAATTCCAAATTATCACACAATGGTAGCTTTGATTCCAAAAGTCCTTGTTGATTTTTAATTTTGGATGCTGTCGTGGTTACTGTTCTGTTGCTGCGAAGAGACACCACGACGAAGCTAACTCATAAAAGAAAGCATTGAATTGGGAGCTTGCTTCCAGTTTCAGAGGGTGAGTTTATTGCCATCGCGGCGGGAAGCAGACAGGCATGGCGCTGGAGCAGTGGCTGAGAGCTTTCCTTCCTGATCTGCAGACAGCAGGCAGAGGGAGAGAGAGATGGAAGCCCATCCCCCGGGACACACCTTCTTCAGCAAGATCACACCCTATCCCCTTTCAGTGAGGTAGAGGGTATTAGACTTGGCATATTTGAAGAGATAGTGTCTCATTATGCAGCTCAGGCTGGCTCAAAAGTCAAAATCACTTTGCCTCCTGAAGGATTGTGGATAGAGGTCATCTCTATCAGGGTCACAAAAGAAGTCCACAGTAATGGTGGTTTGAAGGCCAGGTCCTTCCCCATACCTCAGTGTTTTTCTCTTGGCCTCACTGAGTGTGGTCATCTCTTCTCCAAGGATACTTTCCAAAAGGGTAGTTCAGAGGCCCGGCTTAATCAGCCAGGCGCTGTTACATACTCTTGCCAGCAGATGGCACTATCCGCCAGTCCTCTGCGGTTTGTCCCACCTAGGAGGCACTGAAAAGCTCTCCTAGGAAGGGCTCTGGGAAAGAAACTACCTTCTCTCATTATCTCCCCCCTCTCCTCCACAGGGTGGTCTGGGCCACAGAGCAGGCCACGCCCAGAGGCCCGAGGCCTGAGATTTGAGGACCCCAGTGTGAATGCCAGAGCTGTTGCTTGGGGCAACCCGGGCAGCTTAGTTATAGGTTAAACATGGGAAATTCCTGCAGTTTGAGGAAGACTGGCCCTGGGCATACGGGAGTACTGTTGCCAGAAGCTGCTGGAATCTTTACTCCTGCTGCCCCAGGTCTTTCTGGGAGAGACTTAAGCCTTCCTAGGGGCTGGTAGAGGAGCCAGAGAAGAGAAGGAAGAGGCAAGTAGATGCCTTTGCGGGGCTGTGAGGGGGGTGGTTACTGTCACCTCTCTCTCTCTCCATCTCCCCCAGGGAGACCTAAGCCAGGACCCACTCTCCCTTTACCCTCCCTCTCTCTCTTGATTGGAGGTCAGAGGTCATGGTGCGGCCTCACAGAGGACACACTCCTGGTCCTGCTGCTGTGGTTCCTCCATCCTTCACTATCCCTAGGTTGACATGTGATTGTTAATCAGTCTCACTATAGCTGGCAAAAGGCAAAGCCAGGAAGGGTGAGGTTCTTGCAGCCAGAAGGTCAAGGACTTGAGTTCAGGTCTCTGGTTAGTGGGTGAAGCCAGATCGGGAACCAGGACAATGGCAGCCCAGGGATCTCAGTGTGTTCCAACATGGAATTGACATGTGAAACACACAGTCCTGACTTGCAGGTCTACAATAGAAAGGAGGACAGTGAGACACCAGGACCCAGTGTTCCTCTGCGCAGAGACCCCTGACTGGGCGGGTAGGTGGGAAAAGAATTATAGTAGGAAGTCTCTGTCCCAACAGAGTCACTTCCTCGGGGACCCCAAAGAAGGAACCCATAACTATTATGGCTTTTTCATCTGTTCCCCAACCTGGGCTCCAAAGGCAGGTTGGCATCCCAGCTGTCTGCCATCTGGGCTACAGCAGAAAGGCTGGGAGGAGGAAGGTAGTACAAACCTTGGTCCAGGTGCACAGATACCCGCTACAAACTGAGCTTAGACCTTCCATCTCTCCTGTAATTCTTTAAGTATTAACCCTGCAAGTATTGACCCTGGCCAGGGTGTTCCTTCCAGCTCCCAAACATCCCAAGGCACCAGATTGAGCTCTGACCCTCTGGTCCAGAAGAAGGAAGAACTGCTTGGGAAGAATAAGAGGCCGTGTGTGTGTGTGTGTGTGTGTGTGTGTGTGTGTGTGTGTTGCATGCGGGCCCCCACTGCCCAAGCGGCTTTTAGATAGCCCTCGACCTGTACAGGCCCGGTTTAGATGTTCAGTTTGGTATCCAATGCAATTTTAAAGTAAAGGGGAGTGGGTGTGTTTCTGACAGTTTATTGTCTATTTTCTGGACACACACTCTCTCTCTGGAATTTGTCTGAACTGAATTGACACAGACTGGCGACCTCCCTCCTCAGCGCAGCCCGCTCTTTAGAAACAGAGCTAGCCAAATCAGAGTCCGGGTGTCTGCATGCTCAGGCGTCCCTTATTGATAGCGCAGAGGTGGAAGCCTCTTCCACCCATGCTCCAAGGGTACTATAACTCTAGTGGCACCAGAGCGCTTCCTCCAGGCTCACAGCTACCCACAAACATACCAGTAGCCTGTTGCCTTTTGCTCTCCCCACCTTGAAGAGATGTGATCGCTCGCCCCCCAGACGGTAGAGCCCAGTCTTGCCTTGGTTTGGGTCTGGCCACCCTAGTATAGGAAAAACAGCAAGAAAGAGGGGTCTTTCAGGGTAGAAGAGAGGGGAGGAAACTGGGCGGGTACGCGCAACGCCCCACCATCCAGTTAAGCAGAGTACTCAGGTCTTGGGTTGAGGAGAGGGGTCCCTGAGGGCTGGGAGGTCATACACCTTACACCGCCAAAAGCGGTGGCCATCACTTGGCAGGGACTGAAACAGGATGCACCAGCGAGGGGAGGCGGCTCCTGCTCTGCATTGTGCGCGACAGGCTCAGAACTGCGGGTCGGGTCGAGCATTTAGCAGGGGGCGCTGTTCTGGGCGCAGGGCGGGGGTGGAGTGATAGAGAAGTGGGGCAGCGGCTTGCTGCGCACACTTCCCCCGTTATTAAACACTATGTTCAAAAGGGGACTTTCTGGAGCCACGGAGCCCGTGTCGCGCGGCGGACCGGCCCACGGAGCCCATGGACCTGAGCGCCGCCGCCGCGCTGTGTCTCTGGCTGCTGAGCGCCTGCGGTCCCCGCGACGGGCTGGAGGCTGCAGCTGTGCTCCAAGAGGCGGCTGCAGAACCAGCCTGCAGTCCTGGGGGCGGCGGCGGCGGGCGGACCCTCGTCCTTCAATTCTGCAGGCCGCCGCAGTTCACCGAAGTTCCCGGGCCCCGCGTTGTGCGCCTCGCTGCGGACTCTGGCTTCATGATGTCCTGCTTTACTGGCGCCTGGCTGGGAGGAGCTCCGATCACAGCAACCACGGGGCACCGTCGCGCGGACACAATCACTGACTTTATAGACGCAAGGTACTTTAGGTATCTTCTGCGACAGTACATCGTGTCTGCTCCTGCCCAGAGACGGAGTTCGGGGGAGCAAGCTTCAGCTCCATTGGATTCAGAGCCATGGTCCCATGAATCCCATCTTCAGGTGTCAGAAACTTCGAAGTCAGAGCATCCGGATTCTCTAAGCCTGGACTGGCTCCAGGCAAGGCTTGTCTTCCGAGGGCTGAGGAGGTTAAAGTCTCTCTGTCGAACTGTCAGGTCTCCCTCAAGCTGGTGAGCAGAGTTCAAGATCTGCTTCTTTGGGGAAGGGTCTAGAGTGGTCTGGGGCCTGGAGCCCTTGGAGAAGAAAGAAGGACAGGAGTGGGGATCCTGAAGAACAGGGATTAACAGTGACAGGTTCCTGTCTCCAGAGGGAGGATACACAAATTGAAGGAGCCAAGAAGAAATCAGAGTAGAGAAACAGGTATCCGATGAAAATAAATTGGCCTGCCTTCAAACAAGGAACACACTTCCGGCAGTCCGTGTTGGGTGGAGAGTGGCTTGTGTGTGGAAAGTAAGTATGGGCATCAGCGATCTGTGGCAGCCAGGCCCCAGCGGCCAGAGTCCAGGGCTCGGTTTTGTGGGGAGGACATGGATGCCTGAAGTTCAAATGTCCTATTTTACCCCGTGCTGGACCCTCCAAAGGTAGGGTGTGGGCGGGACTGTGGGGCAGTTGCTGTGTATCGTCGGGATTTTTATTAATCTCCATTGAAGTCATTCAAGCAGACAGATAGGGAAAATTTAACTAATTTTAGGTGGAAATGCAAGCAATTTTGGCCTTAATTCTACCCAGCCAAAGATCTAGCTTGGAAATCAGGAAAGAAAGAAGGCAAATAGGCCAGGAAGGTAAAGTGCAGCAGCCACCGACAGTCTGCAGGCCATTGACACCAGCGTGGGAAAACAGGCAGAGGCCACCGTGCAGTAACCACCCATCTCAGAAACACACACAGTAGCCCTGCACAGACAGCTTTCTTTTCAGTATCTAGAAATCCCGGGCTCAAATGGCCCTTAGGACCAGCGCGCATCTTCAGAAGTCCTGTCACCTAACTCGGCACTGATTCAGGGGAGCTCCAATCCCGCCACACAAAATCCGGAAAAACTTCAGACCTAAGTAGAGTGCTCTCAAGCTGCAGGAGGTGAGAGCCAGGGAGGGCCCTAAGGTCGCAGAATCATCAGACTTCTTAGGGCTGGCTTAGTGTACTGTGTTATAGAACCAACTAGGTCCTTCTGGTGGAGCTCTGCTTGACCAGTAAGATCCAGACGTGGGTCACCTTTCTTTCTTCCCTCCCTCCCTGGAGAAGCGGGGTGAGGTGGAGGCTCCAGCAAAAGTTCTTTGGGCGGGGGGGTGGGGGGGGGAAGCTTACTACCACCAGCTTCTGTTTAGAACTGAGTTGCTTGAACAATACCCAGACTGTAGACTTAAGGCATGAAGGCCTGGTGTCCATGGCTGGTGAACAAATCCTGAAGGTGGGGGGAGTTTCTGCCTGGTCCCTCTGATGGGGCAAAATGAAACCATATGACCCTCTAAAAAGGCAAACCATTTCCTTCCTTCCTTTCTCCTGAGCCCATCCGAAAGAAAAAGGGCCATGTTCAGAACTAAATCACACTAGAGCTAAAGACTAAGCAGCGCTCTCTGTGGCAGCCATCACCGCCCTAGTCTTTCCATGCAGGTTCGTTGCATCCCATTGCCATTCCCTTTTCCTTTGGTGGCTGTGTAAGCACCAGGAGAAGCCAAGAATGAGGTTGAAGAGGGCGACCAACAACGAAAGCTCAGCGCGGACTTGGGAGACTCCATCGCTAATCTGGGTCCTCATTTTCTTTCTGCTGAAGGGACAGGGTGACCTGGGGGGAGGGGATCTGTATCCCGGTGCTGCTGTGTTTCGTTTCTGGACTATTCTCAGGGTCCAATTGGCATGGGAAACCGTGGGCAGTGAGGATGTCTTGTAGGTTGGAAGAAAAGAAGAAACTAAAGGGGAAAATGTATTTCGGGTATGAGAGTCGCACAGTTAGAGAGGCTCACAGCTCTCTAGGGTCGCTCAGCCCAGGAGCAAGGGGCAACTGTCGTACACAACAAGACCCTAGAAAAGCTCGCTCCTTCTTGTGCCCACTTGGCCAGAAGTCTGACTTACCGTTTAGGCAAAGACACGGCGCTGGTGCAGGCAACAGAACTAAAGAGGCCTTAGGGTTCGGTTTTGGGGGGCGGTGGTTCGCTCCTGGCTCCACGGTTCAGCGATTAGGTGTGCATCTGTGGTTGCTGTGGACGGCTGAAGAACCAAAACATCAGGTGTAGGAGACAAGGAATGATCCCTTTGCCCGGGACCAGATTGACAGCATTTCTTCTGGAGCCCAGATGTAGCCACTGCTGCCCGCTCCTGTGGGCCTTCTTGAGATGTTATGTATCAAGGGCAGAAAAGTCAAACCAAGCTGACCGATAGCTGCAGATACCCGAGAACACTCTGCTCCGCTCTTTCTGTTTCTGTTCTTCCCAGTAGAGGAATCGAATCGGCGGTTGAGCACGGCCAGAGCTTTCTATTCGATATATCCAGCCTCCTCGACGCCTATGAGGTAGTGAATGCTGAGCTTCGCGTGCTGCACTGGAGGTCTCCAGAGCCAGACCCGGACAGTGCGACTCTCCCTCCGCTGCTGCATCTATTCGTGTGCCCCGATGTGGCCCGCACATCTCACCTACTGCACTCGCGGACTACCGAGCCCCTAGAAGTCGCGTGCTGGGAAGAGTTGGACGTGACAGACAAGGTGCAGAGCCACCGTCGGGAGCCGTGCGCCTCCTGCAAATTCTGCCTGGAGCTGCAGACGACCGGACTTCCGGCTGGCCAGGGATGGCAGCGGCGATGACACTGGTGCCGAGGAGCGCGCGCTGCTGGTGAGCTCTTCCCGTTCACAGAGAAAAAGAGTCTGTTCCCCGGGAGATCCGCGCCCAGGTCCGCACGCCCCAGGCTACCGCAGAACCGCCACTGGCTCTGGGACTAGGAGCTGGGGAAGCAACCCCGGCGGACTCAGGAGCTGGCGTGTATCCCGGGAGCTCAGAGCTGTAGTGGAGGGGATGGGGTGGGAGTCGCTGCAGCCCCAAGTTCCTTAAGTGGACTTAAGGAACTGGGTTGGGGAGTCTGGATCTTCGCACCATTAGGAGTGATCTTCAAGCAGTACAGGGACAAGGTGATGGAGGCCTGCCGCTGTAGGTAGCATGCCTTCTGGGGAGGACCTTGCTACTCAGGATCCCAGAGGAAGAGCAGTCCCTACCAGGCCAGAGGAATGGTGCATATGGGTTACTCCAGAACAGAGGGGAGCACACACTTCACACTCACATTTCCACACTCCTTCACTCACACACACATTTGCTAGGGAGGGCAGGTGCGAAAAGTCTTGTGCAAATGCAACGACTGGATGTCACAGTCGTGCTTATTTGCTAACATCCATACAAACAGCTGTCTCTTTAAGAAGTCTGTGTTTATGTTGCAGTAATTGACACTAAATCCAAGTAGAAACGGGTTAAGGTTAGCATTGGATTCTTCTTTTAGTTGGAGGAGGTGTGGCACCACAGGATGTCTGAATTCTACCCTACCACTGCAGGGCTGTGGTACCCAGATTCTCTGGAGGTGTGCACTGGGAATCTAAAAAAAGTAAGGAACCACTGGGGGGGAAAAATCACTCATCCCCTAAACAATCCCGATGTGGTGCTGTCTCGGTTTTGAAAAGAAAACTTTATCCAAAGAAGTGCTGTGCTGCAAATGTTAATTCCGACTTTAAAAAAATCAGTTCCAATTAGGAATGATGTGGGAAGTAGAAAGAATATTTTCCTCTTGGCGGTGTGTGAAATGGAGGCAAGGGGTGCGGAGCAGGATAGGATTTGCCGGGTTTAGAAGCATCTAGAGGGTGGTACAGGAGGAAGTTGGGCAATGGCTGCACTTGGGTAGCAGGGGCAGCTGAGGTGTGCCAAGGGGATGCCCTAAGAGGCAGAAAGGAGGCTGTCAGGGCTTGAGTGTCCTGGGGCTGCTCTGAGGGGATTGTAGCCCCTTGGCCAGGAAGGCAAAGGCCCCTCCAAGAGGCGCTGGGTGTTTATGCTTTGCTGTGGAATCTGTGCTGGCCTGAGTGTGCCTGTCACTGTGCGTGTTGCTGTTACATTTTGGCAGTGTGACAGCGACGGGAAGTGAAGCCACACACAAATGCTTTTCTCAGACCCAAACCCACACCCTGGACCTGATCCTTGCTCCTAGACCGGTAGTTGTGTGGGATGAGCAGGGTACAAGCCTGTCTCGCATCTCCAGAATCCCTGCTCTACAGAAGTGTTTGGTTTGAATTCTTGCTGCCTGTCCACCCTTTGGGACCTCTTGTCAGTGACTGGGAGAGAGAAATCCTCTGGGCTACACCTGCTGGGGGCTTCCAGGACAACTTTGACTTCTGCTGCGTTTTCTCCTTTAGGCTATGGGAGAGTGAAGATCAGTTAATAAAAAACAAACAAACAAACAACAAATCAATAAAACAAAACAAACAAACAAACAACAACAAAACCTCGGAGACAGATACTAGGGTTTAACCTGAAGATCCAAAAGCAAAACAGCCAGCCACTGGCTCTTACCTTGACCTCAGTCCAAAATGGTGATCCAGCCTCTAGGAATCTTGGAATGAAACTGAGATTGAGAGCCATTTCCTCCAGTTTTATAATCCTCTCTAGGGCTGGTATTAAAGGTATGCATTGTCCGGTTTGTCTGGCAACTAGTGTGGCTACTGGGATTAAAGGTGTGTGTTACCTGCCTTGTCTGTAAGGCTGACCAGTGAGGCTGTTTTACTCTCAGATCTTCAGGCAAGCTACATTTATTAAAATAGTATTGAAATATCACTACAGGAGAGGCATTAGTTCTGCCCTCGTCCTGGATGCCAAGGTCCAGGATGATTTATAGGTATTTTCCTTCTTAGTGTTTCCACTACACTCCCTACAGACAATAAAGACGAAGATTTAGACCCAGCTAATTTATTTAAGAACCCTATCTGAGTCCATTTCATTCTGTAAAACTTCCCAACAAGAAAATAATTCATGTGTAATTTATTCTTAAGACAAAGACTTCTCTTCTTTTACAATGTGAACTTGTACGGCTGTGAATAGCTATAACCAGAAAAGGTAACAATTTCAGCTTTTTCTTCCTTCCTTCCTTCCTTCCTTCCTTCCTTCCTTCCTTTCTTTCCTTCTTTTCTTTCTTTCTTTCTTTCTTTCCTCCTACCTTCCTTCATTTCTTTCTTTCTTTCCTCATCCCTTCCTTCCTTCCTTCCTTCCTTCCTTCCTTCCTTCCTTCCTTCCTTTTTCTCTTTTTTATCGCCAAGTGGCGGCTACTCTCGATAGGGTCTCACCCTCCTATGGTGACTGGGCAGAGACGTCCGTCCAGATCTCTGGATTCTGCACAGGAAGCCTCTCTCCTCTGTTTTAGATGATGATTTTAATAGTGATTGTTCTGATGTCACAGTAGAGAATAAAAATGGCACTAACAGTTGTACTAGAAAGTTTTTAAAAGCTAATGAAAATTACAGTTGTCTGTTAATTTTGAGAACACGTTAGGGAATTTACTACTTTTGGAAAGAAGCCAATGTTTTGTTGTCCCCCCCCCCCCCTTGTGACCAGGCCAAACACCTTCTGCATAAAAACATCCTGATTAGCCTGGGCTGGAACCCACAGAGATCCAACTGCCTTGTCTCCAGAGTTCTGGGATTTGAGGCTTGTGCCACCACTAGCTGGGAACCCTGTTCTTAGGAGGGCCAGATCCCAGGCTGCAGTGAGACTGGAAGTTGGTCTCTTGAGTCAGTAAGCAAGGAGTGAACAGTTGTTCAAAATGTAGTTGCGAGGGCTAAATTTGCGGCTGCTGAGGAGGACCCATCCCACTGCAGAAAGCTGGGTCCTTCTCTGGAGGCCTCAGGGCTTGGCCTCTGAAGGCTCAAGGCAAGAAGAGAATTGAGTGTCTTCTTTGAGACCAACAACACATTTCAGAGCCAGTATGCCAGGCCATTCTGTCTTGGTCCTCCAGGCAGCTCTTTGGCTGTTTCAGCTCCTCTTCCGACAGAATGTAGAACCTCCACCCACTTCTCCTCCACTCACTTCTTCCTACAGAGATGCAGTTGTGACGCGACCTGGCCCTCCCAAAGGACTGTGACCAATACGACCTTCAGGGATATGAAGCCCCATAGTGTGACTCACCTTCGGGTAGGGATGGCAGCACCTTCCCAGTTTGGGTGCAACGTTCCTGTAGTATGTTAGTGAAAGTCTCTGTGGTCATGTTTATCTCCTACGAAAGGTCAATCTCAAGACTCTCTTTGTGCTCTTAACTTCATTATTAAATGAAAAATTAATTTTCTTGGGAGAAAATCTACTTCTCAACTAATGTTCTGCAGGTCCAATAAATGTAGAAGTTCTATGGCCCTTCCATGGAAAGTCTTGTCATGCACTGTTCATTACATTCTTAGGTTAAATTTCACTGTTTTTCATTGTCCACAAGGCCTATTCCAGCGGGCTGTGCAGGGGCTTACACATTCACAAGAGAAGGGGCATTTGTGGATTTGAAATTGAATCCAACTTCCCCAACACAGTTGTGAACAGGTTTAAAAGACTCTTCAGTGACTGATATTGAGGAGGCCAAGCTGGACTTCTGCTCCCTCCCTGGCTGTGCTGTGCACAGTCTGCCCTGGTGCAGTTGATTTCCAGGCAGGCTGGGGTGAAGGTGTCCTTGCTGCTCCCCTGAGGATGGGGACTGCTACGATCACAGATGTGTGGTGCTCACGTATCCTTGGAACCTGCACTCAGCAATCTGGGGAGAGTCTTTTCCACAGGGATATGTCACCAGGGCTGACTTTGGTGGGGCTGTGGTGTCTGCCGAGTCCTAATCACATGCAGGTGTACAGCAATGGCCAGTACAAGGAGGCCCAGATGTTCTGCAGAGCCTGAGCTGGGTGGATTTGCAGAGGTGGGAGTCTAGCCCCTCTGTGAGGGAGTGAGACCTTGCAGGTGCGCCCACACCCTGTGACTCTAATGGACGCCCAGTCAGTGGGTCACATTCCCATCCCAGAGAAGAGGAATTTTCCCAGAGACATATCCAGGAAGGAAATCCACCCCACTGTGGGGAGGTAAGCACAAGCACCTTTGCCAGAATGTTTGAGAAATGCAATACAAAATAAGAATGCTCTACTCGGCCTGGCCATTGTCTTGTGTATTGTGCTATAATTCCCATTTGGAGTACTCTGCAGGGTTAGGGCTCAGAAACTAACAAGACACGTATTTGGTAGCTGCCAATGCCTCAGCCTCAAAGGTTTTCTAATTATAGAAAAGAAGTAACCGTTGTTGTCATACCAGACAAGATGGACTACAAGGGTAGTGGCCTTTTTTTGTAGTTGCTAGGTGTCAGGAAATGCACAGTTGTCTTTGAATCTACTCTGCTCAGGAAATGCTTACATGTCTCTGTCTAACACTTTCACTGGCACGCTTAGTTTAAGGATGCAGAGGCTCTCAAATGGGACTTCGTAGTTTATACTGAAGTCTAGTGTCAGCCCTTATCTTGGGCAAGCATAGAATGATTACAACTCAAGCCCACTTTCTGGAACTCTCCTTTAAAGGACAGGAGGGAGGATAGTAGAGGTTGGAAGGAACTGGCCAGCAGAGCTGCTGTCCCTGCAGTAATGATGTTCAGAGATCAACAGTCATGACCAGCCCTCCTGGGTGGGCTGGCAGGAGAGAGTTAAATGGGTGCTCAGGAGGTAGAAGCAGTTGGCACTTTGGGACAAGTCTCAGAGGCTGGGTATGATGGAAACTTATTCTCAAGGCTTAAGAGTGAGCACACATGCAGAAGAGACTCTGTGCTATGCATAGAACACCAGGTGACTAGAAGGCTTGGCAGAGTGCATCCTTGACAGACACCAGTGTGTCTGGTTTTCTCCTCCCAAAATATTATGAGTTACAGTTTCCAGTCTTTTAGGTGCCTCACTTACGAACCACCTCCATTTACTTCTGCCTTTGTGTGTGTATGTGTGTGTGTGTTGGGGGGCTCAATTGTCTCTTACTTTATTCTCTTTCCCAACCTTCCTTACTAGGTTTGCCCACTGTGGCCTCCAGGAGGCAGCATGGTGTAGCAGAAAGAAGGGGACAAAGTCTTTTCTTTAGAGCAGTGGCCTGAACTAGGATTTCAGCTTCTGTCACCTGCTGGCTGTGAAATATTTTTTAAAGCTTATTTTAATTGTGTGTGTGTGTGTGCATGCGCGCGTGCACGCATCTGAGTTCAGGTTTCCATGGAGACTCGAGGCATCAGATCTCCCTGGAGCTGGAGTTGTAGATGGTTGTGAGAAGACCCACAAGGGTGCTTGGAACAGTCCCCTAAGAGTGATCTGAGCGTTTTTCCATCTTTCCAGCCCCAACAGGTATGAAATCTTCAGTGAGGCACGAGTGTTTGCAGCCAGGTTGTTTGAACACAGGGTAAGTCAGAGCCTCCATGGATTGAGAAGCCTGTTCATGAGACAGGGACAGCTGAGGGGATACTTTACCTGGATCTGTTCTTCTCTATGCCAAACTGGTTCAATTCTGCCTGTTCTTTATTAGTAAAGGAAGCCCCCCCTTTTTCCCTAGAAGCCCCCTCTCCACAGAACTATAGCAACACCATATTCTCTATGGCCCTTGCCGTGCTGCCAGGGTATCACCCGAAGGCTTCAGCAAGTGTCATGTTCACTGATACCAATCTTGGTCTGGAGGTGGTGGAGACACTATTAATGGTCCATAGCTGCTCCTTGCTTGGACCAGTGTGATCACTTACCTCCTCCATATGTATGGGACACAGACAAGAGTCATAACCTGTGAGAAAGCAGCAAGGACACACTTAAATGCCCTTCTGATTTCATCAGGAGAGCTTTGATCACATCCTCGGAAATGTATTTGTTTCCAGAGCATAGCCTTTTCCCTCTCCTTTGGACACACCTGCCAGTGGAGGAGCCCAGTGGGAGACCAGAAACAGAAACATCTATCTTATGTTTTCCAAGAAATGCTGTTTCCTGTCCCTTCTCTAAGCCCATGTGAGCGCATCCTAGGCTATGTGTGTGGAGTCTGAATGGCCCAAGTCCAGAAAGCTGAACTAGACCAACATGACATTCCTACACATGAACCAGGTCCAGGAGCTTGGAGACCACAAGTATCTTTACAACTTGGGTGACTGAACCAGCATACTCATCTCCACTGCACTGGTGAGACTGAGGGTCTCCCTTTAGGTGCCTGTTAGAGCAGCCTGCCCATAAGCCAGACAGACATTGGCTCCTACATGCATGACCTCATTGCTTTATAATAAAAAAAAACCCATCTGCAACCCAACCAAGCATAACAAACAAACAAACAACAAGAAAACCCGACCAGACAAATACTATTATTATCTGAGCTTCACTGGTGCAAAGTTAGGAGGCTGGGGGTGTGTGAAATCTTATGTGCGAGCTCCTTCAGCCCATAGCCTTTAAGATACTAGTTCACATGGGCGTGGTCTCTTATTATAAATGCAGCTGTAAAGAATGCACTCGCTCTCTCTTGCTTCCAGCTCTCACTTTGTGCTGCTAGATTCGGTTCCTGTTCCCTGTTTGTGCAGAAGACTGTGATCTGTGAATCTACCCTTAAATAAATAACCCTTTATTATACGTAATTCTGAACTAGTGTGGGAATTTTGTAACTTTTGGCATCATATGTCACCACGTGGACAACTACATTCACTTAAAACCAGAGTACTTGAGAAGTAATTCTAGACACAAAACAGCGGAATTAAGGATGGCTTCTTGGTAGCAGCAATTTCTCAGGTGGACTCTGTTTACTAGAGTCAAGCGTGTCTCATTTAAGAGAGACTTCTTGACTCAGCTTTAACTTCAAAATCCTTGCAGCTCTTTAAGAGGTCCCACCACAAAATACTTACATGGTGTAGATGAATAGCTGACCGCATGCTTCTTGGTGGTGGCATGGAACTTGAAACTCCATAGAGTTTTTGTAATGAACATGATTCCTGCCAGTACCTCTGCCATGAAGCTAGACTCTCAGAAAGCTAAGAAATGGGGTGGATCTAGCTGTCAAAGCCATGGCTTTAATCCTAGCCATATTGGTTAGCAAATTAAAGACTCATGTGGTTTGAAAAAGAGAAATATACAGTAAAAATAGATTCAGACAAAAAGGCTCTAAATAGTTTACAGTGTGTTAAAAATATATGTAGGCTTGGGAGAGAAAAGAAAGAATAAAGTTGAGAGAAAGAGAGAGAGAGAGAGAGAGAGAGAGAGAGAGAGAGAGAGTGTGAGTTGGGTGTGGTGGCACACACCTTTAATCCCAGCACTCGGGAGGCGTAGGCGGGCAGAACTCTCTGAGTTCAAGGACATCCTGGTCTACAGAGTGTGTTTCAAGACAGCCAAAGATACACAAAGAAACTCTGCATCAAAAAAAAAACAACAAAAATTAATAAGAAAAAGAAAAAAAACAGAGTTTTTAAAATAAAGCCATGTAAAAATGGAAAATACACAGAAAGTCTGGATACTGCATGCTATTTATTGTGTTGTCTTTGAAATGTTTGATGGCTGAGGAAGGAGCAACAGCTGCTAAAAGACTTTTGATTAAAAATACTGCTGGATCAATCCTTGAAATATATTTTGAAAATGCCTTGACTTCAAAATTTAAGTCAAAAGATATGTTACTTTGGAGAAGAAGTTCTGTTTTTGTTTCCACAGGAAATGAGAGGCTGTGGATTCATTCATATGGGTTAAGAAAAATCATGTTTGGTCAAGGAAGACCCGCTGAGAAATCTCCTGTAGGAGTGGATGGCCCAGATGTCTGAGTCCTACATCCAGAACAGCCTCAAGACTGCTGGCTGACACGGTCAAGCCTCACAGAATATTCCATAATTCTAAATTTTCTTTAGGTCCCCATAAGATTACCAGTGCCTCCAATCAGCAGGAAGTAGCCTGGAAAACTATGCCCACATTCCCCAAAAATAAATTATGGATGTTTTTCTTTGTTTAGAATGTTGGTTACAAGTTGTTATAAATAATGGTCAGGAAAAAGCTAAACAAAGGAGATTAAATTCAGAGTTCTTATTTTCACACACCATTCGTGAGTAAACTGGCAGGATACATCTCAGTCCCTCAATACCTCATTGTATATCGTATGTGTGGTGGTTTGAAAGCAAATGGCATCCAAGGGCAGTGGCACTGTTAGGACATGTGACCTTGTGGGAGTAGGCGTGGTCTTGTTGGAGTAAGTGTCACTGTGAAGGCAGGCTTTGAGGTCTCATATATGCTCAACCCACGCCCAGTGAGACAGTCCACTTTCTGTTGCCTTCTGGGTAAGACGAAACCAACACCATGCCTGCCTGCACACCGCCATGTTTCACCATGATGATAAATGACTGGCCCTCCGAAGGATAAGCCACTATAATGAAATGTTTTCTCTGTAAGAGTTGCCGTGGTCATGATATCTCTTCATAGCAACAGAAACTCTAAGACAGGCATCATGGCCAAAGCAGCAACTATGGCTTATTCCATAAGCATGTCGGTTTCGCTGCACAAACTCGTTTTCATGTGGCCACCGCTGACTGCATCACCCAATCCCATGCCCACTGGATGGCTCCAGTTTCCTGAGGTGCCTCTCTCCTTCCTATCACAGAACACTAATCATGGGGGGGGAGATGAAACCAAACATTAGACCTACTTCATTTCAAACAGAAAAGGAAAGAGGTAAAGAAAAGGGAGGAAAAAGGAAGAAAACATGTTTTATCTATGAAAACCGTTAGTGTAGAGAGGGCAGAAATAGAGGTTTTTCTGGTTTTATTGGCAAGTGAACTGAAAAATTACAAGAACTAAAATCAAATCCTCTCCCTGGAGGACTCATGTGGCTCCTGGGATAGTAACAGCCGACATCTGTTGGGTCTTTCCTGCACCTGCACTTGTCACCACACTGGAGGTTTAGTTTGTGCTGCTTCATATAGTTCTCAATGGAGAAGCGGGGAAACTTGCTCAATGACACTTGCATGCCAGGGTTTGTTGTGGCATTTGGTGTGGGAGAATTGTCTGTATTCTGTCAATCATACTTTAATAAAATGCTGATTGGCCAGGCAGGCAGTATAGGTGGGAAAGCCAGACAGGAAGTAGGGGTGGAGCAAAGAGACTGGGAGTATTCTGGGCCACAGGAAGCTCCCTCCACAGTTCTGCCCAGACCACCGGAGAGGAAAGATGTAAGCTGCCCCGCTGGAAAAGGTACTGAGCCATGTGGCTAACATAGATAATGATAATGGGTTAATATAAGTTACAAGGACTAATAAGAAGCCTGACCTACTGGGCCAATCAGCTTTATAATCTTATGGAGTCCTGTGTGTGATTTTCTTTGGGATTTGCCAGCTGTGGGGTACCGGGTGGGATAGAAACCCCAACAAGCCGGCCCTCATGTTACAGGCATTACTCACTGTTGCCAAAATATACAGACCTGTCCGTCAATAGAAAAACAAGTAAACCAAACGTGAACTGTACATACAATGGAAATGTGGGTCAGCCACACGAGGGAAAAAGCCAGCACCAAGTGACAAACACCACATGATTCTGCTTACATTTAATGTTTAGAATGGGCAAATCCTTTTTTGTTGTCTGTAATATTTATTCACATGGCCCAGAATTCAAGGCTATAAAAGTTAATACCCAACTGGGGAGCTGGCTCAATGGGTAAGACACGAGAACCTGAGTTCAAATCCTCAGCACCCACATAAAAAGCCAGGCATGGCCTTGTGTGATTGTGACCCCAGAATTGGAAGGAGGAGACAGGCAGATCCCGGGAGCTCACTAGTCAGCCTACCTAGCAAAGATGCTGACCTTCAGGTTCATGAGAGATCCTGTTTGAAGGGGATAAGGCAGAGAGCAATAGAGGAAAATACAGGCACTGTGTGCATGCACACCCCCCCACATGTGAACATATGTACATAGCAACTACACACACATGCACACACACATGTACACACACACACACACACACACACACACACACACACACACACACACCAGCTAACATCCTGAAGCAACTTAATCCCATTTCTAGTCGTATCCATTTGGAGTCTCTACCCTTCTCTAGGCAAAGAATATTATGGTTTTTTTTTTTTACTTTGGTGTTGGGGACCAAATGTAGGACCTTACGTGTGCCTGGCCAGTGCTCCACCACACCATGATGTAACTCATACCCACTAAACTGTACACCTCAAATGACAATAGAAATTTCATGTATTTTACTACATTCTTTTTAAAATTCTGGAGCCACAACAAAGAAACCTTGCAAAGTTCACAGCACTAGTGAAAGAGGGTGTAGACTTCAGGTCCAGGCATTTCACCTCACCGAGTGTTCTTGACAAGCCCGTTCTTCTGCTGTCAGAGGACACCAGCATCAGTTCTGATGATCTTCCAACAGGTCTGCAATATCAGCCCCTGAGATTGTGGTCCCCTGGCCCACACACCTCTCTCTCGTGGATAGAGTAAGGACACAGCACCTCTCTTCCACCATAAGAGATAGGATCAACCAGCAAATTAAATACGTCAGTGGTTCTTGGCCTGCCTTGATCCTTAAAACTAAAGGAGACATTGTGAGGTATGAGCATGGAACCCTGTAGCCAGCCAGTCAATGAGCAAACAAAGACAAGCATTTTGCAGAGATGGCACTGTTGATGGACGCAGAGCCACAGACCAAAATGTCTTTATGGATAGGAGATCCTCTCAGGTGGAAATTGCATGAGCCCAAGGAGAGGAGTCACCCAGGCTGCACAGCACGGCTCACATGGGTGGGTGTGCACAGGGGAAAGGAGACTTGCCTGCCTACCACCTCTTTTCTCCCCTCCATTCTCAAAGGACACTCATCCAACTCAGACTTTCATTCCAAAAGTAGCACGAAATGGCTTCCTGTTTGATTCGTGACATCAGCGTCTGATGGTGTCCACAACTGTTGCTAGTCCAGAGGTGGTATATGACCTGGGCTTATCAATTATATTGGGGGGAAAATTTATATGTAACACATGTTTTAAGGTCAGCTCTTTCAATAGATAAATAGATAGAGAGATAGATGGATGGATGGATGGATAGATAGATAGATAGAGCAATGAGTCAGTCTGAAGATGAACAAGGGCCCAAAACATCATCCTACAGACCCTAAGATGGTTCCCCTGCAGTGACACACTTCTGTACCTCTACCCATAAAGTGGGGACCACCATCCCATCACTGCACTGGTTTTTGTCACACACTTGCCCTATGCTCCATATTATACCACCTGTCCCGGTTCTTGGTATGGTTGGAAGATGTTAAGAGAGTATGTTAAGATCATAATAAAAGCAGCATAACACACACACACACACACACACACTCACAAACACACACACACACACACACACACACACACAGAGAGAGAGAGAGAGAGAGAGAGAGAGAGAGAGAGAGAGGCTCCAAACCTGGTTGATCTCCTGGTATTCTGTTGGAGCTGTCACTGGGCCACTGGCTAAGAGCTAAGTAGCCTCCCAGAGAAAGATCTCAGGCTTTGTCATAGAGGGAAGAAGGGTTGCTGATATTGAACACAGCCTCTACAGAACAACAGAGAAGTCGGGGAATGCCATACAAGTCTCTTACAGATTGGAAAGCACACTTATACTCACGTTCACCCAGACACTCATTTGGCACCAGCACAGAATGCCACATGCCAGGCCTCAACTGGAGTGCACATATATAATGTTGTCTATGTCTTCTTTGGTTCAGCACCTTGAAAAAGAGGCAGAAGCAGTCCAAGGCCTGATGACCTGTCACAAAGTTTAAGTTCATCCAGCAAGAGCAACCTTGAGTATAGCCCGTGTCCCAGAGCCCGGGGTCACTGGTTTTGTTAGGTGCCATGTCTTGTACACAGACTTAACCTTGAAAAGGAGCCAGGTTCTACCCTGATGTGCCTCTTCTCTTGTCTGTGGTAATCGTGGGCCTGGCTCCCATTCTCAGGGATGTGACTACTGACTTATCCTTCTTATTTCCCACAGTGGACAGGGGATAAGGGCAGTAGCGCCCCCCCCCGTCACCACTGATATCATTCACTGACCTCTGGATTTTACCCTGTCTACTTCAGGGTGATGTAGGGTTCAGATGAGTACTAAGAGCATGTGATGGGTGAAATGCATGTGTGTGGCATGTGAAAGTTCGAGGGCGACTCTCCAAAGCCAGATGCCCTAAGGACACCATGGGTGAGAAGCTGGCTGAGACTACGTGTGTTTTCCTCCACTTGTTTGTTTTCACACCTATTCTGCCTCAGTTCCCAGGTGGCTCCTAACATGAGAACAGATGCTAACTCCTAGCCTAGAGCCACTCCTACACCAGCTGATGATGGCCTAAACTGACAATTTATCTGTCACTTAACTGGGGCAGAAGCAGGCATTGGGAGGCAGGAGTTTAGGATTGGTGCACCATGCACAAGATTCATCTAAGTGACCATTTCCAGGAGAATTCTGTGATTGAAGAAATGGTCAGAACCACATGCAAACTTCTACACTCTCCTTTCTCTCTCTCTCTCCCCCTCCCTCCCTGCCTCCCTCCCTCCCTCCCTCCCTCCCTCCCTCTCTTCCTCCCTCCCTTCCTCCTTCCTTCTTTCCTTCCCTTTTCTTGCTTGCAGGTTTGCTGTTCTTGTTGGCCATCAGCGTGGCAAACAGCAATTGCCACTCTTAGGAAACAACCAATGCTGTCTCTTAGAGTCTACAGGAAACTGCTCTACAGACTGCTAGTTAAGGGTCAGACTGGCAAGGGGAGTTCTGTGAGACAGTTCCCAGCCTTGTTCACTCAGCCTCTCTCTACAGCCTGGGCCTTCTTTGTACCTGACTGCTGTTCTCAGCCTTCACACACCAGAGGAGACAGGACCAGATGCAGGAGGGCTGGGGCTGGGGCCTGAGCCATTCCCTTGCTGAAAGAATGCAAATGTGTTCAACAAATACTGGGTACACAGGAAAGAGTGTGTGCGGATGAAATCTGATGGCATGTTCTTTAAAATACTCTAGAAATAAATCTGTGTGTCAGCAAGCCATGTGACTCACTGTGACTCAAGAGAGAAACATGCCATTGAGAATTAATTGTTCTTACCAAAAATGCATACATGCATCTAATAAGAAAATAATTAAGACACATTCAAATTGGAAAACATTCTGCAAAAATACCTGATCAGAGTCTTCAAAAATGTAACTATACTACAAGTCTAACACCAGGGGATTTAGGGGTTGCTCAGACTATATGAGACTCGAGAGAAATGTGGCAACTTAACACTGTGAGATTCAAGACATTCCAGACTTGCCACTATCATCCACAGCAGACAAGAGGGAAAAAGTGTTGAGTGTGTCCTTTCTTCCCTGGGATGGAGTGGTATTCGACAAATTCCAGACAGCTTTCCAAATTCCAGTCGGTTTTCCAAATGGTAATCTAGGCCTAGACCCATGGCTCTCAGCTTGAGAGTACCTTTATCTGAGGTTGTCTTGTATACGTCACCATTTGATGACATCTGAACAGTGAGTAGAAAGCATCTAAACATCTTATCAGAGTCACACACTGCCTGCCTTCTGTCAATCTATAGAAACATATGAATGCCGGGACTCATGGATATCCCCAGAACTTTGATTTAATCAAGTTCAACAAGACCGGAAAACACACAAGGAATTCTGACGGCTCTCCAGCTAATGCTTTACTTTCCGTTACATGACTGCTACTGGCTCAGTCTGAATCCAGCATGAGGTGACGACTGGGGAGGGGATGCCAAGACTGCGTTGTTTCTCAAACGATCTTTTTACCAAAAAGATTTTCTGCAATAACTGTAAGAATGTTCTGAGATCTTGTGCCCCAGAATTCAAGGAAGAGAGCCTGGAGTTGCATTTCTAGATTGTAAAGTTAAGGCAACTGAGCTGATTGTAGTGTGTTAAAAAAAAAAAAAAGTAGAACACAGAAGCAGCTTTCCTGCATTTCAAGGTCCTTGTGAGACACAATGAAGGAGTAGGGAGCATGTTTCACAGTCTGTCCAACGCGGCTGGATCCAAGTGGTAGAGCAAGTGCACTCTGATGTTTAGAGATCAAGACTATAAAGTGAGAACGATGACCTGCATGCTGACGTCAACCACATGGCGTTCTGATGAGGACTAAACAGTTCAAACCTGGATGACGACAAATGTCCAAGTACCCACATCACTGTGATCTGGAACAATTGCTACATCTTTTCTATTGAGTATTATTATTGGAAGCCCTGTAAGAAATTCTAATCTTCAGAGGTTTCAGCTTGATTCACAGAACAAAGTAACAAGAGTATCGTTTATCCTTGGAGCTGTGGGCAGAGGAGTTGAGAGTATCTGGGCAGCGAGGGAGTGTTTTCTTATTTGTCCATATTTCAACTCAAAGGAACTTTGTATTTATTGGCACAAGGCAAAAAGCAATATGGTGCTTTGGGAGAGGAAATAAAACACAAAAAGATTTACACACACACACACACACACACACATACACAAGAGTAAGGAAAGGAAAAACGAAACCCACCCAAACATTTTTGGTTGAGATAAAAAAAACCCTCCTGGCTATTTGAATAAATTGCTCTTTAAGTAATTAAAACCCTATCCTATGCTCTTCAGTAAATTCTGGTAATTTCTCTATACTTGATTTCAAGTATTTTTTGATTGGCATCTTTCCAAAGAGTACACCTGTGCCTTAGTTGAACAATGTCTTACTGAAAGATGAAATGAACTAATTTTGTTTGATTTGTATTTTGGTTAAAATCCTGAAGTTAGATATTTATATACAGAGTCACATAAAGAATACTAGCTTAAAAGGCTCCACTGGGGACTGTAACAAGATTTCTGTTTAGCCGACAGAACGCTTAGCTAATGAAAATGATTCATCTCTGCCGTTCTTCTTTTTTTTTCAAGATTTATTTATTCATTATGTACATAGTGTTCTACCTGCATGGATGCCTGCGCGCCAGGAGAGGGCACCAAATCTTATTACAGATGGTTGTGAGTCACCATGTGGTTGTTGGGAATTGAACTCAGGACCTCTGGAAGGGCAGCCAGCGCTCTTAACCTCTGAGCCACCTCTCCAACCTTCATCTCTGCTTTTCTATCAAGCACAGTCGGTGGGGGAGGGAAGTAACTCTGTTGTTTTAGGTAAAGATTTGTGGTTATTTGAATTTTCTTCTCATACCATGTCTTCTTAAATAGGTCCACTTTCTGTTTATGAACTTTAAAAAGTCCTTGAACTTTTTTAATTATGAAAACTCACTAAAATATTGTTTTGACTTTAAGTTACTGGTCTTTATGTCTTTGATCCTCTTTTCCCATGTAAAACAAAAGCCTAATGATTCTTATTAAACGAGAGGAATAAAGTTTTTCACAATAACTATTTTCATTTTATGAGGGCAATTTAGGGTTTTACTTTTGCCCATTAACTATATGGGGAGTCTCAAATGCAAAAAGACAAGATGTTTCCAATTTTTATTTCATTTGTGGTTTGGTCTTTGTACAGAATTCATATGTAGCACTTTCTCTCTGCCCCCTCAATTGCACAGGTGTATTTAGTAAGAACCCAATGTCATCCACCGTGGTGGTAGTGTCTAGACAAACATTCCTTCCATTGAGTTTTGTGCCAGAATGGCCTCCAAAGAGCTCCCCATCTTGCTGTCACATGTGCAAACTGTCTTAGCTGTTCAACGTGTGGGATTCAACCTGGCTTTGGTGGAAAAGAATAGTGCTGGCTTCCCTGGTTATGATCTGTGGGGCTCCAAACAATGAGAGGGAGGGAGAGAGAGAGAGAGAGAGAGAGAGAGAGAGAGAGAGAGAGAGAGAGAGAGAGAAAGAGATCACAGTTTAAGAAAGGAGCCTTTGGATTGCATTCAGAAGCTTTCTTAGTTGTTTCTCAAATATTATGCAAACTGCCTCAGGGAAACAAGTGAATGTCTATGATTGTTTAAAAGATTATTAAATCCTACAATAATAAAATGAAAGAAACACACAAATTATAAGTGAAGCACAGAAATATGAATCTTGTAAGAAGCAGACAATATGCATCACATGTGTATCTAGAACGGGTAGGAATATATGGGAGAACCAAGGAAGCATGAACTCTTCATGGGACATGAAATATATCATAAGTTCACGAGCAGTGAATACCATGTCAACTTTTTGTTTTGTTTTGTTTTGTTTTGTTTGAGACAGGGTTTCTCTGTGTAGCTTTTGAAACCTGTCTGGGAACTCGCTCTATAGACAAGGCTGGCCTTGAACTCACTGAGATCTGCCTGCCTCTGCCTCCCAAGAACTGGGATAAAAGGTATGTGTCACCACGACTTGACAAATACCATGCCATCTTTAATGAGCCTTTAAACTCACTTTGCCTTAACTCACCACTTGGTTTGAAGTGCTTGGGGGTGGCAAGTGGGGGGCATTCTCTCACTATGCAATTTATACTACCCTTGAATTGTTCATCCTCCTTTCTCACCTTTATGAGAGTTGAGATTATAGACATGCACCACTATGCCAGGTTTAGAGGGCTTTTGATTTGACAATAGTATTTGTAAGACATTGCAACCCTCAAGGACACTCTCTGTAACTCTGAAGACCATAAGTCTCTCTAGTTTGTGAAACAAAGACACGCAATGAAGGCCTAACTGTTAAGAAGAGTACATGTAGAATTCTTTGACATATTTCCTTAACTCTCACAGGCTGACCAAAACAACAGACATCTAGACATCACTAAGACTGTCTCAGAGATGCCAACCCATCCACTTACATGCTATGCAGCTTCCCTGCTCCATCCCTATCCTTGAAGCAGTGATGGCTCTGCTGTAAAAGGCCCACAGCCCGGAAGCCATGGTGTTTCAGTCCACAAATTAAAAGAATAAAACACTAGCTCTGCATTACACTTTATCACACAGACAGCAGAGACATCCATAGCCACTGGAGTCAATCCCTATAGACAGGGGGGATTCTGTCATGGTCTCAAATGAAAGTTAGTTGTCAAAGGACCCAAAGGACAGTGCAGAATCTGTGGATTCTCCCACCCAGTCATCCACATCCACAGTCACTTCTAGCTGACTAGCCCTAGGAGCAATGATCTGTTGTTTCTCCTGCTTTGTCCTTCAGCAGTAAACCTTCCTTTGTACCATTTGAGTCCTGGGTCCATCCTCGTCCATTTCTGTAACCCTTTCACATGGTCCAAGCTGCTTTCTTCCTGTTGACAATGTTTGCACAGGCTCCTGGGCTCTGATTACCCTCCTCTCAGGCAGCCTGGAAATGCACCCCAAGGATTGGCTGTGGCTGTTTGATGGGCTCTGTCCTCCAGCCTCTTCTTGCGCCAGATGTAAGCATTCCCAGAGTGCAGAAGTTTATGGCTTGTTTCTTGTTTTCCAAACTCGCGGTCAAGATGCCCTGGTGCTGAATTGGCAGGACTAATGGCTCAAATATTTTTTCCAGCTCTGCTTCTTCAGACCCTTTCTTCCATGTTGATATGAATCACTTGTATGAGAATATGAATGTGGTGAAATATGGGGGTCATAGCCACTGCATCTGCAGGTAAAGTTTTATACTGATTAATTCTCTGTACCAACAGTAGATGGAATTGAGCCCCCAAGTCTGCCCATAAGTAGTTGGGGACACTCTGGAAGTATGATTTTGCTCTCTGGATATGGCCAGAAACAGTATCTTACGTTCAAAAGAGACAGAGAAAACTTCTGGTAACGATGTGGAGAAAATGGAATGCTTTTTCCTTGGGAGCTGGAGCCCACAGTGGTGCCACCACTCTAGAAAACGGTTTGGTGGTTCCCTAAAACTGTAAACAAAGAATTACCACACTGTTCAAGAAAATCCACATATAGGAAGTTGATGAAAAGAACTGAAAAGAGACCCAGATACTTCTATACCCGTGTCTATAGTGCATCGTTAGCACTATTCACAGCAGACCAGAGGGAGATTCTCTGTGTGCTTACCTGTAAGCCAATGGATGTTTAATGTGGTATATATGCACACAATGGAATATCACTCACGGAAAAGAATGAAGTTATGATACATGCAACAACATGGATGAACCCTGTAAATTTTACACTCAGGGAATTATCCAGGCCTCCCTCGAAGGACAATGTCATATGACTATGCCTCAAGAAATATCTAGAATATGAAATGTGTAGATTCAGTGAGTAGATTAAAGGTCACCAGGAGTTGCAGACAGGAGAATGAGTTACTGCTGGTGACTTTGGTTTCTATTTGTAATAATAAAAACATTTAGGGCATAAATGGCACTGAGAGGTGCTCCTTTGAGACAATGGGGCACTTTGAAAAAACTTATTAAGCCAGCTTAAACACAATCCCATTGTTGGATGTGTGGTTTTATGTGTGTTTTTGAGCTTCTTTGAGCATCAGCTTCTTCATGTTGTATTTACTTTTTTAAGTTTACGACGAATAACCTTTAACCCACTCTGTCAAATCTAAATTTCTTGAATGTGTGATATGATCCCTAAGTTCAAGAGCCACTGTGAAGGATTATATATAACTGGCCTACCTAACATACTTTTACAATTACTTTTTGTAGTTTAAGGAATAATTGGATTGTTAATAAGTACAATTATTTATATTAATAGAATCCAGCACCTACAGGTTCTGATGAGTCAGGAAAGAAGAGTCAAGTAGTAAGTGTCAGTGAGCAAACTGGTTGTGTGTGTGCTGTGACTCAGGGACAGACAACAAGCAAATAACAAATAAATAAATAACCCAGGAAGAGATTGGTGATGTCAGGAAAAAAAGACGGGATGAGGAGCAAAGGAAGATGGAGGAAGCATCTGAAATGATTTGGGTGTGGTCTGGCCCCACAGAAGGCTGTGTTGAAAACTAACTACTGATGCAATGGTTTGAGAGGTAGGACAATTAACAGAGATTAATGGTTTCTCTGGAGACAAGATCCATCCTTATGCAGATGGTTTAGTCTTTCCAAGGACCCATTTTTATAAAATGGGTGAGCTCCTTTCTCATAAGTTTTCTTTTCCCTTTGGTTTTCCACTATCCATGGGGTGACATGGGTTCCAGTAGATTATGGTGTCACACTTCTGCAATTCCAAGAGCTAAGTAAACCCCATTTCTTTACAAAGCACCCAATCTGCAGTACTCCTTGTACCGACACAAAGCAGGCTGATACCATGTCTCCTCTAGGGCATCCACCATGCTGCAGTGTTATCGGGAGCCATCCACACAGGACGTCATCCAGACTTCTCTCTCCTTCAACATTGCCTTATGTACTTTCTTGTATCTGTGTTTATTCTTTCCTTTTTCTTCTCTCAAAGCTAATCTTCTAATCTAGAAGAGAACTCATCCTCTATGAGAACACACTAAATCCAGCCAACCTAAAGTCAATCCCTCCGGAGCCAGTCTGCTCCTCTGGTCTACGGACCATCCCCCACTCCCACGGAGTGCACTTTCAATAGTTCACCGTGACAGCAGTTCTCCCGAGGCAGGGCTGTCTATCTTCTTAAGTTTTATGTTTTCCGTGTTATTTTATGTTTTAGACACAGGCTACAGGTATTTTGTATCTTCCTGTTTCTACTGTTTATGCCGATCATATATGGGTCATCAAATCGATCCATTTTTAAGAACTCCTATGTTGCTGTTTCTATCTCTTTTTAAACACATATCTGCTCATCTCTACAGGTTCATTAACGGAAGTCAGTTCCGTCTGTTTGATGTGATTCTCAGTGTGTTAGGAGAAACTACAGGAAGGTTCCTGGCAGCAGTTTTGTTACTAGTTACTGCTGGGTTCATAGAAGTGGGAAAACAAAACAACCTTCCTCATAGCTAAGGACTGCAGGACCACGTTACAGTCGTTTAGAGGCTCCGGGAGGTTGGTTGACAGCCACACATGCAGAGACCTGGGCACAGGTTCTCTGACTCCAGTATCAATGTTGTTTGTCTTGCTCGAATGCTGCCTGATTTGGAGAACCAAATTGTCTTTTCTTGTTACCGTTACCACTTTAATGGGGAAGAAGCTCATTAAGTGAATAAATAAGTTACCTGTGTAAAGGTTCTGGAACCTGTGCCCATGAGTTTAACCCCAGCACCAAGGAAAACAAAAGAAAATCAAACTAGGTCCAATAATAATAAAAATACTAAAAACTAAGATTAGAAAATAGTTGAGCAAACTAACACAGAACCATCCTCCCTAAGAACACTCAAGTCAGTAGTTCTCCACTGGAGTAGGTTTTATGATCTCATTGGGTGGATCTCAATGTCTAGAAACACTCTTGGTCACCACACCTGGGGAAAAGGTGCCACCGGCATCTGATGAGGAAGAGGCAGAGAGGCTACCACATATTATACAAGAGGAAACTACATGCACCCCAAATGTCCTGAGGTTGAAAAATCCCTGTTTTCCAAAGCTGCTTATATGAAAAGTTAAACGAGCTGTGCTTTGAAGACTGGCACAGAGACCTTGAGATCAGTCTTCACGGAAAGGCGCACATACTCTCTCACACGGCGGTCCACACTTTGACATATGAACCCACAAGGCTGTTTCACAAAGGAGTCTAGGTTCCTATGTTCACTGACTTGGCCTGAACACTTGGGTGGGGCTCTGTTAGTCTGTCTGCTTTCTCTGGCACCCCTCTCCACTGACTCTTTTTATGAGGTTGACTATGGTTCTCCATGGAAAGAAAAGACATTACTCTCTCAACTTCTGTCTGTTCCCCCAATCCCTTCCCTGGACCAGGCAGAGCATGAGAGCTTCAGGCCAGCAACCCACTGAGTTCAGGGAAGAGTTCCTGCTCCTTCCCACTTGTCTTTCCATCGCTGGGCCTCCTACTATTTCTAGCTTTGTTCTCCTCCTCTCCCTGCTCCCTCTTCAGAGGATCAGTGGCTGCTTTACCCCTGGCTGCTTGATCAAATCTACCTCATGCAGTGTCTGAGCCATAAATATATTTCTTCCAATTTTCCCTAAACCCCATTCTCAGAAACGGTCACTCAGGAAAGACCCATGAAGCTAAAGACTGACTGTGTACGCCATTAATACACTCACAGAAAGAACAGTGACCCTGTCTTAGCTCAGAAGAATTGTGCTTATGGTCAGATCTGGGCTGTGCTACACAAACACTCTCTGATTCTTTTCCCGTCTGGCTTTCCGAGATCCCTGATAGGAGCTCTGCAGCGCCCATGAGGACAGTGGTGAGAGACGGACAGAGCTGTCTGTAGTCTGCTCACCCTCTCAGCAGAGAGCTCCTTCTTGGTGGAAAAGGGATGTAGACCCTGGTAGTACACCCCCAGAAGGCAGCTACACTCATCAGGCTCAAGAGGATCCAGGCTCCCTTCCTTTGGGGGAGGGCAGTGCCCTGCTCTCCCTCTGTCTCCTGGGCTTTAGAGACACATGGTCTGAGGTGATGTCCAGAGCAGCAAGCCCTGAGAAACCCTGACTTACAATCGTCCCGTCACACCTTCCTTCCTCAGAAGGATCCTTAGTAGATACTTGTCCCATGAGGAAGTACCGTCAATTTTCATTCATGTGATCTCACACTTTTCTGGAATGGGTGTACTTCAGACCAAACATCTCCCATCTTTGCCTGAATTCTGCTCTTTCCTCATTAAACAAAGGTGATTATAAAAAGAAAAAAAACCCCAAATTTCACATTTTATTATTGAGCAAAATATATCAATGCATTTAAGAAGCAGTCTGAAGATCTTTAAGGAACACCCAGTCCGTTCCAGGAAAGGTAAGTATAATCTGACACATAATGCAATTAACAAATGCCCAGAAAACTGTAGGAGTACAGTGGGAGGGAGAAGCTACCTGAGCAGGTTTGGGGAGTCGGTAGAGACACTGTACAGAGCAGCTATCACTTGACTTTATCACGAAATAACATGCTCGGTGAGAAACACTTGCTACAATGGTATACTGAATTAAGCCTCATCTGACCTAGAAATGCTAATGCCATCTCCAGAACATTCTGCCTTATACAAGGATCATAACCACATTAATGTCATTTATAACAACAATGACAAAGCAGACAGTGACCTAACATGCTCCCCTCAAACGGCATGGAAGGTTTCAGGGAGCTGCTTGATGTGATCACTGCTACAGTTGTTCCATTCCTTAAACAGTCTTAGCTCAACCAGCTGCCCCTCGTCCCTTCCATCTCAACTCTTCCAAAAATACCACCATGCTGAGCATAAAATGTGATTTGATTTTACTTACATGAGATATTTATATATTCTGAATAGCTTTCTCCTTTTTAGCCAAAGCAAACAATGAAGCTGTCTTGTTGGTTATTAGTTCGGAGTGTACTCCACCTACAGATTTTGGGTCTAAACCAAGGTCAGAGAGCTTATGATAATCAATTGCCTTATTTGAAATTATGTGCATAACCAGAAAGACTGGCTGTAGACACAGCCTGTCTCCTCCTCATGTATATTCATCTGGATGATTGTCATCACCACACTGCAAAAAAAAAAAAAAAAAAGCCCTCTGGAAGTAGAGGAGAGAGAACCATTATTATAGTGCAAAGATGTGGGAGGATGGGAGGCTAGGGGATGGTGCTGAGCCTTTGGGGATTTCAAATATACAGAACAGGAAAATGGCACTCCAAAAAGATCAACACCTCAAGTGGAATATTGTAATAGAATAAGATTGGGGTCCATTACAAAGAGATGCATTGCTGGATCTACACATGGGAGGAACAAGTCTTGGCAAGGTGTGCATAACTTCTAATGGTACACTAAGACTATTGTGCAGGGAAAATAATCTAACTCCTGTAAGTATACTAAAGGAATGAGGAAAGTAAGATATCACAAGAGGAAGTGAGAAAACTTTAGTTTCAATACTAATAGGAGAAAAAGTTGGAGAACTTCATAGTACGTAAGAGATTGAAATCAGGTTGTACACCGAGAAGTGAGAGCAAAGATATGATGGTGATGAGCAAAAACAAGAAAATAAGTAACGGACAATGTATGCCAAAATATTCTCACAGTCCAAGGTCCAGGGTAAGCACTGACCAAATACCCCTTATGGCTGATGGTTTCAGGACTAGGGTCTAACTACAAATAACATCTACATGAATTGGGATAAGAAAAATTACTACTAGAGGGATATATTGGAGGAAGATTTTGATATGTTGCATGGAAGCCCCTCAGAGGAAATGGTTAAATAGTGTAAGATGTACATACGTAGAGATCATGTCAATATTCGGGGCAGAAGTAAAGTCACAAGTGTTTATAGCATAGTGAAGCCACAAAAGTGAGTGTGTTCTTCCAAGAAGAATGTGCAGGTCTAGAGGCACAGATGGATCCTGGGAAGGATTGGTGTTTACTGCTGGATTATGTTTTGGGTAGGCAACTAACTGTGCTTATGTTATTTCTATTTTATTTTCTAAGCCTAGTATGGGACTGGTAATTGGCAGATACTAATATTCGTTCAGTAATAAAAAGAGTAAATTAATAGATAGACCACTTCACCAGAGGACAGATATGAGATCTAAGTCTTTCTCAGGATCCACTATCTTCCCTGGTATCTGACTGACTAGAAGTTTCTCCTTTAAGAGAGTGAAGTGGTGCTACCTAAACGGCTACAAAGCTTAAAGCAGACTCAACTCCTACAGTGACCACAATCCCCAGGCCTCCTCAATAACTCACCCCTACTTTCAACACTCTTGTATTTAATTTCCTCTTAAAGCATGAAAGCAAATTCAAACTCTTTTGAACTTGGGGCACTTAATGTTCTCTTCCATAAAGGCAGCTCTTGGGTTGCCAAAAAACTCTATGGTTCTTCTGGGACTATTGCATTTGTTCATTTATTTGATTCATTCATCATTTTTCTAAAAGCCAATGCTAGACATGTTGGAAGAAGACATGATTCACGTCATGAGATACTCAAAATAATGTATCAACTTGTACAATAATTCAATGTACAAGTGAATGCCCATGTAGATGCACATATGTGTAAATATAATGATGGAGGAGGGTTATCTGTCTATTATGTTATTTTCATTGGTCAATAAAGAGACTGCCTTGGCCCCTTGATAGGACAGAAAATTAGGTAGGCGGAATAAACAGAACAAAATGCTGGAAAGAGGGCTATGAGCCAGATGCCATGGAGCCAGCCACCAGGTCAGACATGCTGAATCTTTCCCGGTAAGCCACACCTCGTGGTGTGATACAGATTAATAAAAATGGGTTAATATCAAGATATGAGAGTTAGTCAGTAACTAACTCTCTAGAGATAATGGGCCAGGCAATGCTTAAATGAATACAATTTATATGTTATTATTTCTGGGGCTAAGCTAGCCATGCGGGAGCTGGGCAGGATAAAAAGCAGGCCTGCCCACAACTCCTTACTACAATATAAAGCTATCATGTAAGTTCTACATCAATAATGTGTTCTGAGTCTATGCTCAGAACAAGTAGATGAAGGGCACAATATCTTCTTCAATAAGAAAAGGCATGAGGAAAGAGCCTTGAAGGTTAGCAAGGTTTGTTTGTTTGCTTGTGGTTTTGTTTGTTTAGCTGCATGTTTGCACTGACTGGCAGAAGGGAGTCACATGAACAAAAACGTGGAGGAAGAAGAAGGCCCGAGTGTTAACCATGTGAATGGTGGGACACCCCAGAGCTTTGGTCTGGAAGAGTTGTGAATACATGTAGCAGGAATGGATTCATGTGTGGAGAGGACTATTCTACAGCTGGTGGAGACACTGGATCAAATCCAGAAGACACTTGAGTGGGGAGCTTTGCCTCTTCTCACTTTCAATGACGTCACAAAATCCCCAGGTCCCAGGGAACATGCACAAACTGACCAGATAGAGGAGTCTGCGTAGGGATGAATGATGCAATCAGCAGAAGAGTACAGCTAGGGAAGTAGGGAACAAAAGGAATCTTCCAGAAAGTAGCCCAAATAGCATGTCTAATGTGCATTTGCAGTTTTTGATTCAACACAAATAAAATTTCTTCTATCTGACCAGATTTATATAAGAAGTTTACCTAACAGTCAACCTTGGCCCTGGCTTCATCCTCAAACCCAATAAAAATGCAAAGTCTTCTGACATGAAAAAACTCTGAAGAAGAGGCTCAATTTGGCACATTATCTTTTTCCAAGATTTATAGCATGTAATTTACATTTTACCTATTACATCATTTAGACGGAATACCTGCTAGCAAGCTTAAGGGCGATCTGCAAACAACTCTATGGCTTTCAGTAATTTCTCGATAATGTGTTGGAATAGTAGTTAACTATTTTATTAAGATTCAAGTATCTTAAGATAGATATTATGACACACACATCTGTAATCCCAGGACTTCGGAAGCTGTATCTGTAAGTTTGAGGCCAGCCTGGTCTACAGAGTGAGTTCTAGGACAGTCAAGAGTACACAAAGAAACCCTATCAAAATACAGGAAGAAGAAGAATAGGAGGAAGAGGAAGAGGAGGAGAAGGAGGAGGAGGAGGAGGAGGAGGAGGAAGAGGAGGATGAGGAAGAGGAGGAGGAGGAGGAAGAGGAAGAAGAAGAAGAAGAAGAAGAAGAAGAAGAAGAAGAAGAAGAAGAAGAATAGGAGGAAGAGGAAGAGGAAGAGGAGGAGTAGAAGGAGAAGGAGGAGGAGGAGGAGGAGGAGGAGGAGGAGGAAGAAGAAGAAGAAGAAGAAGAAGAAGAAGAAGAAGAAGAAGAAGAAGAAGAACAACAACAACAACAACAACAACAACAACAACGGGTCAAGTGTCATAAGATAGGTATGGTGACACACACTTAAAATTCCACTACTCAAGAGGCTAAGGCAAGAAGATGCTCACAAGTTTGAACTAAAGTGAGACCCTGTCTCAAACATAAAAGATTCAAGAATCACCACTATTCAAAAAGGTATTTTTTTAAATGGACATGATTACTGATGTGTTGAACAGATTTTCACAAGTGTGCTTTATACATTCTGTAAAGGTCCAAGTGAGCTAGAGATTGGGTTTCTAATTTCGTAGTAGGCAAGAAAAATAGGATATTTCATCCTGTACTTCAAGAGGCACAGAAGAACAGATATGCCATGCAACGGACAGAACAGATATGAAAAGGACAGTCATTCAGAGTCCTGAGAATCTCTGTTGCTTGTCCACTATCAGACTTGCCACATTAAAGCAGTGTTAGCTCTGGGTTAGGACTTGACTTCTTCCCTGCAGAGGATGATGCTGTGGGACCAGACTGTGTATTAGGAGATCTCCAGGAACAGGGTTCAACAACAGTGTGCCTTCAGATTCAACCTATGCTTTCCTTGATTCTGGGCATTCCCTGTCCTCTGATGAACAAACTGTCACTTGAAAGAGAGGATTATTATAAAATAGGTACTTGCATGAAGCACGATTAATAAAAACTCAAAGAGAGACACTGGGGTTCAACCTGAAGATCTGAAGAGCAAAGCAGGCAACCACTGGCTCTTACCTCAACCTCAGTCTGAAATGGTGATCCTGCCTCCAGGAAACCTCAGAATGAGACTGAGCCTGAGACGTGTCTCCTTCTGTTTTATAATCCTCTCTAGTTCTGTGATTAAAGGCGTGTCCTGCTACCACCTGGTTTCTATGGCAAACTAGTATGGCTACTAGGATTAAAGATGTGTGTCATTGCTGCCTGGTCTTTAGGCTGACCAGTGTGGCTGTTTTACTTTCCTGATCTCCAGGCAAGCTTTATTTATTAAAATACAAATGAAGTGTGACTACAAGACAAAAAGGAAAGAGAACTGTGAATTGTTAAACTACGAATACTGGCCATTTTTATAGAAGAAAGGTGCCTTGGCGGGAAGAACTAAAAACCTAGACACAGCCAAGAGCACTAAGGATCCATCCCTGGGCAACAGGATTGAGCCACTAGCCAAGAACCTACAACATCCACCTAACAGATTTTCAGAACTACCCCAGATAAGTCACTTCTCTTCTTTCTACTTAGAAACGGAAGTCTATAGCTACTATTCTCTTCCCACCTCACTGTCATAGGTCAGTTCTACAGGGAACACAAAACTTGTCTCTACTCTCCTCGGCTTTCAGTACATCAAGACCTTCACCTATCCTAGGACGTAATTTAAGGACAATTCTACATTTCAAATCAGTTCCTAGAGAAATAAGACAAGCTGACCATGAACATATTTTACACATCGGGTGAATCAGAAGTCGTTGCAGAGTTGTTTCCAAATATAGGTCCACATATTCTTGCTATATTATGATTTTGATCTTTTTCCCTCAATAGAGTGATATTATACTACAGGTCAAAAAAATAAAATTCAAGGAGCCTTCCCAGAAACTTGTTCCAACAAGAAGCATTATCCAAGTATTGCACATGATGTCTTCATCCTTAAGAATGATCCAAATATTGCAATGATGTCTTAATCCATGATCCAAATATTGAATGCGATGTCTTAATCCTTAAGCATGATCCAAATATTATGTGATTATAAACATGATAAACGTCCGTAAACATGAAATGAATATTGCCCATGATGTCTTAACCCTTCAGCACAACCTGAAATTTTGACATGATGTTTTAATCCCTAAGAGCCCATTTATTCTTGTCTGAAATCCACACCCCCCTGAACACTGTACATTTCATCTGGAAACTGCAGAGTTTTTCCCTCCTGAAATCCAGGTGGGCTTGTGTTTGAGGGAAAATTATGTTGTGTGAGTTCTAAAGCAAGGACAGGAAGGGAGATACAACTGCCTGATTCTTACTCTTAAGCCATTCGCTTTAGAATACAGTCACCATGGTGTGGGCAGACCCAAGCAGCCTGTGAAAGGTACATGTTAGGAAACCGGGGCTCAGCTCCTCATCTGAAGCTCTGGTCGTACCCACTGGCCAATTGTGTAAAACAGCCTTTAACTGCTATAACAAAATATGGGACTTTTATCATCTGTAGAAAGGAGGGCTACTATTTTTTTAAGTTAATTTTGTATCTCATTACATTATTGTTGTTGTACATTATTATAGGTGTTTATGAGTTGTAGGAGTTTCCTGATAGAATTTTTGAGGCCGCTTACGTAAACTATCACAACATCAGCAAATAGTGAGAGTTTGACTTCTTTTCCAATTTGTATCCCCTTGTTCTCCTTTTGTTGTCTCATTGCTCTAGCTAGGACCTCAAGAACTATATTGAAGAGCAGTTCTTCCCAGAGAGGTGAGTGGGTGCTCACCGGGGCAGCCTGCCTGCCCAGGAAGAGAGCACAGTCCCCCCCCCCCCCAGCTTCTGCAGCAGGGTCTTCGGTGTTCCAAGGGACCCCTCCCCTCCCCCCACTGCTGCGGGCCCTTTGTCTCCTGAGTCCTGGGAAGACCAGCTAGCCCTGTTGCCCTGCTGAGGAGTTCTTCCCAGAGAGGGCTGAGGAGCTCTATCCAGAAAGTGCTGTGAAGTCCTACCCAGAGAGTGCTGAGGAGTTCTATCCAGAAAGTGCTGAGGAGTTTCATCCAGAGTGGGGGAGATGGGCAGGCGCCAATGCAAGATTTCCTCCAACAACCTGAAAGGCAACATGACATCGCCAGAATCCAGGGAGCTCGAAACTAGAAGAATTGAACACCCTACTCCAGAAGAAATAGAAGAAATCGACTCTAAGCGCTTCTTTATGAAAATAATAGAGGAACTTAAACAGGAGGTGAAAATCTGCCGTAAAGAAATGGAAGATAAGTATAACAAAAAAATTGAGGAAATGAGTAAAGAAATGGAAGAGAAATATACCAAAAAGTTTGAAGAAATGAGTAAATCCGTAAATGAAATTCTGGGAAACCAAGAAAAAACAATCAAACAGGTAATAGAAACAGTTCAAGATTTGAAAACTGAAATGGAGTCAATGAAGAAATCACAAACCGAGGGCCGGTTGGCTATGGAAAATCTGGGTAAACGAACAGAGACTTCAGAAACAAGCTTAACCAATAGAATACAAGAGATAGAAGAAAGAATCTCAGACTCTGAGGACACCATAGAGAAATTAAACACTCTGTCCAAAGAAAACAGCAAATCCAACAAATTCTCATCACAAAACATTCAGGAACTGTGGGACACAATAAAAAAACCAAATCTAAGAATAATTGGAGTAGAAGAAGGAGAAGAATTGCATTTCAAAGGTCCAGAAAATATACTCAACAAAATTATAGAAGAAAACTTTCCCATCCTAAAGAACGATATTCCTATGAAGGTTCAAGAAGCATACAGAACACCGAATAGACTGGATCAGAAAAAAACATCCCCTCGTCATATAATAATCAAAACACAAAGCATTCAGACTAAAGAAAGGATATTGAGAGCTGCAAAGGAAAAAGGTCAAGTAACTTATAAAGGTAAACCTATCAGACTTACACCAGACTTCTCGATGGAAACCATGAAAGCCAGAAGGTCCTGGATAGAGGTACTGCAGAAACTAAGAGACAATGGATGCAAACCCAGACTACTTTACTCAGCCAAGCTATTGTTCACTATCAACGGAGAAAACAAAATATTCCAGGATAAAAACAAATTTAAACAATACGTAGCTACTAATCCAGCCTTACAGAGAATACTAGAAGGAAAATCACAACCCAAGGAATCCAACATTCCCAACACTGCCTACATTAACTCAGACATCTAGCGACCCTTCACAAGCACAACTCAAAGAAGGAAAACACATACACGCTACTACCCAAAAAAATGACCGGAGTCATCGATCACTGGTCATTAATATCACTTAATATCAATGGTCTCAACTCACCTATAAAGAGGCACAGACTTAGAGATTGGATACGAAAACAGGATCCAACATTCTGCTGTCTACAAGAAACACACCTCACCCACAAAGACAGACACCTACTCAGAGTAAAGGGTTGGGAAAAGGTTTTCCAAGCAAATGGACCTAAGAAACAAGCGGGTGTGGCCATTCTAATATCTAACAAAATCGACTTCAAACTAAAATCAATCAGAAGAGATGGAGATGGACATTTCATACTCATAACAGGAACAATTCATCAGGAAGAAGTCTCAATCTTGAATATCTATGCCCCTAATATAAAGGCACCCACATATGTAAAAGAAACTCTTCTAGAACTCAAGGCAGTCATCAAACCACACACACTAATAGTAGGAGACTTCAACACTCCTCTCTCACCAATGGACAGGTCAATCAGACAGAAACCTAACAGAGAAATAAGAGATTTACTGGAGGTACTGAATCAAATGGACTTAACAGACATTTATAGAACACTCTACCCAAATAGGAAAGAGTATACCTTCTTCTCTGCAGCCCATGGAACCTTCTCGAAAATTGACCACATACTTGGTAACAAAGCAAACTTCCACATATACAAAAAAATATTAGTGACCATCTGTGTCTTGTCAGATCACCATGGATTAAAATTAGAATTCAACAACAATGGTACACCCAGGAAGCCAACAAACTCATGGAAGTTGAACAGTCAACTACTAAATCACCCCTGGGTCAAGGAAGAAATAAAGAAAGAAATTAAAGTCTTCCTTGAATATAATGAAAACAAAGACACAACGTATTCAAACCTATGGGACACAATGAAAGCAGTGCTAAGAGGAAAGTTCATAGCACTAAGTGCCCACCTAAAGAAAACAGAGAAAGCACACATTGGAGACTTAACAACACACTTGAAAGCTCTAGAAAAAAAAGAAGCTGATTTACCCAGGAGGAGTAGAAGACTGGAAATAATCAAACTGAGGGCTGAAATCAACAAAATAGAAACACAGAAAACAATTCAAAGAATCAATGAAGCAAAAAGCTGGTTCTTGGAGAAAATTAACAAGATTGACAAACCCCTATCCAAACTAATCAAACGGCAGAGAGAGAACTTGCAAATTAATAGGATCAGAAATGAAAAGGGGGACATAATCACAGAACGGAGGAAATTCAGAGAATCATTAGATCTTACTACGAAAGTTTATATGCCACAAAGTTGGAAAATGTAAAAGAAATGGACATTTTTTTTAGATAAGTACCATATACCAAAGTTGAACCAAGACCAGGTGAACAATCTAAATAGACCTGTTAGTCGTGAAGAACTAGAAGCTGTTATCAAAAATCTCCCTACCAAAAAAAGCCCAGGACCAGATGGTTTCAATGCAGAATTCTACCAGAACTTCCAGGAAGAGCTAATACCTATACTCCTTAATGTATTCCACAATATAGAAAAAGAAAAGTCACTGCCAAACTCCTTTTATGAAGCTACAGTCACCCTAATACCAAAACCACACAAAGACACAACCAAGAAAGAGAATTACAGGCCAATCTCACTCATGAACATTGATGCAAAAATTCTCAATAAAATACTGGCAAACCGAATCCAAGAACACATTAGAAAAATCATCCATTATGATCAAGTAGGCTTCATCCCAGAGATGCAGGGATGGTTCAACATACGCAAATCTATCAATGTAATCCATCATATAAATAAACTGAAAGAAAAAAATCATATGATCATTTCATTGGATGCTGAAAAAGCGTTTGACAAAATTCAACACCCATTTATGATAAAGGTGTTGGAGAGACTGGGGATACAAGGATCATACCTAAATATAATAAAAGCAATATACAGCAAGCCGACAGCTAACATCAAAGTGAATGGAGAGAAACTCAAAGCTTTTCCACTAAAATCAGGAACACGACAAGGTTGTCCACTCTCTCCATACCTCTTCAATATAGTGCTTGAAGTTCTAGCAATAGCAATAAGACAACATAAGGGGATCAAGGGGATTCGAATTGGAAAGGATGAAGTTAAACTTTCGTTATTTGCTGACGATATGATAGTGTACATAAGCGACCCCAAAAACTCTACCAAAGAACTCCTACAGCTGATAAACACCTTTAGTAACGTGGCAGGATACAAGATCAACTCCAAAAAATCAGTGGCACTCCTATACACAAAGGATAAAGAAACGGAGAGGGAAATCAGAGAAACATCACCTTTCACGATAGCCACAAACACCATAAAATATCTTGGGGTTACTCTAACCAAGGATGTGAAAGACCTATTTGACAAGAACTTTAAGCCTTTGAAAAGAGAAATTGAGGAGGATACCAGAAAATGGAAAGACCTCCCCTGCTCTTGGGTTGGGAGAATCAACATAGTAAAAATGGCAATTCTACCAAAAGCAATCTACAGATTCAATGCAATCCCCATCAAAATCCCATCAAACTTCTTCACAGACCTTGAGAGAACATTAATCAAGTTTATATGGAAAAACAAAAAACCCAGGATAGCCAAAACAATCTTATACAATAAAAGAACTTCTGGAGGCATTACCATCCCTGACTTCAAGCTCTATTATAGAGCTTCAGTATTGAAAACAGCTTGGTATTGGCATAAGAACAGGGAAGTCGACCTATGGAATCGAATAGAAGACCCAGATATTAACCCACAAACGTATGAACACCTAATTTTCGACAAGGGAGCTAAAGGTATACAATGGAAGAAGGAAAGCATCTTTAACAAATGGTGCTGGCATAACTGGATGTCAACCTGTAAAAAAATGAAAGTAGATCCATATCTATCACCATGCACAAAAATCAAGTCCAAATGGATTAAAGACATCAACATTAATCCGTCCACTTTGAACCTGATAGAAGAGAAAGTGGGAAGTAGTCTACAAGATATAGGCACAGGAGGCCTCTTCCTAAGTAGGACCCCAGCAGCACAGACAATAAGAGAAACAATGAATAAATGGGATCTACTGAAACTGGGAAGCTTCTGTAAAGCAAAGGACACTGTCAGTAGGACAAAAAGGCTGCCTTCTGACTGGGAGAAGATCTTCACCAACCCCTCATCAGACAAAGGTCTGATCTCCAGAATATACAAAGAACTCAAGAAACTAGACACTAAAACTCTAATTAACCCAATTAAAAAAATGGGGTACTGATCTGAACAGAGAATTCACAACAGATGAACTTCGAATGGCCAGAAGACACTTAAGGTCATGCTCAACCTCCTTAGCGATCAGGGAAATGCAAATCAAAACCACTTTGAGATACCATCTTACACCTGTCAGAATAGCTAAAGTTAAAAACACCAATGATAGCCTATGCTGGAGAGGATGTGGAATGAGGGGAACACTCATCCATTGTTGGTGGGAATGCAAACTTGTGCAGCCACTTTGGAAATCAGTGTGGCGGTTTCTCAGGAAACTGGGAGTCAACCTCCCTCAGGACCCAGCAATTCCTCTCTTGGGAATATACCCTAGAGATTCCCAAACATACTACAAAAGTGTTTGTTCAACTATGTTCATAGCAGCACTATTTGTAATAGCCAGAACCTGGAAACAGCCTAGGTGCCCCTCAATAGAAGAATGGTTAAAAAAGGTGTGGAACATATACACATTAGAGTTTTACTCAGCGGTAAAAAATAATGGCATCTTGAATTTTGCATGCAAATGGATGGACATAGAAAACGCTTTACTGAGTGAGGTAAGCCAGACCCAAAAAGAGGAACACGGTATGTATTCACTCATAAGTGGATTCTAACCATAATTTAAGGTCTTTGAGCCTATTATTCGTGATCCTAGAGAAGCTAAATAAGAAGACGAACCTGATGAAGATTTAGCTATCCGCCAGGAGGTAGGAAATAGTCAAGAGTCCCAGGTAACCTTGGGTGCATGGGGGGTGGGGTGGGAGGGTTGTTGGAAGGGGACAGGGTTAGAGAGAAGGGAGTAGGGGAGGAATGGAGAAAGCTCGGCTGACCGAGATGGGGGGAAGGGAGGAAGGATGAATGTGGGATCAGGGAAGAATATATTTCAACTAAGGGAGTCATTTTAGAGTTTACAGGAAACTTGATTATATATGGGATCCCAGGTCCAAGGAGAGATCCCCAGATTGTTCTCTGGACAGAGGAGGGGGTGCCTGAACCGGCCTTGGCCCGTGACCATACTGATGAATATTTTGCTTATCACCATAGATCCTTCATCTGGCGTTGGATGGCGATACAGATGGAGGCCCGCGTTGGAGCACCGAACTGAGCCCCCCAAGATCCAAATGAGGAGCAGAAGGAGGAAGAAAATGACGAAGGACTGCGAGGGATACTATCATCCACTGATACAAGGGGTCGGATCTAATGAGAGTTTACCAAGGCCAGATGGACCGTGACTGAATGAGCATGTGATCCAACCAGATTCTCTGAATGTGGCCGGATTTTCTGAATGTGACTGGCCTGCAGTCTTTCTGAGAAGCCATTGACAATGACACTGGGACTGGTTTCCTCTGCATATACTGGATTTTTGGGATCCAGTCTGTTTGGATGCTCACCTTCCTGGACCTGGAGGGAGGGGGGAGGAACTTGGACTTCCCACAGGGCAGGAGACCCTGACTGCCCTTGGGGACAAAGAGGGAGGAGGAGAGGGAGGGGGGGAGTGGGAGGGCGTTGGGAGGAGGGGCGTAAATGGAAACTTTTTATAATTTAATAAAATTACTTTCAAAAAAAAAGAACTATATTGAATAGATATGAGAGAGTGGATAACCTTGTCCTTTTCCTGATTTCAGTGGAATCTCTTTGAGTTTCTCTCCACTTACTTTGATGTTGATTTGCTGTATATTGCCTTTATTATGGTTAGGTATGTTCTTTGTACCCCTGCACTCTCCAAGAGTTTTATCATGAAGGAGTGTTGAATTTTGTCAAAGGCTTTTTCAGCGTCTAATGAGATGATCATGTGTTTTTTTCTCTTTCAGTTTTCTTAAATGGTGGATTACATTGACAAATTTTCATATGTTGAACCATCCCTGCATCTCTGTGATGAAGTCTATTTGGTCATGGTGAGTGATTTTTCTGATGTTCTTGGATTTGGTTTGCCAGTATTTTATTGAGTATTAATGTTCATGAGTGAGATTGGCTTGTTTCAAAGAACTTTAAATCTTTGAAGAAAGAAATTGAAGAAGATACAAGAAAATGGAAAGATCTTTCATGTTCTTGGGAAGGTAGAATTAACATGATAAAAATGGCAATCTTACTAAAAGTAATGTACAGATTAAATGCAATGCCCATCAAAATCCCAGCAAAATTCTTCACATACCTCAAAAGAACAATACTCAACTTCATATGGAAAAACAAAAAAAAACAAAACAGGATAGTCAAAACAATCCTGTACCATAAAGGAACTTCTTCAGGCATCACAACCCCTGAGTTCAAACTCTACTACAGTGCTACAATAAAGAAAACAGCTAGGTATTGGCATAAAAACCGACAGGAGGACCAATGGAATCGAATCAAAGACCTAGACATCAATCCACATACCTACAAACACCTGATTTTTGACAAAAAGCTAAAATTATACAATGAAAAAAGTAAGGATATTCAACAAAATAGCTAGCATAACTGAATATCAACATGTAGAAGAATGAAAATAGACCCATATCTATCACTATGCATAAAACTCAAGTCCAAATGGATCAAAGATCTCAATATAAAGCCAACCACCCGGAACCTCATAGAAAAGAAAGTGGGAAGTACACTTGAACGCATTGGCACAGGAGACCACTTTCTAAAGATAACCCCAGTAGCACAGACACTTGAGAGAAACAATTAAGAAATGGGACTTCCTGAAACGGAGAAGCTTCTGTAAAGCAAAGGACATGGTCAACAAGACAAAATGGTCCTACAGAATGGGAAAAGATCTTCATCAACCCCACATTGGACAGAGGGCTGATCTCCAAAATATACAAGGAACTCAAGAAACTAGACATCAAAAGAACAAATAATCCAATAAAAAAATGGAATAACACATAAACAGAACTCTCAACAGCAGAATCTCAAATGGCCGAAAGATTGTTAAGGAAATGTTCAGCATCCTTAGCTAGCAGAGAAATGCAAATCAAAACAACTCTGAGATTCCATCTAACACCTGACAGAATGGCCAAGATCAAAAACACCGATGACAGCTTATGCTGGAGAGCATTCGGGATAAGGGAAACACTCATCCATTGCTGGTGGGAGTGCAAACTTGTACAGCTGCTTTGAAGATCAATATGGCGATTTCTCAGAAAATTAGGAAACAAAACAATCTACCTCAAGGCCCAGCAATACCACTTTTGGGTACATACTCAAATGATGCTCAATCACACCACAAGGACATGTACTCAACTATGTTCATGGCAGCATTATTCTCAATAGCCAGAATCTGGAAACAATTTAGATGCCCCGCAATTGAAGAATGGATAAGGAAAATGTGGTAAATTCACACAATGGAGTATTACTTATCACTTAAAAAATAATGACATCTTGAAATCTGCAGGCAAATGGATGGATTTAGCAAAACTAAATTGAGTGAGATAACCCAGCCCAAACAGAAATATAATATGTACTCATTCATAAGTGGCTTTTAGAGATAAAGCAAAGAAAAACCAGACAACAGTCTACAACCCCAGAGAACCTAGACAACAAAGAGGACCCTAAGAGAGACATACATGGATCTACATAGGAAGGAGAAAAAGGCAAGACCTCCTGAGTAAAGCATTCCCATCATGGAAGTGGGTAAAAGGGGAAAGGGGAGTTAGTGAGCGGAGTGGAGAAAAATATATAGTGCAATAAAAAAAGTACAGGACATAACAGAAAAAAGAGGAAGGACTGGCTTTGGCCCACAGTTTCAGAGGCCCATGGTCTGTGCAGCCTGTTGCACTGCAGATGGTAAGAGGCAGCACACCAGGGTGGAAGCATGTGGCAGAGGAACCTGCCCACCAGACAGTGACCAGAACAAAGAGCAGCAAAGACAGGGGGATAGGACTTCAGTATCCCTATGAAGTCAGGCAGCCCCCAAGGACCTGATTTCTTTTACTATGACATATATTCTTAAGACCCTACCACTTCCCAATAGTGCCACAAACCAGTGACCAAGACTTCAACACATGGACCTGGAGAGAGTGGGTGGCTTAAAACAACAGCCATATCATCTGAGGGAAAGCCAGTTTAAGTGGAGGCTTTTACCCCACTCACACAGTTGAAAATTTGAGATGCATCACATCAAGCATAAGTCAGCCATTCCCAGGGAATTCTAAACAACTTGCAAATCTGTGAGCAAAACAAATGGCTGCAAGCACTGAGTCTTAGAATTGTTTGTTACATAACAATGAGATAATGAAACAAAACCCATTGTATTAGTCAGGGTTCCCAAGAAACTGAACAAATAGAAACAACAGCATAGTGTGTGTGTGTGTGTGTGTGTGTGTGTGTGTGTGTGTGTGTGTAAGAGACAGAGAGAGAAAGAGACTGGTTGCATGTGTGTATTTTTTGGGTGCCAAATAAAACAGATTGCTCAATCAAATTTCCTCTTCTCTCTCCATGTCTTCCTTGAAGAAGCCCATTCCAACCAAGTTAACACATAATGCAAAGCACCACAGACATTAGACTCCTGGAGGTGAAGATTTATCTAAACTAGAACTTGACCTCTGGCCCCTGTGAAAGTTTAGATCCTGCAATGGGAATGATGGCAGTATATGCTCTTTGCTACTGATAATGTATCACTGATTGGCCTTGATGCAGAGTTCCCAAGTTGGAACTCCGGGGCCATGACATTAGATTACAAATCAGTATTCTGTAACAAATTCCAAACAGAAACTAATCTAAGAATAGGAATCTTTACCAGAACTCCAAGGCAAATGGGAAGAGGGACCATAATATTCTTAATTAAAGGTACACATGCCTTAATACTTTGACACTGACTAGCAGAGATGAGAATGAAGAAGGGGTTGATTTGCCCTTCTACCTCTCTCCAGGCCATGGATAACAGAGGAACACATTCAGCACTGCCCCAGTAGTATTTATGGAGGGTACCACATGGGATGATGGGTTGGGCATTGCAAGAAGCATCTCTTCCCATCTTGTGAGGACAGAGTTTATCTAGCACACAGCTTTCCCACATTCATCTTAACCTGTGCTCAAGGCTGAAATCCTATTTGTTGCTATAGTTTAGGAGTGGTTCATACTTCAAAGCTTGGTCTTCAGTTTGGTGAGGTAGAGACAAAGCCCTTAGAAGTTGGAACCCAGTTCAAGGCAATTAGGTCATGAAAGCATGGCCTTGGGAAGGGATTAACACAGTTCTTACAGAACCCTGAGTTGTTCTCAACAGATATCACAGTACAATGGGTAGCTTGTTTGCCATGTTGTAATGGAAGTGCTGGTGGTGGGGCGCTGCCAGAGACCAACCAGATAGGTAGGGCTTCCAGATTCAAAACCTGAAGAAGTCCTTAGACTCTAATATGTTTTACAGGAAGAAAGGGGTAGGTTCATGTAGCCATTCTTGCTTCTGATTTATTTTATAAATTATATTTGCATACATGTGTATTGATTTATACACACAAGAGGCAAATTCATAAGCATTATAAATGAAATGTCAAGCATAGTAATTATCTGACTAAACAACATTTATTCACTAACCATATGAGCCATTCCTCTTGATGTTTTTAAGTTATCATATATGTATGTGGGTTCTTGCTTCTATTTTAAACTGTGTCCTTGTTGTGCTATGTAAAAAGCTCATCAGAGTCTACAATCTCTGTAACTGTAGTAACACTGAAGGACAGCAATAGTGAAGCGCACTGTTCCCCTAAAGCTCCAGAACAGAATGAGTTGGTGGCGTAAGTCAAGCTTACGTCAGAGAAACTGGACATGGGCTGCATAACAGGCCATGTTAAAGGTATTTGCTAATTTATGAGATGAGATGATGGCACTATTTTTAAGTCTTAATCTAGTAGGGGTTCATCCTGAAGCACCGGAGGCTAGAGTGCTGTGATGTGTGGAAAAGTTTATATATGTTAGAGCAAACAAACAAAAACTGTGTTAGAGAACACGAGTACCACTCTGTAGATTAGCCCTAAAAACCACAAGTGCTCACAAGTCTCTGTTGACCTAGGAAAATTGGGGCAGTGGTATTGAGTATTCGGATGTGTAGGGATTTTCTGGGTTATCAAGGCAGGAAAGGATTATTGGGCTCTGAGAAGTTCTCAACAAATCATGTCACTGTACAGTGAGTGGCTTCCCTACAACTGGTAATGGAAGGGGAGATGCCAGAGGCCATATAGATAGGGTTTCCTACTACTCAGGGGCTTGTATTTTAGGAAGAGAGCTTAGGGATGTGAGGTCCAAGCTGTTCAGAAAAGCATCATGAAAGTGTTAGGAAACATTTCAGGACAATTATGCAGAAGAAGCTGCGTAAACTCAGTGAAAACATCCAGGGATGAAACATTACATTCAGTCTTCTCATAATCACATTTAGTTTATGTGTGGTTGTGTTTTTTTTTGGTGTGTGTGTGTGTGTGTGTGTGTGTGTGTGTGTGTGTGTGTGTAGTTCTGGTTTTATTGATGTTGTTTGGTTTAGGTTTTTGTTGTTTTTAGCAAGAGTCTTGCTGTGTAGCCTTAACTAGCCTTGAATTCATGACTGTCCTGCTTCAGTCTCCCAAGTACCTGGATTACAAGTATTTGCCATCATTCCCAGCAAAAGGGACATTAGTTTTTACTGTGTAGAGCTGACAACAGTAGAGTCATGGCATCATGCCACTTCAAACCATTTTATATATTTTTTTGAATTAGCTACCTTGACCATAATGCAACTTTTGGTCACCTTCGCAGAAACATTATTTCTTAAGGCAAGATTCAAAAGCTGTCTTTAGTCAGAGACTTCCTTATCTAATCCATAGTTTTCTGAACTTCTCCTTCTTAAGAGCACACTATTCAAGCTGTCCATGAGGTCACTGGCTGTATTAGTATAGCTTTATACCAGAAAACTTTATCTCTTTGAATGGAAGAAAGTTTCTCACAGCAGGCCTGCCACAGGGCTTAGAATGTAATGGAACATTCTCCAAACACAGAATTTCAGATGTGGGCTGCCAAAAAGTTAGCACATCTTCCTGATTTCAACATACTTTAAGATTGATATCTCAGTTTCAACATCTACAAAGAAAAATTAAAAAGAAAGAGGAGGAAAGAGAAAAGGAAAGTAAAGAAAGATAGAAAAGAAAGGAAGAGAAAGAGGGAAGAGAGGGGAGGGGTGAGGAGCAGAGGCTAGGGGAGGGAAGCAAGACAAGGGAAGGAAAGACATAGTACATGTTTTCCTAAATTTCCTGAAATATTAAAAATAAATGGCTTTGGGAGTAGAAGTTGGAAGACTTTAAAGACATCAGAATTCATCGCTTCTTTTCAAACTTGGTTTCACTTTTTAAATTTCAGTTAAGAATTCCACAGACGAAGGGGAATTAGATGAGATCTCCTGTAATCTGGGGGCTAGAGAGGTGGTAGAGGGAAGGGGACAGGGGATGGCTGATGTTAGGTTGAAAATGTCACCTTAGCTCCCTGGCACCCCTTTATCCAAAGAGTCTGGAATGTTTGGTTGGGGGCTCCACCCCAGCTCTTGGAATCCATTTTCGAATGTTGGGTGGAAAGTTCCGTTTCAAGCCTCCCTTTTGCTGGGAGCTGCCACAGTCCAGACTCACTTCTGAGCAAGCCAGCCAAATGGCAACCTCTCCCTAGAGAGGGTCAAAACCAGTCCCA